>NC_137467.1:130675838-131330780 GCF_964235325.1 Thermobia domestica
CGCCATTAAAAAAAAAAAAAAAAAAAAAAAAAAAAAAAAAAAAAAAAAAGTCTAAGCTTTAGTGTGGCGTATATACTGTGAGTATGATAAATTTCGCTTTGGTTAACTCGATTCTCGCATACTGGAAGTGGAGATATCAAAAAATGTAACACGTTTTAAGGAATATCTCATGGGGACGGTCATTAGAAATTTTATACGTATATATAAAAGAATTATTGTACTCGGATGACAGATTACGTAGATAATGGCGTCAATATGATCTGGTCAATTCGTCATCTTTAAATGGCCACCCAACAGTTGGTATGAACTTGTGTGTTTTTATATTAAAGTGTTATTACGAACGAGACTCAAAAACGAAAGTGCGTACAAGAAAACCTTACACAATCAACTAGCATCGAACCCATTTTAAATCTCCAGCTTTAAGCAGGGACAAGAATCAGATAACACAACTTTTAAAAATCTAAAATTTAAATAGGATGCCGGAAAAAAAGTTGTAAAAAATTCCCGCAAAATGACCGAATTTTACATCTGCACAGTGTGTGGTTGATTGATTCTAATGCATGATTTTTTCCAAAGATAATGGTGTATTAATCATGAATCTACAGCAATTACGGGAGTAGGGGCAACAACTTTCTAAAAAAAGTCTAAACTTATCTTTAAAAATCTGTCATTTTAAAAGAGTTAACTGAAAGTTCAGTTACTGGTACAATGCAGATAACACACACTAAATAATGACGAACAAATATATATAAGATTGATCTAGGACCCAACAAGCAAGTCGATTAATTACTCCAGCTTTTTCATACTTTAAATACATATACTGTATGGGAGATATCTCAGTTTTCGGAAGGATAACCGAATTCAAATACACAGAAAGGAGGAACTAAATCTCCGTAGTTTTCATCATCAAAAATAAAGCTGCTTCTTACTCTTATTGATAACAAAGACATTTTTATTTTCGAAAATTGTTATGCTATTCGGCAACAAATGTACATTAAATCATTCAGTATTTTTTAAAGTCTTATGTTTCACCGAAAATTTGAGATAGAACATTGCTACTACGAGTGAACTTGGGTTATATAGATCCAAAACTTTTGCACTATACCAGTTAAATATAGATAACATTAGAGTTAATTTTCTTTTCTTTCATTCCTCAATTTCGGGAGCTACTATGATTAAAAAAATATAGCTTTTCCTTTTACTATCGTTCTTGCATTTCCTAAAAGAGCAGAGACCATAAAATGTTTGTTATAAAGGTTTAAACTTGTGTTTTGTATTATTTAAAGCATTTTGTTTTGCAATATTATTTTAACTTGCCACAAGTATTTGCCTCATAATCAGCATCTGAATATTTCTTTGTACAGTAACAAAGAACTACGGGTAATAGCTCCATCATCAACTAACATACCACGTTTCAATTGACAAAAACAAATTTTACGATGCACTGCACTGATGCTGGCTGGCTGCTTTATTCTATGTGCTACAATGTAAATGCAACTCACCATTACAATATTTGCGCCATTTACACCAACAGTTTGTGGTACAGTCACCGGAGACGCAGAAACAGTTCCTGAAGGGGTTGGGCTGCTTGCACTAGGTTGCGTTGTTGTGGAGGCGGCAGTGTTGGCAGGACTTGCTGCTAGTTGTACTATATTCCCTGAAAGGTTGATCACTGTAAAGACATGATATGGAAGGCTATCTTACAAGCTTCGCCCCCAGTAATTATTTACGGTTAGAAACAAGAAAAAACTAAACAACGTGGGGTACAAAATTCGTGCAAGTAAGAAGAAAGGCTTTGTTATGAGCTTTGAATAAAAAGCATGCAAAATTTAAAGTAAATATATATATATACGAAACTGCAAGCATCTATACATTAATACATCACTATGTTTGACTACAGAATTAACACTTTTAAAAAAATGAATGCACTACGTAGAAGGAACAAAATAAAAGTGTAAAGAATTAACACACCAATAGATGGCAGCATGTGTTTGTTTTCCATATATTTTGAAGAGAGAGAATTTTCCAAATAATTCAATCGAACTGATGAGACGAATATTCAAACTTTGTCTAAACAGCTGAATAAATATTCAGAGAATAATCCACGCAACTTTTGGATATTTTGTTTCATTGCTGAAAGCATATCATGATTACGGTGGATGGCAAAGGATACCAATGTAATAACCAAACTCAGGAATCTAATTTCGAATCCCTCCAGCGCCCATGCACTGGCAGCTTTGTCAATAACAACCTGAATGCAAACAAAGCTATCCGCACACAAATTGTGATGTGATTCGAACAAAACGAAGTTTTGTTTCAACGTCACCATAAGCAACCGCAATAAACCACAATATTATGAGTCGAGACCGGATGTTAGGCAAAATGCCTATCCTTTTAATATTGAAGATATGATCAAAAATAACGTTTTAAAGTTCATATGAGGAGTTACAGTTTCAATTTACGCCAATTTTATTTTGCCTATTTCGCTCATTCCTGTCTAAATAATTGCTTTAGTGCCTAATATTGCCTATTCTATGCACTTTCTTCAAAATAAGATTTTATTGGGGGAAAATATATAATTTAGTATTTCAATAAAGTATTCTGCCTCTTCCGATAAATGTAAGTGTTGTTTGTAGTAATAAGATGTTGTAAAACTTTGGACCGCTATGTGTACTAATAAAGTGCTGTAAACTTTGGACTGTTGTGTGTACTGTAAAGTGTTGTGTAAAGTACTGTAAAGGATGTATTTACTAAATATACATGGGAATACATGTCAAGCATACTTTTTATATATACAATAAAAAAAGATACTAACAAACAGGTACGTTTCTATATTTCTTGAACATTATCTATGGCTTGAATTTATTCTTTTATTGTATTGAGCATTTATCTTCATTATCTCGACTTACATTTTAATGACTATTTTTTTAAAATTTTAAATGCCTATTTCCCAGGTTTTTAATATCTAAATATCCAGTCTCTAATTATGAGTTATATTGAAAGCAATATACTTCAGCAATTTGATTAACATAGTATAAAGAAACTTGTAGTAGGCGAAATTGAACTGAGTTTAACGCCCTTCCTAGCAACGAGGCTATATGGGACGGGACCTACTGATTAACGTGGAACGAACATGAGCTCTCGCCGGGAATCGAACCCGGGTCACCCACGACAAAGGTGCGTACGCTAACCACTTAGCCATGAAGGAGCTCGCTTATACTAGGCAGACTATGCACACAACAAACAACGAGGAAGTCACTGAATCAAATGCACTCTCAATTCAATTGATTGTATTTGAGATGTTTATAACAGCTACATACATTATTTGTTGTAGGCTAACAAAAAGTAAAAGTCGAATGAAAAAAAATAAATAAATATAATAGAAGAATTAAGGGGGCAGACTACTAAATATTTTTTTTAAACCTAACAATTTTTCTTTTGTCTGTTTTTCGTAAGTGAAAAGAGATAATGAAATGTAACTTACCACAATAATAGATAATGTTATTCTACACCCAAAAATACGAATCGGAAGAATTTTCAAAGTTGCCATACATATGGGTTCTTTTTTCTAGTTGCTGCTTTAACCTAGAATTTTGGGTTGCTGCTTTAACCTAGAATTTTGGGTAATTCAAATTCTGGTCACATAGCAATTTCTATGGATGGCAACACTGAAAATTCTTCTGATTTGTATTGTTGGGTGTAGAATAACATTATCTATTATTATGGTAAGTTACATTTCATTATCTCTTTTCACTTACGAAAAACGGGCAAAAGAAAAATTGTTAGCTTTGAAAAATATTCAGTAGTATGCCCCCCTAAACAACTAGCACAACGCAGATCTATTTAACTCTTTCTCCATCTTGTAAAATAAGGTATTGCTCTTCCCGTTTCTCTCACGAAGCAACGACCACAGGTCTGGAACTCAGGCGTAAAATGTAGCCTCGGAACCCTCAATTCATACAAATTTTTATTCATTTTGTCTGCACATATACTCATTGGCTGAAGAACTATCATGACGTATAAGTAGTCTTTGAGAATACGTTATCGCAGTAATTCCCACGGATGGAAGTTCAAAAGTGAATAAAATTCCATTGTAACGTAAAATGAAAGAAAACGCAGAAATGAAACGAAATGCACTTCTTTAAGTCCACTACACAAAATAAAATTAATGTCCTCAAAATTAGTTCATAATACAGATCAATATAATCACTTTCTTTGAAAGCATGTCTCGAAGAATGGAACTCATTGAAACAATGAAAGGAAAGGGGGAAAAAAAACCTGAAACAGCACAATTATTTTCTGACTATTTCTTAAACTTGTTATTAGACAAAGTTTGCATCTGTTGAGTTTGATTGAATTATTTTGAATATTTCCATTCCCTTCAAAATACACAGATAGCTTAGAGAGTAGTGACGCCATCTACATTAGCACTTCTCTAAACTCAGATAAATTTTATTCAACAACTAACAACACGGCTTGACAATAGCGGCTCTTGGAAAGATACGAAAATTCACTGATGGTTCGCAATCTGCGTTTACATCACTTTAATACACTAATTAGTTTTTATCGTAATTACAGTAGACTCTTCGATAGACAACTCATTCGCGCGGGTTAACCTACTTTTGTTACCTGTGCTAAATTTGCTAAGTCACATATTGACGCGTTCGAGAGAAATGGGATCAGAATTGCAAAATAAGTTTGATACCACGAAGCTGTCTTCAAATGTATTTTGTGCCATAAAGTTGGAAAACACTGTCTACGAACTAGAAAGATGGGATTACCTGTGTTCATATGGGTTTCTTTGTCCTCAGTGAGGATTACAAGTAGCTCAATTTAACTAAAGGAAACTTCCCAAAATTTAGAATTTGATTAGACCGTTTCAAGTAAATTTTTCTCTATTTTACTTTATTAAAAAAAAGTTTAGAAGTCATAATATTTACAGAATGCGTTCTGGAACTTCAGAAGCAGTGAAAAAAAATTAGGCTAGACGAGACGATTAGATTAAGCGTGTATTAGTGTATTACGAGGTCATATTATATATATATATTGCATCCCTATTATGGAACAAATAACTTTTGTTTTCTTTTCGCTACGAACTTGGCTTTTGGAAGATCTCTGAAAATCCTATGAGGGCCTATACAGAAGCTAAATTGCCAGTCCTTAAAAGTACAGAAGACATTGTTTGTTTAGATAAGTTGCCAAGTTCGAAATCTGCAAATGAATAGAAATTTACAAAAAACTTTCAGCTTAACGTCCCCCGAGGTAAATGGCTTTCAGTTCACGATATCCTCAAAAATTGTTAATTAAAACACTCGAATTACTGTTTCCATTGATCAGCACTCAGAAAAAAAAAAGTGTCTAACAATTAAAATAAATAAATAAAATTACATGCGTATCTAGTACAGAGGGAAACAACAACACCATGGTTTAAGAAATAATACATTACGAATAGCATTCCAATAGTAATTTACATGTTTAAAACTCTTACCTGTTGGTTGCGCCTGTTGAACAACCCCACTCTGTCCTTCAATCTGAACAGGTTGATATATAAAAGTCTGTCCGTCTGGAGTTTGAATAAGTTGTGCTTGTTGCGGCTGCTGGATAACAATTTGCTGTGTTGTACCTCCACTCTGAAAAAAAAAAAAAAAAAAATGTATCTTTATATTGTATATATATTTTGCACATTTGTATCTTATTATTAATAAACAATATCATATCATTTTTTTGCATCAACCCTATTTATTCCTTTACCCTTGAAGATGACAACAGAGTTTAGCTGCTCACGTACAGAAGCCTCTTCTTTATGGAATTATAAGAAACATTTGTCTTCTACGGAGGTGCATGCGCGAATTTCCATGTAAGCGCAATACGAAACAAAATCCTTCTATAAAGTACTGTATTATAGTTCTGCCTTTTAGACTAATAATAACGAAATATATAATACTCATTTCAGAGAGAGGTTTGAATTTGCTGGTGAGCCTTATAGTGGCCTTAGAACAGTTATCAAAAGGGGACCACTTTTATTAGTAAATGTTCTACGAGTTACCACCGTACTTTTTTCTTTTTCTTTTCTTTTTTTTTTTTTTAATGTTATGCCACTATACTTATATCTTTAAGATAGCATTAATCAAAACTCCATTAGGAAAAAATACCATTAGTTTTTCTGAATAATTAACGGCTATCAACAATATTTTTTTAATAATATACGTACAATAACTAACAATGTGTATGTTTTCTTTATTAAATTCATCATTTGTATAATCTATATCGACTTCTATAAATATAAAGTACGAGGAGAGAAAATGAGTACGAGGTGGTGACTAGTTTTTGATACGTGGAAGTATTGGTAAGGACATGAAGTGCAAAGTGAAATAAATGGAATGATACGAATGACGAAAGGGGTATTTGGGAGGAAGAGCATTGTTTTGTGGTTCCTTGAATAGACAGTTAAGATTCATAAAAACGTAATGTATGGAGTGTTGTACTCTATGGGGTAGAGATATGAACATTACACAAAGGCGATGAAAAATACTGGAGGTTTTCAAAATATAGGTGTCGAGAAGAATAGAGAGACTAGTTGGGAAGAACGGTAAATGACTGAAAGGGTGTTAGAAATCGCTGGGGAGAAAAGAACAATTTAGAAGTAACTAAAAAGAGAAAGAAACTGGATAAGACATTGACTGAGATGGAACTATATCACACGGAACGTGTCAAGTATGGTAGTACGAAGAAAAGAATGGAGCGAAAAAAGGCTACAACTGATGGACGGTATTACACAAAATTGTAAGTAAAGATGTAGAGGTTCGCTGAAGGCCATGGTGCACAAAAACTTTTCAATTGTGGCAAGTGACCTCTTAGTAATTGCATGATATGCAATTCAGTTGTATTCAGCTTTTTCGCCTCTTTTTCTTAAACAGTAATGTAAGAGGGCCATAGTTTGAGAAATGCTATTTCTAACAAAAAGTCTACCAGCCGACTCCTAATTGAAAAAAAAAAAAAAAAAAAAAGGAATTCGTCTATATTTACGATAACAAACAGATTGCACAACCGTTGCCACTTACCTGGAGGCTGGATACTGGAACCACCTGGATTTGTTGCAATGCCTGAGCGCCTTGTGCAGCAACTTGAATGGTCTGTGCCCCCTGAGGTATTGCTTGTACCATGATCTGTTGACCACCTGTACTTTGAAGAACTTGACCTTGGCTCACCTGCACAACCTAGTATTTAAAAGTGATTTTAAATACAAATAAACACAATTTTCAGTTAAGCACTGAAATACAGCATTAATGTAGTAACATAAGACCAACATCGAAAAGGTTTTTAATTCCTCATTCTCATTTAGTACTGAAACCACACTGCAGGTTTTTCAACTGTATAGTTCTCTTCTTAATACTTTACTATTTCTTGCAGAATAATTAACGTAATGAACTTTCTCCCGCTACAGCCCCGAGGAGCGAATGAGATGGTGTATGTTCAAGTAGGTGATAAGTGATCACCGCATTCGGCTTTAACGTCATTCTTTCTTCTTCATTCATCATCGGAGTTCGCTATCTCCTAATTCAAATAGCTCTACAGTTTACGAATAACACTGCACAAACATCAAAAATTCTGCGTTCCGAAACAAATCCAAGCCATGTATATTTTAGCCTCGTGAAATAAGTCGCTACTTTTCTTGAAACCACTATTAACAAATTTGGTGAATTCATTGATACTTTACTCCAGTTATTGCCTTCACACAATATACTACACAACCAAGAATAGTGTTGCCAATGAGAAGACAAATACATTTTCATATTCGAGACTATAAACTTCATAGACTTGTGGGCAACACTAGTTCACTTAAGTATTAGATCTCAAACAGTGTATGGGTGTTGCACGATTTACATAATAAAGTTATGAACTGATAAAGTGACTGTATTTATCAAAGTTTAAAGATACAAAAGTCGATTTGAAGGTTGCTATATCATATCCCTTCATAGACTTTTCATGACGCGGAAGGAGTCTGATAACCTAGATAAACTTAAAAGAAAAATCGGGGCATAAATTTAGAACAAAAATTTATAAAATGAGGCGAAGAACTTTCCGAGAAAATATTTCGGAGAACTGAGACGAGACTATTTCTACAAAATATTACGGGACGAGACGAAAAAATGTATTTCTCGTGGACTCAGTTATGTTAATCATTTCATTTAGGCCCTCTACGCCAATCTAGTGGCTAGCACACGCGTTTTTCGTGAAGATTTTCATAGTGAGTTAACTATCATTGATATAAGAGTGTCAAAGTTGGCTCAAAATTTGTTCATGCTGGATCTCGAATTCTCACCTACACGATTAGCTTCGCAATTTACTTTTGCTCCAGGTCCAGTAAATCGACAAGACGGCATGTCCATGTAGAATGGACTAGTATTTGGTGCAGTGTCGAATTTCTTACCCGATAAGAAAAAAAAAAAAAAACTTTTAGATGTTCCCTTTAATATTGCAGTTCAATTTAAGAGGTCAAGGTACCAACAATTCTAGTCCGAAAAATATTACGAGTAAGCTTTTTTTTTTTCATAATTGTACATACATTGCTCAGAAAACTGAATTATAACAAAGCTATAACAAGAATTTCAATTTTTTAACATTCTGAAGTTATTTTCAATTTAATCCCTTACGTGCGTAACCCGCAAACATACCGGCTCCTGTAACTTGTGTCAACTCCGTATTTCAGAAGAAAGTTTTGCCTCATTGGCATAATTTTTTTCACATTTCTAAAACTTTTTTTTTTTTATTATTATTTCTGCAAAAATCAACGTAGTTTGAAAATGGTATAACCCCTGAGTAATTTACGCTATACGGAGAACACAAGAAGAAACGAACAAAGTTTTTCGTTTTATTACGGGTTACCACCACGTGCCTAGAAAACAGCATGCGTAATATAAGTAAGGCCACTCCTGCAACAAAATTTTCCAAAAATTACGCATGTAAGGGGTTAATATTCATGAACAACATACTAGAAAAAAAGAACAAACTGTGCAAAAATATATATTTTCTAAAACTGGATCAGCGAAAACGAAATAATTATAACGCAGTAGCACGAGCGAGATCTATTAAGCATTTAGTTTTTAATGATTTTTTTTATTTATTTCATCTGTAATTACAACGCAAGGACCATATATTATAGCTAAAATCCAAGGAATACGATATCAAAACATTACTTTTGTCCTCTTTAAATAAGCAGAGAAAAACAATGATTTAAGTACAGCTTAAGCATGTATGTATCTTGTATTATCCTGAACAAATGGAAAATGTTAGCAAAGAAATAAGAAGAGTTTCTAAAAGTTCGAATAAAGAGAGAAGTTAAATTCTGTAAAAAGTATTATTGTATTATTAAAATCTAACATAACGAAATTAGAATTTTAGTACATTTAATGATTTTTCAAACGTGCTTGCTACTAAGAAATTTAAATAAAACTGACTTTGGAACATTTCTCAGATACGGTCTACAGTACCCCTAGTTGCTATGTATCATTTACTATCTTAGTTCCGTAGCTTTCACTTCACTCCACAAGACTATTCTGGAAGTATGCAGATGTAGTTGCAAAGCTGGAATGAGCACCACTTTTATTCAACTTATACGTACCAAAACTAGATGAGCAGTATTCAAATTTGACTATAATATTATTAACTAAGCATTACCCTTTCAATTTTTCTAAAATTGAGCAAGATTAATAAGAAAAATATCGAAGCGCGTTCTCGTCATTTGCGAGGGTACACACAGTCCTATGTTACTGATCAACGTGGCATAGAGCAAGACGTATCACTTATTCCAAGCTATAGAAATTCTTTCTTACCTGAACTTGCTGGCCACCAGATGCGGAAACTGCTCCGGAAACAGCCTGCATAACGGCCACTTGCCCTTCACCTCCTCCTGCACCAGAAGCTGCCAACTGTTGCTCCATTTTGTCTTTCCCTCAAATACCTTACATCGAGTTGGAAACTCTTTCGAGTAACCACTGAAAAAATAAGAATTAAAAGTTACTCATATTGTTTTAAAACTTTCACATCGACTGTACATGCTGCGCTGCTTTTATTTCAATGCATTTCACCTGTACCAGAACATTGACAAATAATGGGTTGGAAAATAAGCATTACAGAAGATATTTTGCATTCGGTTTAACTTTTGCTGATCTACAAATTTAAAAAGAATGTCGAAAGTTTTTACTCTATTATTAGAACAACTGCTCATATCTTGCATCCCGAACTTTATATTTATGAACTCATACCAGCATTCCATTTCGGGACTTCATTGAATCTTTTTCAATGCATCTTCTACTACTACTACACCGCCCACAATCACAGTTACAGGTTTTTGCCCGTCCTTAAAAACCCATGCTTCAATACAAAACTTTTGTAAAAAGGAAAAAAAATCGCATCAACCAACGCTATGTGAAGTTTTTTGGTCAAAGACGTAAATACTGGATCACATGGAAAGTAAACGAATGTTTAAACTCAGCTCTGTACCTGAGAAAATCGTGTTCTTTTCATTTTAAGAAATTTATGTCCTAGATAGACTCAACATTACAGTGAAGAGTTTGAACCTTAAACAGTGTTGCCTTGGCTTGCAACCAAAGTATTTACTAAAGGATGCTATAAAATACGCAATACATAAACGAATATTCAAATTCGCATTCTATAGCATCCATTAGTAAATACTCCTGATTGGTTGCATGCCAAGGTAAACCTGTTTACGTTTGACACTTTTCGATGTAAACTTTATTCTATCTCCAGGTACGTACAATTTCCGAAAATACGTACGGAACATCAGGTTTCCCCAATGAAATATAGAGGTGAGTCTGAATATAAGTTTCCTTTCCATATGCGATACAATGCTCACATCTTTAACCACAATAAATTTTAAAAACGGTAGTGTGATTGAATCAACTATTTCCTCTTTACAAATGTTTTATATTGAAGAATGGGTTTTTAAACACGGACAGAACCTGCAACCATATTTTAGTGGGCGGTGTAATAATAGACTAGGTCCAATGATAGCATAGAAAGGGTCCAATGATGTCCTGAAAGTGAATGCTGTTATGAGTTTATAAACTTCCGGATAAAAGGTAGGAACATCTTTTGTAATAACAGATGTGCATCAAATAGTTTCCATAAGTAAGTATTACTGGTTTTATACTCAAACGCGCTCTTTGAATTTATGTGAAACAACTTAGTGTTCGCTATTATTTCAGAAGACCTTAAGTTACGCGAAGATAATATCCAATAAATTTAAATTCTGTAATAATTTCTGTGGCTTATTCTTTATAACTGCTCTGATAAACGAGTCAGATATGAAAGGTAAACGAATAGTCAACGTTACACGCTGACACATACATTAAACCCTGTAAACTTCTTTCATCACTACCGTTCTCAACTTTTGGTAATAACTTATTTGAGTTTCTGCGTCGTGCTTGCATATGTATTTTTATCCCAGCAATATTTCCACTGGCTTTACCACTACCATCAGCAAAACATGTAACATGAACTCTTAGCATAGGTCCTGACTGTTCTCATCGGGAATTGGGATGAAAGTAAAACAGAGTTTAAATATAAAATTGTGTAATTTACGTAAGTGTGTAATTCTTGCGTATGAAGTGAATGTAACGTAAACAGAGTGAAGTCTTCTTGTTGCAGGTAGAGGTAGACAACAATAAGCTAAAATATCCATGATACTGGATAGCACGTACGCAATCCAAGGGAAAGTCCAACTTTCTCTTCGGATTTTGCATATAAAATGCGTTGATGTAAGACTTGAGAGGGAATTTTGAAGAGATTCAGCGTATTCTACTGTATTTTCCCGGATTTTATAAGCATTTTCTTTGGTTTCCCTAACTAAAATTCACTTCCCTGATTTTCCAGAATGTGAACACTATGATATTTTACCTAAGCACTCCTATCTTATGAAGTCTTGAATACTCGTCTTGAGACTTGGAATTACATTACAGTTATTTGATGCATGCGTTTGAGTAGTGAATCATCAGTAATATATGGATATTGCATTTACCATGTTTACAAATTATACCTCCAAATGAAACTTTATCTATTCGCATAATGCAGTTATCAACACAAGTCCTCGGAACGTTATCCTGAATTGATTCCGTCAATAAATAGCAGGGAAAAATCCGAAATATTGTTAAGTTATTATACAATCAGCTAACCAATGCTAACAAATACAGGATGCACAAAGACGACGTATACAATTCCATTTACGTGACACGTTAATTTACTGTGACAAATTAACAAGTGTTCCTCACGTTCTCGCAGCAACTATATACTTCCAGGTTGCTTGAAAAACAAACGAACATCGAACAAAGAATTTGTGTAGTTGCATTTTACACGTGCAACACTGGTTGCCAAGTTTCAGAGCGTCACGTGTTATCCTATCGAAGGCTGTACTAATACATTCTCAGAGATCGTGAGACCTCATGAGGTATCAGACCACTCTATCCGACTCCATACAGCCGGACATTTTAGTATAATTTATTTATTTATTGAGTCAATTAGTGCTATCACTTACCACAGCCCCCCCCCCCCTCCCAAAAAAAAAAAAGCCACTGATACCGAACTTTACTAGTTGTCAATTGACTGCCACAACAGAGAATGCATATCCTCCTATTCAGTTTACCGGTATTCGATATGACGCCATTTATAAATTCGCGGTATTTCATCAGTAGAACGTTCACTAAATTTAGCAGACCACTTAAGTAGACCATCCCATACGTTCATGCCAATTTTAATCCTAAAGTAAAGTTTATATATTTATTTTCGTCGAATTTCCTACTAGTATCACAAAGTATTAAAAAAAAAAAGGGGGGGGGTAAATCATGCTTGGCTCTTAGCACGTTCGCCAGGGGACAACTCTCGAAACGTAATAGTATTGCCAATCGGTTGACGAGAGCTATCGACTTACAGGCAACTGCAAGCAGCACATTTACGAATGATAATGCTAAACACAAATCCACAAATTACGGGTCAACTCGGCGTGTACAAGAATTCTATCTGAACATCATGACACAACCTCGTACAAGGAATAATCAAATTTAACAGAGGATAAAATTTAGAAATATGGAAAAAAGCATAGAGGCATCAATATATGATAAGTAGTCATTAAACGTCCATGCTTCCCGCGAACAGGACCAGCGTGTTTCATGTTTTATCTCTGTTAACCCCCGATTAAATTTTATGAAGCTAAATTCTATGCCTTCTTAAGTTTTAACTTGCATATACCTGTATATTTCAACGGAAATAGTTGAAGATCTTAAAACAAATACATACCATCAATTTTATAGTAGGCAGTGTTTCAGTCTTTGCAATCATTAAGAAATGCAAGAACCTTCTGTGAAATGTCGCACATCTCGTACTATTTACTTGTAGTACGGGAAAGGGGGGGAGAAATCATGCTTCTTATGTTGACATTTGTAGTACCACAAAAAATCAGGAATAATATGCATCACTCTTGTACTTATTCAGTAATCCGCCAGTTCTCCTTGTATCGTGCGCAAGTTCAGTTTCGTAAATGGTGGTCTCAATTGTGCAAGATTAGAAGAACAGTGCGTTTTCTAAACAGTTATTCAAATTCTCCTGGTTGCTATCACGCAATATATCACAATGCATTTACACGAACAGATGGCATTTAGCATCTCCCCCAACTAGTTTCATGGCTCTAGAACCAAGTACTTAGTTTTTGTCTAAATTGTAATAAAGAAGACAACGAGTCCTGCGGGGCTTCTAACCCTCCTCGAACGCTGTGACTTGCTCAGCTATAGTTTGTGAAGTAACACTGGAGATTGGGGGAACAACTATATATAACTCAACATTCTCGCACAAATCACATTGCGTTTTGACAATGTTGTCAACTACATTACTAATTATATTTCACAGTTGGCCACGCTGATCGAACATTTTTGCTTTCTAGTGAGGTTTCGGGAACTTCCTTTAATTTTGTTTCTTAACTATTGACCATTACATTATTTTACGCGTTACGGGACCCGGTGGATCAGTGGTACAGACCTAATCTTTGGTGCGCTCGTTCAATCCCATGGACAACCATCATGTACGTGAGCTTACTCAGGATTGTCCAGTTTCCCTTCACTTGCTTCACTCCATCTCACCATCACCGTCTTCCTACATAAACGTAGGACGTTAAACTATAAAAAAAAAAAAAAATACGCGAAATGCCATTAGCGCGCATAACGTGAAAACGTATATTGTTCAAAGCAAGTCTTTCTTGATTTTAAAACATCTACACGTACAAAACAAATCGAAAAAAAAAATGAAATGAAATCTTTAGTTTTACGTCCCACAGTTATGCCGGTTAGGCTAAAGAAGACGGTAATGATTAGAAATGAAGGAAGTGAGGGAACGGGAGAAAACCCAGAGCACGGTGTTTGTCCACCACAAAGTCCACACGGCGCGAGCTGAGATCGAACCAGGGACCACAAGCATCGGAGGTGAACGCTCTACCACTGAGTTACCGCGCCCCCCACAAAACAAGTCGGGTGTCAGGGTAATTATGAGACACTGCCTATGGAGGGTAATTAAAAGACACCCCCCTCAGTGATCTTCAGCCATGTATGATAAATAAAAAATAAGAGCACAAGCATTTAGTAACATTCTTCACAATGCTCTGTCTACATTTTTAAGTTTGTTTACAAAAGTTTGGATGTAACATTTTTTTTTTTTTAACAAACTCATTTAAAAAAAAAAAGTTTTAAAATTTGAAATCCCATCATTAACTTTTATATCCGCTCGTGCAGTAATATCACTATTGTGAAATTAATAGACGTTAATGGAAGCCTGGTATATCAGCAGTTGAGTTGAGTTTGTCCCTTGGGCTTTTTAAAGAAATAGCAGCAGCCTAAGTTGTTTTTTAGTGAACAGCCTAGAACTTGGTCTAAATCTGTTTCACAAGCCTGTTCTGTAACGTGAAACTCTCTCCCCAATATAGCCTACTAGTCTATAGGCCTATTATAGTCAACTCACAAAAATGTTAGAATAACATTAGTAGTTATTTTCACTTTCTTTAGTTATTTTCTTGCAACTCAGCAAAACAAGGGAACAATAGGTCTCATAATTACCCACCCGATGTCTCATATTACACTTTTGGAGGGAAATTATGAGACAGCACAAATTTGATATTCAACTTATGAGATAAAAGAAAATTTCTTGACAGCAAATTGTTATTCTATTGGCATCATAAACTGCTGCCTACGTTAACTGCTTTCAAATCCAATGTACGCCGAGTAACGTGGAAAATTTGTAAAATCTGTCTCATAATTACCCTCACTGACCGTAATTTAACATAGTGCAGGTCAAGTTATGAAAACGCACCACTGGAAATAGCTGTTGAAAAATTATGACTTTTTCTCGGCAAATTTTTACCTTGACTCGGTCAGTGACTGCAACAGATTCATCTGACCCGGTTCCCGGAGCATTTTAGGAGTCACATTGAAGTTGCTCCACCCGATCGTGACGTAATGTCACGTGGTATTAACATGGGGGTAAAGGTGGAATAAAACGAGCCCTGTGGGGCTTCTAACCCCTTTCACTCGCCAACGCTCGCTCAGCTATGTTTCCTAACGTAAAGCTGTGTGAAAAGCAGACTACATACCACGTGACAGCATCAAAGGCACAAACAATACCAACAAGTGACTGAGGCACAAACACTTCCAGGACGTGACTGAACCTATAAGAACCAGCTGAAGTCACTGTCCGAGTCAAAGTAAATCCTTGCTCCTTTCTCCATTTCCTTATTGTTCTTCAAAAGATCTGCGCTGGTGGCATGGCATTACCCCATTTAGTTTGTTGAAAAGTTTTAATTTCTTTACGACTCATGTATATGTACGGTGTCCGGATGCATGACCTAAAAACTGGTCCAAAACACAAACCAACCTGTGCTAAGTGGTCACTCGAAAGCACGAAGGCTATTTAACCCACTTAGCGCAAGATGAAGTTGGAGGCGAGCGGGGGTGCGTCCGAAGGGAGCGCGTAAGCGAAAGTAGTGAAAACGATACGAGTTCCGGTAACACTTATTATTTTGCATTAGTAACGCTGCACATGTAAACAAAATACAGGTTCTGTACACTGTGTAGAAATAAAGTACACTACCGGCGGAAAATAGTATCTATTACAGCCATCTTTCATATGAACTCATTTATTTATCCATCGTAAGGCATTTGCAATGATTTTACGCTAGTACCCCTACACTTGTAAACATACAATACCGCTGTATTCCTTTGTACCTTATTTAATTCTGTCTCCTGCAGAAATTTGATGCTTGTAAATATGAATTTTCATGCAGAGTATTGAATTTTACCTGTAACTTTTCCAAACTATAGTGTGCGAAACTTGAACACCTGTTACATCTTCACTTTTGAGGAAGGAATTACCACATACCAAACTTAACACGCAATAATACAGTATTGCATTAAGAACTTCTTGGTTCTGCTGCAGATAGAATTAAAATAGTGTTTTTTTGTTGGCATCATCAGAATTTGAACAAATATGTTCCGAATGATAGGAATCACGCCACAGCACAAAATTCTGTATTAATTCAGTAACGCACCAGTTGGAAATTTCACTGTTTTTTTGAATTGTTACCAAGATTTACTTACTGGGCAGCATACTATTACTAGAAGACTGCTAACTCTAGGATAATTTGCAAATATTACGAGGCAGATGAACATATTTCTTCGTTCAATAGTTTCAATTAGTATTATAGGTCTACAGGACACAGTCATACCTTCGTGTTATAGATTTAGGAACTCTGACGTGCTACAGATTATCGTTGCGACGTAAGTACATGGAGTTGTAAATAAACATACCTTTAAGAAATAAAGTAATTACAGCAAAATTGATATAACCAGTATGATTTGCTCATAACTTTAACCAACTATTACGCTAGCTATGGTATCAGCCATCACTACACTACACTAATACGTTTTCATGCAACACTTCCTGAATACGAATAGTCGGGCACGTAATTCTAGGATCACTCGAATGCTAGAGCAAACAAAGTCTAATCAAAATCATAGTTGTTCTTCATCACACACACACACAAATTTAAGCTTGTCGCACACGTACTCGATTTATTCATGTACGTCGAGGCAAAGCTTCTTCGAAATTTCCACAAAATGAACACATTTCATGCAATAAGCAGTTATCAGAAAATACGTCGTATACATCAATTTTGCCCTGAACAATAACATACCAAAAATTAACACATCAAAATCACGAACTGAAAAATCACAGACAGAATAATAACATTATTCTGCTAATAGCGAAGAAGGAAATTCTGACCTACTTGAATATTTGGAAAACGCCATTACTAACCCTAAATACAGACTTCTAATAACAAACATGGCTTCCTCGCTTTGTTTCTCGTCAAGATGGATCGAAACCTATCAATCCAGTTAAAATTCAACCAAAAACAATCAAATCTTGCCGGCAAACTCCGAAAAACTCGATCTGTAGAGATCTTAGATAATTTGTGGACTTACATTGGATATTTTCGACAGCACTTTCCCAATGATTGGTCGGCAAATTGTACACCAATGGTCGGCGAATCACCAGCGTTACGATGAAAGGCCTAGCAGTGTATTGGTGCTGTTGGCTTCACAACTACCACTCCCCTGCGAGGTAGCGACACGCCAAGGCGGTCGATGCCCCGTTGTACAGAAGGAGCTCTAACTAACCTCGCTTCGAGGTACCACGAAAACCTATGACGAATAGGAAGCCGTATACAGTCGTATAACAACGATTGTGCACCCTCGTTTGAGGCTAGATACTCCGGAAAACGAAAGTCTAGCTTGGGAACTCCGTGGAAGCTTATTAATGACAAGGTTGTGGAAAGGAAATGGAATTCACGAATATTTCAGTTTCAAAGAAAGAATGCTTGAAGGTTTCTGAAGAGTCCTTGATAATATGTTTTAAGGGAGACACACAGGTGAACATCTGGTTTGATGTCTCACCACTCATTTTGGTAGTCTGAAGATATTCGTGTGTGAATCGTGGAAAAATCTTTTTTTTTTTTCTTTTTTTTCATGACTTGGTGGCAGATTTCATCCGTCTACAGGAACAAGGAAATACGATATTGAAACATATAATTGCGTGCTAACTTGAACGAATTTCTCAAAAAATTGTGAAACTCGTATTTATATAGCTATTTGTTTCCATGTGATTACGTAAAAAACAACCAAATTCACGTAGTTGGTTACACGCAAATAAGAAATTCACACGAAGAAAATACCGTATAATATATTAAGAATTTATGTACTTCCAGGTAGAAACTGTGAGGTACGGCACATGCTTGCTTCACTTACTTTTACAAATACATAAATGAGCGTAAGAAAGCTTGAGGGTTATTTAAGCCATGTTTAAAAACACGAATAGATAGGCCTACAATTCAACATACTGTATATCCAACACGCTATCCCTTCGTGGCTAGTTAGATAATTGTGTAGTTTCTTCGCGGGAGATCACAGATGCAGTTCCCGTGCAGGGTACTTCCATAAGACAAAATTCCAAGTAATTGTTCGAATTCTACAAGCAGTCTGTCCTGTCGCATAATAACAAAGTATATACAACCGTACCATAATAAACTCTTGGTACTGTAAGGGAATGTTAATCACTATTTAAGACAATGTCATTTTTTTTAGTAGGCCTATAACATCTCGTGTTTATGTTTTTAAAAAAGCAAAGGACAGCGGGTATTATGATAATGAATGAAATAGTGGAATGAAGAAAGTGGGAGCCAGTGTCGAAGGCAATTTGCCGCCCCGCACAATGGCATCATTTTCAGCCCCCTTTCTGTTGAAAGAACAAATCGATTTAAAGTATGCTACCCCCTAATGAACAATGAAAGGGAGGGAAAGGGCACTCGCACTCTGAAAGGCCTAAACACTACAAATACAATCTCATTGTGTCTGTTTTTTTTTCTTCTTTAATAACAATCTATTATGTTAGTGAAAGATAATACAAACATACCTGCAGGGGAAAGATTATAATCCTTTCCATAGAATTCAATGTCGAGCTTCAATCTCCATATATCAGTTTGCAATTCCAGTGCAACTAGCTCCTTTGTCTTTATTTCTTGATTTTCCTTCTTTATATCTGTTTTAAAAAATAAAAAACTTGTTTCGAACTTCAATGATACGGAATTTGTTTGTGACTAAGACATGACTACTTTCCATGTCAAAACTGTGATTAACTAAATGGAACAAGTATTTGCTGCTGTAGACGATGTTTTTTTTTTTTATCTTGCATTCTTCAACCAGAACATTTAAATTTTCGGGATTTCCAACTCGAGACATTGCCGCATGAAGTTGGCCATGGGAGAGCAAGGAATTCTCTCCTCTCCTCCTTCCCCAGGTTGCAGGGCTGAATTTGAATTTAAGCGGTATCGAAAGTGTCACTGTTCATCTCAGTGACCCAGAAAACTATGGATTCGACACTAATATCGATCATTTTTGTATATCTCAGTAGTGGTTGACGTACTTCTACACCCGAAAGCTGGAATGTTAGCGGTACTTTACGTAATAATGATGTTCTAACATGTTTCCTTAATGGATGTTGTCAAACGGATTGGTAGGTCATTAGGGGTTGATGACATGGATTTGGAAAGTTGTTATATTTCTGTTTTTAGTTGTGCTGACATGTAAAAGGTCATGTGATCTTTTTTCGAGTTTGTATACGTGTTTGTAGAGACTTTACACTGGCTATTTTTAAAAATAATAATAATAATAATGGAAATTTGAATTAAATCTGTTGATACGTCATTCTGAGAGAATATTTTATTCGTTCACATGTATAACATGTTGAACAATATGTGAGAGAGAGAGAATAAAAGATTACACGAACAATATGTGAGAGAGAGAATAAAAGATTACACGAACAATATGTGAGAGAGAGAGAATAAAAGATTACACGAACAATATGTGAGAGAGAGAGAATAAAAGATTACACGAACAATATGTGAGAGAGAGAGAATAAAAGATTACACGAACAATATGTGAGAGAGAGAATAAAAGATTACACGAACAATATACATTTAACGGTTTGATTTTTATGAAATCTCATAAAGTGGGAGGAAACCATTTTATTAGAAGCTCAGAACACTTATAATGTGTGATACGCACTGGAATCGAACCCGGGACCCTTATTATTGGAGCTGAATACTGTATGATGGGAGGGAAATATTTATTCATACGTGACTTTTTTAATTTGTTGGTTTGTATGCATAGCATACTCCTAAAAGCAACTATGTTGTGAACGTGGCAAAACTTTGTGTACGGTATGATACACTATGATGGTGTATATACAGAGCGTGGTTTCCGTACGTTTGCTGCTGATGAACTTAAGACATGAACTGAACTTTTCCCGCGCTTTTTGGAAACCCGGTTGGGTAAGAGTGGTGATGTGTGCTTGCAGAGCCTTGCTAAAACTTGAATTCAAATACAAAGGAAGACCGTTGACACGATTGGTAAACATTACAGAATACCGCCAGACTGATAGAAATAACTTTGGCGCCGCGGTAGGTGAACAAAAGGAAGATTGCGGACGTGGGAGATAAACATCACAAATTGGGGACAAACTAATAAAAATAACTTTAATGTTGGGAATACCGAACACGTGATTACCTTGCGGTTATGAAAATACTTTAAATACAGGTTATAAGAGACAAAATATATAAAGATACATCATGCAGTCGTATGAGAAGAAGGATCTTTGCAATAGCAATATTGAAGCAATATCTGATGCTGAAACAGAAATATACGAATCATCGTCAGATGAAGAATTTGATTTTGATGCAATAGATTCACCAGCGCTAACAGTTTCACCAACACCGCCAGCATCTCCAATTGTATTATCAAGAACATCACGATTTTGGGCTTTAGATTGTTGTTGTAATAGTGAAAAAGTGGATCGCGAATGTATAAAGAAGGCTATTGAAAAATGGAATTTTAATGAAACACTAATATGTGAGGGTTGTACGACAGGATCTAATCATGATTTTGATCATGATTGTATGACCACGCGTCCAGAATTATTGGAAACCCGCGCTTGGAGTATTATAGCAAGTCCTAGTGTTGAAGATGATGTGTTTTATTTGTACGCAAACACGCATATTATCGGACTATTAACAAGAGAAAAATTTTATGACGCCTATGTGGATTTATTAAGTGATACAGACTATTTACCGGAATTACTAGAGATCTTCATAAGAAAAGACAAACGGAAAGCGAATATTTCAGATTGAAAAAATGTATTCAAATAGTGCTAGTGTTTTATGTGTGTTATGTAATGGTGAAAACATTAATGTGAACTGTGTATTAAAAACTATAAAAGTATACTTACACAACAATAATCCATTGGAATGCGTGGAATGCAAGTTACATCTTCCTCATGAATGTAGACATTTTCATAATACTGGATCATTTGCAGTGAAGTATTTATCTCTTGACAAAACTCTTAGTGAACTCTTTGAAGTGTTTGAACAAGAACATAGTGAAATCTCATTTCGATGCTTTATGCATAAAACGTGTGATCTTTTACAAAATACAGAATTTGTTGGACAGATAATTCCGTTTTTTATTTTTCATTCAAATGAAATTTCACCATGTGTAAATCAGTATATTATTGATATTCAAGGTTTTAAAATGTCTGATAACGAATTTATTATTCGTGAGTTTTGTTTAACTGCATGCGATGATACAGTAAATTTCCATTGCTTGGTAAAATCACCAGTTGAATATAATTTATTATCACTAGGATGTCAAAAACAAATTGACTGGTTAACATTAAATTTGCATGGATTGAAATGGAATAGCAAAACTGGATATACTGTATCATGCATACGAAACCTTGTATATCAATTATGCGCAAAGAATTCAACCTTTTATTGTAAAGGTTTAGAGAAATCTCTTTGGATTAAAAGAATATTTGCATTAGATAATGTCATTGATTTAGAAACAAAACATTGTCCTTCATTAAATGAATTATGTGGAAATACATTTAATGAATATTGTTCTTTTCACACAAGTATTGTAAAGAAATCAGGATGTGCATATCGTAATGCACAACAGTTGAATTATTGGTGGAAATATGAAAGATCAACAGCATTAACTAATGCATTATCAAGATTGTAATGAGGAATTGTAAATAAAATGCATGGGTGTAAGTTTAAAAAATTTATTGTAAATTAAAAATGTAAATTTTAAAAAAAAATAATAAAAAAAAAATAAAAAAAAATTATTTGTGTTTTCTTTTTAAAAATTTGTTTACATGTTTATAAACAATAGCATCATTCTTTTTCAAAATTTTCTTGTTAAACAATTTTAAACACTTTTCAAATGATTGAGTGCGAATAATATGATGCAGAAAATATAAGACAAAATAACCACATAACACAGAATTATCATGTTGATATTGTTGAATATTTGTAAAGTACATTTTAGTATTTTTCGACAAAAAGTTTTTTATTTCCTTGGGAATGTCCATAGCAAGACTATCAAAGTAGTATCCATGTTTTTTCTTATTGATGTACACTGCAACCCAGTGGGAACCAGCAGAATCAGATGTATCAAGATTAATCACAAGTGCTGCAGGAGGTTTTACCGTTACAGGAAGTTTGTCAATAGGGTAAATTCCAGTAACACTTGCACCAGTCACTTTATCAGTTAGTAACACTTTTAATAATTCATCACTATACATGATAAAGATTATTTTTAATTGTAGTAGGTATGTAATTATCACTGTTATTCACATGTAACACATAATCATACACTTTCACATATTCACTATACAGTAATGCTTCATGAACAGTACATCTATATTGTCCGAAACGATGCTTATTATGTGCACACCGATGAACGTGAAAACTTAATGCAGTATACTTTGGACAGTTTATTTCTTCCAAATTTGTAACTTCTCTTTGAAGAATTTCTTGAAGAAAACACTTTCTATTTATTCCGTATGTGTATATGGTTGTAGTATTTGAACAATATGTTTGAAGAATTTCCTTAAGATGTGAATATTCTACATCCCCTTCGTGCCAGGTAATGCCATACACATTTTCACCTAGATATTTGTTTGTGCTTATGATTGGCTCAGATAAGTTATTTAAAGGAAATGGTGGTTTAAAAACCCAATTTTGAAAAAAGGGAACGTCAGGATTTACAATGGCTAGCTCTTTTATAATAAACTCATCTTCGTTATCATGATACGCCGAGAAGTGAACAACAACCCGCATTGTACTCAACTAAATAAATTAGAAGGTGTTATCAGTATAAATATTTCTGTCTTTGTCTATTTGTGCTAAAGAATCGAATTGTGCGTACACAATGCATGTAACAGGTTCAGTTAAAGTTTCTGAAAATGATACTTTTAAATTTACAGGGGAATCGCGTACTACATCCCACGTGTTATCATCTAAAGTTCCTGTTGGAGATAGAATAAATGCATACAGAGCATATCCGTTTGGATACTCATCAAGAGTAACAGTATGTGAATAATTTTGATAATATATACCAGTACCTGAAATCAAAGTATAGTAACTTAGAAGGTATAAATTATTATTAAAATCAGGTGTGAGGGGGTTGGGAGGAAATGATTTTGAACCGACTTGTAATTGCAGTTTGTTAACGTTAAAGTTTCGAAATTCAAAGGGATTAAGATGTGATTTCCCATTGAAGGCTGTGTTGGAGATGAAACCAATAATCAGGCCTTTAGGAACATTACCCAGGAAAAGATTATCAAGGCTGTAAGACTTTACTTGTGCAGGTATAGTATAAGATCTTGTTTCCACTCTCGTCAGAGGTAACTTGGCTGTTTCCGAACCCATTCGTGTATTTAATTGCATAGCTAAATCTGCAGCTACATCAATACGTCGTACATGAAGAATAATTTCCTCAAGTGCAACTTTATAACTTGTATTTTCAGCAGACATTAAGCAAAAATTATCTTTACTACGATGTAGTTTTACACGCAAACTTACTTTGTTAGGAAGCATACGATCTAAACTTACAATATCCGTATGAAGACGACCATACATTTCAAAAGATTTACTATTTTTCACCTTATTAGCACGTTTTTGAAAACCAGCATTTGTATTATCTAATTTATTAAAATTTTTTGCAGTATCTTTATGCCACATGGCACATGCTAAATGTGTTTGAGAAGCATCATGAGAATAATTTAATAATGTTTCAATGTATGCACGATAAGGATAAGATCCTGATGAAGAACTAATTAATTTATCATTTAACGAAATATCAATTTGACTAAATAAAGAATGTAAGAAATTATTTACGGGTGCGACAACATCATCGTTAGCTAAAGTTGTACCATCAGCTTTAGTAATTTTACAACGTACATAAAGATATAGATATGCAGGATGAATAAATTCACCTGTTTCTCCCGGAATAACAAATTCAATAGGTCCTTCTGAGGTTAATGTGGAAATAGGACGATATTCAGCATTTGTAGTTGCTTCAATAGCTGTTTGTGTCATTGGTATAGAAAAGAAATCAAATTCATTGGTACAACATTCAAAACTATTTGAATTTAGGAACGCCATTATGAAAAGATGTCCTGTATATGTTTACGTTTTGTTGGTGGTCCAAACTTTACAATTGCAGGAGCTTTCCTCTTGCGTGACCGTCTCTTGCCGTTACCAGTTAGCAACTGTCCAACTTTATTAATTGCTTTTGTCTTTAAACTATTACCAGCTTCTTTTACACGTGCACGAACCGATTCTTTAAATGGCCGATTTTCTAATACATCACCCGCAACTTGCATACCGGTTTGTAATGCTTGACGTCCTACAGTTTTTGCACCTTGTTTAAGAAATGGTAAAGCAAAACGGAATAATCCTTTAAAGAAACTACCTATACCATGTCCCCTTTGATATACAGGTCCTGAAAAATATGGTATTCCGCGCCCACGATGATAAGTAACACGTCTTGCTCTCATTTTTATTATTATTATTATTTAGAAGATGACGGAGAGCGTTTAAAATGTAGTGTTACGGTCAGTGTCCCAGAACGAAATGGCAAATTTCGCCCTGCATGATCTTTTAATAGTATTTCAATTGTATTAAAACAAAATTTTGCAAGTGGCATATAATGAATATCTTCAAATGTAATTGTTTGAACTTTTCCATATTTAATATCAGAGATTGTTGCTATACGTAATAATGGTGCTTTTGTATCACCTAAAAATTGATATTGTATAATATCTGTATAAATAAAAATTTGATGTGGATATCCGATATCTATGTATGGTTGTTTGAATCCATGAGATTCTTTTACAAGATCTGATTTTTCAGAAAAACCTAATTGTAAAGCTAATGTAGGCGACAATGTAACTGATTCTACATGTTCATCACATTCAACATGTACAACATTTGAAAAACTAAATTTTATAAAACTCGATATAGCGTTTAATTCTTCTAGTAAATGATGAATGGATGGATAATATCCAACAAGAATTTTACTTTTCATAGGTTCTGCATTTTTAAATTTGTACCATATAACGTTTTCACCCGCGGTAACATTATAACATGTTAATGGAATATGTACTTCACTTAATCCTACATACCAATCGGATTCTGATAAACGAATATTATTTTTTAATTGATTAATAAAATGTGTTGGACTATTTGTAGGATATACATCAGCACTAGCATTTGAAACTAATGTAATGTAAAAACTATCATCAATACTTTCAGAAATCATTTTCGTTTAAAGTGAAGTGTTAGGTTTGAAGTTCCAAAACGAAATGGTAATTTTAACCCGTGTTCATCTTTTAAGTTTACTTCTATTGTATCAAAATATTTCTTTTCAACTTTAACATAATGTGGTGTGTGAAATACAAAAGATTTTACATGACCGTGTTGTACATTATATACACTAAGTTTTCGAACTAATGGACCTATATTTTGTTGTTGTTTTACAATATCAATGCAAACATTAATTGTATTGGGAATATTATAATCTAAATCACATGGAAATTTTCCACGTGCTAATATTAAATCAACATTTTTAACTTTTGTGTATATAACATTTTTAACATCAAGCGTATTTTCATTAATAAATCCAAAAATTTGTTGTAAACCCGGTGTAACGCCAATCATACATTGATCTTCTAATTTTAAAGAATGTTTAATAACAACTTGATTTTTATTTTGTAAATAGTGTAACATACGAACATTTTCAGGAATTAATTGTAGAATTGATTCAATTGATGAATAATATCCCGGTGTTATTGGAACATGGTAGCGTTCAACTTTATCATCGATAACACTAGTAATTATAATTTCTTCATTTTCACCAACATTGTAAAAACTCCACGGAATATTAATTTGTGTTAATGCAACACCCCATTCCCCATCACTTAAATCAATAGGCTGTGCCAATTTAACTCGAAATGATGATGTAGTATTATTCTCAAAAAGATTGCTACTTGCATTTGAAGGAAGAGTAACGTAAAAGTCGTGTGTAAAGTTTGAATTCATTTTGCAGACTGAATAGAATCTGATCTAATCCACGAATTCATACTTGATGGATATCCTAACCATTTTACATACATCCACCCTTTTTTACGTTTTAATACTTTTTCAATGAGATATGTTTTCTTTGAATTTATAATTACTTTTTGTAATTCTTGTGCATAAAATATTCCTTTAATTTCTTCACCGTTCCAATCTTTTAATTTGTAAGTGACAGGATCTGACTTAATACATTTGTCAACAATAAATATTTCTTGTGACCATTTAGGTAAATATCCTTTTTCTAATACATGTTTATACTTACTAACACGTACATAATCACCCTCATTAAATTTACATGTTATATTCTTTTTATTATTTTTATTTCCGTATAATGTTTCCCACACTTGATTCACATTGGAATCATTTACTTGTGCAGGTGCCATTTTAATACTTGAATGGTATGAATGATTATAATTTTTTACAATTTGATCTAATACATTAATATAACGATAAGTATTCTTTGCAGTAAAATAACGATACAATTTTTCTTTTAATGTACGTATAAAACGTTCTGCTAACGCGCATTTAATTTCGGAATGAACACTATAATGATTAATTTCATATTTTTTAAACAATTGTTTTACATGACGATTATAAAATTCACCGCCTAAATCTGTTTGTACGTTAAACACGGGTAACTTGAAATTTTTAAAAATTTTTGTTATTGCTTTTACCATTTCCGGACCTTTCTTTGTTTTTAACGGAACACAATATGCGTAACGTGAAAAAATATCAATACAACATAATATATATTTATAATTATTATTATACTTTGCAATATTTTGCATATCTGCTAAATCCATTTGTAATGTTTCATTTGGTGCACTAACATAATACTTTTTACGTTCAAAAACTTTACGAGCTGGCGCATGTAATGTATAAGCATCTTGAGAAGCTAACCAATTTTTAATTTTCTTTTTAGATAACTTTGTTTTGCGTTGTAATGTTTGTATACTTGATAAAGAATTAGGATTTGAATAATCATAATATATTTTTGATAATTTTGTCATTTTTACATACTATATTCTTTCCACTGTTTAAATAAATTAGCAACTACTGCAGGACTAGTAGATTTTCTTACTTTACGAATACGTTGTCTACTACTACTACTACTACTACTATTTACTTTTGATGCTGGTGTGCTAATAGGTGTACCAATAAATTCTTTAGGAACATTAAGATCTTCTAATAAATTTTTAAATTCATGAATACCTAAAGGATTTCTTGAATATTTCCTTGTACGAACAACATCATTTACTAAATCTATAATATTTGAACCTGGTATTGTTTTTCCTTGAATACGTACAATGCCAGACTTATCCCACTGAATTTTATCAGAACTTGTCAACTGTTTTAATAATAGATCTGTTTTCCTACGAAGTGTTTTCGGTACTGATTGTAAAATGTCTGATACAAATGGTAAAATAGAAGTATTGCTATCTTGTTTGGAACTTGATGATAATTTTTCTTCTTCTTCTTCTTGAATGATAGGTAAA
This sequence comes from Thermobia domestica, assembly GCF_964235325.1. Taxonomy (NCBI): domain Eukaryota; kingdom Metazoa; phylum Arthropoda; class Insecta; order Zygentoma; family Lepismatidae; genus Thermobia; species Thermobia domestica. The sequence goes on from NC_137467.1 coordinate 130,703,919, forward strand.
GTAATAGGTTTATGTGAAGAAGAAGATGTATACTGTAAATAACGATGCAAAGCTTGTTGATATAATTTCCACTTTTGTTGTACACTAAGATCACGACGTTTTAAGATATTATTCATTTCTTCATCTAAACGTGACTGATGTGAATCTATGGATTTAAGATTTGATTGAATTTCATGTACAGCATTTTCAGGAACTAAAATCATTTTACGTAATTCTGACATATTTAACGACTGAAAATACTACTTCCTACTGCTGCAAGAAGTGGTCCCAAGATTAACGGTAAAAGCGCACCACCTTTTTGTAGTAACAACTTCTTCTTTTTATTTAATGCAGTACGCTGCTGAGATAGAGCACGTAAGATCTTTTTATGTCTACGTAAACGTTGCTTCTGACGAGAATTTAAAGGAATGTTTCCTTTTATTGTGTTTTTAGCTACTTGAGATATTGTTCTTATTAAATCCCCTGAAGCATTTTGTAAAATTTGTTTTCGTTTTGCATTTTTGCATTTGCACAGAGCACGGAGCGTGCTGTAGTGTTGTTTCACCTTCAACATCTTGATGCCGACTAAACAAAAATTTCTGTATGCATGTCTTTTACGTTAGCGTACACATGCATGATTTCATTCGGAAAAATATTTGTACGTATTCGCAATGCATCGTTTGTTTTTTGTGTCAAGTCAAATAATAAATAAGTGTGAGGCTCCCGTGTTACTTCTTCGAACACACTCACGACTTCTTTACTATACCGAGGCATAATTTGCCTTGCTAAATATTGTATTTGTAATTTATCACGTGGATTTTTAAATACTATAATATAATGTGCATTTAAACTAATATCACGTGCATGTTTTCCTTTTGGAAATAAATTTTGAATAATAAATATTACAGTTAACTTTTTATGATGTGCATACTTTGTAAATAAATTAGCAACATCGCCATTAGTTTCCGACATTAAATCATCAAGTATTAATAATGAATTTTCTTTAATTTCAAAATTATTCATGTCAGGTATCCCCTCTACAAAACGTATTTTTGCATTTGCATCTAATTTTGGTATTACTGCGCCATAACACCAAACAATATCATTAAATTTTATACTAAACATTTGATCACATTCATTAAGTAAACGATTTACAAAACAAGTTTTACCAGCCCTTGAAGGACCAGCAACTAAAATAGTAGAGGGATGTTGAAACTTTAACATCTTGTAATCAAATGAATGCATACAATAGAGACTCTGCTTTATATACACACACTCACACTCATACATTAACATATTTTCGAACATGTGAATTTTAATATTTTCACAATCGTTGATTGTTCGGAGTATACATACTAATGAAACGGATAAAAAATCACTGGAATATAAAATTAAAGCTTGAAATGAAAAAAAAATCACTGGTATATAAAATTAAAGCTTGAAAATGAAAAAAAAATCACTGGTATATGAAAAAAAATAAATTATGAATAAATTAAAATAAATTAGGAATAAATTAAATATTTTAAAGAAAGAATATACGAGCCGGTTTAAAAAAAAAAAGAGACATTCATACAACTCACATTCATTCATTCGTTGGTCTATAACCGTAAGGTACACTTGCACGTTTTTGTACTGGTTCATCGTCAGTTACGTCAGGTTCGTCAATACGTTTTCGTTTTTTGTTGACCTCACGGTGTGTCTTTGTTTCTCTACAGCTAAAGATCCGGAACCCCGGTCTACGAACAATACTGTTTGGGTTTTCTATTACTGTGGACTCTAATTGTCCAGACACTAATTTATAGAAACTCTCAAAATTAATTTTTTGAGAGGTTCTATCGTTTAGTGTTATCCCCCTAATTTTGAATATATCGCGAACATCCCCTTGGGCATTTGTTAGCCGCATGGCGTAGTTTTTACAGCCAAGACCTATAAAGGTTGTAAACTCCCAACCTTCAGGAATTTCATTTGTAAGATCACCCAAATAGTTTCCGAGCGGTAACAAGGGTTCCTCATCTTTTTTCTGTAGATACATGATACTGTCAGTGTCACAGTAAATTGCTCTGTCAGGTCCTACAGTCGTCAGTAGTTCGTAAAGTCTAAGTCTAGCCCACGAAGTAATAAATGCGGCTAGTATCACATTAGAAAACGCTAACGGAACGTTTTCGTTTTCAATGTCTCTGTATGTGACAATGAGATGGTCATCATCAATTGGTACCACACTTTGAATTTCATACCTTGCCGTAGTTAAATACCTAAGAAATGTGACCTCATCATTAACGATTATACTCTGTGACATATCTGTGCGCTGCCCCCACTTTCCATACAATGAATTGAGGTATAGTTTTGCACATTGCCTCAATCCAGGGTTCGTCCTAATATTATCATAATTTAATCGTATGCCTTCATGGGCATAATATTCTTCGATATATTTATGTTTGTCTTCTTCAGTGGTACAGTAAGCAGGAAAACCAGAGGCTTCCTGCTTCATCTGAAGGAAGGAATTCACATAGGTCCCGAACAGCCCACCTGAATTCCCCTCTTCAGGATCTAAGAGTTCAAATTCCCATATCTCATGTATATCGATTATTTTGTAACCTTTTTTAAGAGCAAGGTGTAACTCTGGAGTACAAAATGTTCCTGTGAGAGCACACTCAGCGTCACTATGAGTACATTCATTAGTGTTTTCTTCTTCCATACATGTACGGCAAAGGCCGAAAAGTAATCGACCTCCCGCAACGTATGGTAAGATCGGAAAATAGAGGTCCTTTGCAGGGACAATTGTGCATTTGACTACACCGTGAATACTTTCCACATCTGGAAAGTCCGGTCCCGTGTGAATCTTAGGTGATTTAACCGGCATAGGTTTACGCGCCATTACCCATGGGTAAAGGCTAGTTACATCGGCATAAGATATACGCTCATCACTCGTACAATTGACGTAAGAACGAAAGACCTCCGTGCGACCACCGTTGTAACAGTTCTTAGGAATAAGAAAATCAAATAGATTAGTACAACGTTCTTGAACAAACTTTTGCACTTCCTTGTCCGTCTTTATCTTATTATCCCAAGAACATTCCCATATTTCATATAGGTTTACACCTATACTTTTCAGGTACTTACGGCGGCGCATGGTTTGCTCATAGCGTTTTTTCATCGTATTGTACGAGTCTTGTGCATCGTGCAAAACCGCGTCACGGTTAAAGGGAAAGCAATGGCGACAGGCATGGAAAAAACATCCGTAATACTCGAAGGCAGCGTTGAGTCCTTCGTGCCATCCATCGACCTTGTACCTACCAATATACTTTTCCCCACCTCTCCTAGCATGCTGGATTTCTATCCCTAATTGGTCTTCCATATACATAAGCCATTGCATAGCTTTTGTACTATACTTGGTCTTATGATGAAATCCCAACGCGGGAATGATAGGAATAGTATTTTCCGGTAAGTGCAAGGTACGATATGTACGCATTGCAAGACTTGCAATGGTTGATGATGTTATGAAACATTGCAAACCCTCAGTTTTCTCTTCAATAATATCGCTAAACTTGATGACCGCTTCTGTTAGAATTCTAACATCATTTTTACAATAAGCCAACATATCCTTCTGCAGGTTAAACTCCTCGCCACTTTCCGCACGTTCTTGGTGCCAGGCGATTAATTGTCCCCGTTCTTTCGGGCTGAGACTGTCTGCATCAAAATACTCTAAAGACGGAATTTTGCCTACATAATTTTGATTTTCGGATGTGTTAAATAAATATGGGAAATATCCCTTGCGCAAATTGCCAGATAAACCTAATGCTTCAGGGAGCCGGGACAATTTGACTCCCATATACAAATATGTGTCACGAAAATAAATTTTATTTCCAAGTCTCATTTCCACAATTTTTTGACCCGTCATTATTACATTTGGTACGAGATCATGTTTTTCTATTAAGGTTCTTGCACAGAACTGCATGTCATAGTTACTTCCATTATGAGAAAGTACTATGATCTTCTTGAACATTGACCGACTTATTAGCACGTGACTAATAAATCCGTCAATATCCTGGAAATCAAACTTACGGGATCCATTTTTATCTCCACACACAAAGCATGGATCATCCAACTTTGTGTCTTTGCATTTATGGCAAATATTAATACAATTTACGAAATTCACACAATGTTCTCGTTCTCCCCGTTCATTTTTGGGTAATAACATCGTCTCCACGTCAAACACAATGTACAAGAAGGTATCGACATGCTCCACTTTTTCCTCCACCACTATTACTTTTTGGGGTACTTGTTCTTCCGCCACCACCACCGGGTTGTATCTTTTTCTCCTCTGTTCATCTCTTCTTCTTCTTTTTTTCCTCCCTTCGGCCACATCCAATAATTCTTCCATCTTATTAAACCACTGGATGTGGCGGTACGAAGAGGAGGAGGAGGAGAAGGAGGAGGACTCACCGGCGGAAGTGCTTGGCTGCGGTTCCATCTTTCTAAAATAAAATAAAAAAAAGTATTATTAGTACAACTTATTTTCAGCAGAATGAAATCAATTATAATCAACACTAATAAAATTATATTATTCTAATCACAAACTCAATTACATTGTTTAAGTTGAACAACAACTTATATATAATTTTAAAGGAGTTAACTTCACAAAGATTTGACCTCTATGTAAAAAGTTATATCTGATTTCCGGTGTGGATTTTATGCTTCCAATTAGTGCTAAAAAAATTTTTTTTTTTCCAGGAGCAAAGTTTAAAGTTGTGTTTGTGTTTAATTTTCAGTTTTTTTTTTGTTCTGAAAAACCTATAAGAAAAATATCACTCTTAAATCAAGTCTAGTGTTCCTGTGTAGCCTAACATAGTGATTAATGCTAATAATCACGCTATTGGTACAAACTGTTCCGGCTTCAATTTCCAGTTGTAATAAAATACTAGTTTCATATAGCCATGCTACTGAACAAAACAGCAAACTTAAAATCAATTCACTTTATGTATGTACACGTCTCATATGCCCATACTAATGAACGGGATAGCAACTTAAAATCAATTCACTTTATGTAGGTACACGTCTCATATACCCATACTATTGAACGGGATAGCAACAAACTCAAAATCAATTTAACTTAGGCAATAGCATACGTCCCAAAGTTTCCAATAATTGTTAGTTAATAGGTTCATGTTTCATATACCAATGCTGCTGAACGCCTTGATTAACTGAAATTAAGCTACTATTATTAAAATCTTACAGTATGTTCTTATATTTTAATAAACGCTGCTAACAAACACGAATTCAATTCCCGGTTGTATCCTAAAAGTTTCACGTTAAGGCTGACGCATTTTGTTAAAATGAATCACAATTTAATTTGTAATGGTTCAACATGTTCTAACCCCTTAATGCTTTTGCCTTTTGGTGCAAACAAAACCATAGTACCGTATTCACTAAGGCTACCATCTTTACTGCAAACATATTTCCGTTCTCAAGTACAAATTTCGCATGTCATAATTTTTTAATGTTATTGCCTTTCGTGCTAAGGCGTACAATTTTAATTTCCGGGCAAGCCTATTCGCATAAACAAAGTCACCTTAACAACGGCGTGCGGATTTAATTCCCGCGTAAACCTAATACTGTCGTGCAGGTTCAAATTTCGGGCAAGCCTACGCGCATAAACAAAGGCATCTTAACATTAAAAATGCCCATTTAATTTCCGCATAAATTTAACACTGGTACGTGGGTTCAAATTCCGAGCGGACATACGCGTATAAGCAAAGTCACCTTAACAGCGGTATTCGGGTTCAAATCCCAGGTGCGCTTACTCGTATAAGCAATTAGCCTTAAATGCCCTACAACAACAACAACACTGCAAAGGTTTGGAAATTAATTTTCAATAATAAGTATTATATTTAATCTCGGGTTTTATTCAATGTTACTCCAATCCAGTTAGCTATAAAATATTCTCCCACATTCAAATGTATTCTGCGATATTTAAATATATATCTTTCACGCCATTTCCCTCAAAATATGACGGACTAAACAAATTAAGTTATTATTTTATTTTTTCACTGTATATAAATCATATTTCCACCCGGACAAACTCAAACAAAGTAATTATTAAAAATAAAATACGTTCGCTTCATATAAGCATTGTCTCTAGTTCAAACCATGAGTCGGTCATAAATGAACAAACGAAATGTGTATCAGTTTTCTTATGCATCTCTATATCAATTTTTAAACTTATAAATATTCTTTCAACAAGAAACAAAAAATAAGATTGTGTATGTGTTTTCAATAACCATATTAAAACAGTAAAATTACATTTCTTCTTCTTCTATACTTATTTTTTTCTTTCTTTCATCGAATAACCCCGTACTAATCATTATATATAATTCTCTTCAATCATTTGTTTTCATTACTTTAATACAAAATTACCTATAATAGAAAATTGTAGTTCTATGCCATCTGTCGGAAAAATTTTAAATTAACTTTAGTTTAGTTTAAGCCGTGTTGACGTATTTGTTATTAGTCCTGAATATATATTTATATTTTAAAGGTACAGTATGATATATATTTCTTTTTAGCCATTAAATACTACTGATAGCATTAAATAAGTACCCTTCTCGCAGTTGTGTTCTGTTAATAAAACATAATTTGTGAGGGCATAGTTGATTCTTGTTCTATCAGTAAAACCACCATACGTTCATTATATTACAAATCCCTAAGGGGGACCCTTCAGTTGAACATAATTATCATCAATATGTTATTACCTATTCAGAAAAACCCACAATTGTAGGAATTAACTAATGGGTAACTTTAACACATGTCAATGTATATGGTAAAACACATAATTCTCTTTTTGCTATAATACTGTTAAAATCTAGGGTCGCCTATAACTAATGGGCCCTGCCAGTTATAGCTACGTGATTTTCCTTTTGCTATAATATAATACTGTTAAAAAAATCTAAGTAAGCCTGGGGGCCGCGGTGGCTCGGTGGTAAAGCGTTCACCTCTGGTTGGTCAAGTAAGTTTGTGGTGGACAAACACAGTGTGCGTGGGTTTCCTCCCACTTCATATATACTTTTAAGAGTTTATTTTAGCTCCCATATTTAGTTCAAGTTTGTAGAAACAAACGAGAGAATAAATAATCACACTGTAAGTGTTCAGAGATTTCATAGAAATCGAACCAATAAAAAAAAAAAACCGGCATAACCGTGGGGACTCAAAAATTTCTAAGTAATCTTATAACTGGGACCCGCCAGTTATATTACAAATAGGACTACATAATTTCCTTGTAATACAATACTGTTTAAATCTATGGGGGGACCTATAACTAATGGGGGGAATGTCGCCCGCCAATTATACGGTTATACTACACTAGGCATACATAATTTCCTTGTAATACAATACTGTTTAAATCTATGGGGCACCTATAACTAATGGGGGGAATGTCGCCCGCCAATTATACGGTTATACTACAATAGGCATACATAATTTCCTTGTAATACAATACTGTTTAAATCTAGAAGAACCCCTAACTAAGGGGTAGGGCCTCCGACAGTTATAGCTATGTGTTACAATACTCGTACGTAATTCTCTTTTGCTATAAGATAATACTGGTAAATCTAGGCAATCTATCTTGCGGCAAAAGCCCCTCGTTGAGGGACATGGTAGAAATAGGAATACCCATACATAATTTCAATTCGCTTCCTTGTAATACAATACTCCTAAAATCTAGAGGAACCCATAACTAATGGGGGGAAGGGCCCCCGTTACTTGTAAAATATACTACAAATAGTCATACATAATTCTCTTTTTGCTATAAGATAATACTGTTAAAATTTAGGCAATCTATTTGGGAGGCAAAGCCCCCTTCATTGAGGATCATGGTACAAATAGGAGTACATCATTTCATTTTGCTTCGCGGATACACAACAGGTTTTCAAGTCAAAAGACAGTGTTCAATAACCAATGTATTTAGGGGGTTCCGTAAAATTTTCTTTCTTGACATTAAAGCTATTCTATGCGTTATGTAACTACCACCCAACGCAAATAACTAACATTCAGTAATATTTACTATTAAAACACAATAATGTTATGGGGAAAAGCGCTCCTCCCAAAACTAAAACATTTCTTTCTTTCTGCAAATACTAGTCTTAGTTCAAACATTTGCGTTCCTAAAAAGATTATCAGTTGTATTACCAAAGCGTAGTAGTATGCCATCTATTGGTAAATGAGCTTACTTAAACAGTTCAAGTCCCATCTGTACAACATACATATATATATATATATATATATTAGGTATAACTGATTTAAAGTGATCGGTATAACAGTTAAAAATCGTAACAAATGAATCAAACATATTGTAATTAAGCATCCTATAATTAAGCAAATAAAACTCTACAAGTGTTCTGAGTTTGCTTCGCAAACGACCCAATAAATAACACCAATTTTAAAACGTTCACAAATAAATTTGTTCAGAGTATGTATAACATACGATCCGTAAAAATATAAAGTGATTGAACAAAAAGCAAATGATCCAATAAAATATTTTTAAAAACGAGTTTGTGTAACAAACGATTTATTTTACAAGTTTACAGCGTAGCTGATATTAGCTTGTGTACCAAGCATAAAAGAATGCAATAATAATAATAATAATAATAATAATAATAATAATAATAACTTTAGTAATCGAAAATCGCAATTACATTTCAAGCGTTTTCAGTATATCGCAAAGCTTATCCTCTTGCATAATTACAAAAAAAATGGTCGTAGGTTTATTCCCCCCGATAATGTTTCTCAGAAGCAAATCGTGTATTATTTACTTAATTATAATGAAGTGAATAATACATGACATTTAAAAAGTTCTCACCTTAAAAAATCAGAGTTCGATCTGTTAAAATCACTGACGAAAAAGTTCAACACACACACACTATGGAACTCTGTAAAAACAATAATAACAAACTTTATTTCAATACTATATATATATATAAGGATTTCATTATGTCCCTCCCCCAAGCATCATGTTTTTCAGCGGGTTTTCAACCCGATTTCATTAATTATAAATAAATAAATAAATAAGGTCCGCTAACATCGTTTATTCATTGCCACAGCGAGAAATCTAAAAATTTCTTATTTTCAAGTTCGTCAGCCGCTGGAGAAATCTCATTCAGACAGGGTATCGACATTTGGGACTTGTAGCTATGTACGGTTTTCATCTAATTAAGGAAAAATGCTTACATGTTCATCAGATATTAGATATTCTGCCAAAAATCAGATATTGCCACAAAAATACATCTTCTAAAGGGGAAGAAACATGAAATTTCTATCTGTCTTCTTCATCACTGCCGATAACTATCGCTGTAACAACCATCGTTAATGGAAAAATATTTCAGTATGTTGCCAGACAGTTTCTCATGGTCAAGGAGAAAGTGTATAAGGTTATTCCAGTACATGCGGAAATAAAATTAGAAAGTCCATTGACACTCTATGTATGTCACCACTCAATGTTCTAACGGATGCCAGGAGAAATCGTGTGAGGCAACGACCCGGAAGTAATGGCATTCTAAGCTAGTCTTCTGTAAGAGACGGAAGAACAATTCACTCGCTCCGTATTTCAAACTTGGCTGTAAACACGGAGTTAACTATAAGGAATAAAAAACGATGAATATTAACAAAATAAATAAAGCATTCAATCATACATACACAGACTTCGTATTTCCTATATATTTTTTTTTTCTCGCCAATTTACATGTGAGAATTGCAATAATTCTCAGTACAATACAATATACATCGTCGGTGCTTGGGGGTCCCGGGTTCAGTCCCCGTACAATACAGCATTCATCTCTGGTGCTAAAAGTCCCATATTCAATTCCCGTACAATACAGCGTTCACCAATGGTGCTAAAAGTCCCATATTCAATTCCCGTACAATACAGCGTTCACCAATGGTGCTAAAAGTCCCATATTCAATTCCCGTACAATACAGCGTTCACCAATGGTGCTAAAAGTCCCATATTCAGTCCCCGTACAATACAGCGTTCACCAATGGTGCTAAAAGTCCCATATTCAATCCCCGTACAATACAGCGTTCACCTCTTGTGCTAATGGTCTCATATTCATTCCCCGTACAATACAGTGTTCATCTCTTGTGCTAAGGGTCCCATATTCATTCCCCGTACAATACAGTGTTCACCACTGTTGCTAAGGGTTCCGGGTTCGATTCCCGTACAATACAGTGTTCACCACTGTTGCTAAGGGGCCCATATTCATTCCCCGTACAATACAGTGTTCACCACTGTTGCTAAGGGTCCCATATTCATTCCCCGTACAATGCAACGTTCATCTCTTGTGCTAAGGGTCCCATATTCATTCCCCGTACAATACAGTGTTCACCACTGTTGCTAAGGGTTCCGGGTTCAATCCCAGTGCGTATCACACATTATAAGTGTTCTTACCTTCTAATAAAATGGTTTCCTCCCACTTTATGAGATTTCATAAAAATCAAACCGTTAAATGTATATTGTACGTGTAATCTTTTATTCTCTCAAAATGACGTATCAACAGATTTAATTCAAATTTCCATTATTATTATTATTTTTAAAAATACCCAGTATAAAGTCTCTAAAAAGAGGACACGACCTTTTACATGTCAGCACAACTAAAAACAGAAATATAACAACTTTCCAAATCCATGTCATCAACCCCTAATGACCTACCAATCCGTTTGACAACATCCATTAAGGAAACATGTTAGAACATCATTATTACGTAAAGTACCGCTAACATTCCAGCTTTCGGGTGTAGAAGTACGTCAACCACTACTTATCTCCTCTTTTCCCCAAGTGAAATGATAAAAACTATCCCAAGCTAGAACTTCATCTATGTTGAAAATTTGATCGAGATTGGTAGGGTGGTTCAAGGGTTATTAAGTCACAAACATATTCACTTTCAATTTTATAATATACACTAGCCTTTGGCTAGTTTGGGCTCCGCCCCGAGACCCCCACGTTTGCTCGGCCTACGGCCTCGCATCTCTTATGTATCAGCCTTTGCATCAACAGTGAATTTCGTGCATTTGCTCTTCATATTTTCTGAATTTGCGCAGCTGGGGACTTCGCCCCCACACCCGCGCCTTTGCTCGGCCTATAGCCTCGCACCTCTTAAAACCAGAATTCTACGGCATTTCAAGTTCCTTTTCCTATTTCAACTATCTAAAAGATAAGATTTTGTAACCCAAGAAATCGCCCATTTAAATAACATGGGAATTTCTTTATCCCCCCCTTAGACCCCTTAAAAACTAAAAATATTCACTTTTGGCAATTTTCCTGTAGGTTAGTCACGGAATGCTACAATCATGCCAAATTTTATCATTCTAATCCTGCCGAAAGTGCCTAAACATTTTGGGGTGTAGAAGATGTCCCATATAAATAACATGGGAAAGATTTTTCAGTTCCCCATAAAACCACACTACAGTTGGAATTTTTTATTTCTGATGATTCACTTAGATAACGCTAACTAAAACGTATAAGCATACCGAATTTCAAGTTTTAATTCCAATTCCTAGTATCAAAAATATGAGATTATAGCTAAAAAAAAAGGTATATTTAAATAACATGGGGAATTTCTTCACCTCCCCTTTAAACCCCCTAAAAATTAAAAATATTCACTTTTGACAATTTTTCTGTCGGTTAGTCCCGAAAAGCTATAATCATGCCAAATTTAATCATTGTAGCCCTACAGGAAGTGCTCAATAATTTATGTCAGCTCTTGTTGTAGTTTTATATATAGTTAATTAATTAATTAATAATAATTAAGATAAGATAAGATATATACTAGGGATGGTCAGACGGATCCGGATCTCGGATATCCGGATCCCATAAGATCTCGGATCCGGATCCGGAATTTCGGATCTTGGATCCGGATCCAGAATTTTGAATCTTGGATCCGGATCCGGATATCCGGTTCCTGGATCCGGATCCGAAGTTTCGGATCTTGGATCCGGATCCGGAATTTCGGATCTTGGACCCGGATCCGAAGTTTTGTATCTTGGATCCGGATCCGAAGTTTCGAATATTGGATCCGGATATCCGGTTCCTGGATCCACACCCGAAATTTCGAAGTTCAGATTCGTACTCCTGTTTTGAATATTTTAGGCCTTAGATTGAGACCCAGAACTAAAATATCCATATGTATAAAATTTACTAGGTGAATTTTATCTAACTCAGTGGGAAGACAATTCAATTTAAATGACAAAAGATTACATCAAAATCTCATTTTCACATTTTTCGGGGTTAGACCATTGTTCCGCACACCCCATCATTTAGTCTTTAGTATATCTTTAAACGTACTACAAGTATGCCACTTTCATCTGAAGTCAGTAGTTGTATAGATCTGCCTTTTTTATATATTAATCGAGTTAGGATTAAAATTCGATTGTTTGTGAGACCTATGATAATATTTTCAGAATGAGTTATAACGTTGAAAAACTGCATAGTAATGCTGCATATTTTCTTTGTGCCACATTGGAATTTAATGTAGTCTATCTTATACAGTCGGCTCTTATGATTAATTCAATGATCTGAACTCCTGCAGCATTACGCTAAAATCATGGATGTCTTTGAATTTTCGTCATTTCTATTTTTTTTTTTTTTTTTTTATTACGAGCAAAATAAATATCATAAGCGGTATTTTATATAATACATATAGACGCAGATCAGTCAGTTGATTGCTTAAAGTTTATAGCAAAGCTATTACATTTCTAAGACACTGGCGGCCTTAGGACAAAATCCATGGCTTTCCCATAAAATCTTAAATATCTCTATATAAAAAGGGCAAAGTCCTGAGTGACTGAGTGAGTGAGTGACAAATCACCGTACAGACCAAATCGCTTAAGCTACAAACTTGAAATTTGGACAGTTTATAGGCTTTGTGACGTAGGATACCACTAAGGAAGGACTTTGGGAAATTCGACGAGAAAGGGGGGAAATGAGGTGGAAAATATTGATAATTCTTGACGTTAGATACTTCAAATTTGGTATTTGGGTTTCTCATTGAAAATAATTTGATACTTGTTTAAGTGCTTTTTGATATTTAAATTAGAAGGGGCAGGGAAGATGTAGAAAGTAAAAGAGCGGGTGGTAATTGCAATTATTGCAATTAGTATAATAATATGCCTATATCTCGGAAACTTAAAGGGTTAGAAACATGGAATTTGGTATTTGGACTTCTCACTTAAATTAATTAGATACGTATTTCAACGTTTTTTTTTTATGTCTGGCCCAGAAGGGAAGAAAAAGGGCGAGAAAAAAATTAAGTGGGGATTACAATTATTGTATTAATATGTTATATCCTTTAAGGTTAGAGACTTGAAATTTGGTATTTGCATTTTTCATTGAAAATAATTTGACATGTGTTTCAGTGTTTTTTGACGTTTTAGTAAAAAGGGAAAGAAAAGAGATGGAAAGGAAAGAGGGTGGGGATTGTAATTATTATAATAACATGTCGATATCTGGGAACCTCTGAAGGTTAGGAGCATAGAATTTGGTATTTGGACTTTACATTTGAAATAATTAGGTATGTACTTAAGCGTTTTTTGATGTATGTCTTAGAGGGGAAGCAAAGGGGCGGGGAGAAAAGACTTTTATATCTCGGAATACTGGAATGTTAGAGAAATGAAACTTGTTATTTGAACAAAAATTCGTTATGAAATGAAATGCTTGAGTTTTACATCCCACGTTTATGCCGGTTAGGCTAAAGGAGACGGTGATTATGAGAAATAAATGAAATGAAGAAAGTGGGAGGAAACGGGAAAACCCCGAGAAAACCCACGAGCACGGTGTTTGTCCACCACAAAGTCCACACGGTGCGAGCTGGGATCGAACCAGGGACCCCAAGCACCGGAGGTGAACGCTCTACCACTGAGCCACCGCGGCCCCTTAAAAATTCGTTATGTTTGCAGGCGTATGATGTGCGAGGCCGTAGACCGAGCAAATGTGTGGGCTGGGGGAAAAGCCCCCATGTACTCGCACTGAAATTCGGTATGTCTCGGGATACCGGAATGTTATTAAATACAATTTGATATTTGAACTGAGATTCGGTATGGTTGTAGGTTTACGAGGTACGAGGTCATAGGCCGATCAAATGAGATATCAGAGGGTCTAAGGGCAAATCCCCAGACATTTCTTTTTAAATTGATTATGATTAGAGGCTTTTGTGGTGCGAGGCCCTAGTAACGAGGGTCTAGTGTCGAAGCCCCCAACTAGCCGAGGTCTATTAAGTATATAAATGTATTTGCGTAATGACTGGAAATTGCATGTATGCCTGTGGACAAAATTGCATAAGTAGCCACGAGAAATGACAATCCTTTAAGATAAAAATTTTAAAAAGCTACCAAAATGTACTCTTGAATGAGTTGTATAAAATTATGTTTGCGCAGGGGCGAATCCAGAACGGACTCCTGGAGGGGGCGGATGGATTCTTAGGGGGCGGTTGGGGATGCTAGCAGTGAAAAATTACTTAGATGATCTGAAATTGCCACAAATTACTACTAAAGTACACTGTTAATGGTGGCGCTGGGTAGGGGCGAACGACTTTTCGCCCTCCCCCTGCATCCGCCTATGTGTTTACATGAATGATATAGCTCCTTATACAACCTATGCAGAGTTAATAGTAGTGGATTACTAATTACAAAGATACGTGTTACTGCTCGAGGCTCCATATGGTATTTTGTATACACATACAGTACATTAATACATTGATTTTGATACATTAATTGCCATTTAGAATTTCATCTCTACTACAATTCTTAATTCTAACTGGAGTGGTAGATCATAGAGAAACGTATTTTTAAAGAAAGAAAAAAAGCTCATCAAGAGCAAGAAAAGGAAGTTGCTCCTTAATTTGATTTGATCTATATTTTATGGGCTGTTCTATTAGCAATGGCCTAGCCCATCACGACTAGGAAATGGCCTCATTCAGTGACCACAATAACTCAGAAAGAATTAGAAAAGTAAGCAGCCTGAGTCTAATGAAGAAGCTTGGGCTTGAGACTAAGGTTTCATCCCAGCATTTGACTAGTGTTACAGAAAACAAAGGACAAATTTCCATCAGGACGACCGCTTTAAAAAAGATTTACTACCTTTTCGGTCAAGTATTTCCACTAGAATCGAATCTGACAATGAGATTGCTCTCACCTAACTCGACAGTTTTACTCAATCAAATTTGGAGTAATTGTGACATATTAAGGCACGGAAACCAAATATCAACAGAATGAAGAGAACGCAAGGCTGTCACACGATCAGATACCAAAAGTGTCTTAAAATCTTATTTTAAGCATAGGAATGAAAATCACTTTGTTAATAATTTCGAAAATTTTGCTGATTCGGAACACCCGAATTTTCTGACACGGAGTTTCGAATCCGGATCAAAGATCCGAAATTTCGGATCCGGATCCAAGATCCGGTTTTTCGGATCCGGATCCAAGATCCGTTTTTTCGGATCCGGATCTAAGATCCGAAATTTCGGATCCGGATCCAAGATCCGAAATCTCGGATCCGGATCCGGTGTCCGGATATCCGGATATCCGGACCCAAGTGGATCCGGATATCCGGATCCAAAAATATCCGGATCTGGCCATCCCTAATATATACTGTGTATTGTATGTCTATATAAGACTTGGTCATATTTTAGGAGAAACCTAGTGTAGATCCTGTTTCAAGCACTCTACCTTGATTGCGTGTTTAAAAGGGACATTAAAACTCAGTCAATCAATCAAGCTCACCTCAGATCTGTAGCTACGGGTGGCCAGAAGGCTCAGTCTCCTGTATGACAGTCTTCCTAAGTCTCCCTAAACTTTCAATTGTTGGTTTAGATAATCTAATTACTCCTTCCAATCGTTCGTTCCAATGTACACAGAATAATAATGCTTGATCAAAGAGGAACATTTCAAAATAGGTGCGAGTCGAAAGAACACGTTAAATGGTAATTTCGCCCTGCATCCATGAACAAAATGAGAGTGGTTGCAGTAATTAAATCGTATCCGTACCAAAAAAAAAAAAAAAAAAAAAAAATTTTGGGAGGGATTCAAAGCTTTTGGAGGGGTCCAAATTTAATATGAGGATAGATTATATTAAAATTTGTAAAATCACTCCTAAAAAAAATTAGACTAACTTTAGAAGAGAGTAGACATTTCAGAAGAATGTTCGGACCTCCAGAATCCATCTCCTCCGTATGTTTCTGTCCATATCGAATACATGCGATTATACGTTATTAGTTGCGTGAATGAAATCTTTTTAGTTTTACGACTCACGGTTATCCCACGTAGACTAAAGGAGACAGTGATAATGAGAATGAATGAAATGTTGGAATGAAGAAAGTAGGAGGAAACGGGAGAACTCCGAAACAGCCCACGCACAGTGTTGGTCACCCCAAACCTTACTTGACATGAGCTGGGATCGAACAGACCCCACGTACCAATGACGAACCCTCTACTGTTGAGCCACTGCGGCCATATATTAGGTAGTTAAACATTTGGTTACACAAATATTAATGCCCAAATTTCTATGTGATTAGGGTCTTCGTTCTGTTTTGAAATAATTAATTGGAATAATACAGCTTTTTAAAGTTGCTATTATATCTTCTCATCCCTTTTATAAAGCACAAACATTTCAATGTGTAACGCTAATATGCAAACTTTAAAACATTTAAGAGTAACGGGTTGCATAAGCATCTAGGCGAGAAGATTTAGATATTCTTAATCCCTATTATAAACGTAAGACGCCTGTTTGTTATTCATGGTAGTTCCCAAAAGTTCATAGTCAGGTTGAAGGCTGATTCACACCGTGCCCTGCCGTGGAAAATCAACGCCCAAGGCGAGAGTTTACTACGGTGTCTCCGTACATCTTATGGCCGTGTGCACCAACGAAGTTAAACTGTTGAACGAGGGTCATAACCAAGCTCGGTGAAAATGTCTGTTGCACCACCAACGTTCAAGATTAAATCTCGGTTAAATGATGGATAAACGGCCGAATTTAGGGGTTTAAGCTTCGTTGATCCAAGTCAGTCTGTAGTGTTAGTGGAATTTGTTGTTGTGGTGCACACAATGTCCGAAAGTAATTATATAATCTTTAGGATTTAGAGTATTTAGAGGAGATTTGGCCTCATAGAGTAATGAAAGATCGCTGTAATCCATTTGAAATGTTCAGCGAGAAAGATTTTCGAAAAAGATTCCGGTTGAATAAAACTTCAGTTTTAATGTTGTTGGGAAATATTGAAGAGTAGTTAATTTTAGGACTAGCTCGGGAGAGTAATACTCCTGGAAGGAGAAACTAAATACGCCGTTCAGATTGGTTGGCGTTATCCGCTTCTTGCCACGTTGCATATATATAGCAGAAATCAAACGCTTGCTGATGTCGGTCCTCGTGACCGAGCGCTCTAGTATTACAGGCTAATAACGGAAACTACTTTAGACGTGGGTTCAAACCCAGCCCAAGGAAAGTTTCTTCAATTTTCATAACACATTTTTCATTAAAATAAGATGAAAATAATACTCAAAAAAGTGATTTATTTACTTTTGCATGTGGTTCGGATTCCACGTTAATCAGTAGGTCCATGTCTCATATAGTCTCGCTGCTGAACGGGACGTTACACTCAAAATCAACTCAACTCATTATTTACTTTTGTGCAGATAAGTAGTAGTAGTAGTAGTAACGGGTTAGAAGCACCGCAGGGCTCGTTTTGTTCCACCTTGACCCCCATGATATAAATTTTGTGACCAACTTAAAACAGCTGGCTAGGGTAGCGTACTTCCGAGAGTATTACTCTTTCGAGCGGGTCGTGTTAAGTTTCCCAACAAAAAGAAACAATTGTGTGTCGCTTTTAAATTGCTTGCTAATTACATTGCGTTTCTATGCAACTGGAAACTTCCATCCCCATCAGTCCGTTTACCTTCAATAATGTCTTTGTATTTTTCCACTAATGAAATTACAATACATTTCTCGTGTTCGGAGACATTTTTTGCTCGTGCTTTCATTATTTTTTCCATTGCAACTACGATCACTGAAATTAGACTACTCACAACTCTATGCACACTATCTCGAAAGTCGAAAAGACTGGTACGCGGTATGCTTTCTTCATTTGTTACTTTGTTTAACGAAGATTAGAGACAAAAGACAACCAATGTGAGTCGATTTTACAAATTCACCAAAGTTTACGTAAGCGAGATGTACTGAACTTCGATTTTCAAAGGTGCAACAAAGTCCTTTACACAACTTGGACTTTCAAAGGTGCAACAAAGCCCGACCCGGCCCAAAGAAATAACACAGTCGTCCCGCCCAAGACCGGCCCGTGCAGGTCTCTACTGGAACCACGTTTAAACTTGGAAGTTTAATGTTGAACGCGTTTAAGTGAACGCTCGTTTAAACTTCGTTGGTACACACGGCTGTTAGTGAGGTAAGTTTTCCTCTCTTTCCTTCCTTCCTTTTCTTTTTCCTTCCGATTTTTGCTCGTCTTATTTCGGCGGCCGGGGCCGTCGCCCCGCTCGTCCTCCCCGCTGGACACCACTAGATTCACACAAAGGGCACCGTGCCCATGACGTTCCCCTGCCGTGCTACAGCCGAGATCATTCATACATACCATACTGTACCGTTCCGTCCTACTACTGCTTTCTACACCATTTCCCAAGATGGATTGCAAGAAGAAAGACGTTCGTGTGGTTCGTGTCGTTTCGTGAGCTCCGAAGAAAGCCGAAGGATCACAGCCGACGACCCACGATCGGGCTGGTTTCTCTTCAAGGCGACCTGTTGGGGCACGGCATGTCATGTGTGGATTTAAAAACAGACAAGACAATGAATTTTCAATGTCAGAGTCTGAAAAGAAACTCCACAGACCACAGCATGGGAATGGTATACTACGTGTGAATTAACCATAATAATTGTTGCTAGCTGCGTTGCCTTCTATCTGACAGCAAGAGATGGAGCTAGCATGAAGGCAATTGGAAGCAGTAGTAGGGAAGGTTCTTGGGGAATCCGGGGAGTAGAAGTCTTAAATCGGCAAATTATCTGTACAATTTAATACCCCATATAGTAGACAGCGACATCTATTAGCAGCACTTGACGCACTGACTAAGACGTTTAATTTTTATTATTAGGATATATCAGGGCAGTCAAAAAGTTCCCAGAATTTTGTTACACCTCTTTATTACCACAATATAAGTACAATTTACTTAATGGTCCTCAAAGTAGGCACTTTTAGAACACACACACTTGCTCCACCCCTTCTGTGATTGCTGAAAACACCGACGAAAGTCCTATCTTATCTTTCAAAGTTCAACCGTCACGTTATTTTTGATCTCTTCTACGGCAAAACGGGTATCTTTGAGGCTCATTTTTAGCTTTGGTAAGAGCCAAACATCCGATGGTGCTAAACTGTTTTTAAGAGGCCTCACCCCGGCGAAATTAAAACACCGCTAATTTTACAGTAATTATGTGATATCTTCAAATAGATAAAAGATAATCGAAAAGTGGAACAAGAGCGCCCTAGACAATATCATTTTACATGCTATACCGTTATCACGACTCACTTATCTCCTTTCAATTTCGAGACATTTTGAAAATCGGTATTTATTTTCGCGCTTCTAAACGGCTGAAAACGGAAAGCCACGAGGTGACTTGTGATAACGGTACCTCATGCAAAATAATATTGTCTATGGCGCTCTTGTTCCATATTTCAATTATATCTTTATCTATTTGAAGATATCACATAATTACTATAAAATTAGCGGTATTTTAATTTAGCTGGGATGAGGCCTCTTAAGGAATCAAAGTCTCTGAAGCAGATTTTTTCAATTTCCACAAGAATTTGGTGTTTGCGCGTTACTCAATCTGTGAAATTGCTCCAACTGATCACTACGCACTCATCCGTTCAGCTACACTATTTGTATACTGCCTGTTAAAACGTGTTGACACTTATTAGATTCATAAGTAGGTAACCCAAGGACTGTACTGTACAAGAATCATTATAATTGCATCACAAAACAACATTCCGGGAACTTTTTTGACTACCCTAGTATATTCAAAAGGACAGTGAAGAATGTAAGGTAACCCTAAGGGGGCAAACTATTAAATATTTTTCAAAACTTAACAAATTTTCTTTTGCCAGTTTTTCGTAAATGAAAAGAGATAATGAAATGTAACTTACCTGAGTAATAGATAATCTTATTCTACACCCGAAAATACGAATCCGAAGAATTTTCAGTGTTGCCATCCATAGAAATTACAGTGTGACCAGCATTTGAATTACCCAAAAATGTAGGTTATGGCAGCAACTAGAAAAATGAACTCAACGGTAATTGATGACTTATCGTGCTGTCTGTGTTCCCTGTTAATTACTTTTTAAATAGTATTTGTATTTTAATTCTACCGTTTATTAAAAATTATTTATTTTGTACTCTTTATTACAAAATGAATTACAGTGTGATCAGCATTCGAATTGCCCAAAAATCTAGGTTGTGGCAGCGACTAGAAAAACAAACTCAACAGTAATTGATGACTTATCATGCTGTCTGTGTTCCCTGTTAATTACTTTTTAAATAGTAGACCGCCCTATTTGTATTTTAATTCTACCGTTTATTAAAAATTATTTATTTTGTACTCTTTATTACAAAATAAATACAAATAGTATTTAAAAGGTACTTAACAACGAGCACAGACAGCATGATAAGTCATCAATTGCCATTCAGTTTGTTTTTCTAGTCGCTGCCATAACCTACATTTTTGGGTAATTCGAATGCTGGTCACACTATAATTTCTATGGAAGACAACACTGAAAATTCTTCCGATTCGTATTTTCGGGTGTAGAATAACATTATCTATTATTGAGGTAAGTTACATTTCATTATCTCTTTTTCACTTACGAAAAACTGGCAAAGGAAAAATTATTAGCTTTTGAAAAAATTTAGTAGTCTGCCCCTGCCCCCTTAAGTTACCGCACCCCTCGTCTGGATGTTCTGGATAGGACATGGCCTGATCAACTTTATTCGAGAACCTCACTATTTCTCTATCTCACCGATCCTGATCTCGTTGTATTGACTGAGACAGTAAATGAGGTTGAGGTAGATTTTGACGGCGAACCTCAGGAGAGTGTATATACAGGGCCGGATTTAGCATTTTGGCGCCCCTAGGCCCAATAATTTTTTCCGCCCCCTAGTCTGGTTAAAGTTACTTTCCTAAAAACCTTTATTAAAAAATTATATCAGGCCTATATGTTAAGTTATGGCTATTTATTTTTATTTCTAGATATTTTTTTTAATTTTTCTCTCGGCCGTGCGCCCCCTGGGAGCTTGCGCCCATAGGCCCGGGCCTATTGGGAAATCCGGCCCTGTGTATATACTACTCTTGCAAAGAAATTTAATCTTATTAAAGGTATAAATGATTACCATAAGAAAGTTCCTTCTTTCTTCTGTTTCCTTTTTCTTTCTTTCATTCATTTTTTTTTTCCTAATGGTAGCCATTGGAGCATTAAATAATCTTATTTCAAGCACTACACGAATACTTTTTTTTTTTTTTTTTTTTAACTTTCAACTTCCACGTAGTTTCTTTCCCATAGCTGCATATTGTTCCTAAAGTTCGTGCTGTCGTTTCCTATGTGAGATCAACGAACTGTCAAACCAATGTTGCCAATATTTATTAACAAAATTGCCCTTATGCTGAGGAATAACACGAAAAGTTAAAAAAAAAAAAAAAAAAACTGAGTAACGTTAAGCTTAGCTGTGAGTAAATGATAAACATAGTCTATAATTTTCAGATACAATAATATTAACGATTATTTCTTTGTAGTACTAGAAAATTTGACAAATTGCACATTCTACAGCGAACAATTCACACTGATTCTACTTTTCTCTTTCTTAAAAGTTGGCCTAACGATTCACAAGAAAAATTATAAATGCACTTTATTATTATTATTATTATTATTATTATTATTATTATTATTATTATTATTATTATTATTATTATTATTATTATTATTATTATTATTATTATTATTATTGCCTCGCTTAGCGTAATCACTAGCGTTCTCGCCTTCGGTGCGAAAGATCCCGGGTTCGATTCCCGGTGGGGACACTCGGTCGAAAAAGTGTAAAAAGCTTTTTCAGGACAGCTATCCTGAATGAGCTTTTCCTGGATTTTCCACATTCACATCTTTAATTTATAGGTCCCAGGCCACTTCCTTCCTTCGTGGCTAAGCGGTTAGCGTACGCGCCTTTGGCGTGGGAGACACGGGTTCGATTCCCGGTGGGAGTTCATGTCGTTCGGATTCCACGTTAATCAGTAGGTCCACTCTCATATAGCCCAGCTGCTGAATAACATGACTATAGATGCCGAAAGCCCAGAAATCTAAATCCCCTACGTTATTATTATTATTATTATTATTATTATTATTAGAAAGAAAAACAAATTGCTCGACTTCGGGAAAACACCGAACGATTACATTTTGTTTAATGTATAAAAATCATATAATTATAACAATTTAACTTGTGTATGTTTTATAAATATGAAACTTATCTATAAAATAAAATCAGACATCGACATTAAAAAGACTCGCTAGAGATGCTGAAAATGAATGGTGGAATGAATTACACTCATTTGCGTTAGAAATGGTCGAAGTTGAATGCATACGTTAATTTCAATACATCATGAAAATATTATCGCGTCCTTATTTTAAGAAGTAATAAGTAATACTTCCGAAGTGTAACACTCCAATTTTGATAAAGTTTGGTAGGTAGATACTACACATTAAATAAAAGAATACGTGTTTTTCTTATTTTCTACGGAAAAACGGTTTTACGGGGCAAAAGCCCCCACCCAAAATTTTGAAATTTGAGTCCCAAAAGGCAAGAAGAAGTGCACCGAATTGAATGAAATTGTGCACAGACATTGTAGACGTAAAATGAGATAATTGAATTTCGTATTTTCCTTTATTATTAAAAAAAAAAAGGTTGAGTGAGGCACGGACCTTCTAAACCGTTGATTACGAAGTATCAAAAGTGCAAATAAGCATACGTCAGAAGTTCCTAAAGAATATGGAGAATTGCAACGAAACTTCGTATAGTGACAATTTGTAAAACAATAAATGAAACGTGTTTAAATTTGTGCGGAAAAACAGTGTTGGGGCCTAGGCCCCATCCGAATAAAAAAGTAAATATTACCGCCACAGCGCAGGAAGGAATGGACCGAAGCAAATGAAATTGTGTGTAGTTATTGTATAGACCCTATGTAAAATAAGGCTCTTCGTGTTTCTCAAGTGTCCCTATCCGTTTTGCTTCAAATTTGGCACATCAACAGCAAACAGGACATAAATCGACCCGTGTTTTTGTGTATGCGGAAAAAACATTGTAAGAGTGCCTCCTCAAATACTATAAAATACGCTATACTCTTTGTGCTTGTTGTTGATCTGCCAAATTTGAAGAAATCGGATGGAGACACTTGTGAAACACGAAAGGCCTTATTTTACATATGCAATATCTACATACTTCATTCGCTTCGGTGCACTCTTTCCGCCACTCAACGCCTCGATCCACTCAAGAGTCTTTTTCTTTTCAGTAAAATAAGAAACACGTATTCCCTCATCTCACCTCGTAAATATTTTTGCACATTTCATTCACTTCGGTCCACTTCTTCTTCCCTTTTGGGGCGTCAAATTCCAAAATTTTGGACGAAGGCTTTTGCCCCCTAAAACCGTTTTTCCACAGAAAATTAAAAAAAACCGTATTCGTTTATTTTTTGCTTATTGTCCTACACAAAGTCTTGTTCCAATTCTTCATGCCCTTTTTGCACGTCTGACATACTGTTACTAGCGCTTTTGATATTTCATAATCAAAGGTTTGGAGGGGTCCGTGCACCACCCAACCGTTTTTTCCAGGAAAATACGAACGTATTCCCTCATTTTACGTCTGCAATATCTGTGCACAATTTCATTCACTTCGGTCCACTTGTTTTTGCCTTTCAGTCGTCAACTTTCAAAATTTTGGGTGGGGGCTTTTGCCCCCTAAAACCGCTTTTCCGCAGAAAATTAAAAAAAAAAACAAATATTCGTTTATTTTATGTGCAGTATCTACCTGCCAAATTTTATGAAAATCGGAGTGTTACACTTCGGAAGTTTTACTTGTAAGAAATATTATAAATATAACCTACAAGAAAATAAGCTAGTTAATTTTTAATCATTACTCAGTTTTTGCATTACTTCATTTCTAATTACGATGTTAATAAGGATGTATATAATGGGTACGCATCGAAATGATTTTCACAGGATCGATTAAGAGATTCACATTAAAGAAATTGTTTTAGTAGTGCTGGTCATAGCAACTGGTTTCAATTTCCTGTACAGCTTGAAAGTGAAACATAAACTGGATATATGATTATGCACTGGGTCAGCCCTGGTCAATTTGCCGCCTCCCCTTTCTCCAGAAAGAACAAATCTTAAAAGCCACAGTTTTAACTATGCCAACCTATCATGAATAATAATCCTTTTTATAGAATTCACTATCGAGCTTCATTCTCTATGTATCAGATTGCAATTCCAGTGCAACTAGCTCTTTCCTTTTTATTTCTTAATTTTCCTTATACATCTGTTAAAAATTAAAAAGAAAAAAACTTGCTTCCACTTTCAATGATAAGGAACTTGTTTGTGACAAAGACAAGACTAGTTTTTATATCAAAACTGTCATTACTAACTAAACGGAATAGGTGTTCGCTACTGTTCTTACATTCGACAACATTCAAGTAATTCATGCTGAGATTTGTTTGACCATTTGCTTTAGCATGCTCCATGCGATCTTAAACTAATGCAACCCAAACATGATTTATGAATGTAGTATTAAAATAGAAGTTCAGCTTAGTAAATTTAACTAACATAATCATGATGTCTATTTCCAACAAGAAATTTTTATTTTAAATAATATAGTTTTGACAGATTTTGCCTCCCCTCAAAACTTGTCGCCCCATGCAAATGCAAGTGTTACACATATGGTAGAGCTGGCTCTGATTATGCAGTAGTAAATCCCTTTGTTTTTTTTTTCTGTAATATTTTATCCCACATCAACATTTAAAAATACCTGCAAGCTAAAAAAAAAAGCACTGGAGGCTTCAGAGTTGGGGGGAGGGGTGATTTTGCAACCAATAAAGATGTGACTTCCTCCATGTAGAAGTGGAGCCGCTTCATCAATAACTGGCGTATGTGAAGTGCTTATTCTACAAGACTGCACACGAGACGAGACGGGATAATTTTCATGATAGCATACGAAATGAGACAGAGATTTTCCAATACAAACATACAGCATCGTTCAAGACAAGACATCACTTGCATGACAATTTTTTAGACGAAATAGCCTTACCTTTAATCTCAGGAACAACCCTTCAGATGTAAGTAACATTTATGTACAGTACGAGTATTTGTTGATTTTCATCTGACCGCTTAATATCCATTTGTTGATCAACTTATAATGACATTTATTTCTAATTTCTTTCAACTGACATGATGTTCCTATGTTTCTTGAATTACTTCGTGTTTCCCAAAAAATTGAACGATGCTGTCTGAAAGGGAATAGAAAGCGATAGAGAATGAGATAGATAGAAAGACTGAGAGAAACAGACTTCTTTATTTCCTGTTACGCCATCCATCCAATAATAGCTCACATTGCAGTCAGCGTTTATATTATATCATGATTCTGAAACGGATGCTAGTAAAAATACAGTTTTGGTTCCTGTGTAGTGTAATAGTGTTTATCCTTATTATAATGGAAAACTATGTCAGTCTGTGAGTAACCTAATATGCAAACTACAAAATATTCAGAAGTTATGGGTTACATAACATCCAGGGGAAATGTATCTCTAGTAGCAAAGATAACTTGTAAACCACTTGCTGTAAGCTTGCATTGGAAGTCGGCAAGCTTGCTTCCAGCTTGATTAGAAAAAGTGCAAGTATGCAGCAAGCTCAATTCCAGTAACGAAGTTACATGGGGGCAACCTTGCATTCATGTGTTCCATTCAAGCTTGACGCAAGCGTTTCACACTGGCGGCAAGTCAATAGCAAATGAACAGCAGTGATGCTATAACGCTCTGCGAAGGATCTGAAGTATAGCTTGCAAGTACAACAAAAGACAGATTGTATTAAATCACTCGTCGGAAGGGCAAGCGTGCAGTGCCAAAAGCCAAGCATGCGCCAACTGGCCGAAGACTTTCTTGCTACTTGGGTATAGATATTCTAGATCCTTATTATTAGGAGGTGGAAGTTCATGACCTAAAAATATGGATATATGGCCTATAAAATGACCTTAGAATCATTAAAAAAGTGATCTAAAATGTATGAAAAATGATGATTAACTTTGTAACTATAACTATAAAAGAACACAACAAACATATCAAATGATAGGCATCGTAGTCCTGGTATCTAAATATATAGGCTATAAATAAAAGTGACTAGGTTTATGACTTAATAATTCTTGAACCACACGACCAATCTTGATCAAATTTTCAACATAGAGTAGGCTCGGGCCTAGGAGTGATGTTATCATTTCACTTTGGCAGTACAATGTAGAGCAGGGAAGTATACAGTGGCGAATCCAGGATATGATCAAGGGAGGTGCTAAACCATAGTTTGCAGTTTTATCCAGTGTAAAGCAGGATTGAAGCCTAGTTTACCCAGTACCGGTATATACTTGAGCTCAAGGGAGGGGGGGGCTATAGCCCTTATAGCCCCCTTCGATCCGCTTCTGTGTATATATAATTAAAAAGAAATAAAACTTAATAACTTATGAACTATCCGACCGATCTCTATCAAATTTGCCTCATAGATTAGGTTTGGCTCTGAGATGTTTTTTTTTTTATCATTTCGCTTTGATGGTGTAACTTAGGAGAGGAGGAGGGGGAGGTATTTAAAAATGATCGAAAATGATCTGTATTAATGTCGAATCCATAGTTTTGGGGGTCCCTGAGATGAACGGTAACACTTCGAATGCCGTTTAAATCAAAATCCAGCCCCCATTAGTACTTTGTCCAAAATGGAATGTTTTCTCTCGGTATGAAGAACGGGTATTTTGCTAGTAAAATGTAAATTTAAACAATTTAATGAATAAGGTATATGCAGTAAATTATTCAGCGTAAAATGCACTAATTTCCCACATCCCAACGTAAAATGCAATAATTCTCCTAATTTCCGTCTACTATGTAGCATGGCTCATTTCCTTTTTTTGAGCGTCACTGTAAAGATTAAGAAGTAATGCCTCTACGTAAGCCGTGTAATTATTGATCAGAATCAAACAAATTGTATATAGAAAAACGGAAGGGGGAAAGCAGGGACACATTCAGGAAAGACGGATTAGGCACACTGCCTTTTTCCAGAAAACTACAGGCCCTCCACACAGCGAAATAACTAGGCTAGTTGTCGCCCGGGGCAAGAACTCGCCTTAGCGCTCCCTGACCAACCAAACCAAAACGATCCCTCAAATATTTGACCAATTTTGCACTCTCCCAATCCGACGCCCAGGGCACAAGCCCCGTTTATCCCCCTAGTTACGTTACTGCGTCCAAAAAACTAACAAATATAAAGGACAGAAATGATCTTGAAAAACATTACACAAATTAATTTTAGCAACAGTAATAAAAATGAAAATTCAATTTTTTCCTCACCTTAATATGGTTGCAGTAAAACACCATTATCTTCACAACTTTTCTTTTGCTTTTAATTTGTCATCCTATGAGAAAAGGTATTTACCTCGGTCCAAAGTCTCGAACATATACCAAAATTAAAAGAATGATAAAAAATAATAATTACCGAAATTTGCCAAAAATGACCAAAAATTACCGAAACACGATAAATGTCCAAAAAGTGAAAAAAATAGGGAAAAATTACATAAAAGCTGAAAATTGACAAAATATGCAAAAAAAGAAAAAAAAACTTTAAAATTACCTTTGTTTTCAGAACGAAATGTAATATTGCGTTTATTTGATGTGCGTTGTGTAAGTGATACCAGAAAAAAAGATGACATTTCATCAACTTCCGCCCACTACTTTCTTTAAACGCGAGCATCAAGCTCCTAATAGTTCACAGACGATGCAATCTGTGTAGCCTCCTGTCTAAAACAAAGAGATGTCGCTAGTGTGCAGGTAATTATTAAACGAATCGAGTCTACCAACGAATTCAAATTATTTTGGCTTGAAACACTAATTCAGAGTTTCACTAAATGATCATTAAAATTTAAATATCTTTAAGTAAATGTTAACATCTTGTTAAGCAATTTAATTGTTTCAGAATTAATTTCGATGTTCTTGTTATCAGGAGATCATGGGTACCCATCATATTAAATTGATAGATAAATCATCATATTTGATGGATAGTTTTTTAAAGCAGAGTAGAACTCAAGTAAATCAGAGACTAAGAAGATAATGCCGGAAAAGATGGAGACAGAGAAGAGAATGGAAAATTTCGGAAATCCGAACGGAAAGTGCAGAAAGCCGATCTATAGCCAGCTCGTTAGTTAGAGGAAGCACTTACAAAAACATAAAGGAACATTATAGCAGGGCAGCTTTTCCGCTTAGGCACACTAGGCACGTGCCTAGGGCGCAAAATATTGGGAGGGCAAAAAATTGGAGAGCGAAAAAAGAAAAAAAAGCTGGTACAGAAAACTTCATTTCCGTTCCGGTTGAGCTACCTGGTTACAAACAAACTAGATCTCGGCAGCTAATGTAAATATCATACGTATAATTTTACTTTTGTTAATTGAAAATAGAGATTTACATTACTTGATAAATAAGAATACGTAAGGACAGTTGTCTGAGGATAAACAAACTATTAACTGTACTAATATTAGAAAAACTCTCCAAAGAGCAAAAACAAAAAAGGGTAAAGAGTAAGAGAGTTAAGGGGAAATCACTCCCGAACCAAAACTGGCAAAGAATAACTGAAGGAAGATGGTGTTCTGGAAATAGTGAGAGGGACGTAACAATTCGAAGTGCCTAGGGCGCCGGGGAGGTTAAAAACGGCCCTGCATTATAAAGTGGTTTATTTATTTATTATTTATGTCATTTGTAACAGAGTTGTAGCTTCTTTTACAAAGGGTGTATTATACTGACAAATAAGTAACTAACTCTATGGCTTATGGAACTTGGAGGTTCAATGCCGCATTCACAAGATATCTATCTCCATAAACTTCTATCCTTAGCCAACTGGATCCAGTTTCTACTTTGTATTCCTATTTCTGCGAGATCCATCTTAATATTGTCTTCCCATCTACGCCTAGGTCTTCCTAATAGTCGTTTTTCGATTGGATTTCCAGTTAAAACTTCGAAAGCATTTCTACTTATTTCCATTCTGGCTACATGAGCTGTTCACCTGAGCCTCCAAGATTTGATGACCATAACAATGTTTGGTAAATGGTATACCAGCGTTTCCCAACCTTTTTCAACTTGCGGCACACTACAGGTGTAACTTGAATTCTTGCGGCACACTCATATAGCTATTATTATTATTATTATTTGTAAATATAAAATACAGTGTTATTTTTTCTCTGTGATTACTGATCTCACAGAGAAGAAAGCTCGATCACTGGTTTTCTCCAGTGGTAAATTATTATGCTTATTTTCCATTCTAATTTAAAACTTGACAATAATTGCAATGAAATATACGACTCAGATTTCTAAAAATACAATTCCTTTTTCGAAAACTGTATCCAACCTTTCACAAAAAAGAAAAGATCACTAAATAATGAACGAACAAACAAGTCTCTTTTACTTTTAAAACACAAATGTAGGTAATTTGTATGCATGTTTGCTTTGTCGAAAGGATTGAATATTTTAAAATTTTAACTTACGAAATTGTCTGCAACAATAAAGAAGCAATAATGGTCATAACAATGATAACAAATACTTTTTGTCAACATTAAAAATGTACAGAAAAGTAACTCAGTATGAAACTTAAAATTGTAGATTCATAGTAGAGGTTCATAGTAATGTGAAATACAAATATACATTTTCCCCTGTGTCTTGCAATTTGATTGCTATAGAATTAATAATTTTGTTTCAATTTCCTCGCGGCACACCGGTTGGGAAACGCTGGTATAAACTATGCACTTCCTCATTATGAATTATCTGCCACTCCCCATTCCCGTTCCTCTTGGGTCCGAATTTTCGTCTCGGGATCTTGTTCTCAAATACTTTCAGTCTATGTTCTTCCCTCAGAGTAAGCGACCATGTTCCGCAACACACAGAACAACAAATATGATAATTGTTTTATATATACTATTTTAAGCTTCAAATTCCTCAATGACAAAAGATTTTGAACTGAAGGACAGCGGTGATTTACACGTAGCACATAGGTGATTTACACGCATTTCTCAGATGATTTACATGTACGACAGAGGTGATTTACACGTAGCACACAGGCGATTTACATGTAGGACAGAGATGATTTACACGTAACACACAGGTGATTTACACGCAATACCCAAATGATTTACATGTAGGAAAGGGCATTTACACGTAGCACATAGGTGATTTACATGTACGACAGATGATTTACACGTAGGACACAGGTGATTTAATGTAGGAAAGAGATGATTTACACGCAGTACTCAGATGACTAACATGTAACACACAGGTGATTTCCTCATAGTGCAGAGGTGATGTAAAAGCATATGCGAGATGCAACGAAAATAAAAAGTGTATATATTTGGTGCTTTACGCAGTAACACCATCCATAACACCAAACATAACATAACATAAAAGCATTTCATTCCCATCATGCGACGGGCGGGCCGTAGACGGTTACGCCGTCTCTGTGGCCAGAGTAATGACAAAAATGATGAAGCAAGAAAAGATTGATGGTTAAGAGGATATGATTAAAGCTGGAGAGGACTTTATTCAGCCTTTATGGCCAGCTACGGTAGACAAGTAAACATTTGAGTAAGTGTAAATTATGTGGGATAGATGGACGGATGGCTGTGATAGATGCGGCGGTCCGGGTTATAATCAGCCGTGTGCACCTCTCTCTCATAGATAGCCAGGAGATGATATGCACGGCCAAAGGTGGATATGCACGGCGAGGAAGTGCAGGTGTCTGGTCCAGAAGTTCGGCAAGAATTGGATGGTTATTATTGATATGCTGTGTGATATAGCGGGTCCGGAGGCGATAGATGTGGTGTAGAAGAAACGACATGGATGTTTGCTGGTAAACAAGTGCGGTGGGTGTGCGAGCTGGTAGTGAATAGGCGATGCGAATGGCGCGGCGTTCCAGAACTTGGAGGCGATCATAATAGAATTTACAGGCGGATAGCCAGGCGAGATGGCCGTAGGTGATTACGGGACGAACGAACACCTTATAGGTATAAAGTAGGAGGGCGGAATCTAAGCCCCAGGTAGTGCCCTTCAACCGACTCAGTAGATATAAGCGCTTGCGGACGTTTTGCTGCAAAGTCTGGAGGTGGAATCGCCAGGTCAGATGGCTGTCGAAATGCACACCCAGGTATTTAAGACTATTGCTTAGAGGTATAGTGGAGCCCAAGACGGTGATGCGGAGGCGGTCCGGATTACGTGTAGGGCAATATTTGTTTTTATTTGGCCCGAAGAGCGTCATCTGGGTTTTGGTTGGGTTGATCTTTAGTTTCCACTTTAAGCACCAGGCGATTAGAGTATCTATGGCGGTTTGTAAATGAGTGGAGATGCGGTCCACCGATGACCCCAATGCAAGATAGGCGGTGTCATCTGCGTATTGAAGCGCATGCACCGGTGGTGGTGGGATCGGCATATCCGAAGCATATAATATATATAAGAGGGGAGATAGAACTGACCCCTGGGGTACCCCAGCTCGTAGTGGGAATTTAGTGGACTGTCACCGTTGATATTGATAAAGGCCTGCCTGTCAGATAAAAAATTTGCAATGAGACGGACATATGCGAGAGGTAAGAGCCATTGAAGTTTGTAAAGCAACCCTTCATGCCACACTGTATCGAAAGCCCGTTCAATATCAAATGAGATCAGGACCGCCGGAAGATGCTTGTTGTAGTGGTTGATGAGCAGTGAAGAAAGTTTGAGCAACTGGTCCGATGTAGCAAAAAAGAGCCTAAAGCCGGCTTGTGAAAGCGGAAGGATGTTACGGCGTTGAATATAAACATGGAGCCGTTTCACGATAATGCGTTCAAAGGTCTTACTGAAAGCTGTGGTGAGGCTGATGGGCCTGTATGAGGTGACCTGGCTGGGATCTTTCCCAGGTTTGAGAAATACTATTATTTTTGCTAGTTTCCAGGCAGGTGGAAAAAAGCCCGTGGTGAGGATGGCAGTGTAAAGGAGTGCAAGCAATCGATGAAAGAGAGGCGGCGCCTTGGACAGCTGGTGGTAGCTTATGGAGTCCACTCCTGGAGACGTGTTACGTTGATTGGACAGAACAGAGGTGATATCTGCGGCGGTGATTGGTGGAAGTTGAGCTCCGTTGTCGGGAGGCTGGTGGGCGAAAAGCGGTTCGAAGAGAGGCTGATGTGGGGCGCCTGCTGCAATGATATGTTGGTGAGTCGGATGAGTGAAGATGGGATCCATGTGCGGCGTGAAAACTGTTTGAAAATGGTCGGAGAAAGCTTGTGCTGTGTCTGCGTCTGTCGCTGGAGCAGTATTATTAATAAGAAGTGGGTATTGCGGTCGAGTGGATTGTAAAGTGAGTCTTTTAAATAGGGCCCAGAATTTAGTTGGATTTTGCTCGGTGCGGAGTTGATTGCAGCAGGTGCGCCACGTGAGTCGTTTCCTGGCTATTATGAATGACTTGACCATACGTTGGAATTGCTTGTGTAGATGGAAAAAGAGTGGATCTCTGGTGCGGTTATATTCCGTAAGATAGGCATGAGACCGAGCTAGAAGCGTACGGGCATATGGAGGCAGATGGGGCCTGAAAGGATGCGGCGTGTAGGTAGGGACCGCCTGGCTGTGCCATGAATGATAGCATCAGTGAGCGTTTCCGTGAGTTGGAGAATGGAGTCTGGTGTAGAGAGGTCGGTGCAGGCACCTGCAAGCGTCTCTGTGATAGATGATTGATATTTCGTCCAGTCGGCCCGATGAAAATTATAGTTTGCAGACGGGGTAGTTGGAACAGCGTCACGGCCAGGTTGAGTGATATTAAGTAAGACAGGAAGATGATCGCTGCCGATGGTTCCCAAGACGTCAACCGTTGCAGATGGTAGCAGGTTGTTGGTGACAAGTACAACATGAGGCATGGTGCCACTCACAGGACGAGTTGCTTGTGGGATTGGCATGAAGGATGCTTTAGTCGTAAGGAGGAAATCTTCAAATCGGTGTCGTTGGTCGGCGGTACGAGAGGAGTAATTAAGATCAGCCAGAAGTATGTAGGTTGTGAAATGCGTATCGAGATAATTCAGAAAACGGCAAGGCAGTGGTTGTGTGGAACGTACGTAAATGGTGGCAACGGTAATGATTCGATTTGCAAAGTAAACTGTAGTAATGACGCTCTCCGGGTATAAACCAGCATTAATAGGTGTGATATGGCGGTAAGGTAAGGAAGA
Source organism: Thermobia domestica (assembly GCF_964235325.1). NCBI lineage: Eukaryota > Metazoa > Arthropoda > Insecta > Zygentoma > Lepismatidae > Thermobia > Thermobia domestica. The sequence continues at coordinate 130,737,426 of NC_137467.1, forward strand.
TCGGACAGCCAGAGCAGCACCACCTCGAGCAACAGTTGGCGAGAGATCTGAACGAAGCAGGTGATAATGTGGAAAGTAATATGGTTCATTGAGTTTGAGGAAGGTTTCGTTCAGAAGAATGTAGTCCGTCTTGATAAGCTGTTGCCATCGTTTCAAGGAGAACACGATTGGTCGTCAGCGAGCGGACGTTGGAAAAGAGGAAATGTATCGGACGTCTGCCTGTCGATCGGAGATTCATGATGGTGGGTCAGAGTGGAAGTGAAAATAAGTTGATAAACCGGAATAAGTGGCAGCCATATGGAGGTGAAAGATATCCATGGCCGCTTTGGTAGCATGGGTGAGAATGGCTTCACGCTGGTAAGGAAAGATATTTTGTAAGACAAGGGTAACGACTTGAAGCATATTCTCTACTGTTGGTGGCGGTAAGAGAGACGTTTGAGTGCCTGTGGATACTTGAGCTGCCGGATGGAGTCTGAGAGGTACAACTGTTTCCGGTTTATCAGGCAACGGCTGTGGCTTCTTCGGGCAACGATAAGAGTAGGTAGGATGGGGACCATCACAGGTATTGCAGGCTGTTGAAGATTGGGGCAGCTTTTGACCTTGTGGGACCCCTTGCAGTGTGGACAGATCGTAGGCAACGTGCATTTGTTGGTAGGGTGTGTATTGTATGAAAGACAATTTTCACACCGCAACGGGACTGGTGGAGGAGTACGGGAAGGTTCCACTCGGTGGTGGCAACGATAGATATAAACTCCGTTGCTGAGGATAGTGTCAATGAGAGTTTGATCATCCGTGAGGATGCGCACCATATACGTGGGCCCGTTAGCATTTCTGATGCGAATGGCACGTTTAGGACGAAGACCTTCCTCTTTAAGTTCGTCCAAAATGTCTTGCTCTGTCAAGGTGGGCTCAACTCCACGGATTACCGCGGAGAGAAGAACGATACGACGAGGTAGTGGTGGTGTCTTTGGAGTTGTGGACGACAGAAGTTGTATTTTGGCATTGGGGCCAAACATCGCCGGTCCTACTTTATGGATTAAGTGTTGATAGAGTTGCGGATTAGTAGATTTAAGAATGATGCCGTTTTGAGTTTTGAGGAGCTGCTTTAAATCCAGTCTATTGCAGTAGCGCATGATTTGTTGGTAGAAGGATTTGATATTTAAGTATGCTGGGTTGAGGTTGCTGAAGAGTATATTGAAGACAGTGGGAGTGTCAGCATTCACGTCCATGATATTTTCGAGAGAGGAGACTGGTGTAACTTGAGGAGAGTCACTGAGTGAGGCACCAGGAGTTAGTTTAGGTGGACTCTTGAGAACTTCGGTGTAGGACGGCTTCGGTGGAGAACGAGAACGGTCGCGATCACGAGGGGGCGAGCCCTCGGAAGATTGAGAAGAACTAGTAGGTTTAGTGCGCTTCTGAGAGCGCGTAGTATCCCTGCGAGGTTCTCGGGGAGGGGTCCCATCACAGTTGAAGGAAGGCCTTGATGCTTTCCTTTAGTAGAAGAAAAGTCCGGGGTCTTGGGCATTGCGTCGTCGTAAGCGTGACGTCAGAAAGGCGAAGCCTTTCGTCAGTCGAGAGCCGCCGGAAAAAAATAAGACAAAGACAGGAAACGGCTTGACAGAATTAAAGCGTTCAGAGAATTACTGAATCTGGCGTACCGCTAACACCGAGAGAGGTTAGTAGAGAGCCTGACGTTTCGCAGACACTAAAAGTGCAGCGCCCCGTGCAGGTTATGAGCGGACTGTACAACCAAGTTAGTAGTAACAAAAAGCCCTATCTAAGAAAGTGCGGCTCGGACCGTGAGGCCAATGTCGATTCTTGAAGAGAATCCTCCGCAAGATAAGATCTTACTAATCGAGCTAGTAGTCTAGATAATTCGTACGACAAATAGACCAATAGATGGCTATAGTCGCAGAGTCAGTATGAACACCAATTTTTTTTGCTAGCCGAAGGCTAGCTCCCTTGCGAGGGTTACGCCCTCTATCCGGGATGAGGAGTGCAGAGACTGGGGAAAGGAAGGATATTGGAGGTGGTCTATGGGAACTGAAGAGAAACGGAAAAATCCTTTATTTTATTTTTAGATCATAATTTCAGTTTATTGTTTTTATTGCATTTTATTCAATTTTATTGGGCATTATGAACTTTGTTCATAATCATGAGGACAGAAAAAAAAGTAATGACAATGAAGTGCATATGACAGGACAACACAAGGATATGTTAGTTAGACGAATGCAGATTATCTTCTTGTCCAGGGGCTGCTCTGGACAGTAATGTGGACAAGTGGAGCCCTGTTAGCACAATAGGTTACGGTGCAGCATATGTAGGTGATATATGAAGTGGAAGATGATCAGAAGAATAAGCTGAAGCGACAAAATGGTCTGGATGGTCTGGTGGAATGGTTTTCAGATATAAAGAGAAGAGGAGGGATAGAGGGCAAGTAGAAAATTTATATCCTAAATCATAGTGGCGGTCGGCATCCATAGTATCCAGAAGTAATGGATGACGTTGCTGAAACCGGTTGGTGATGAACTTTACTCGTAACTGTTCAAGGTGACGGAGAATGGTAGGAAAAGTGATGCGGTCGTAAAGCTCCTGGGTCGGACTGGGAAGCTTGATCCTATAAGCCAGACGAAATGCGTGCCTTTTAAGAACTTGTAATTTCTGATAGAAAAAAGGTAGTGCAGCAATCCAAGCGGGATGACCATATGTTAGAACTGGGCGTAAGAATACCTTATACGTATTAAGGATTGTAGTGGGTTGCAATTCCCAGGTGGTACCAACTAGACGTTTTAGTAAATTTAGCCGAGCATACGCTTTGCGAATGATTGCTTGAAGATGGGGCCGCCAAGTTAAGTGATGATCGATGATTATACCAAGGTAGGTAACCTGTTTAGTAGGTGATATTCGTGTGCCGTGAACTTCGAGAGTGAGTAGATTGGGGTTTTTCTGAACCCGAGAACGTTTTCGAGGTGGTATGAAAACGATAGCTTGAGTCTTAGTCGAGTTAATATGAAGGCGCCACTGAGTACACCATCGGAGAAAAGAATCTATTGCTAGGCGGAGAGCAGAATTGATTTGTTGAATAGTTCTGGCCGTGCAAAGAAAGGCAGTGTCATCTGCATATTGAAAAGTATGAACATTGGGAGGAAGGGTTGGCATATCAGCTACAAACAGAAGGTATAGAAGAGGCGAGAGAGCGGAGCCTTGAGGTACACCAGAATGGATAAAGATCGGATGTGATGAGGAACTATTGATGGTAACATAAGATAGGCGGTTAGAAAGAAAATGGAAAATGAAACGGAGGTAGCAGAGTGGAAGCCTAAAACGGTGAAGTTTGAACATGAGGGCTAAATGCCACACTTTATCAAAAGCCTTCTCTAGGTCAAAAAGAATGAGGCATGAAGGCCGAGCAGTGTTATAATGATTTGTGATTAGGTTGAGAAGTCTGAGCAATTGATCATTGATGCTGAAATTAGGTCGGAAACCAGCTTGGTGTACAGGCAAGAGATTATACTGAGAAAGATGGTGATGTAGTCTGATGACAATGATGCGCTCAAGAATTTTGCTAAATACGGAGGTTAATTGTATTGGACGGTAAGAAGCAACAGAATCTGGAAATTTGTTGGGCTTAAGAAACATGAGAGTGGAAGAAGTCTTCCAGTCACAGGGGATGTAACCGGTCCGGAGAATAAAAGAATATATATATGAAAGAAGCAGAAGAAGACAATAAGGAGCCTCTTTGATATGACGATAAGATATCAGATATCAGATGTACAAATTGGAGCTGTGAGAGGATTGTCGTCTGGAAGAATGTGTGCTGCACTGGGTTGTAGATATGGAGATGATAAGTTCAAGCGATCAGTAGGATGTCTTTGAACAAAATCAGATGGGAATGGGGTGAAGGTAGTCTGCAGGTGGTCTGCAAAGGCGTTCGCTTTCTCTTCGTCTGTGTGTAATGGTTGGTTATTTACTAACAGCGGATATGGTGTGCGAGTAAGCTTCCCAGTCAACATATGAAATCGCTTCCAATACTTAGTAGGGTGTGAAGTTTCAGCTAAGTTGTTACACGTCTTCACCCAGTTGCGAAGCTTATGTGCCTTGACGTAGTTACGCACAGTGCGCTGAAGTTGGCGATGATGACGAAGAGCTTCTAGGTTACCAGTGCGCTGATATTCGCGAAAGAATTCGCGAGAACGATGTATGAGAGGTAGGTAGCTTGGCGGTAAACGTGGTTGGTATCTGGATATTTCAGTTGTGGGTATATGAAGGTCAGAAGCGTGATGAATGGAATGAGTGATTTCAGAGACCCGTGCGTAGAGATCATCTTCGGTAGTAGGAGGCTCGATGGTAACCAAATCTTCAGCGATAGTAGTGCGATAGTCATCCCACTTGGCTTGATCAAATCGTGGAACACGACGAGGTTCAGGGAGCAAACGAAGAGTAGGAGCCTGCGGTTGATCGATATGAAGTTTGATAGGAAGGTGATCACTACCTATGGAATCGAGCACTTCAAGAGTGCAACGCTGGAAGAGATTGCCAGAAGAAATAACTACGTCAGGTGTGGTATTCGTGATGGGTCTGGTTGCTTTAGGTATATCAAAAACATGGCCGGTGGTATGAGTAGTAATGAAGTCAAGGAAGCTTTGTTTCTGATTATCTGGACGGCTGTGAATATTGATGTCGGCCATTATGATATAATATTTAAAGTTATTGGAGATGTAAAGAAAGAATGAGCGTGGGATGGGGTGTCCAGGGCGTACATATATGGTAGCTATGGTAACGTAAAGGGAGTGGAAGTACAACGTAGTAATGAGATACTCTGGAACATTAATCAATGCAGGATGATATTGGCGGTGACTAATCGACGGATGGAAGCCAATGGCCACTCCTCCGTTTGCTCGGCGTGCTGCGATGGTAGAATCTGAACGGAGTAGGGTATAGCGAGGTATCCTGAACGTCATAGATGGAGTAAGGAGAGTTTCGTTCAGAAGGAAAGCCTGAATAGTTTCTTCTAGAAGTAGCTGTTCGAAGAGAGTGTACTGGGAAGTAGAACACCAAAGACATTACCTTCAAGGTATATAACATGTAACTAATAATTGTCAGTGAGAATTTATTTTTGGAGTTTATTATTTGCAACGAGCAAAGCTTTAGGTAGTATCTTTGACATGTTTGCCAAGTAACAAATAGCGCAACATATTCTGCTGTAATCGGTCACGAAAATAATTTTGTAAACCTATGAACTGTCTGACAGTAGTTACATCAGTACAATGCTGCCACCTGTTGATCTTGTATCCTAGCTCAGTGGACGTTATGGAGTTTTTACAATCATTCAGCTGTTATTCGTCGAAAAGTCTCTATAACACCGCCTGGAGGAAAAACGACACATACCAAAAATGGAGGTTACTTTCTGTTGATGAGAATGCGAGTAAAAGAATGAAAGTAAAAGTATACACTTGCACGGTATTATGGACGTCTCATACACACGTGCAGTAGCCGTGCAAATGCCCATGTACACACAACGGCTTAAGCACATGTAATTTAAATGTGCTTCATCCACGCAAATGCACATGTGCATATGCACGGCTCAAGCATGGGTTATGTACATGCGCTGCATCCACGCAAATGCACATATGTACATAACGGCTACAGCACGGGTTATATAAATGTGTGCTTCATCCATGCAAATGCTCATGTGCACATAACGGCTTAAGCACGGGTTACGTACGTGCGCTGCATACATGCAAATGCACATGTGTACATAACGGCTTAAGCACGGGTTACGTGCGTGCGCTGCATCCACACAAATGCACATGTGTATATAACGGCTACAGCACGGGTTCTGTACGTGTGCTTCATCCACGCATGTGCAAATGTGTATGTAACGGCTTAGGCACGGGTTATGTATTTGTGCATAACCCATGTAAATGCACATGTGCACATACACGGGTTATGTATGTGTGCTTCATCCACGCAAATTCACGTGTACGGCTTATGCACGGGTTATGTATGTGTTCATCATCCACACAAATGTACATGTGCAAATGTACGGCTTATGCATGGATAGTGCACATGTGTCGTACACGTACGTGTTGTCTGGGTTAACACCGTTTTTGGTGTTAGTTCGATTCCACTTCTGTGTTACTATGACAACTATTTAGATGTTGAAATAACTCCGTGTGCGAAGTTAAAGTAACCATTTTTCTGTGTTGGAAAAGCTTGTGGTGTGGATGCTTACGCTTACAGAAGATTATAATTTTAAAATAAGAATAGTAAACTACAGAACACTTCATATAGAAAATAATCATAAAAATTTTTGTCGCCCTCCCCAACATTTATTGTGAATTATTTCTTGATGGTACGAAACACAACTTTCACCAAAATCTTTTTCAAGAATGATAGGGAACTCTTATCTATATCCTTATAATATGTTTGCCTCTTAATCGTGATTCTACTTGTTTTTCGCCATTTTTGAAACAGTTCCCGGTGTTGACCGGTGAGTTCTAGTGCAGCGTAGAAGTGGTGCAGTAATGCAGTGTTGTTTCTCGCTGTTGATATATTTCTTCAGAAATATTAGGTAAAACAATTGAGAACACATCGCACGGTTTGCACGTTGAAATTTTGCGAATACCTGGATTTGTTCTAGTATTTCTTTCTTCTGTGTTTGTCTGTACCTTCAATTCATAAGCCTTTATGCTTAGTAGCCCAACATATTTGGCAATCACGCAGAAAACAACACAGAAGATTTTACACTTGTGTTAATTTAACATACAGAATGTGCCATTTTAACTACCAGCATTTGACACAACTCCAAATGGAGAGAGAATTGTTCTAACCACCTGTTTGTGTTATACACGGGCTGGACAAACAAATCTAAGAACACTTCATACATAACACATAAGTTTGGCCCTCCATTGTACAACACGTGTTGAGGTTGCCGATCGTTTTTTGTTTTCAATGTGTCATGTGGACCTTCCTCTTCCGTCAGGAGAAAACAGTTCACCTGTAGTGTCGTGGTGTGAAAGGGGTGCGATAAAATGGGCGACCAGACAGACTTCCAAAGAGGCATGGTCGTTGGTGCCAGTCTGGTTATAGCTTCGGTGGCAACAGTGGCGAACATTGTGGGGTTATCGAAAGGCACTGTGTCCAATGTCACGAGGGCATATACAATCCATGGGCAAACGACGTCTGCAAAGCACAACAGTGGTCGAAAGACAGTCCTGTCAGATAGGGACTGGATGGCATTAAAACGGATTATAGCAGCTAAAAAGAAGTCCACTGCAATGAAAATTACGTCTGAACTCAATTCCGGCCTACAGAACCCGGTTTCATCGAAAACAGTGCAACGGGATCTTCATAAAATGAAAATTCATGGCAGGGCCGCTATCGCCAAACCCCTGATCATAGCAGTAAATGCGAAGAGGCGTATCCAGTGGTGCAAGGACCACAAGGCGTGAACTGATGAGCAGTGGAAACACGTAACGTAGTCCGATGAATCGACCTTCATCTTGTTTCCAACAACCGGTCATGTTTACGTATAGGGAACATCGTCGCAGGCCTATGATACAAACTGTCTGCTCCCGATTGTAAAGCATGGGGTGGTTGTGTTACAGTATGGGCAGTGTTATCGTAGTTTTCTGCAGGTCCCATTATAGCCCTGCATGGAATGATGAATGCTAAGGTGTGCGAGGCCATTCTGGGGGACCAGGTTCTACTCATGCCCCAAATATTGTTCCCTGATGGTGATGGCATCTACCAAGATGATTTGGCACCCTGTCACGCTGCAAAAACGGTGAAATCATGGTTTGAGAAGCATGATCAGGAGCTATCACAATTCCTCTGGGTTCCACAATCACCAGATCTGAACATCATTGAGTTATTGTGGTCTGAGTTAGAAAGGCGTGTTCGGTCTCATTACCCTCCCGCAGCATCCCTTAAGAAACTGGAGCATGTTTTGGAGGAACAATGGTGCAAAATTCCACACACCACGATTCAGGAGCTGTATACGTCTATTCCACGTCGGATCCAAGCTGTTTTGGACGCAAAAGGAGGCCCCACACCATACTAGGTATGATTTTCATACTTTTGCAAACGTTTTAGATTTTTTGTCCCACCCCTGTATTTTAATACAATCGTTTTAACACATAGGCATGTCGTTGAAATAACAAAATGGTTTTTTTAAAGTTTAAGGTGAGTCTAAAACACTTTTAAAAAGTAAAAAAAAGTACCCCAGATGGACACGAACCACCCACCTTATGATTGCCAACCGCGTGTTCTTCCGACTTCACCACGGAGGCGATGAAGAAAACATCGCTTGTAGAGGGATAAATCGTTGAAGTCGTTTTAATTTGGCTAATCAGAGTGCTCCTTAACTGTTCATATTCGCTGATAACCATTTGGATCATATCAAATGCATTCGCCATGTAATTTTATAACAAAATGACACACATCTATTTACTTTATTTCATAGTTCACCGGTATCCACTTTATAATAATCGGTGACAGTCATAGTTGCCATCTAAACTCAAACAATTATGCGCACTCATCTCAAGATTTTTCATCTCATGATGTAGAGGCAGGGGTTACTCTTGACTTCTGGAGCTTACTTTACGAACAAATCGTCTGGAGAAAATAATATATAATAATAAACGCATACACATGACTGGCGATAGTTTGTGTTGGTCCCTTCGCGATTCTCTGCAACGAATCGAAGGAGCATGGACAAAAATGAAGTCCTCGCTGCTACGCGGTGATAACTTCAACACCCCGACTCCATTTTGACTCGAAGAATCCCTGCCACTAGTGGCATACTAGCGGCAATCCTTCGACCGTCGCTATATCGACGATCGACATTTACCGGCAAATATGTCACTAGGTGTTGACGACTTTTACGGAATGAGGATGGCACCTTCGCCAGCGTCTTGAAATCCGTCATCTTGAAATGGCGGAAACTTATTTTAAAATGGAAACCCTATCCTGTTATACATCAAATAGGATTGAAATTTTTCCAGAAAGCCAATAGTGAAATGTTTCTGGCTCTACGACCAACCCTTTCCAAAGTTTTTACCGATTTTCTGCACTTACCTGGATATAACACTGCGGGCAATGTGTGGTCCACAGACCAATATTACAGCAATTGTTCAATATGCTGTCCCTCCTGAGCAATCGTTAAATGTATCCGCTTTTGCCAGTCATCCATCACTCTGCTCAGGATGTCTTCAGGAGTGCTAGCACACGCGTCAATAATCCTGCGTTGAAGGTGGTTAATGTACCTGATATTGGAAGCATACACAACGGATTTCACGTGGCCCCACAGAAAAAAATCCAGTGGAATGAGATCTGGGGAACTTGGTGACCATTCCACAGGTCCTCGCCGGCCTGTCCATCTCTGTGAGAATTGCTCATCGAAGTACTCACGAACATATAATTGGAAATGAGGTGGTGCCCCTAATGTTGATAGAACAAAGGGATAGAGCCATCCTCTAATGCGACGGACGGCAGGATCTCCTCAATTATATTATGGTAGGTAATTGCATTTAAATTGCCGTCGATGAAGAATGGACCCACTACACGGGTACCTCACACACCGCACCACACCATCACTTTGTCAGAACGAATGATCCGAGAATCGTCGTACCAGTGTGGATTGCTGTCACACCAATATCGGTGATTTTGCTTCTTCACCTCGCCCGACACACAAAAAAAATTGTTCTCTTCCGAGAACAGCACGCCACATGCGAGTCGAGGTTTCTGTCTGATTTGTTCCGTGGCCCACTCACAGAATTCGACTCGGCGGTCTGGATCATCTTCGGTTAGATATTGGAATAGCTGTATCTTGTACGGGTGCCACTTATGCACAGATACGATTCGCAAGATGGACGTACTGGATACACCACATTCTTCGGCTAGGCAGCGGATGGGACTTTTCGTGATTGATGCTAACACAGCAATGGTTGTAGCTTCGTAGCTTCGTCAGTAGCTGTGCGAGGCCTCCCTGATTTTAGTTTGTTTTTCACCAACCAGGTTTCTGTAAATTTCGCTGTAACTTTCCACACTGCGCTATGGGAAATGGGTTCCCATTCTGGGTGACGAGCGTTGAAATCGTCTGCGATCGGTGTGCTGTTCTACTCTCCTGAGATCAACACGATCTCTATAAGCTCATCTCTTGTTAGTGCCATTCCATGTTACACCACCTGAAACAAAAGAAAATCAGTTAAAACTCTACAACGGTTGGTTGTAGAGCCAAAATCATTTCACCACTGGCTTCCTGAAAAAAAAATCAGTCCTATTTGATATTTCACACGGCAGGATTCCCGTTTTAAAAACTTCCCGCCATTTCAAGATGGTGGATTTCACGACGGCGGCCGATGGTGCCATTATGTCTCAAAAGCCTTTTCCCCCTTGTCTGTTATCATTACTTTTTCCTCTTTTTTCCAATTCTGAACGGTTTGAATTGTATTTGGATGTTTCCATACTTTTGAATCACGTTGTAGTATTAAATTTCTAAATTCTATCTTGCGAGCCATCTAGTGACTGAGGTATGACCTACTGCTAATTTGGAATAATTTGTCGATTTTTGCTTACTTTTCATACCTGGTTACGAAAATGTTTTTTGCAAAAACTCGACGTTTCGTAAATTTCGACGTGTGGAAAAAGAGCCCTGGATCGATCTATTTAAGTAAGTTGAGGGGCTTTTGGTATAGCAAATCTTTTGTCTGCCATTTGCCATTAAGACTTTTAAGCAAATTATAATGATTATACGCTGTTCACACTATAAACAAAGACTGAGAACCCCAGGTTGGGAACCGCTGGTATACTGTGAAATGTAAATATATGTCTCTTGTTCTTACAGTTTTAAAAGTATTAAGAATAATAAGTCAGATTAATGCAACGTATGGTTTTTAATATTTTTTCAACCAAAATAAGAAATTACAAATTTTTCGTATGTATTTCCAGGTTACATTCTGATATCACGGAAACGAAGCTAATTTGTTTGTTTGTTTGTTTCTTTCTTTCTTTTCTTCTTTTTTAAAGTTGTCCCCAAAATGTGCCTAATGTAACAAAATAATCCTTCAAATTATCAGTGAATATGGTTTGCACCTCTTCCATGCCAACGCTCCTTTCTTTATCAGTATCGTCCCATCTTCTGCTTGAGATTCTCTTCCAAAGGTCATTCCATTTTTAAAAAATAATTACTTCTCCATTGCCTGGGCTTTCACAAGTGTTTACAATGTGTTGAACAATAACATATTCTTCAAATACAATAAATTAAATAGAAGCTTTGAATACTTCTTTACATACAAAGTAGAACAATCGATTAATACAATGTATATCAACATCCACGTGTGATGGCCAATTCATGCAGAAGTAACGTTTTAATTCATTTCTGATTAACCTAATTTAATAATTTCTGAGACGATGCTTCATCATTCTCCACTTCATTCGTTAACTAATTCTCCAGCAGACCATCATATTACTATTATTCCAGGTAAGCCAAAATGATATGATGTAGGTTGATTAAGATATTTTTCCTCCTAAACTTCTTTTTGTGTGCCAAAGCTCGGCAACTACAAGTCAAATTTTTTTTTTTTAAAGGTGCCAAAAGGATTTTTAGTGCAATAAGGATTGAAGTATCAGGGAAATTAACTCCTTTTAAGTTTCGGCATTGCTGTAAGGTAGCCAATAGTGTTCCCTGTTGTAGGCGTCTGTAGTTTGCGTAGACGGCTCTAAGTATTTTCGCAGAATTTCCCTTTATTCACTACTGTTGAAGCAGCAACAAAATAACTTTTCCCACCAAGTTCTCGTTGGTGCTTGTGACTTTCCTACACTGTCTATGCTGACTTTGAGGAGGAGTCTGTCCAGCTCGGACTCTGAAATGTCTCGGATGTCATGCTGAGATATCTCGCTTCGAAGGTCGTCTTCACCCCTCCACGAAGATCTTTTTGGCGCTTGTGGTTGTGCTACACTTCCTGTGCTGCTGCTAATGAAGATTCGGTCTAATTCAGACTCTGTTATGTCTTCAAGGATAACATGCTCTGATAGTTCATCATCAGATCCAACAGTGGTGCAGGAGTTGTGTGTATGCATTCCTTTAAGCAACTGGTCTTCTACGTCGAAAATATCAACTTCTTCCTCTTCTTTTACTGTGTTTTGGCAACAAGAGCGACTTGATTGATCACTGTCTTCGCTATCGAGAGAATTCAGGTACTCTTCTAAAGCTTGTAATTGGAGTGATGGATCCTTATGAATCTCTCGAAAGCGGCGTAGATCAGTTCTCACACTGACGTAAGGAAGTAATCCTTTGAGACGTCTTTCCTCAAGCGAGTACCAAAACACAGCAAATGCTTCTAAGGTGTAAATAAAAGCTGTGGTCACTACTTCTTCATCAAACCTGTATGTATAGACAATATTACCATTTGCATCACAACTCTGATACTCCCGACACCTCCGTTCACAACTAATTGTAATTGACGGATCATCTATATAGGGAAACTTCTGCTTATATTTATGTAGAAACGAGGTCTTTTCCCACTTTTTCCACTTGCCACGTGAGGTCATTTTTTTGTGTTTAAAGAGCATTTTTTATCAAGAGCAAAGTATCAACACGTCTTATCTTCAATCCCTGATCGCTGCACTGAATTTTCCAGCTCTTAGTAACGACAACAGTGAGTTCAAGAATAGAAACTTTTAATTATATAAACAATGATTTACAATATTTTATATTAAGCATAATATATAGAGAATAGACTAACAATATTGACATACTGAAGACAGATCAGCACAACATTGTTGACCTTAATGAATGTACGTATATGTTTGCATATGAGTGTTCTGCTCGAGAGAGAAGTTTATAACATTTGCCGAGTAGGGTCAGGTGGGCCATTAGGGAAGTACAGAATGGCTAATGTAGTACAGTTTGTTTCCCAGTAATTTGGTTCTGTGAGAAAGTAGAATTTAGTAGTCAAAGGATAGCCTAGAAATTAGAATCAGGGATTCCACGTATATAGAAATTAAGAAATAATGAGTATTTTACCCTTTTCTTTTAAATTATTGTGTGTATGGGAAAGCGCAGTGCTGGATTTACTAATAAGCTAAACAAGCTATAACTTAGGGCCCCATACCGTTGAAGGCTCAAAAATTCAAGGAAAAAATTGAATGCACATTTCCAAAATATAAGAAAAACAATAATATCTACATATAGCAACAGTGCTTTGTGTAGGCCCCTATGATGTAAGTAATGGGACACCTTCTGCTAGTCTGCTTCCTAAAATATCACTGGTTTCTTCATATCTGTATATAGGGTCCTACGTTCATTTGGACACATATTAAAGGGTCCCATTGTCTTCAGTAGCTTAGGGCCACACCAAACCTAAATCCTGCTTTGTTTTTGGGGCCCCTAAGTTGATCGTTGACACTGTGTATACCATTTAAGTCTCTAGGTTTAGCTTCCATTAGTACCCTGGGTTTGTGGGAACGGGTTGACATGTAAAAACAATAAGAGGCGACTGATATTAGTGTCGAATCCATAGTTCTCGATATCGCAGAGATTAATAATTACAATGTCAAGGGCGTTAAAGTACAAGATCAACTCTCATCGGTAAGGGGACAAGAAGGGGTGAGAAATAAAATGTCTCAAATGACTGTGATTAGTGTCGAATTCATAGTTTGGGTTCGTTAAGCTAATTACAATCGCATTGACATTTAATGCCACATTTAGGATGAACGAGCATTTTAGCTGGATTGGAAATTTATACGGCAACATCAAAGGTGTTGGTCGGACAGCTATAGATATTTGGATGTATTTATATAAAGACCCAGTGTAACTCCGAAATGCCCGGAAAAACTTCGACCAAATTTGATACACATAGCACTTTCAGTCTGGGAAAAAATGCTGTGATAGTAAGATATACCAAAGAATGAGACTTGCAAGGAATGCCCCGCCATTTCAGTCCTAGTTCATTGCCATCGCCATATGATGAGGGGATGGAGAGCTGAAAAATAAAACGTCAAAAATTACTTTTTTTTTTTTTTTGTCGAATTCATAGTTTTCTTGGTCGGGGAAAGGTTTGACCTGTTTCTAATAACTTTTGGGCGGTAGCTTGTACCATTTGAATCTGAGCTTTTAGGTTGAATCAATTCTTAAAGGCGTATTTTTTGGCGGTGTAGGATCTTTCAATTTTTATGTCAAAGGTAGAGTATCTTTTTCAATAAACTCTTATTGAAATCAATATTATAACAGGAAGAAGAGTCAAATATTTCCCATAAACTTTTTCTCATCGTGGCAAAACCTGTCATTTCAGCTATCATACAGGGTGTTTCTGAACAACACCGACAACATTTGGAAGGTGATTCCTGACACCAAGATAAGGTGAAAAGTATAAACCAACCTGGTTGTATAAATGCCTCCTTTCGGAGTTAAAGGCTCGAAAACATGAAAAAATGAACTTATAAAGATCCATAGGTCCTAAACTATGGGACCTACCGTAGTCGAGTCAAGACCACCAAAGAATTAATATGTGCGCTATCCAAAAATACATATTTCAGAATCCTAAGGTGCTCACGCAACAATTTTTGTAGAGGCTCTTTGCCTACGAGCCTACAAATTGAAGTAATCACCAACTAACTCTATAAAAATTGTAGCGAAAGTATCACGGACTATGAAACATGGATGTTGAATAGGGCACAAACTAGTTCCTAAATAAAGTCTTGACACGACTACGGTATCTCCCATAGTATTAGTAGAGCTATGGACCTTTAAAGTTCATTATTTCACGTTTTCGGCAGCCTATAACTCCGAAAGGAAGCATCTATGCACCCAGGTTGGTCTATACTTTTCATCTTATCTTGGTGTCAGGATTCACCTCCCAAACGCTGTCGGTGTTGTTTTGAAACAGATTGTATATGCGAAAGTTTATTCAAGAATGCAAGTGTTTATTGATGGTTGTGGGGACTATTTTGAGAAATATTATGAAAGGTATTATGTAAATAGATCTAGTTTTTTTTTAAGGAGTCTGTAAAAAACTTTCGGCATGCCCCTCGCATATAATCATGTTGGTATTATCACCAATCTCCTTTCATGCTGATTAATTAATTATTGACTCTTTAGCGTATCTGTGAGTTCCTGACGACGATTGCTATAGATTGTGGTAAACAAGCTCCGAACCATTATGTTAAAATTAAGACTCCTACGAACTTTGAATGCGGGTCCACGCTCATTGTAAAAGAGCGCAAGACTATTTAATTTGGTTTACCTAGAGCCCTTCTCCGCTGTTTCAATGTTATTTACTTATGTATGTCATCGTGAGTGTCACAAGAACTAAAACTTAATAAATGGAGTCACTGAAACAATATCTGAAATAGTTTCTCACTAACTACTTTCACTGAGATGTAACAGCATAATCGTGAGTCTTTAATGAATAAATAGAACTCTAATCAGCTTTAGCGTCGCTAAATTTTAATCGATAATCAAGGTCACTGAACCGAATTCTTAAATATTTTTTTCTTTGTCTTTCAGTTAGGTGCTATGATAAATTCTTGAACTGGAGAAAGCTAACCAAACGGAAAAGATCTGCTAGTATCAGAGTGATTATATTAAAAGTGAAGTCACAAATTAAGGTAGTGAGCATAGATGTTCATTTTACTTCGACCTCACTCACCCTCGCCCTCGCAGTAGCAGTTGGCCCTCGCCCTCGTTCACCCTTGCCCTCGCGAATGGAATTGTCCATCGTCCTCGCGCGCCCTCACCCTTGCTGTCGAAACTTGTCCTCGCCCTCGCGCACCCTCGCCCTCGCCGTCGAAGCTTGTCCTCGCCCTCGCGGCCAAAACTTGTCCTCGCCCTCGCGCACCCTCACCATCGCCATCGAAGCTTGTCCTCGCCCTCGTGCCCCCTCACCCTTGCCATCGAAGCTTGTCCTCGTCCTCGCGCACCCTCGCCCTCGCTGCCGAAACTTGTCCTCGCCCTCGCGCACCCTCACCCTCTTCGTCGAAGCTTTTCCTCGCCCTCGCGCACCCTCACCCTCGCCATCGAAGCTTGTCCTCGCCCTCGCGCCCCCTCACTCTTGCCATCGAAGCTTGTCCTCGTCCTCGCGCACCCTCGCCCTCGCTGCCGAAACTTGTCCTCGCCCTCGCGCACCCTCACCCTCGCCTTCGAAGCTTGTCCTCCCCCTCGCGCACCCTCGCCTTCGCGGCCAAAACTTGTCCTCGCCCTCGCGCACCCTCACCCTCGCCATCGAAGCTTGTCCTCGCCCTCGCGGCCAAAACTTGTCCTCGCCCTCGCGTCATTGTGGGCGAGGGAACTTGAGGGTGAGGGTGCCCTCGAGAGGGGCCACCCTCGCGAGGGTAAACATCTCTTGAAGAGGGTGAGAGTGCGCGAGGGCGAGGACAAGTTTCGGCAGCGAGGGCGAGGGTGCGCGAGGACGAGGACAAGCTTCGATGGCAAGGTTGAGGGGGCGCGAGGGCGAGGACAAGCTTCGATGGCGAGGGTGAGGGTGCGCGAGGGCAAGTTTTGGCCGCGAGGGCGAGGACAAGCTTCGGCGGCGAGGGTAAGGGTGCGCGAGGGCGAGGACAAGTTTCGACAGCGAGGGTGAGGGCGCGCGAGGGCGAGGGTGAACGAGGGCGAGGGCCAACTGCTACTGCGAGGGCGAGGGTGAGTGAGGTCGAAGTAAAATGAACATCTATAGTGGAGTCTAACTCTTACCCTCATCTTGCGTAGTGTTAAGTGGAAGGGCCGTAGCGTGAAAATTAAATTAATTATTATGCAAATTAAATTACAATTTAAATAAATTTGAATATACTAATTTTGAAATGCTAATGTTTTAATGAATATGTAAATAACTAGCTAAGTCGGTAGAGCTTTTAAGTTTAAAATGTCGGTAGAGCAAAATATGTAATATGAAAAGATAAAGTAATTTAATGAACAAAATGAAAGTAATTTAGTATAGCATTTTAAATTTAAAAGAGAGACTCTAAATTACTGGTCTACGTGTTTTCCAGGTGGTTAGAGACAATACTAATTTTCACTCACACAACAACACTTGGTTGTGAGAGACCGTATTTTATCGGACATGAACAATTTTGGAGCAGTTGAAAGAAAGACATGAGAATATTACACTGAGCACATACTTTGTTAGACTTTTTGTGGAGAATGAAGTGCACACGAGATTTGTGAGATAGACTTTTAATGAGATGTAACAATACACGCATTAACACTATACACTGTGATAAAATAATAAAAAAAAAATGATTAAATTTTGAACTTTCGCCGAAATGTTTAATTTCAAAAGTAAGGCCTTATTTGTTTAGATTACATGTTTGTGCACGATTTAGCGCCTCTTCAATGGTTCTCCTCTTCTCCTGGATGTCCTCCTGGTCCTCTTCTTGCTGCTTCCGATGGCTCTGCTGTCTTCCCCTTTTTAGCAGAACGTAGGTCCCGCGGAGGTCACGTTTTTTTCCACATTGAACATGACAATACTCTGCTTTCCTTCTGGTTTGTCTCCAGTTGAATAGTCAGAGAATAATAAACAATTTCTGGATCTTGTGTTTGCAGTGGATCTTGGCACAGGTTGTTTCGCCTAACCTAACGCGATCCAGCCTGTTAGGTGGCTATTGCTCGACTAGCTAACCTCATCACCCTTATAAAAAAAGGGAAGATGACACTATAAGGTTCGTTTAACAGATTATATTATATCCTGCTCGTACTTTATTAAATGTTTGTACACCACTGTACTGTACTTAACGCACACAGTTGCGAAGTTCGTTGCGCAGGATTAACAACGAGATATAATATATATACACATTTTACGAAGCATATCTGAACTAAGATAAATATTGACTATATGTATGATTAATAGTATAAGTATTTACAAAATGTTTGTATCCATAGCTCATACCATGAGCTTAAATGTATACACTGTCTTTTAATATAACAGAGACACCAATTTCTCTGTCCGTCAAAACCGAGTTTCTCTATGCGAGAGCGCGAAGAGTGGTCCCTCTCTTCCGATCACCAGACACGAATTGCCTTTCTTCCCCCTGCCTCCTTGGTTTTGTCAAAACCACCTTCCACACAAAAAACTGGGCTCGCCTCATAGCTTTTGCGAGTCTTATGACGGGGTAAAGTGGGGAAGAAAAGGGGTTGCCTACAGAGGTCATTGTCCCCTCTGTCCTGAATTTACACTTTCACTGTTTCTAATGTACATCATTTAAAATTGTTAATAAATACTCGCAAACTGATGTATCCACAGTATAGCTGAAATGTCTAGCTTTAAAATGATGTATAGCACTTTACTAATCATGTTCTTATTAACCATGTATTTTATGTTTTTCTCACAAAAATTGCTTAATTTTCGGCTGAGAGGACACGCTGCTCTCCTCAGACCTGACGGTCCTAACACCTAGCGGGATTTCTCCGCGACCACTCACCTCTGTGAGGGGTTGCTATGTGAAGTTGTCATATTTTCATTGTTTTTGCTAAGTTAAAATGTTTGTCAACATACCACACACGAAAATTAACACCTATATACAATAAGACAGCTTATTTGTAAGTGTGACATGCTGTCATATCTTAAAAACATAGAAATTTTACATTTTTTCCCTTGTTGGTGCAGTTTTTCCCCTCAGGACGTCGCCTGCTAAGATACCGGAAGTTTATGCTCTTACATCTATCATGCATTCCTTCCATGAAGTACTGCCGGACTTGCCGTTCTGTACTGAAATAAGCCTTTTTTTAATACGACACAAAAATAACACAATACAGCGACTAACCTAAGCTATATTCTACAATAGCGAAATACCAAGAAAATCTTTACAATATTGAAAGAATTACTTGTGGAAGTAAAATTATCTACAGGGGTGAAGAATTCTACATGGAATGCTCCGTTCCTCGGTTTTTCTCCGGTGAGGTGAGGGGAACTGCGAAATTCGAGGTTGGATTCTAGCTGGCCGAATTTCCGTTGGAAATGATGCTAGCTGCTCAAAAGGTGTTACTTCTGGCCAACTTCTGAAATTGTCACACCTCTTTGTAGTTGAAGTTTCGCATGTACTTACGAACTCCAGCAAGCAAACTTAAACAATGGCTACTCCCGACTTGGAGTCTACAGGTACACATCGTCTCTGACCATGGTAATTTTCACATATGTATCTATCGCAGGTTTATGCACACTAAAGATTCATCCATATTCTTTTCTTTCTAAAAATTATAAATAGCAACCCTGGACCAGCTGCACTTAAGTCTTGGGTGTTCTTTTCCTTAAGACAAAGAATCTCCCAACTTTGCTTTTTTTTTCTGTGTGCTGGGTTCATGCGATGTACTTCCTAAGATTTCCAAAGCATTGCTTTCTGCACATATTATTCTCAATTGAGGTGTTTAATTCAACTTCTATCTTGATTTAATCCTTACCCTTACATTTATACACACACATAATAATAATAATAATAATAATAATAATAATAATAATAATAATAATAATAATAATAATAATAATAATAATAATAATAATAATAATAATAATAATACACAAAAATGAAATAAACTATACACAATTACTCCCACAACTAATCCTTTACTTATTCTATCTTAAATGCAAATTAATATACGGAAAGTGTATGTAAATATGTAAATTTTAGGAAAAATTAATTATATGCATATCACGATTTTAATACATTTACATAAGCTAATGTATGTATGTTACAGTAGTCCATTGCATACCACTATAGCTACAAACGTGAAGTTTAGAAGAATGTTCCCTTTATAATGAACGGAGGGGATAAGACAGGATTTTTTAAAATGTTTCTCTCAAAGGGAGACATTCTTAGTTTTTTTTCAAGAGTAAAGTGCTTTCTGAACCCCTAAGTTGAAAAAGGAGATGATATCCGTCATGAAAACTCATAATTTAAAAAAATGGCCATGTATTTGAGCGTTTTCGAAAATATCGTTTTTACAGGGGAAACGAGAAATTTTCATAATATTCTAGTTTCTGATTTCATATACATAAGATACAAAATGTAAGGATTTGCTTAAGTTTAAAGTATGCAATTCGGTATTGTAAATGTTTATTAAAAATAATAGAATACGTATTTCAGGTTTCCAAAAGAATTCTCTCCTAAAGAGTGAAAGGATAGCAAATTCTTTAGAATTGAAATTTTCGTTTTACCTTATTTTCTCTGAGCAAAAAGCGGACATTTCTATAGATCAGCGTTTCCCAACCTTTTTCAACTTGCGGCACACTACAGATGTAACTTGAATTCTCGCGGCACAATGTATAGATATTATCAGTGGCGGATCCAGGATATGATCAAGGGAGGGGCTAAGCCATAATTTGCCGTTTTATCCAGTGTAAAGCTGAATTGAAGCCCATTTTATCCAGTGTAAACCTGAGCGTCAAGGGGGGGCTACAGCCCCGTAGCCCCCCTTAGATCCGCCCTTGGATATTATTATTATTATTATTATTATTATTATTATTATTATTATTATTATTATTATTATTATTATTATTATTATTATTTGTAAACATAAAACACCTTGGTCATTTTCTCTGTGATAACTGATATCTTTTTCACAGACAAGAAAGTTCGATCACTGGTTTCAATCCGTGGTAAATCATTATGCTTATTTTTCATTCTAATTTAAAAATAGAAAACAATTACATTGAGATATAGGACTCAGGTTTATAAAAATACACTTTCTCTTTCGAAAATTGTATCCAACCTTTCACTAAGAAGGAAGATCACTAAATAACGAACGAACAAACAAATCTCTTGTACTTTTAAAACACAAATGAAAGTAATTTGTGTGCAGGTTTGCTTTCTCGAAATGATTGAATAATATTTTAAAATTTCAAGTTACGAAATAGTCTGCAACAATAAAGAAGCAATAACGGTGATAACAATTATAACAAATACCTTTATAACATTAGAAATGTACAGAATAGTAACACAGTATGGAACTTAAAATTGTAGATTCATAGTAGACGCTCAAAGTAATGTGAAACACAAATATACATTTTTCCTCACAAATATAATGTGAGACACAATGTCTTGCAATTTAATTGGAATAGAGTTAATGATTATGTTTCAATCTCCTCGCGGCACACCAGTGTGCCGCGGCACATTGGTTGGGAAACGCTGCTATAGTCTGTTAAGAATGTACCATCTATGGTTGTCATGAGGGACTAAATTAAATTCGTATAATAGGGAGTAAATTAGAAGCGAGAAGCCCGATTTTGTTGAACGCGCATGCCCGTAGTCTAGAATACGGATTAATTAACACATTATAGGTGCCTTCCATTTCAATTCAGGCAGAGCATGTACCATCACCATCTCAGATATTGTTGAAACTTTTTTTATAGCAACTAGACATGTTTTTAAGAGACCCATATTTTTTTGTTTTGCCGAAAAAAATTTTCCCGCCAAGTAATGGGTCATCAAAGACGGGGAGTACAATTTATGAATTGTAGAAGACATTGAAAATGGTCAACTTCGGAGCCTCACCATTCGCCTATGGAGACAGGTAGAGTTATAATTCTTGTTGTGGTATGTACATAGGGATATAAATAAACTATATTTTATTATAGTTTGGTTTGCGCATGTGTATCTTCTTGTACATAAATTAACAAATGAACGTCAATTTATCTGAAAAGTCGAAGTTTGCGAATTTTTTTCGAGCACTTCCGGTTCGAATTTTAAAATTCTGTTATCGCGGTTGGTAAGACCTAGCTACCCGCTTTCCGAAAAAAATTTTGTATCGCTTCTGTGTGCAACCGTTTTGTCGCAAAAAATTCGAGAAATTGTAAAATTTTCAAAAATCGCCATTTTTGGGCGCCATTTTCTCGAAAACACAATTTTTTAAAATTCTGAAATTTTGTCAGATGGTTCAACTTTACATGAATAATAAACACACCAAATACCATTCTCGACCAATGCTTCATGAATTAACTGCAGCCTTTTAAAGTTAGCGAAGTTTCGTTAACTTTGATGTCAGAGTTAGCAACACTGGGAACAATAAAAGTGCAATGATTTGATGATGTTTGTGGTTCACATTCATTAAATGAAGAATAAAAGGTTTTCTTGACTGTTTTGTTCATTATTTTGATCAAGAAGGCTCTCTGAAATAGTAAAATGAGCCTCCCCCTACTCCTCCGTTTTCTTAAACCGAAATAATCTGAGGTGGAAATTACGATTACGAAACACATAAATTTTAAGTTTACTTGAAATGGCCATCCAATAAATTCTGATGATCTACACAAAGCCTGAACTATTACCTCAGTGATGATTTGGAATGCTCTAAAGTCTCAATTAAGTGCGGTGTCATTAGTGATCGAAAAAGGACAAAAAGTTTAAAAAATCCAACGTTTTCTTACGCGTTCCGAAGAAATTTACTGACTTTTTAAACAGAACAATCCCAACATAAGAATGGGTCACTCGGAATTTTACAGTATTCGACTAAAGTGGGTCAGTCCTCAACCTGCGAGGGAAGTGTGTATGACTATGTGAGTATTGTGCAAATTTTAAGTTAGCTGCTACTGCGTTGCTACAAATCAAAGGTGCAGCCTGTATTGAAGCTGTCATGAGTGACCTATTTCCTTTAGTAGTATGATCCGTAGAAAATGACAACTGTCTTCTTCAAGAATGTGGTGAATGTCCTGGAGTGGAAGGAATAAGTGTGGAGTCTTTAATTATTGAGCCTGATGAAAATGAAAGTGTGAGGTATGCCATATGGGAAAAAAATAATCTCGTTAAAAAACTGTGCCACTTTCTGTTTTCGTATCGTACATTGCTGGTTTAACTGTAATTCATGACTACATCAAGAAAATCCAAAGAGAATCAATTGCTACCAAAAAGCACCGTATACAATTTCAAGATACAAATTCTATTTTACTTCATGTGGACTTCGCTGAAAATTCTGGACTGTGGACTGTTATTCTGCAAAGTGAAATTCAGAGTTATCACCGGAATATGAATCAACTGACAGTTTTGTTGTAATAAACGACGATAAAACACACGACTCGGCCCATGTACTCATAGCCATAGACAAGATTCTAAAAATACTCGAAAAAAAGCGAAAATATATTTTATAGAAAAAGGTTTGAATACGAGAAAATAAGTGTCTACAATTTCCCAAACCGTGTCAGTGATTTCTGATGGTGCTGCATCCCACTTTAAAAATCGCTTTCAGATGTTCGAGATGCAGACAGGTCCGATAAAGCAGTGGTTTTGCAGTGAAACCGGCCATGCAAGGGTCTCTGCGACGTTATTGATGGGGGGGGGGGGAGGTGTAAAGAATGTGGCAACGCGGCATAACCTTAGGCAAATACAGATACACAGTGTTAAAACCGAAGAAGGAAAAAAATGAAATGAAATCTTTAAGTTTTACGTCCGACACTTATCCCGGTTAGGCTAAAGGAGACCGTGATTATGAGAAATGAATGAAATGGTGGAATGCAGAAACTGGGAGAACCCCGAGAAAACCCACGAGCACAGTGTTTATCCACCACAAATCCCACACGGCGCGATCTGGGATCGAACCAGGGACCCCAAGCACCGGAGGTGAACGCTCTACCACTGAGCCACCGCGCCCCACTAAAACCGCAGAAGAATTCGTGGGTATAGTGCAAGTACAAACTCCGGGTATTACTCTCGTTCTGTTGCCTGGAACTGAATTCGACAACTTCCGGAAGAAAAAAAGGGGAAAGTATGCGACCGGTAACTGGTATTCAACGAAGTCATCTTTGGCTTTCGGAAAATGGTGAAGTTTTTATGGCAGTAACGGGTCTCCATGAACTAACTTCATGCTTCCCCCAAAATCGAACTTCTGCAATTCAAAGTGTAGATTTAAGAAATTTGAAAAAAGGAACTTTTGTTACATACATATATGTATGATAACCAGTGGTGCGTAGCAGAAATATTATGAATAAATCATGAATTACGTGAAGTTGAAGTGCTGTTATGCTTCCACATGGACCTTCAGCATTTGTGAGTATCGACAATGTGCTACGCAGGGGCGGATCCAGGACGGACTTCTGTAGGAGGGCAGTAATACAGCTACTTAGAGCTACTTTTAAGAGCTCCAAACTCTGAGATCGGTTTTATTTATATATAAAATAAAAAAAGTTTCTTCCCCCTAGATCCACTCCTGGACGAGTTGTGAGTGAGCCAACACCGATTGGAGCACCTTCACGGTTACATGCTATTAGCGAAGAGGACACCAACCAAGCAAATGATTGGTCCACGTAAAAAAATTAAAAAAATAAGTGAAATTTGATTCCGAAGACCATTTTAAGTAAGTGAACTTGAAATTTGTGCGTTTCATAATCGTAATTTCCACCTCAGATTATTTCGGTTTAAGAAAACGGAGGAGTAGGGGGAGGCTCATTTTACTATTTCAGAGAGCCTTCTTGATCAAAATAATGAACAAAACAGTCAAGAAAACCTTTTATTCTTCATTTAATGAATGTGAACCACAAACATCATCAAATCATTGCACTTTTATTGTTCCCAGTGTTGCTAACTCTGACATCAAAGTTAACGAAACTTCGCTAACTTTAAAAGGCTGCAGTTAATTCATGAAGCATTGGTCGAGAATGGTATTTGGTGTGTTTATTATTCATGTAAAGTTGAACCATCTGACAAAATTTCAGAATTTTAAAAAATGGTGTTTTCGAGAAAATGGCGCCCAAAAATGGCGATTTTTGAAAATTTTACAATTTCTCGAATTTTTTGCGACAAAACGGTTGCACACAGAAGCGATACAAAATTTTTTTCGGAAAGCGGGTAGCTAGGTCTTACCAACCGCGATAACAGAATTTTAAAATTCGAACCGGAAGTGCTCGAAAAAAATTCGCAAACTTCGACTTTTCAGATAAATTGACGTTCATTTGTTAATTTATGTACAAGAAGATACGCATGCGCAAACCAAACTATAATAAAATATAGTTTATTTATATCCCTATGTACATACCACAACAAGAATTATAATTCTACCTGTCTCCGTAGGCGAATGGTGAGGCTCCGAAGTTGACCATTTTCAATGTCTTCTACAATTCATAAATTGTACTCCCCGTCTTTGATGGCCCATTACATGGCGGGAAATTTTTTTTCGACAAAACAAAAAAATATGGGTCTCTTAAAAACATGTCTAGTTGCTATAAAAAAAGTTTCAACAATATCTGAGATGGTGATGGTTAAATTTTATATTTTTTTGCCTGAGTTGGAATGGAAGGCACCTATATATGATTTTTTATGCATTTATTTCCATCAAAAAATTATTTGTAAATAGCTTCAGCGGAGTTTCTTTGTATATCTAAATGGCTACAAGTTGAACGTTTTAGCACTACCTACCAAGTTTTCAAATTATCGAACGATAAATTTCAGTAGTAACAATTGTAAAAATCAAGATGGAAGGGAATTTTATGCAAACTGAATTGTTCCAAGTCAAGTGAAATAAATTTGGTAAAACATTATTTTTTAGTTGATGCAAGTAAGAAAATAAAACGAAATTTTTAATTCAATAATCTGCGATTATTTCCTAAAGAGGATAGATGATTAATGAAAATGAGCGATTGTGAAACATTGGTGAAATGAAAATGCGGGAGGAAACGGGGGAACCTGAGGAAACTCACGGAAACTCAAGCACAAACTCACGTGGTCTGGGATAGAACCAAGTAACCTTAGTATCAAAGGTAAAACCTCTACCCCTTTTCTTTTAACTGTACGTCTGTTCATTGTGACCACGTCGAGAAAACAGATGCAAATCAACATGTTTTTTTTTTATCAAACGAAACAAGTATCTATTGTGCAGTAATTATCTTTTTTTATCCATGGAAAGTCCAGGCAAACGACGGATAAATATGAACCCACCAAAAAAATTCTTCCGGCGCAGGTAGAAATCAATCGCCTTTTTCCTGATAATATTAAAAGTGTATGTTTTACTTTTTCCCTCTTTCGATGGTAGTTTGCCTTATTGCGTAGTTATATAATTTTCATTCAGTGGTTACGAAAGTATTTACTATTTCTCCAAAGTATTTACTGTATTTGTATTTGTATTGTATTTGTAATTGTATTTGTATTTGTATTTGTATTTGTATTTGTATTTGTATTTGTATTTGTATTTACTGTACTGTATTTTACTGTGTTTGTATCATTGTGTGTAGAAAACAAAAGAAAACGGATATACTAATAAGACACTCTGTAAACATGTTAATGCATACATTCGTACTTGAGACAACATAAATAAGTTCTAGATACATGTGTAGTTTATTGTATATAGTACGGTATAAAAATTCTTGTATATTTTTGTATTTTACTCACTTTCAATTGAAATAACAATAACTATAGTAAATAAATAGTAAAACACAACGTTATGAACAATTATAGTTTAAAATGATATATAACATATGAGTATATCATATAAACATATCGAAGTCTATTATACCTAGGTAGTGTCTGGTATATCTATAATCTTTGGGTTAGTATTGTTCTTCTAGATGGTGATCCATAACCGATGTGCTGTGGTACTTTCGAGGCAATGCGAAATTGAAGGTGTAAAATAAACAAAAGTAATATAATTCAATGTAAATCTGAAAAAAAGATGAACAAGAAAAATATTCCAAGGGCCTGAACATTTTCCGTATATATTCAAGAATGGATATTAGTTATTAATGAGAATTTGCCGCAATGCTGCCAACACCTACGGTAGTAAGCTGCCGGTCCATTCAAGAAAGAAGACTGTGTCGTGACCAACAAAACGTAAAGAATCACTGTTCTAGGATAAATATATTACATTTCTGTACTTCTTAATGTGTCACACAGCAATGGATAGTTACAGGTAGTGGACACTGAAACTAAAAGCATCATTGCAAATAGCATAGGATGTTCGCAGGGCTCACAAGTAACATCTTGTAGTTTATATAGTGCTTTTGGACAACGAGTCACGTATGCGAGTCCTTGGTAGCCACTCCAGTAGAAAAGGTTCGTCAGTGAAAGTCAAATCATGTGTGTTGAGCGGAATAATGGGAGGCACATCCCTACTTCAAAATATGGCAGTTCGCAGCGGCGCATCTAATAGGTGCATCTGTGTCAAAAAATGCAACACTTTAAGATGTCTCACAAGCTACAGTATGCAGAGTGACGTGTACATATGAACAGGAAGGAAGAACTACATCCACGAGGAGCAACAGCTAGTGAAAACGGAAGTTGGCTGAAAGGACATTAATTGGATTGTTGCACGAAAACGAAAAACCACTATATAAGCAATAATCTCAAAAGTGAATATACACCTTACAGAACCTGTTCGCATGAAAACGGCCCGTCGGTAATTGCGTAAGGTCAACATCTATGGCAGGGTTGCTATACCGAAGCCTTTCGTCAAGAGCACAAATGCAGCAAAGCAATTTCAGTGGTCCTAGGAGCATTAAACCTGGACTTGGGTGACCTAAAACGTGTCATATTCTTGGATAAGTCCAGCTACATTGTCTTCTAAACAAAAGGGAGTGTGTTCGTCTGGAAAAGTCCCTCTGATGCATACAACCCAGACTGCTTTGTGCCCACAGTCAAACATGAAGGCAAATCCGTGATGCTTTGGCGTGCAATATCCTGACAGACTTTTGGGTTATTGATTGATGTAGAGGGTCGTGTCACTGCCAAGGACTATAGGATAATTCTGGAGGACCATTTAGACCCTACGGTTCGAACACACGGCCAAAGCGCACTTGGTGCAGAGCAAGTGATTTTGTCACATTGTTGATATGACGCAAAGTAAGAATAAGTATCCTAGGGTCAGGTTACCTTAGGGTTAGGGAAATTTGGACCCATTTTGTTAAAATTAATAGAGTGTAATTGCTCGTATTGCTATTTATTGTATCGGTTCCTATGAATATTCTGACAAAGTGCACTCTTACCGAATACGGTACTCTTCCAGAATGGAGGGGAAGTGTTTCAGGGTAATAACTGCCCCGTTCACACTGCTAAACTTGTCACAGAGTGGCTCGATGAGAATGACAGTAAGGTTGAACATCTGCCATGGCCCGCTCAATCGACGGACCTCAACGTGATTGAGCCTGTATGGGGTTTGTTAAAGGATCGAGTGAGGAAACGTTTTCCTCCCCCCCGTGCAAGTGCGGAATTTGTCACCGTGTTTCAAGAAGAATGGCTGAAAATCCCTTTGCAAGGGCACCTATCAATTCTTCCCAGGTCGTGTTAGTGCTGAACTGGCCGCCAGAGGCGCCACAACACTCTTCTAAATACAAATTATGGCTTTCTATCAAGTGTTTTAGTTTTAATGTTCACTATCTGTATGTTATCTTATCCATAACTTGCAAAGGTTACAACTACCCTGAAGAAAACGTTGGAGACTATAACCTTAATAAGTGTCTGCCGGTACTTACTTTTTATTAAACAAAATAAAATGACGAGGTATGTTCTTGGGAATATCGGATCGCCATAAGCATATTTAATATGTAAAGCCTGTCGTCATGAAGCATCTTGACTGTGTCTAGAATCTAGATATCCGGTCAAATGTTATCCCAACAATCGCTTTTAGTGGTGGGCACAAAACCCGGTTTTTTTTGGTTTTCGGTTTTTCACCGAAACCGGTTTCGGTTTTCTCCGAAACCGGTTATCGGTTTTTCTCCAAAACCGATTCGGTTTTTCACCTGATCCGGTTTCGGTTTTCTTCAAAACCGATTCCGGTTTATTTTTCCAAAATTTGTTCTATTTCTGACCAGAATGGTGTTTCGTTGTTCTCCGGAAACCGAATCCATTTCCACAGAAATAGTTTTACGTGTTTTCGATAAGTTTTCACCGAAACCAGTTTCGGTGAAAACCGAACCGGTTTCGGCGAAAAACCAAACCGGTTTTGGGGGAAACCGAAACCGGTTTTGGAGAAAACCGAAATGTCGGTTTTTCGGGTTTCTGTTTTTATAGAAATCGGTTTTCGGTTTTTGTAAAAACCGGTTTTGCCCATCCCTACTTTAAACTTCATCCTACGTATTCTGTTGTAACGTATCCTTTCCTGAAAAACAAATAGAGTTATTGATAAATATCGAAGAATTCTTTTAGTTCAGAAACAGATTATATTGCACTAGTAACAACAAAACCTAGCGGATGATTGAAATAGTGAAGAATGTTCCTGTTCAAACACTCATAACAGTGCTTGCATTCTCTTATTCTGTCCGTTCATGACAGATGTTCGTTCCATTGTAGCATTGTGCTAGGATCTTGTGGTTTCTAATTCCAATTACTTTAACTAGTCTTAAAGATCCCATCTGTGCTGACCGTGATATTTTTCGTTTTATTTCTTAACTGTAATTAGCAGTATTTTGTTTCTTATTAACTATTAAAATTGAGTTAGATGCTGCTTTTATACATTTGAAAATGGTTATATTGTAGCAAATTTCGATGATATCAATATATAACTGGTCTACATTTTATTTGTTCCTGCACTCAACTTTCCATCCTCCAAAATAAATAAGATATATTATAGTTTATTCATATTCACTGTAAAGGTTGTAGACCTCGATTAAACTGGTTATTCTCTGGAAGTGGAACTGCTGTCAAGTTTTGGGTGCTTGACACGATGTACTAATAGGGTATTTAGGTTTGAAATTCTTGAAACACAAAAGGCCAATGGAGGGTGTTTGGCGCATCTACTAAAGAGTAGGTAGTACATCATTTCACACAGAAATGAATCAACTCTGTTAAATTCAATGAAATTAAATTTAGTAAATAAAATTACAATTGTGAGTTATTTTTAAAATTATTTACAATATTCTCTTTTACAGAAAGCAAAATTTAATTTAGAGAGTATTGCCAATAATTTAGATTAGGTTCAAATTAGCTCTTCCTTTGAATTATAATAGGTCAGGTTAGGTTTCTTCAAAAATCTGTTGTAATAATGCATTTGGATTTGCTATTATCAGAGCCGTAGCTAGGGGGAGGACGCCGAACAAGCAAGAAGAAAGGAAAAGTGCTGGAAATGTGTAAATGACGCGTCGCCTCGAAAAAGTATTGGCGCCCTATTATATCAATATTATTGTCTGTTTGCAAAGAAATAGATTTGTTAAAAATTTTCTTGCTCGCTCCGCTCGCAACCCAAAACGTTCCAATAAGAGTCACAACAAATGTTTACTCTTACTTAAAGAAACTTATTAGATATGATTTATTAATAACGATGTGATATATAAGGCGAAGAATACTGACTTAACAATGTATGCAGGAGCGTTTTGAAATTCAGAAATAATCAAAGTCTAAAATACGTGTTCGACGCTTTGATGGTGGAGTTTGCTTACTTAATCACGTTTTTCAACCCAATCGGATTAATCACGATGATGGGAATGAAAGTATAAAAATGAATGGAGTGAAGAGATATATGCAAGCTCCTGTTTGAGCGGAAATATTAAAAATGAAGGTAAACAAAGGGAATAACATTTTCGAACTTGAAGCAGTCGTAGATATGAAGCTTAAGGGGTCAGAACTTAAATTTCATTTTTTTTTCAAAGACTGACCACAACCAATGCGTGCGTTTCTAGTTGTGTGTTAATGTATTTTTAATATATTAATTAGTAACCTTAAATTCAAAATTTTCATTCATTAAGAAATTAAGTAATTTCTATAATTCCAAACATATGTAATGACCAAACTATATTTTGGATTTTAAATACAAACATTAAACATTTATTCTTCACCTCCATCGATTAATATTAAGAAATTCGCTAAGAACGTTCCTTCTGAATTTCCGTTACATTTCACAAAATATTTTTTACAGTAAATGAATCGAAATTAAAATGCTATTTTTGTGGTCACAAATAGAATAAAATTACAAAAGTTTACAATTATTACTGAAAATTAATGCTGTCACCCATTGCACACATATAGTTTCTAGAGGCCGTGGTGGCTCAGTGGTAGAGAGTTCACCTCTTGTGCTTGGGGTCCCGGGTTCGATCCCAGCCCCCGCCAAGTGAACTTGCTCGTGGACAAACACCGTGTGGGGGGTTTCTCGGGGCTCTCCCGTTTCCTCGCACTTTCTTCACTCCACCATTTCATTCATTACTCATCATCACCGTCTCCTTTAGCCTGACCGGCATAATAGTGGGACGTAAAACTCAAAGATTTCATTTCATATAGTTTCTAATGTATTGTGAAACTTCCTTTCTTATCGATAGTACATGTAAATAGTTGTAAATTTCCGCAACTGTTCTTCAAAGTGGATTTGTATACAACGAGAGGTAATTTTGTCAAGTTTAACCAAAAAAAAAAAAAAAAATCCAAAATAAACATCTTGAAACAGCTCTTATTTTTAAAAGGCCTACATAAGAAGGCCTACATAATGATCTCTTTTGGCTGTTGCAATGGTCTGTCCAAGTAGCTTAATAAAAATTCAGCGTAGCTTTATAACAAAAGCTTCTTCTCTTATATTTAAAAAAAAAAAAAAAATGGTAAGGTGAGTGTAGAAGGCGACGAATTCTACTTCGCCTCGGGCGCTGAAATCTCTGGCTACGGCTTTGGCTCTTATAGCGTGCAACCATTATGCAATTGTCGTTAATTGCTTTACAATAGAATGAATATCATGGATAGTTGTCGTTGATGCTAATTGTGTAAATTGAACAGAGCATCAAGTCATATATAGAACAAGTAACAGCAATGCATTGTGAACTATAGGTGTACATTAAATAATAGATCAGGTTTATGAAATAAATTATATAAAATAAGTTAATAAATTTCTTCTCTTCAAACCGTACTTTTACTTCAGCCAAATGTAAAGGTGATCCGGGTATCAAACCGAAGGTATGTATATTCATCGTTCATTATGTAACTTCATCTAAATTGTTACTTCAAGTATACACATATATTTAAAACATTGGCTTTTTACTTTGCCATAATAAAATAAATAAATTCTTCAATTTTAATTCAATAGAACCTCACATTTTGTACTTAATTACCTTTCGTTTCAGCTACTTTTCTATATTCGCTGATAGAGAAGAGCATGATGATACGACAACATCAGAGAAAAAAAAAATACTATGAACTTATTGCTGTAGAAAAACCTTAATGTTTAGTTTCTTTTAGATTATACAAATACTTAGGTCTATACTAAATACGAACAAATATGGTGGCGTAAAATTTTCTTGGACCCAGAGGCTTAAAATATCCAAATACGGGCCTGGATACAAGGATCTATTCTAGTTTGCGAGTAAAATAATGGACATTAAAAATAATAATACAATAAACAATGAAAGAAGGTCAACGGAGGAGGAAATGATAAACGAAGATCTTAAGTGATCCCAATCACAGTACGTTCGCAATCTGGTGTTACTACCTGGTTGAGCTCCCCAGTTGATGGCAAGATTTAGTACTCATTCCGCTGCATATCAATGGGCTACGGCTAGCTAGACGATGTGGCGGTTGGACGGACGGGATGGATCTTCACGAATTCGTCTTCGTTAGTCGGATCCTCAGTTGGTCTGCGACCGGGTCTTTAAGTGGTCACTTGGCAAACTCAAATCTTCTCCTGTCCCACATTCTTGAATTAGGATCGGACTCAATGGATACAATTGTTCTAAGAGTGTCGGTGCTTTTTGTCACTTCTGAGACCAGCTTCGGTCTTCTCTTTGCCATACGTTCTCAAATTCTACCTATTCCTTAATTTTTAATAGACCAGGAAATCAAAACAGAAGAGGTTACGAAAAAGATTGTTAAATTGGGGGAAAACACAAGGTTTAAATGAAGTTGTATCAGAAAGAAGAAAATTGTCTGCTGTTTATTCAGCGTTCGTTACGAAGAGTTGTCTGTTTTCTGTTTTTCTACTTAACGTTCCGGGTTCATCGATGTTTAGACGTGTGGCTACAGGGTATCCAGAAAATAAATGTCTCGATGATCCCGTTGTCTCGGATGGTTTCAGTACTTCACAATATTAAGGATAGAGTTTCATTTCAGAATTTTCATATTTCCTTCGGCATTTGAATTGACTATCAATGAGCCCATTTACTTTAACATTGCTGGATGGGGTCCCTAAACCAGTTAGGTAGGGGTAGGATAGCCAGTTTATTTTGCTTGTAGTTAACTAACAGTGTCACATTATACAGTACGTGAAGGAGTTTGGTTTGACACAGTGTATCCAACGTGAGAATTTGAAAACATTTTTAACGACTTAACAATTGAAATTTCTTTGTCGCCATGTGGCCATTAACAATTTTCGGCATTCAAGTTACCCAGTACTCCTCACGCAAGCACTATAATGTATTTGAGACGAGACTACAGGCGAAAATACAAATTTAAATTACACGCTGGATCCAGTCTCCTACAAACAATGCATTTCCCGTCACCATCCATTCCCTGTTCAAAAATTTTAGTGACTTTATTGCATTTAAATGCAACCGATTTTTATTGCATTTAAGATTTACTAATGACGAGATACGAGGGGCAGTCAGAAAGTTTTCGGAATGTTGTTATAGTTTCGGCAATTGTTGATTTGTGATGCAACAATCCTTCGGCTGCCTAATTATGAATTTGACAAGTGTGAACAGATCATAACAGTAAATTTACGAGTAGTGTAACTAAACAGAGGAATATGTGGTGATTAGTTGGTACATTGTCGCAGTTCGAACAACGCGCAAACATCTATTCTCTGTTCAACGCAAGCTCTAAACTCCGATAAACAAAATATTTGTATCCTTCCGCTCGTCACAAATACGATTGGCTAATGATGTATCACTCCCACTAGCCCACGGAGAGGAGCAAATTATACACGTGCATTTTGACAATACTGTCTCGTGTTGTCTTATAGATACTTATAGCAGAAGCAGAAAAGAAAGAAAAAACTCCAAAGATAAAAGAAAAAATTGAATTTCGCCGGTAAACAATATTGTTGCTTAGTGAGTAAAGGTTTGAGTAAAGGTTTACCTTGTTGGTGTTTCACTACAACACTCGCGAAACGGGGATTCATGCCAGCCGACTTTCAGGCTTGAAAGCAGAACATGCCTCCACAGTTGAATTGGCGCTTTAATTACTGAGCATGCTTAGTGTTTATTTCCATTGTTTCATTAACTACACTCGATTGCAGTTTTATTAGATAATCCGTATTATATTTTTGTCATTTATAATAATGTAGCAGTTTTATATGGAGCTTCATAGTACAGTAAAAGTAATAATCAAATCATATGAACTATTTTGCGGAGGAGTACAAGCGTCGGTAGGACAACAGCAAATCAACGAGATTTAGTTTCATGTGGCTTTGTTTATCGCAGTTTAGAGCTTAGGCCGAACAGAGTTTAGTTCTTGTGCAAATCGGGGAAATTCTGCTTCAAATACCTACTTTGATAGCCTTAAAGTCAGTTTATGGGGGACAATGCTTTAAGGAAAAGAGTGTCGGTACTCGTTTCGTCACCGTACAAGACATCAAAATGAACACGACGACTGAACTTCGGAAGATACCGAGAGAGGACTTTCGTCGGTGTTTCCAGCAATGACAGCAGCGGTGGTGGAAGTGTGTGTTCCGAAGGTGCCTACTTTGAAGATGATTAAGTAAATGTGTAATTATATTGTAGCAGGGGCGGATCCAGGGGAAAGATCGCCCCCCAGAAGAGGAAACTTTCTTATTTTACATATATAAATAAAGCCCATCCCAAAGTTTGGAGCCCTTAAAAGTAGCAGTATAACAACCCACCGCCCCCCCAGAAGTCGGTCCTGGGTCCGCCCCTGTATTGTAGTGATAAAGAGCTACAATAAAATTCCGGGAACTTTTTGACTGAACCTTATATTTTCTCAATTAATATTTAAACCGGAAGTGGTAATATATTTCTACTATTTTTGGTTATAGTACAGAGAGATTATGGTGGTGAAGGATTTTCGGGACGCTTAACTCACTGCAGGAAACAGCTTCTCGGCTGTTTTAACTCCACAGTGATCAACGTTGAAACCGGAAATGGTTGATATCTACTACTTCCGGTGGATGGATCGCCTCCATCAACGACCTTAATTTCTGATTTTTGATCCTCTACATCCTGGTCAAGACTTATAGTGATCCGACAAGTAGTTCTTCAGATTTTGACTTCCATACGGACGCACTAAACAGATAGAGTAAATATATAACCCTTTAAAGATCTTGCTTTTTTTTTTTTTTAAGGTAAATTATAGACTTTCAGTCAAGCGGCTACAGCATTATTTCTATTTATCGTAGGATCATGATTCACACCTCGTTTATTTCGCAATAGAGTAACCTTTAAAATAGTACCATTCACATTTCCCTATCATGTTCCTGAGGCGGGGAATTTCCAGCGAAATTAGGATTTTTCTCTGAATTTCTTTCTCAAATTTTGAGCCTCCCTCGACCCCTATGTTAATGCAGAGACCTTAAAATCAAATGAAAAATACTAAGGGGTGTACTAGATGTGTGTACCAAATTTCAAGCTTCTATCTTGAATAGCAAGGGCGATATTTAACAATAACCCCACAATCCCCTAGATTACCGCAAAAGACCCTTCATCCTAGAATCAAAGTTCGTCCATCATTCTCTTCAGAATAGAACTGCTTTTCAAATGGTACCATTGACATGTCTCCATCATGTATCTGAGATGGGAAAATCGGTAAGAAAGGGATTTTTTTGGTTAAATAGCCCTTTCTAAAACTTGTTGCCCCTCTGGACTTCATGCACTTTTAGATATTGATATTTGTAATTTAATAATAGCAATAGAACTTACTACTTGGCTTCCGAAACACAGTCGAATTTTAGTTTTTTCTTTTTGCTTTCTTCCTTTATGTTGGCCTCCTTTACCTTGATTTGAGATTTTCAAATTTCATCCTTATTTTCCACTGAAAAGTATCTGTAATTCAACAAGGAAATAATTATATATGATGATTAAATTGAAATTCATTGTAATTTGGCCCATGACAAACACTTTAACATTTCATATCGTAAAGGTCAGATCCACTGGTATTGTAACAAAGCGGTGTTTGAGCGATTGACTGTAGAAATTCAAACTCCGATTAGTGGTAATTTTATAGCCTTGTTTTAATACAAGTGTAAACTCTAGTCAGTGGAGAAGAGGACGTAGATCATGGATCAGAGTTGATGACGATCGGCTTTGGTGGGTGGTGGGTCAAAGTGAGTCAAGGTGGAGTGGGTCACGGTGTGTAGTGGGTCAGGTCAAGTTTTCATTGACCCAAGCCATCTCTATTATGTAGGTAGTAAGTTGTACACATGAATTTGTATTCCTCATATATAAAGCTAGGCTCGTAGCCAGAATACTGAGACGGACTAGGGGCTGATACCAATTTGGGGGGAAACTAATTCAGTTCACTTTACGTTCATAGGAACAAATAGAAGTTTCAGGGGGCCGAAGGTGTTCACGGGAGGGGAGATAAGTCACTCCCCAGCTAGAGCCTGTATAAAAACACTCTGACTTCGTACAATATGAAGGAGCCAGAATCTTTGAAGAAAAATTAGCACGAAAGATAACCGAAAATCTTGTCTGGTTTTCTTCTTGGGATAACTTACCTTGTGAAGTAGTCTAGTTACACAAATATTTCAATAAACACCTTGACACTTTAGTCTACCCCGACTCTGAAGAAGGGAAGAACGCTTTTGACTGTGTTTGAAGAACGGGGGTACATAACCAGTCTAACAAGAGGTTTTTTTTTTTCCCCAATGGATTCAGGTCCTAGTTCCTGGGGAAGAAAAGGTGAACGATGCCTGTCTCACGCTAAAGGAAAAAAGAAGAAAGAATAAAAAATAATAATAATTTGGATACTATTTCTTACCTCTGTAAGAATAATATTAATGAGGAGGAAGAGAAGAAAAGAAGAAGGAAGGAAACAAGAAGAAAAGATATGAAGAATGGAAAGGGGAACTCTTCATACTCATTAGAGAATGAAACGCAAAAGGATGACGTCATACCACTCCAGTAACAGGTTTTTGTGAGCGAGCGACAAAGAAAAATTCTCTCCTAGAGACCATTAGCAAAAGAATTAAATTACGCCTTGTTAGATGTAGCATGAAGCTTCTTTACCCATGTCTTCGGGAATTTCTGCCAATATTGGGAAGAATTTTGGAATTGAAGATGATGGTGTTCTACGTGGAATTTTTGCACGAAAATAGGGGAAAAAAGGGGACATGAAAATAATTCAGCAACATTATTAACGTTTAACGATGGAAAGAAAAGTATCCGAAGACAAGATAAGTAAATATATACCAGTCAATAGTTCTCATTGAGCTTAAGAAAATAATACAGGGTGTCTCAAAAGTCCCCTGATACAGGGTAACTATGTTATTATCAGAGTTACTACAAAATGTAAGATGAGAAACCGTCACCAAATATATTTTCAATCTAAAGTGAAGGAATTTTTAAAATCGGACGAGCCGTTTGGGCTGTACACTCTTTGTGCGTCCAATGTTGAATGAAAATGCGTTGCCATTTACCCGGACCCACATCAGTGAATGAAGTGACTGTGTTTTACACTAACGCGTCGATGGCCAGCCCCAATTTCAAACATGCCCCCATTCACTTTATATTGTGGGTCCAGGTAAATGGCAATGTTGCATTTTCATTTAACATTGGGCGCATAAAGAGTGTACAACCCAAACGACTCGTCCGATTTAAAAAAAAAATCCTTAACTTTAGATGGAAAATATCATATTTGGAGACGGTTTCTCCTCTTACATTTTGTTGTAACTCTGATAATAACAGAGTTACCCTATGTCAGGGGACTTTTGAGATACCCTATATACAAGAATATGAATTCTTATGCGTAGTTTCCGAAAAATATTAAAACCAAGTAAAAGCAAGTGTTATGCTACCCATGCCACTTATTAAGATTCCATTATGAGATTAGCATGAACGTCTCTGACGTATTAAAAAACTGATGGAAGACTAGAATGCTAGTAGATCTCCAACTAAATTTACGTCAAATCTATGATTAAATGAGAATTTAGTTGAATTAAGAGCTAGCGAAATCGTCCATCTACCTGTACCAATACAATTCATCTTAATTTTATTCCCGCGCTAGTAGACCACTTATTATAAATTTAACTTTCCATATAATATGATGAAAAAAAAAACTTCGCCATTTCAGATTGAAAATTAACTATTTCTAAAAATAGTTCTTTCTTTCTCTCTTTTTTTTTTTTTAATTTGTAACGGAATTCGACTTCTGAAACACCCGGTACACAGTACATAAATAAACTAGGTATGCATTAATTGCAAATTTGGAACAAAACGATCGACCTTTATTGGTTATGCATAGAACATTTTTAGCGTAGAATTTTTGGCATAGATTTTTTTTTTAAAACAGAATTGTTTTCGTGAACGAACACGACATGCAAATAGTTAAATTTGACATATCAGCAAAAGGCATAATGGCTTTGAAAAACTATGTTCGCAGAACAAAACGAAACGGGCTTCGTCCTGTTCCTATTGCTGAACCATTGTTTACAATAATAATTCGCGCATGAAATCCTTTTCCAAGCTTAAGTCTATGGACATCCAGTTTGTCGGTGAATATTCCTCAATGGTATATCCGATCGGGACATGCAACCCTTACAACACTTTTAGGTTTACAGAAGAAAAAAACGTTTTTCTCAAAAACTACGCCTGGGGATTTACTCTTATCCATATCTAGTGCCAGATTTACGTATAAGCTAAATAAGCTATAGCTTACGGCTCCACTTGTTTGGGGGCCCAAAAAATTTAAAGAAAAGAACTTATTGTAATGTAATTTCCAAATAACAAGAAAAACTAAATATGATAAAACGTGCACACAACAATGGTGTTTTCTATTGTTATGTACTAGGTTTTTTTAAAGCAAGTAATTGGGCTCTATTTCTCAGCCCCACTTATAATAAGAGCCCTATTATCCAGCCCCGCTTATAATGGAGCCCCCGTTTCCCAATCCTGCTTGTAATGGGCCCTTGTTTCCATTTAGATATTCATTAGGTCCATAAATTAGCATATAGCATGTATTCAAACCCAAAAAACGGCGACAACTTGTCGCTGAAATAGAAAGCTTGATGTATAAAGAGCCTCTAAAGCTTGACGTATAAAGAGCTTCTAAAGCTTGACGTATAAAGAGCCTCTAAAGCTTGACGTATAAAGAGACTCTAAAGCTTGACGTATAAAGAGCCTCTAAAGCTTGACGTATAAAGAGCCTCTAAAGCTTGACGTATAAAGAGCTTCTAAAGCTTGACGTATAAAGAGCCTCTAAAGCTTGACGTATAAAGAGACTCTAAAGCTTGACATATAAAGAGACTCTAAAGCTTGACGTATAAAGAGCCTCTAAAGCTTGACGTATAAAGAGACTCTAAAGCTTGACGTATAAAGAGCCTCTAAAGCTTGACATATAAAGAGACTCTAAAGCTTGACATATAAAGAGCCTCTAAAGCTTGACGTATAAAGAGCCTCTAAAACTTGACGTATAAACAGACTCTAAAGCTTGACATATAAAGAGCCTCTAAAGCTTGACGTATAAAGAGCCTCTAAAGCTTGACGTATAAAGAGCCTCTAAAGCTTGACGTATAAAGAGCCTCTAAAGCTTGACGTATAAAGAGCCTCTAAAACTTGACGTATAAAGAGCCTCTAAAGCTTGACGTATAAAGAGCCTCTAAAGCTTGACGTATAAAGAGCCTCTAAAGCTTGACGTATAAAGAGCTTCTAAAGCTTGACGTATAAAGAGCCTCTAAAGCTTGACGTATAAAGAGA
Source organism: Thermobia domestica (assembly GCF_964235325.1). Classification (NCBI taxonomy): domain Eukaryota; kingdom Metazoa; phylum Arthropoda; class Insecta; order Zygentoma; family Lepismatidae; genus Thermobia; species Thermobia domestica. Next base: position 130,777,100 of record NC_137467.1, read on the forward strand.
CTCTAAAGCTTGACATATAAAGAGACTCTAAAGCTTGACGTATAAAGAGCCTCTAAAGCTTGACATATAAAGAGACTCTAAATCTTGACGTATAAAGAGCCTCTAAAGCTTGACATATAAAGAGACTCTAAAGCTTGACATATAAAGAGCCTCTAAAGCTTGACGTATAAAGAGCCTCTAAAACTTGACGTATAAACAGACTCTAAAGCTTGACATATAAAGAGCCTCTAAAGCTTGACGTATAAAGAGCCTCTAAAGCTTGACGTATAAAGAGCCTCTAAAGCTTGACGTATAAAGAGCCTCTAAAGCTTGACGTATAAAGAGCCTCTAAAACTTGACGTATAAAGAGTCTCTAAAGCTTGACGTATAAAGAGCCTCTAAAGCTTGACGTATAAAGAGCCTCTAAACCTTGATGTATAAAGAGCCTCTAGAGCTTGACGTATAAAGAGCCTGTAAAGCTTGACGTACAAAGAGCCTCTAAAGCTTGACGTATAAAGAGCCTCTAAAGCTTGACGTATAAAGAGCCTCTAAAGCTTGACGTATAAAGAGCCTCTAAAACTTGACGTATAAAGAGCCTCTAAAGCTTGACGTATAAAGAGCCTCTAAAGCTTGACGTATAAAGAGCCTCTAAACCTTGATGTATAAAGAGCCTCTAGAGCTTGACGTATAAAGAGCCTGTAAAGCTTGACGTATAAAGAGCCTCTAAAGCTTGACGTATAAAGAGCCTGTAAAGCTTGACGTATAAAGAGCCTCTAAAGCTTGACGTATAAAGGGCCTCTAAAACTTGACGTATAAAGAGCCTCTAAAGCTTGACGTTTAAGGGGCCCCTTTTAATAGCTTAGGGCCCCATCAAATCTAAACCCGGCACTGTTCATATCACTTTGTTCAGCTCAATGAAATAAATCATTTGGTATAGGCCTATGTCTCATCTCAAGACTTTCTTTCCGTTAAATGCTAATAATGTTGTAAAGATTTTTTGAACTTGCGGCTGAAATAAAAAATAAGATCATGTACGAAAATTTAACTTTTTGCCAAAGCATTAAGACAACATTAATACAGTACCTCAAAACGTAGCCACAAATTATGAGGGGAAAATTACCTTTATACCCTTCTAACAGCTTCCACTTTGCAGTACAGCTACATATTCTAGTTGTAATTGTAAAAGTCAGACATTAAGAAAACAGCTACAAAGGAAGCCTTAATTACTTGTATTACAAGAGCTGTGAAGGAAGAAAGAAAAAGAGAAATGTAGAGAACCGTCCATTACATGTAACGAATGCAACTGGCAACTGTGGGAATAACTTTTTTTGTTTTCTTCTGAGCAAACTAATTGCCATGCACATTGTTTCCGTGAATAGCAGTATCACCAACTGTTGCAAACAAAACAATAGTTTAGTTAACAGAATGGACGGGAAATTAACTCCTACTGAAAATTGTTTATAACGCTTTAAATCCTTAATCAATTTTAATAAAAGAAAAAGCACTTTTTTTATTGCGATAGTAGCGTTTATTACATGATATGGTACCTCATTATTATCATTGCAGGTATCAGTGGCGGAACGTGGTGGGTTTAATTTTGAGTAAGCGGGTTCCAACGCTACTTTTGCTAATTCGTTCCTCCATTTCATTAAGAGTTTTTGGTTGTATGCAATAAACGATCCCCCCCCCCCATTAAACAGTTTTATCTGACCACCTGGTATTGCTGAAAAGATCGGATTTGCATTGATGGTTTCACCTCGTCTGAGAAAAACATGGTTGATCACTGCCACCATAGATCACGATATCAGCAACAACATATTCTGTGAGTGGGTATTCGGTTTAGGAAACCATTCTGGACGTTGATCACAATCCAACTATTGTTCAGACTGTTTACGATTGCCATAGCAAACCCACTTTTCATCTGAAGTTGCAATGTAGGAAACTTCCTTGGACACAGATTTTTCTTTACATCTGCAAGTCCTCGGTAATGGTGGTGTGCATAGTCGTTTTATCAATTCCTACGCGATCGGTCTGAGTTCAACACATCACGCACACGTTAAACACTATCCTCGGTTCTGCTCGTGCACGGACATATTGCGCAGGATTCGTCTTTCACACTCTCTCGAGTCGACCATCCTTAAAGCACTTGTGCCATCTCAAAACAGTAGATTTTGATAGGCTTTCACTCTGAACACTTGCTGGATCATAGCCAACGTCTCCATAGCCGATTTTCCAAGTCCTATACAGAATTTAACTGAGTAGTGCTGTTTGATAGAACGTTGCATTTTTAAGCTTTCATCGAGCCTATAAACGGGGGTCTACTTAAATCACAATGTGAACAGCACGGAAGCTCATAAGCGACTGACGCAAGGTGCGTTTTGGTGCTTACTTCTCCCCAATGTTCGAAGTGGAAAGAAAGCAGAGACGCTATGTTTTATTACAATTTTGACTCGACACACCGACTATCTAAATGTTGAAATATAGTGACGGTATGTTGCCTAAAATATTGCATTTATTTTTACATAATGATTGAAAACCACTGGAGAGCTTCTCTTTAGTTACGGAAGGAGACATGGAGAAACTTTGATCCCTCGTCAACAACTTTCTAAAAAAAAAATTAAAATTAAAATATCCTCTTATGTTGCCTTATAGAGAATCATACGAAAATGTTCAGAAACAGAGTTTTTATATTAACAATTTCTTGCGGGAAAACTCCCGGACTCCCCACTCGAATGAGAGATATTCCAAAGATCCCCCGAAGATCCGCCCCCCAGAGCAGACACCTTTAAATCTGCCCATGCTCAAAACACGAAGTTTATATGAATTCAGACAAGAAGACATACACATACATACGAAAGAAACAATTGAATATGGCACATCAAAATATAAACTAGATGAACTTCTTTGAAGACACCTCATTTTAAAAACAAAAGGTAAGAAAAATGTCGGTGTTGTCAACTTAAAAATTATTTCTACATAAGAGATAAGATCTTTTTATTTGCAAAGCTATTTGTCAATTCCTGTGTATAAAAGTGGATTTATAAAGAAATGTAGCATCTACTCTCCAGTGATGGTATGTCTTGATCATCGAAAAACCAGAGGCGGTATGCCTTCGTCACTGAAAAACCAGAGGCAGTATGGCATACCACCGCATACCGTCTCACTTCGACCACTGTTCGCCCTCTATCGAGAAGGCCCGAAGTGAGCGCGCTGCGACCTACAGTCGCTTCAGGAAAAAAAAAAAAAAAAGATCTCACTACTGTTTATACACACCCTGTACGTAACCAGAGCATATAGCCTTATTTTATTTTATTTTATTTTATTGATCTTTGAAGAGATCAGACTAATTGAATTAGGACAGTCATTTATTGGATTCTGCCTTGATTTTGTCTCTTTGTTAACAGGTTATCAATAAATTTTACCGTGCAAGGAGCTACTATAACACCCTTTAGACAGACATTGACAAACAGAATAATACTCAAACTAGCTGAATCTGCAGTATTTATAGTATACAGCGCACAGTTCTAATATGAGCGTGAATCTCCTTCCCACTTCTCATTATATCTGTGCAAATCCCTTTACGAACACAAGTAAAGGATAGGAAGACTCTCAAAGGAAGTGAATTGCTATAGACAAACATATAAATATGGCATTTTAATATATAGAATGTTGAGGGGGGAGTTTGTGGCAAACGTGGGTAAGTAATAGATGATACCAAATGCAGAGTACGCCTCATTGTGGGTCCACAAACCTTCAAAATTGCCAGCATGCAGTAGATTTTGTCATTGAGATTAAAGCCAAGCGCCTGAAATGTCCATCAACCCGCTATACATAGCTCCTCTACTGGTTGCCTTTCACAAGGGTATCAACCTTAACGTCCTAGGAGCAAAACGACGCCTAAAATTCATTTCAATATTAGTTCTCGTAAAACCTGTTTCCCAGTTAGGGATGCGCACGAGTCGAGACACGCTTTGCAAAATTCGAGACGAGTCGAGACAAACGTATTTCTCGACTCGAATTTTCGAGTTGAGACACGAGTCGAGTAGAGACTGCTCTTAAAAATCTCGATTCGACTCGAATGTCTCGAAAGTCTTTCTATACGTCTTAATATTATTTTGGAGAAAGTATTTACTCAGAGACAGCCTTGAAACCAATTCCAGCATTTATTACTTTAGAAAAGTACATAACGCATAAACTTAATAGTTAATCTTTCGAGATCAAGATTTAATTTTCAGCTCAATTCAGTTAATTAAGACTAATAATTAATGTCCTGATATTTGATTGTACTTCAAATATAATAATAATAATAATAATTGATTATCTAGTTTGTATAAAACTATTATCCGTGGCCTATATCTAGTTTATAAAACTATTGCGATAAAGTGAACTTCATAAGTTCTCTCAATGAGCAATTGGCAGTCTATAGTAATTTATCATTGGTATAATTAAGAACCGGATTTTAAGGTGCAAAGATGTGGTAGGAAAAAGGGAATAAAAGACGCTGAAAAATCATTCAAAAAGGTGCTAAAAAGGTGCTAACAGAATATGTTGATTAAGTGCTATAGTATACAGTTACGTGAACATTCTTTATTTATTACACCAGCAAATATTGTTAAAAACTTGGCTTTAAACATTTGACATAAATTGCAAAATTGTTTTATTTATTCTCATAAACTTGTACAATATTCGACATTTTTGTAATAAAATTGTGGTTAAAACTAACTTGGTATTTAAAAAAAAAACTAATTTAACAATCTTGTGGCTTCAGAGACCGTTCCTTACTACTAGGTTTTCAGAAACTGGTAATACTTGATTATGCACAACATTTCTATGTTGTCCAATGTTAATTTCTGTCGCTTGGAGCTCAGGAGATCCTTGTGTGTGGAGAAACTTCGCTCGACATCAACGGAAATTAGTGGTGCATAGCTTGTAAGCATATGGACAGGAAGTTCAGTTGACGTTGCAAAGGTTTCTGGGTCATTCCATACGAATTCACCAGATGCATGTTGCTTCATAGTCACAGATTTGGCTGATTTTTTTGTACTGAAAGGTAGTGTGGTCTAAGTAACAGAAATGCAATATGAGAACTTTTTAATAGATACTGCGGAAAATACAGGGTGTTCAAAAAGTGACGAATTTCTCCAAATTGGCCGTTTCTGAAAAACACCCTACGACAGAAAAAGAGCCATATCTCAACAACTATTTGACCAATTGTAATGATTTTGGTCTTGTTTGAAAATGGAAGGTCTGTACAAACCGAAGATGTCATTTCTGCATGAGGAACTCCAAAAATCTCAGAAAAATCTTGTGAACTAGACAAAAAATACTAACCAAAATAACACCCGAAATGATAATTTTTTAAATGGTGAATCCCAGATGATAAAACAAACTAATTTGGTACATCACCTTACCAATACATACACAATAACATAAATAAAAATTAAAAAGGTATTATTTCTGACAATGGAATTATCACAATTTTATTGTACCCTTACCTGGTTGCTGTCTGACGCTTTAGAAGAGTCCATATTTCTGCAAACGCAACAGATATGTCACAAATTGAACAGTTCTAGCACACCAGAAGGTATGTGGAAGTACGTCACTACTGTGTAAGAATTAACACTCACATAATAGAAGGCAAAATGCTCCAATTATACATCGTTATGAACAAGGATATAACATAATAATCACAGTATGTCCAAAAAAGACAATGGTATGAAGGTACAGCATGTAGAAGCTCTCACCGAGAAATACTTACAAATACTACTTCTGGAAGAGGGAAACGATATTGGCAGTATCTTCTGCACTGATGTAATATGTTCGTCCTGTTGATGTGATGGGAACATTGATGATCTTCAAGACATGGCCTGTGAGGATCCAGCATGTGTCAGGAGTTGAGGGCCAGGTGTAAGACATAGATGGACCATTAGGATGCATGAACTGTACTTTTACATCACCATTTTCTTGTGAAACATCAATGATCTTTCCCAACCACAATTTTCCACAATAAACACAAGCTACGTTCTGCTCTACTTGTAACTCAGTAACTTGTGACTGTACATGCTCCCTTTTACCCAAGTGTACATTGTGTGAATGAAGAGAACCAGAAACTCTGTGCACTTGCATTGTTAGTGAATTCGGTATGGGGATGAAACTATGATAGTGCCTGATACCACGAATTGGCTGTGTATTAGTGTACCTTTTCTCCAGAGCAATGGAAGAAGCAATGGAAGATATTTCTGATGATGAAACATACAATATTTTGATGCCAGTGATATTCTTGTCTGCATAATTGAAGAGATGTTCAGGAGTTAATATCATATTATCTCTTGGGTGTTTAAGACTGTTGTGAGTAGCCATTCGTTTCACAGTGGCACCGATACCATCACATGCCGTTTTTCCATGGCTTGTGCCAAAGAAATGCCACTCCGCCATTGTGCCATGATCTTCCAGATGGTAGCACAAATTTGTGAGGTTTTTGTAATTTTTATACTGTGCTGCTGAGCCGTCACTGAATTACAAAATATGGGCCACTTCCGGAACAACTTTTCTAATATGAGCAACAATGTGTTTCTGAAATGACCAAAATGTATTTGTATCATGCTGCAAGCAGTCACTTATTACGCACATACAGACCCAGAAGCATCTCTGTAATAGACCAGAAACGGATGAACCGTAGCTTGACAAGTACTCCAATGAAAACTCTGAATGGAATCCTGAATTACAACGGAATAATTTTCAGAGAAATCAGCAATAATGATAACTGTTTCTTGTGTTATGTTTTCCCTTGATATTTGCAAAAAAGTGCTCTGACATTTAGAAATGAAGTGATGAGCTGTAAGTTTTGAAAGATTGGTAACCAGTTTGTCAATAAAGTCATCCCATGGCTGTTCTATGCATGCAATAGTTGATCTGTCCGTTTCTTCCCACTGGTAGTACTTTATAGTATCCACAAGGTTAAACATTTCGGATTGCAGCAGTTCCGACTTGACAAACTCTTCTGATGGACAGTTTTTGCAGCGATGAATCATGCATTCTTCATTCTCTAATGTACAAACCAATTTTTGGAGCATACCCTTATAATCTTGTATGTGTATGGCTTGTAGCATCAGCTTGACATTTTGATGATATTTACATACACAAACAGAATGTATTCCACGGCTTACAGTGGTCACACACTCCTTGGGACGTAACTGGCAAAATTTAGAAAATCCAATTTTTTCTGTTGGATGCTTTTCCTTAAAATATGTAAAGATTTCCTTCAAGTTGAACAATAACAGCCTCTTCTGTTTCAATTCCCTCCCATTCTCAGTCGGCACAGACACACAATCCTTTTTACCAGCACAAACTCGACTTATATCATCATGTAGATAAAATTCTTGAACACATTTTATAGTATCATTGCTTACACTTGCACCTTTTCTTTTGCCAGGTTTGGATAGAATACCTTCTGTGTTTCTGATCGTACGTGCTTGTCTAACCATGTATTCAGTTGTTTCAAAATATTCCATAGTTTGTGGTATAGTCCAAGAGTTAGGAACTAGAGTCAGTATTTGCACCTTATCCGGGATGGTAGATACAGCAAATTTTCTCCTGAGCCCCTCCATCAATGTGTCACAGTCTGAACATGTGGTAGTGCACGGCGTTGGAACACTGTGTAACTCATGAGGAGGAACATGTAATAGATCTGCTGCTGTTTGAACACATTTTGTACTTAAATCTAACAGTTTCTTTTTCATGTATGGTGTACGCCTTTTTCTGGATAGTTTCTTAACTTTGAGAGGTGAACACCCAACAGCAGTGAGGGAGGTGTTCAGTCCCTCCAAAGACGTACTTGGTTCAGAAAACTCTATATCTTCAGACTGTGAAGCACATGTATCTTGTTGCTCCGTTTTACCTGCAGTAAAAATATTTTGGTAGCATGTAATGCACACTTTCTGTCCTGGTGCAATGTTCAGATTTGTAAGATTGACTTCACACAACATTTTCAGTGTTATAATTTTAAGAGATTTCTTTCGTGGTTTATGAGAATGCAAATTCAGAGGGTCACAGCATCTTCTTTGGTTATGTTCATATCTTGTGAGATATTCTATCTTGTGACGCTCACAAATATGTAGTGAAGCAAAGTCACCTGTTTCATTCTGGACAAGTCTTGCTCTTAATTTAAGAAGTTCTTGGTTTTCTGCACTTAAACTAGACACAGAGTACAATGGCTGTATCTCCACATGCTCACCACTACAAAAGAAACAAGTCTCCATTTTTACCCACTCAGACAATGTCAACACTCACTATACTGTACAAGTTTGGAGTTGTTTCTCATGTAGCTAAGTAGTTTTGTTAATTGCCCACAGATGGCAGAACTGAACAATGTACATTCTTCACATATTCAATAGATGGCTCTGATTCATCCAAACCTGGGAAAAGAAAAGAAGCAAGTGTATGCCAAGATACTATAAGATGTATATATTTTATATATTTTATATATTTTATATATCCTTTATATATTTTAAGGAGAAACATTCACTAGAACATTATTGGATTTTCTAATTTTTGCCAGTTACGTTTCAAAGATTGTGTGGCCCTACATATAATCACAATGTCACGTTGATGCTGCAAACAATTCACATAAAGATTATAAGGATATGCTCCAAAAATTAATTAAAGGGAAACGAAAGAGGGCATGTCTTTGCGAAAATACAGACTCTTGTAAAGCGTCAGACAGCAACCAGGTAAGGGTACAATAAAATTGTGATATTTCATTGTCAGAAATAATACCTTTTTAATTTTTATTTATGTTATTGTGTATGTGTTGATATGGTGATGTACCAAATTATTTTGTTTTATCTCCTGGGATTCACCGTTTAAAAAATTGTCACTTCGGGTGTTATTTTGGATAGTGTTTTTTGTATATTTCGCAAGATTTTTCTGAGATTTTTGGAGTTCCTCATGCAGAAATGACATTTTCGGTTTGTACAGACTTTCCACTTTCAAACAAGACCAAAATCATTACAATTGGTCAAATAGTTGTTGAGATATGGCTCTTTTTCTGTCGTAGGCTGTTTTTCAGAAACGGCCAATTTGGAGAAATTCGTCACTTTTTGAACACCCTGTATTTTCCGCAGTATCTATTTAAAAACTCTCATATTGCATTTCTATTACCTAGACCACACTACCTTTCAGTACAAAAAAAAAAAAAAAAATCAGCCAAATCTGTGACTATGAAGCAACAAATGTTCCTTCAATCTGGTGAATTCATATGGAATGACCCTTCTGCGACCGGATTGTTTCACAAATTCAGTTCAAATTTGTCCCTAGCAAATTCGTCAAGATTGTGTCTATATTTATGGAATATTATGGGCAAACCATATTGAAAATAAACCATATTTTTGTGTCCATTTTTTTAATGGAAAAAAGGGGCAATAAAGGTGCTGAAGGATAAAAGAAGTTAAAAGGGGGGAAAATTTATTAATTTAGTAAAAAAAGGTGCAACATTCACGAAAAAGGTGCAACAAAGTGCCCTCATTTCAGTTCGTTTTATGCCCGGAAATACATATTTTGAACTTTGGTTGTTTAACAACAACATTTTTAGAAAAAGTGCTGCACCTTAAAATCCGCTTTCTAGTTATAATTATATAAGTATTAAAGAATTTTATATGTGTTAAGTATGAGTATATGTAATTTTATAAGTATTAAAGAATAGTGGTAATATATGTTATAATAGCTCTTTTATTTATGAGATACGAGTATTTTGAAAAAAAAATCTAAAGAGTATGTTGGCGGAACCACAAAACACTCGTAAAATGAACTTTTTTATAAATACATACGTACCTTACTTACCTTTTATAATTGCTATGCTTACGTTCTCCATAAAAAAGAGAAATTCTAGTTTAGCGATACTTTACACAAGATCATGAAGTGGATTTCAATTTAATTAAACGCAAAATACAATGCAATAAATTATTGTATTCCAAGACGCGTCGCCGTTGTTATCCGTGCCAAAGATGGACATACTGACAATTAATTAAGAAATCATAATGTTCTGCCTTATGTATGCGTATATTTTAACTCGTATATTTTGTCTCGACTTGAATTTCGAGAATTCGAGTCGAGTCGAGACAGAAACATATTTTCGACTCGAGACAACGTTTTCTCGAGACAGGCTTAAATCTCGACTCGACTCGACTCCAGCGCATCCCTCCCAGTTAACTTCTCCCTTATTAAAATCAACTAATATGAAATTACGTCAAATTATTAGAAAATATTAACATATTGCTTCGTTTTTGAGTACAATAATTTGTTAAATAAGTAAGAGCATAACAACTTGTTAAATACTATAAAGGTAGTGTAGGAAGAAAATAAAAAATGAAATGAATTTTTTTAAGTTTTACGTCCAACGGTTATGCCGGTTAGGCTACAGGAGACGGTGATGATGAGAAATGAATGAGATGGTGGGATGAAGAAAGTGGTAGGAAACTGGAGAACCCCAAGAAACCCCATGAGCACGGTGGTGATTTATTGTCAGAGTTTAAAATGGTTATTATTACTGGATCTAGTCTATCGTAAAGGACATTTGTTATTGTTTTCGAGTATTTGTTTCCTATTATAATAACGACTCATCTTTCTTAGTTTTCTTTACTATAATAATAAGTATCTAATAATCATAATAACTAGCTCTATGGCCCATGGAACCCAAGGTTCAATGCCGCGTTCACAAAACCTCTCCATTGACTTCTATCCTTATCCAACTGGATCCAGTATTCTACTTTGTATTCCTATTTCTGTGAGATCTTAATATTGCCCTCCCATCTGCGCCTAGGTCTTCCTAATGGTCGTTTTCCGATTGGTCTTCCAGTTAAGACTTTGAAAGCGTTCCTACTTTCTTCCATCCTGGGTACATGACCTGCCCACCTGAGCTTCCTAGACTTGATGACTAACAATGTTCGGTAAACCGTATAAATTATGTAGTTCCTCGTTATGAAGTTTCCGCCATTCCCCATTCCCGTTCCTCTTGGTCCCGAATATTCGTCTCAGGATCTTGTTCTCAATTACTTTCAGTCCACGTTCTTCCATCAGAGTAAGTGACCATATTTCGCAACCATACAGAACAACAGTCATGATTATCGTTTTTTATATATATTTTAAGCTTCAAATTCCTCGACAGAATCCGCGACAACAAGAGATTTTTGAACTGAATAATAACACGAACTCCCTGATTTTAGCCGACATTTAATTTCTTCGTAAATATGGTTTCCGTCTGTTAATATTGATTCTAGATATATTGAAAGTATCCACTTCATCAAAAGTATTATTCGTTATTTTAACACATATATAATTTGCCGTATTACGATACCGACGAACTTCCATATATTTAGTTTCCTCTACATTCACTTCTAGAAACATTTCATAAACCACCACAGAGTACTAATGCATTAAGTACATCGCCGATTAGGAGAATGTGCACAATATATAACAGTGTCCAAATAAAATGCCCTACAATATATATATTTGATGTATATACATAATAGTGTGCAAAATTTCAATCTTGTATCTTGAAAACAAAGGGCGGAAAAAATGTTGAAAGTCTGAATTTATGTTTCAGACCTAATAATGGATATATATATATTGGATTTAAACGGCATCGAAAGTGTCACTGTTCACTTCAGCGTCCCCGAAAACTATGGATTCGACACTGATAGAGGCTATTTTCAGCCATTATATATATATATATATATATATATATATATATATATATATATATATATATATATATATATATATCTTCCCTTCCTCCTCCCCTAAGTTGCGTCCTGAATTTTTCTTTAAACAGCATCGGAAATGTTACTGTTCATCTCAGCAACCACGAAAACTATGGATTTGACACAAATATCGGTCATTTTTTATCATTTTATGTATCTCCTTCCCCTTCCCCCAAGTTGCAGTGCTGAATTTGAATTTAAGCTTCATCGGAAATGTCACTGTTCATCTCAGCAGCTCCGAAAACTATGAGTTCGACACTAAGATAAGTAATTTTCAATATATATCCGCACTTCCTCCAAGTTGCACTTTCAAAGTGAAATGGTATAATCCATCCCAGGCCTGAACCTCATGTACGTTGAAATTTTTGATCGAGATCAGTCTGGTGGTTCAAGAGTTGTTAAGTTACGAATATAGTCACTTTAATTTTATATACGTAGACTAGCCTTTGGCTAGCTAGGGGCTCCTCCACCAGACCCCAAGTTTGCTCGGCCTACGGCCTCGCATTTCTTATCTATCGGCTTTTGAATCAACAGTGAATTTCGTGAACTTGCTCTTTACAATTTCCTAAATTTGCCCATCCGGGGGCTTCGCCCCCCACACAGTGTCTTTGCTCGGCCTACGGCCTCACACCTCTTGAACCCACAATTCTATTGTTTCTTTTCCTATTTTAACTGTCTAAAAGATAAAGATTTTGTATCACAAGAAAATGCCCATTTAAATAGCAAGGAAAAGAAACCACCTTTAGACGTCTAAAAAATTTAATATATATATATATATATTCACTTCTGGAAATTTTCATATCGGTTAATCCTGGAAGGCTACAATCATGCTAAATTTCATGATTCTAATCCTGTCCGAAGTCCCTAAACATTTTGGGGTGTAGAAGACGTTCCATATAATTAACATGGGAAAGATTTTTCACTTCTCCATAAAACCACTCTACGGCTGGAAATTTTTATTTCTGATGATTTACCTAGGTAAGGCTAACAAAAACATACAAGCATACCGAATTTCAAGTTTTTATTCCAATTCTAAGAAAATAAAACATGAGATTATAGGTAAAAAAAAAAAAAAAAGGACCGTTTAAATAATATGGGGAAATTCTTCATCTCCTCTTTAGACCCCCTAAAAGTAAAAAATATTCACTTTTAGCAATTTTCCTGTGGGTTAGTTCCGGAAAGCTACAATCATGCCAAATTTAATCATTGTAGCCCTACAGGAAGTGCTCAATAATTTATGTCAGCTCATTTAGTTTTATAAATAGTTAAGATAATTTGTCGCATTAGAAAACATGTATTTGTTTACATACAAAATTTTGTACATAAAGATTATATTAAAGTTTGTATTTGAATATTAAATAATAATAATTATATGTCTTAGTGCATGAGTATTAGTGAAATTCGCCTACTACTCTTTCTTTTAAGAAGTAATTTGGTTAAAATTAACAAAATTTCACTAGATCAAAGAGCACATTTAAGAACTCAGTTTCATTCAAGAGCCCTATTTGTTGCAACAGAAACCCTCCATGATGGTAGATGTGTATGCAATTATAAAATTTATGTAATTAATTCACAACCAGTAGTAGTTCTAAACGACTAAAAGGCACATAAAGGAAATGAGTGCAGACTATTAATTTTCAAGAATATTTACAGCAGTTTTATTTTCAAATGCTTCTTCTTTTAAATTTTCACAATATTGAAATTTCTCAATTTACATTTTTCACGCGTTCGAAAAAAACTGTCCCATTACTAGTAAAACTAACCTAATACAAAGATTTTTGTTATTTTCCTAATTTTTTCCAATTTTTCCGGAAAGAAACCGGAAAAAACGGTTTTTTACCAGCCGGTTAAAAATTTCCGGAAATTTTACAACACTAGGCCAGACATGTGAGGAATTGGGATGACAATTCAATGTGAGTGGAGAAACCATCCGACAGCAATTCCATCAACTTGAGGAGCACTACAAGTTGGGTCAATGGATCCCACATGATTTGACTCCGGGCCAGAAGGCAACGCGAGCAGACACCTGTGTTTCTTTGCTGTCTCGTCTGAGGAAGGAGCCATTTCTGAACAGGATGTTTACATGTGATGAGAAATGGGTCCTGTACGAAACTACACAGCGCCTTCATCATTGGTTAGCATCCCATGAACAGGTTCCAAAACAGCCGAAACCAGCACTGCACCAGAAGAAGCTGCTCCTGTGTATTTGATGGACTGCTCGCGGCATCGTGCCTCGCGAACTGCTACCAGCTGGTCAGAGCATCAATGCAAATGTATACTGTCAACTGTTGAGCCGCGTTGAAGAAAAACTCAAAACTCAGGAGCCTGCACTTGTGAATCGCAAAGGGGTCCTCCTGTTACAGGACAACGCTAGTCCGCACGAGGCCAGGATGACTCGGGTCACCATTCTACGCGTTGGATTGGAAACACTATTGCATCCACTATACTCGCCGGACATTGCACCATCCGATTATCTCCTGTTCCATTTTTTGGACAATCTCCTCAGCGGACGCCAGTTCAAATGCCTAGCAGAGATGCAAAATGCACTTGATACCTTATTTGCTTCACGACCCACCAAGTTCTACCACGATGGAATCCATGGCTTTCCAGAACATTGGCAGAAGATCCGATGCTGATGGGGACTTTTTCGGATCTTCCATGTACATCTTAGGTGAGATATCGATGTTCGAAGGTGGTGGGTGAAAAAGCGACAGAACTTTCTTAGATTATTATTATAGTTCAGGCAGAACCTTTTCCAAAAATATGCGATGCTCCCACCAGGTCAGGCATTGTGGTAGTAGGTACAGTCCGATGAGATAACTATCAATGATTTCGTAGATAGACGAGTATGTATCTTGGCGGTCATAAGTCTTTGACCTGGTAATGGCGACTACTTTGAAACAAATGCAGAGTATGAGAATTAAATCTGTCATATCTTTAGTTTCGTGTGGAGAAGAAACAAACTTCTAAACAAAAGGTTTGAGAGCAACTCAAGTTATTAATATAAACTATGCCAAAGATTATTGACTTATATCATGATAAAAGAAATACGAAAGACGTTTTGAAATGAAGAAAAGTAACATACAACTTTGCAAGCGGAGGCAAAGAAGCCTAAAGTAACCACTTGCCGCTTAGTAATCGTGGTTCAGTGGTAAAGGCGCTCCACCAGTAATCTGGAGTTTCTTGGATTGAATCTCCGTTGAGAGGTATCTTTCTTTCTTTCTTTCTTTCTTACTTTAGAATTTTTGGTGTCGATGACACATGTTTTATTATCTTCAGTTATTTTATACTCGGATGTTTCAATACTTGAACTATCAAATCTTCAGGAATAATAATAAACTAATAATAATTTATTATTATCTCGTAGAAGATTAAAACTAAGAGCTATTTATCGCTCAAGTCATACCAATACAAGCAGAATCGTGACATTTAGCAAGAATATTTCGATTTTATTTAATGTTGCCCACGAGAAGAGGAATTTCTTATCTCGCATCTAAAACGAACAAAATAACACGACAATTAACTTTTTACATTCTAGGCGGGACAAGGCTAACTCAAATTATCGTCTCGCTTTGGAGATGAGAATCGAGACGACACGAAAAGTATCGTAAACATTTCTCGTCTTGACTCGATTCTCGAAATAGTGTATGTTCATTCTTTAAGTAACAATTGCTCTTTAGACTGAATCTTATAGGCTATAGGCTATTTTGTTACTTTGTATTTCAGAGCTCATTAAATTATGGTCTGTATAGGTATTTTTGTTGCAAAGCTTTTATAATTACCTCTGCATATCCTAAAAATTAGTATATTATATGCCTTCAGCTTGAGTGATATTCAGTTATTTTTACTACATTATTTTCCTTAAAACATAGGCTACAGTAGAACACTTTCGATATGAAACTTGAGTAGAACGCTTTCGTTTAAGAATTGCGTAGTTGCAGAGGTATGTCTTGAAGATACGGAACCTCTTCCCCGAAATCCCTACTTTTAAGTAAGTTTTGTCAAATTTTAGAGCAACTTTCAAACTTTAATTGTTATTATTATTATTATTATTATTATTATTATTATTATTATTATTATTATTATTACTGAATATTTGAAACCTCAATATTATGTTCTATTAAAATGTAAATAAGCATACTGAAGTTAAGAAAAATGAAAAGAAATTTTTTGGACACTCTATAAGGATGAATTGACTTATAAGAGATACTTTTGAAGGAAAAGAAGGGGAAAAAGGTTTCAGCTCCTTGACAACACGAAAATAGAACCTTCGGATGCCTTAACAGAAACTAAGTAGGATTTGTCTTTATCACAATACATAGTAACGCCCTTTCTTTGAGTAAAAGACTTTGGATTATGTATGCGTTATATTGATATTTTTTAACAAAATATACATACAAATATAAAAAAGAATAGTTCCTATTTAAAAATTTTGGTTGAACAGGTATACGGAACGTGTTGGAAATTGCGAACGAAAATGTTATTATTAATTTTATTAAGAGTGGAAGAACTTAGAAACAATTCCACAATGAAACAATAACGTTTCAGACACATTTATGACTCATACCTTATGTATTCATGAATTGTTTGCTAAACACGCTAGTTTTCAGAGAGTATGAATCGAGATCATCTCACTGTGACGTCATGTTGTCAGTACTTCTCCTGTGAAGGAAGTCGTTTCCACTCTAGCTCGTAAGAACGAGAGAAATTGACTATTTTTCATGTTATTATATGTCAGAAATATCTACGTTCTAAATTATTTCTTACTTCCCTCGGCGGGACTCGAACCGCGGTCCCTTACATTACGAAACGAATGCTCAAGCCACTACCCTAAGACTGATCTTTCAAGTAAGAGTGAAGAAACACTCGTGCATGTAGGGAATTGCAAACGTTTACGATTCCAATATTTTATTAACGATGAAACACTGATTTCGGTCATGATAAAATACTATAGTCCAGAGAATTTAAATTTAAATTTAAAAAAAAAAGACTTTCAAACACGCAAGAACATAAAGGAGAAAGTGGTCTTAAGAGTAATTCGAATCACTAACTGGAACCTCGTGTCTCAGACCACTCTTTTTTCTGATTCACCGAAAGTATCCCCGTAACTTATCTCGATTATATTCGGTTATTCTCGTTTTACAGTTAATTTCAGTAACCTTGAACGATCGGGACACGAACACAGATACATCGAGGACATTTAATATTTCAAAGGCTCTCCCACCGGAATCGAATCTGAGACCCAGCCTACTAAACAATTTGATGGGTGGGTTACCTGGTTCGTTCCCAAGGCAAGTAAGCTTGATACGGATAACATCATGCTCGTCAGTTTTCACGGGACACTCCCACTTTCTCATTATATCAATTCGTCCATCATAATTCACTTGGTTTAATCATAGTCAGCCTCAACCTAACAGGTATAATCGTGGGACATTAAACGTAAAGATTATACTTGCAAGCTTTTAACCCAAACCAATCCGAACCGATCCGAGTTGTATTTTGTATTGCTCATTAACGTGTTTTCATAAAAAATATATAGAGGAAAAAAACATGGGAAATCGTAATTCTATTCAAAAGTGAAACAGCAGACTCATAATGACCCACCATCCACCATGACCCCCTCTGACCCACCATCTACCGTGACCCACTCTGACCCACCGCCCACTATGACACACTCTGATCCACCACCCACCAAAACACATCGACATAACTATGATACTTAATCCACTGCCTCTCCTCTACTGACTAAAGAGTTTACACTTGTAATAAAACCAGGTTGTGAAATTCTAACTAATCGGAGTTTGAATTTCTACGGTCAATCGTTCAAGCACCGCTTTGTTACAATAACGATGGATCTGACCTTTCCAATATAAAAAGGTAAAGTGTTTGTCATGGGTAAAATTACGATGAATTTCAATTGAATTATCATAATCTAATTATTTCCATGTTGAATTATCGATACTTTTCGGTAGAAAAACAAATGAAATTATTAAAGTCCCAAATCAAGTAAGTAGGCCAACGTACAGAAGCTTACATTGCAAATTTTATATCTATTTTTCTCACAACTTTGTGGGTTGATTGCCCTGTGCTCTAAGCGCTCCATATAATAAACAAGCTTCAGCAATTATTATAGTAGAAAGCGCATGGTAAGCAGAATCGGATCCAGGGGAAGGGGGCAATCGGAGCAATCGTTCACCCCCAGAAGAGGAAACTTTCTCATTTTATATATAAATAAAATCCATCCCAGAGTTTGGAGCTCTTAAAAGTAGCTCTAAGTAGCAGGATTACAACCTACCGCCCCCCAGAAGTCCGTCCTGGATCCGCCCCTGATGATAAGCATACATGTATATATGATGCAAAATTTTGTATTGTTTGTTTCTCAACTAATATTGATCATTTTCGACAAACTAACCACTATCAATTTACCATATATAGAGTGTCGCCCATCCCAATAAAGGAGAAGTTTAAAAAATGCTAGGAGACATTCTGTTTATTTTCAATAAAGAGTTAATATACTGAATTTCAGCTCCGTAAGTTGAACTGCTTGTGAGATACTCATTTTTTCCAAAAATTCGGATTCCCTACTATCCCTTACGATATTATTACAATGAAAGCAATCCAAGTTTGGATTAAGGCCGAACTATATCCAAAAATTCATTTCATTTGACTGCAATTTGGCCAGTGGCGTAACTAAAGGCTTGGGGGCCTCCCCGCAAACATCGTGGAGTGGAGTCCCTTCTCTACGTCCCATTTCATGATTTGGGACCCCCTGATGGCTTGAGCCCCCCCCCCGCAATGCGGGGTCTGCGGGGCCCTTATTTACGCCCCTAAATTTGGCCGTAATGATTAAGCATTACACACACAGCAGCACATAGTTACTTTATTTTTTATATAATAATTTTTATATTACAGTGATTCAAAAATGTATTTTTTCCTGTAGTTAGCTCCTCTAAAAACTAATGGTTTCGAAAGCCAAGTAGTAGTATAAGTCCTATTGCTATTATTATAATTACAAATATCAATATCCAAGAATGGCTCAAGTTCTTTTTTTCACCTAGAGATACTAATCTCAGGTAAGTAAACAGAAACAAATGAAGAAGAGAAATGGAGGCCTTGAAAGTAAAACGTAGGTAAATTCACCAGAGTTCAGAGGCATATTTTTAAATCACGCTCGACCCTACTCATAGGAACTAAATACTCAGATCAGTTTCTTGCCATGTACCATAAATATAGGAGAAATCAAATGTCTGTTGATGGCGGTCTTCGTGGCCGAGCGTACTACCGCTAGTAATTATAATTGCTTTTGATGTGGGTTCGAACCCGGGCCAAGGAAAACTCATTTTTATAAAAAAAATAATACTCAAAAAAGTGATTTAGTTACGTTACGTCTGCAGTTTTGCTATACGATTCCTCTGTATGAGTAGTAGCAGTAGTAGTAGTAGTAGGAATGGATTTGAAACCCCGCAGGTCTCGTTTTGTTCCACCTTGACTGCCTGATATAAATTTAATCTCAACTGCTTCTTCAATGTTCTTCTTCAATTCCAACAAAGTGACAATTTTCTTCTATTACTACTATAATACAAAATACATACACCAGAAGGTTTGGACAATCGCAAACTGCAACCAATCAGAAACGTGTTTTAGTTCCTATGGCTAGTGTCGAGGTGAAAAATTATGCTGTTCAGAAGATGCTGTCCACAATGCAGTGAGCAGAGTGTTTCGGTGGGTCAGAGGGAGTCATGGTGGGTGGTGGGTCGCAGAGGGTCACATGCTGTTGACCCACGACCCACTGACCCACTCAGGAAACTCGACCCACTTGACCCACTGACCCATTGACCCACTCTAACTCTGGTGGAACACGTATAGTAAGAAGAAATATATAAGCGTGAGGGGAGTGCACCAAGGCACTTCCGTAAGTACAAAAACATTCAAAGTTAGAGGTGAAAGTGACAATATAGTTAGGGGAAAAGATGATAATTATAATACATATGTTCAAAATGTAAGAGGAATTCGTACCAAGCTAAAAATACTGACTGAAAATGTATTAAGTAACAACTATCAGGCAATTGCATTAACTGAATCTTGGCTTACTGACAGTCACAATGACTCTGGACTATTTGATTCGTGGTATGTCGTGTTAAGAACTGACAGAAATAGTTACTTCTGCTAAAAAATTGGGTGGTGGTGTTGTATTAGCAGTAAATAAAAAATATTGAGTACAGAAAATTTCTCCCCCAAACATTCCTAGTGTGGACTGTATTACAGTAAAAGTTTTTGTAGATAGAGTTACTTGTATATATATATATATATATATATATATATATATATATATATATATATATATATATATATATATATATATATATATATATATATATATATATGTCTTGTGTATATTGTACCTGGATCAAATCAATCAACATATAGAGAATATTTTGAATACATATTTAGCGTACTACAACCAGGGAGTAACATTCTTCTAACAGGCGATTACAATCTCTCACAGGTCACGGGAACTGATTTTAATTTCTTAGCATCTACTGGTACCTGTCAAGAATTATTTCATTTAATGAATTTTTATAATTTACGAACTCTGAATAATATTAAAAACTCATATGGCAAAACGCTTGACTTAATACTCTCAAACCTTATTAGCGTAGAGGTCATACACGAACACCCTTCCCTTGTATCCGAGGATGCTTACCATCCAGCCCTACTAATTGAATATAAATATATTAACTTTAGAAATGCTAAGTGTACAACGAAAAGCGAAGTAAGAGATTATAATTTTTTAAAGCTGACTTTGATGAACTGTACCGCGAAATATCACAAACAAATTGGGAACCTATCAGAGATAGTTTGACTGTGGACGACTCTGTGGATTCTTTCTATAATATACTCTATTCTATTTTTGACCGGTGCATCCCGAAAAAAAAAAGAGCTAAATTCAATTATCCTATTTGGTTTTCAAGTGACATAATTAGATTAATTAAGAGCAAATCATATCACCATAAGAAATGGAAGCAGGGTTCTTGGGACGCACTGTATCACTACAATAAATTTAAAGAATTGAGAGCTCTTTCGAAAAAAGAAATTTCCAAGTCATACAATGCATACTTAAACAAATGTGAGGCCAATATTATAAGTAATCCTAAGACTTTCTGGACGTATGTTAAGAATAAAATGAGTAACTCGGGAAGTAATTTGTTTCACTATAATGATCAAACTTTGAGTGACGATGCTACTATTGCAAATGCATTTATGGCAAATATTCAAGTGAGACAATAAATCAAGTTATAATCTTATTCCTATGGAGCAATACAATAATTCGCAAATTCTGGATAAATTAAATATTAACTTTATAGATATCGAAGATGTTGAGAATGCTATTTAAAAAACTTAAACCACGTTCATCTTGTGGACCGGATAAAATACCACCGTATATCATTAAAGGCTGCTCAGAAATACTGAAACATCCCCTACAGGTTATTTTTAACAAGTCAATAGCTTCTTCTACGTTTCCTATGAAATGGAAGATTGGTAACGTCTGTCCCATTCCCAAAACAGGTTTTTCTACCGACCAAATAAAAAAATTATCGACCGGTAACACTGCTATCTGCCCCATCTAAGGTACTTGAAATTATTATATACGAAAAAATTTACTCACATGTACGGTCAGTAATATCTCCCTTTCAACATGGTTTCATGCCAAAGAGACAACTGTAACTAATCTCTCAGAACTTACACATTTTATAGCTAATCAAGTTGATAAAAAGGAACAAGTACATGTCATTTATACAGATTTCTCCAAGGCGTTCGACGTAATTAATCACGATATACTTCTAAGCAAACTTGTGACATTCAATTTTTCACAAAACCTTCAACAATTTATAGTGTCCTATCTTTGCCAACGCAAACATCGCGTTCGATACAAAAATATTTTAACTGAGGAATATGTCGTAGACTCTGGTGTGCCTCAGGGATTGAACTTAGGACCTCTATTATTTATATTATTTGTTAATGATTTACCACCTGTAATAACATCCTCCCACAATCTATTGTTTGCTGACGATTTAAAAATCTATCGTAGTATCTCCACGGAATTAGACGCTATTTCTTTGCAAAGCGACATACATTCTATTTTCCAATGGTGTGAATCAAACAAATTGCTGTTAAATATTAAAAAATTTAAAGTAGTATCATACACCAGGAAAATGAACTATGTCCGAAATGTGTATACTATTAATCAAAGACCAATTGAGGGAGTAGATTATATAACTGATCTTGGAGTCACTCTGCAGTCAAACCTATCATTCGATATTCATGTCAACAGAGTAGTTGATGAGGCCTTTAGGAACCTTGGCTTTTTGATGAGATTAGGAAGTGATTTTTCTAACACCAACGTCCTCAAAACACTATACATTGTTTATGTAAGGTCTAAGGTGGAATATGCAGCGATAATATGGGGTTCTGATAGTAAGAAATATACAAATAAAATCGAAAATATTCCAAATAAATTTGTGCGTTTTTTTAACATATAGAGAAACAGGGATATATCCGAAATTTGAGAAGTATGAAGATCTTCGAAGCAAATATTCATTACAATCACTTGAAAGCAGGAGGACTCACTTCATTTTATCTTTCTTACATAAAATAATTCATAGTACAGTAGTGTTATGATTATTTTATTGAAATATTAAAAAACTTCTTATATGAATGTACGAACACGAACTTTTCAATAGTGTAGTACTAGAGAAGAATAACAAAATACGTCAGGAGACAAATAACAAAATACGTCATGAGACAAATAAGTTGTTTGTCACGTGGTTCACACTCTCCAACCAGTATATAAGCTTCGGAAAATTAGAACTTTTCAATTTCAGACATCGACTCAGATCTTACATCATACTTTGCGTCTGTAACCTGCGTCTCGCATTTGGACTAGAAGCCACGACGAAGATGGTCAACATTGAGTTGAGAGAGAGACCTCCGAACTACACATGTAAGTTTTATCCTTTGAATAATTTCAGTCTCTAAGAAGAAGTAATTTCTTCTATGGCAGTCTCCTGCTAAAGGCCTCATAGATAACAGACTCTTAAATTTTGCTTTATTGTTAATCTCACTATTGTAAATCACTGCAGACAAACTTGAGCTCAATGAAATATTAACATTTTGATTTATTATGTCTGCATATTGTAACATGACATTTATTCTGTGCAGAGGACAGTCAGGTTATTGCTTCAGTTTCTCAACAACAAGGAAATCACAAACAGTATTACAGGAAATCCCGTAGTGTTTCTCCTTACAAGAATAAAAATCAAAACACTGATCAAGGTAGGAAAAATAACTCACAACCCAAAAATAAGAAGAAACATAAGTTTTCCAATGGAAAACAAAATTCTAAGAGGTTTTATCAACAGTATTATGCTGTTCCCCCTTTTCCATATTACATGCCACCTTTTGGACAGCCATATGGTTCCTACTTTCCATCTTTTACTCCACAAAATAACTATCCTGCGTTAGAATATGGACCATTATCAAAAAACGGGAATCAATAGGGGATGGGCATAGTATGTTTTTTCGGACTCCCACCCCGCAATTTAATGAATTAATCCCAATATATTCTCTGCCAACTAGAACAAATTCTGTATATTCCACCTCAAATTTAAATCCGGAAGCACCATCTTTTATACCTACTGCACACACAAGCTTGCACGTTCCTAGAGAAAGTGTCGATACTTTTCATGAAAGGCAATCATTTCACTTGCCGTTCAAGGCAACAGCAAGTCAAGAGTCACATACCAGTTTCTTATACTCACAAACTAATTCCCTTGCAAGTGATATACATAATGCTACTACTATGTGTATAAAACAAAACAAGCATGATACACATGCCGTTCAGCCTCAGCAATCCCATGCTAAAGTAACAGCCCCTTTAGTATTTAGAAATCAACTTCCTTATATAACTGGTACCATATCGAATCAACAGTATAACTTCTTACTGGACACAGGCGCTATGACATCTCTGATACATTACTCCTTAGTGCCGCGTAATTGTAAGATATTTCAACTAACTACTAAAGTATATGGCATCAATTCTACTCCATTACATTTAACAAAGGCAGCATACATTCCGATAGTTATAGCGGGTAAAACTTTTCAAGTTTTATTCCGTATTTCCCCAATTGCCAATATTCCTATTTTACTTTCTAACAGATTTTTGACAAATCATGAGGCTAATATTTCATATAAAGCTAACACAGTTACTCTTACCCACTATGGGGACACCCATAGATTTCCTAAAGAAAGTGACAATGAAACATCATTGTCTGCTAAAGTGAGTAGAAACTGCAAATTCAATTTCTATGTTAGACAAGGTACAGCCATTCCTCCAAATTCAATAAGGTATATTCCTCTTACTTTTGACACTCCAGTCTCGAATACTGAATTTATTGTTCAAAATCCAATCATTAGAAATATGCAAGGTTGTGTATTCATGCAAACAGCAGTAAATTCCAATAATATGTATTTACCGATAGTAAATCCGGGAAATACTAAGAAATATTTGCAGAAAGGAACACATATAGCTCAGGGCGCTTTATTACCAAAGGACACACAGAAGGCTCATGTGTATCTCATACGTAAACTTTACGAACCAACGAAAAAACAAACACGTGATAGGGTGGCCAAACGTCTTGAAAAAATCAAACCATACATAGACTACAGTAAATTTAATATTAATCCTGATTTAACGCCAGATCAACAAGAGAAGATACTTTCAGTTTTAAAAAGACATCCAACATGTTTTTCTTGGCATAATAAAGATTTCCAAGTTATAGACTGCTACTCTGCTACACTTAATGTAGTAGACAGAGAACCATGGACAGTTCCTACATATACCATTCCTTTTCGTTTTCGTGCTAAAGTCAAAGAAAAGATACAGGAAATGATTGACAATGGAATCATATCAAAATCAGACAGTTTCTATAGAAACAATCTCATAGCAGTTCCTAAACGAGATTCGAACCAAGTACGTCTCTTCTTAGATCTCAGGGAACTTTCATCCCGTTCAAAACCGGTCAGCGAATTATCCCCTGGTGTTCAGGACATCTTAGACCAATTAGCGCAGGCTCGTTACTGTATAAAAACAGACATGGAGCAAAGCTTTCATCAAGTCAAATTAGACGAGGCCGATCAAGAATTAACCAGTTTCAGCGTGCATCAATTAGGGTTACCTCACAGCCTCTTTAAAATGAATACTTTACCCCAAGGTTTTCGGACATCAACCTTAATTTTACATAGAATAGTTAAAGATATGTTTAGAGATTTTTCCCCTAAAGAATTTCTTTCGTATGTGGACGATTTAATTTTCTTCGGGACTACGTTTGACGGAATGCTTAGAGTCTTAGAAAAAGCATTGCAAACTGCAGAAAAATTTGGTCTTTTGTTTAGTTTAAACAAAACTCAATTTGGAGTACAGAAATTTAAATTTCTTGGATACATAATAGATCAGGGCACTATTTCACAGGACCCTGACAAAGTCAAGGCATTAACTTCATTAGAACGTCCGAAAACTCCCAAGCAGTTAAAAGCATTCTTAGCTGCATTGCAGTATAACAGAATGTTTTATAACAAACTGTCAATAGTTGCCGCCCCATTACACAAATTTGCTGCAACAAAAGAAAAGCTGTTGAAGTGGACCCCAGAATTAATTGAAGCCTTTGAGAAATTAAAACAAATGGTCACTTCAGCCCCCATTTTACAAATTTACAACCCGTCCGCTGAACATATGCTCGTCACAGATTCCAGTTCCATTGGCTGTGCTGCGGCGCTTCTGCAGAAACTTCCTAATGAAAAACATTGGTCTATTGTACAATTTGCTAGCGCTACTCTCCCACCTAGAGTAAAAGCATACCCTATTTATTATGCTGAACTTTTTGCAGTGTTTTTCGCTCTTCGTAAGTTTTACAGATATCTAATAGGTGGACACTTTACTATTTTGACAGACAATTTGGCATTAGTAGCTGTCAAGAAAACTACAAATCTCACAGCACAAATGGTCAGGTGGTTAAGTTACATACAAATTTTTGATTTTACTATTCGCCACATTAAATCCAAGCAGAATGCCCTTTGTGATTATCTTTCACGCCATCCTTTAGACTTATCCCCGGAAGAATATGAAGAAATAGAACCATGTTATGATTATTTTATTGAAATATTAAAAAACTTTTTTATATGAATGTACGAACACGAACTTTTCAATAGTGTAGTACTAGAGAAGAATAACAAAATACGTCAGGAGACAAATAACAAAATACGTCATGAGACAAATAAGTTGTTTGTCACGTAGTTCACTCTCTCCAACCAGTATATAAGCTTCGGAAAATTAGAACTTTTCAATTTCAGCCATCGCTCAGCTGTATCCAGCCTCCGAGATGATCTCGCTTCCAGAGATCACAGATGCCTAAGTAATAAGGACGACCAGTCACGATGATTGACCGCAGACAGCAATCTACACAGCATTCCAGGTAATTCAATTGTCATCAGCAGCATCCCATGCAGTCAACGTTCCAGTTCCAGCAGGTGTTTTCCAGTGGTTCTCCAGCAGATGCCTTATCGAAGTGGACTCAGCATGGACACGAACCAGTCACCTCCAGTGATCCAGTCTCACCTGATGGACCCCAGTACAATTTCCCACCCCACCCCCATGTGTTTCACTCATTACATTCACAACAAGACGCCACAAACTATCGTCTTTGAATATCGTTTGTGTTACATCTTGTGTTCATCTTCGCTCTCCAGCATCACTGTTTTGGTTACTAGTGCCCAAAACAGACTTGCAGATGACCAGCGGCAGTGTTGACATCTTATGACATCAGTTCGCAGATAGGGTTTCCGTCATCCGACATGATGTTCAGTGCAGTCATCCCACGAAGAGCTGGCCTCTCAACAAGGATGCTTCCTGTTACGTCGCCCCTGCCTGATACGCAGTCAGCGTGATTCTATGGAGTCCGGACAATGAGAATCAGTACGCTCCTGTCCAATGGTTTCGTCTCTCACCAGATGCTCCATTTCTCATGTCACCGA
This sequence comes from Thermobia domestica, assembly GCF_964235325.1. NCBI lineage: Eukaryota > Metazoa > Arthropoda > Insecta > Zygentoma > Lepismatidae > Thermobia > Thermobia domestica. The sequence goes on from NC_137467.1 coordinate 130,803,922, forward strand.
TCATCGCAGTTTATCATCAAAGGAAGACGTTCCTTCTCAGCCGATCCACTTTGCTGTTTCTTCACTGTCAAGGTCAACTTTCTCCAAGACAATGGACACGGTTTTCAAGTCACCGTTAACCTTTATGCTTCTATGTTTATAAACACTAGTGAAGTGCTTTTCAGAAAGTGAACGTGTTTTCATTTTCGTCTTTCTCTATTCAGTGTACTCACTATATACAGTACACATACATCACTTCGAAATTTTTTGAAATATTAAAAATATTATTCTTTTTTTAATTTGATGCTAAAACATTCAAATGAAAGAACAATTTTAGCAGAAGAGGCTATGTTATGATTATTTTATTGAAATATTAAAAAACTTTTTTATATGAATGTACGAACACGAACTTTTCAATAGTGTAGTACTAGAGAAGAATAACAAAATACGTCAGGAGACAAATAACAAAATACGTCATGAGACAAATAAGTTGTTTGTCACGTAGTTCACTCTCTCCAACCAGTATATAAGCTTCGGAAAATTAGAACTTTTCAATTTCAGACATCGACTCAGATCTTACATCATACTTTGCGTCTGTATCCTGCGTCTCGCATTTGGACTAGAAGCCACGACGAAGATGGTCAACATTGAGTTGAGAGAGAGACCTCCGAACTACACATGTAAGTTTTATCCTTTGAATAATTTCAGTCTCTAAGAAGAAGTAATTTCTTCTATGGCAGTCTCCTGCTAAAGGCCTCATAGATAACAGACTCTTAAATTTTGCTTTATTGTTAATCTCACTATTGTAAATCACTGCAGACAAACTTGAGCTCAATGAAATATTAACATTTTGATTTATTATGTCTGCATATTGTAACATGACATTTATTCTTTGTAATAAATTTATATTTTGAAGATTCTTTCTTTTTCACACATACTACTGAATTTAGTAATTTACTGTTATCATGAGAAAAGATACTAACCACTATACTAAATGTAAATTAAAACTATCAAATTAAACAGTAGATTCAGAATATTTATTATCAGAAATCAAACTTCACGTCCCACATAGAGAAACCAGACCCCATAATAGGATATTTATTCCATTTCTCAGCGCAAAGGACTAATGCATTAGATGTATCGCCTTTCAGAAAAATGTTTTTATTGTATAAGATGTCAGAAAAGCACCCAGAGATAGACATTTTTACCTATAGACAGAATTTTACTCTAAATAAATTAGGTGTAGATCATGTTACATGTATTTTAAAGTATTTTGCTATCGTATTATTTTGTTATCATATGTGTGTTTTAAATCATATTATCATGATGGAAAACTGTAATTAGGCATCCGCCTGTTGTTTTCTGAAATAAATAAATAAATCAATAGTCCCTAGATTGTAGTTAATGTTACCTAGGTGCACAAATGCTTCCTTTCGGAGTTATAGGCTGCCGAAAACATGAAAAATTAACTTTAAAAGGCCTATAGCTCCAAAACTATGGGGCACGTTTCAGGCACATTTACAGTGGTGTACCGAGAAAACCCACGAGCACGATGTTGTCCATCTCAAACTTACTTGCCTTGGGAACGAAATTACTTACCTTGATTTGGGACTTTTAAAATTTCATCCGTTTTTCCACTGAAAAGTATTGATAATTCAACAAGGAAATTATTAGATCATTATAATTTAATTGAAATTCATCGTAATTTTACCGATGGCAAACACTTTACCCTTTTATATTGTAAAGGTCAGATCCATCGTTATTGTAACAAAGCGGTGCTTGAGCGATTGACCGTAGAAATTCAAACTCCGATTAGTTAGAATTTCACAACCTGGTTTTATTACAAGTGTAAACTCTTTAGTCGGTAGAGGAGAGGCCGTGAATCATGTGCCAAAGTTGACGATCAGTTTTCGTGGATCAGTGGTTCATGGTGGGTGGTGGGTCGGAGTGTCATAGTAGGGGATGGGTCAGATTGGGTCACGGTGGGTGTAGGTCATGGTGGGAAATGGGTCAGTAAGTTGTGGGTCAAGTTTTCATTGACCCACGCCATCTCTGGTCGGTTAACTGGTTTGCGTTCGGTTTAAGCTTGAAACAGAACGTGTCCGTTTATTTCAGAAAACGAACCGGAATTTGGTTCAGCTTTGTTTGAAAACACACGCTATATTGCCACTTTTCAGAATATCCGTATGTATTTTGGCAAATTTCCAAACGATATATAATGGTTTCGTTTTAGGTTATTTTATTATGAGTCTGCTGTTTTACTTTTGAATAAAATTACGAATTCCCATGTTTCTCTCTCTCTCTCTCTCTCTCTCTCTCTATATATATATATATATATATATATATATATATATATATATATATATATATATTGGTGAAAACACGTTAATGAGCAATAGAAAATATAACTGTTTTTCGATTCGGATTGGTTTGGGTTAACAGCTTGAAAATGTAATCTTTACGTTTGATGTCCCACGATTATGCCTGTTAGGTTGAGGAAGACTATGATTAAACCAAGTGAATTACGATGGACGAATTGATGGAATGAGAAAGTGTTAGTGTCCCGAGGAAACTGACGAGCACAATGTTATTCGTATCAAGCTTACTTGCCTTGGGAACGAACCAGGTAACCCACCCATCAAATTGTTTAGTAGGCTGGGTCTCAGATTCGATTCCGGTGGGAGAGCCTTTGAAATATTAAATGTCCTCGATGTATCTGTGTTCGTGTCCCTGTCGTTCAAGGTTACTGGAAATAACTGTAAAACAAGAATAACCGAATATAATAGAGATAAGTTACGGGGATACTTTCGGTGAATCAGAAAAAAGAGTGGTCTGAGACACGAGGTTCCAGTTAGTGATTCGAATTACTCTTAAGACCACTTTCTCCTTTATGGTCTTCCGTGTTTGAAAGTCTTTTTTTTAATTTAAATTTGAATTCTCTGGACTATAGTATTTTATCATGACCGAAATCAGTGTTTCATCGTTAATAAAATATTGGAATCGTAAACTTTTGCAATTTCCTACACAAGTGTTCCTTGACTCTCACTTGAGCATTCGTTTCATAATTTAGGGGTCCGCGGTTCGATTCCCGCCGAGGAAGTAAAGAAATGTTTTATAATTTAAAATGTTGATATTTCTGACTTATAATAACATGAAAAGTAGTTCTCTCGTTCTTACAAGTTAGAGTTGAAACGACTTCCTTCATGGGAAATACTGACAACATGACGTCACAGTGACATGATCTCGATTCGTACTCTCTGAAAACTAGCGTGTTTAGCAAACAATTGATAAATACATAAGGTATAAGTCATAAATATGTCTGAAACATTATTGTTTCATTGTGGAATTGTTTCTAAGTTCTTCCACTCTTAGTAGAAATAGTAATAATATATTCATTCGCCATTTCCAACACGTTCCATATATCTGTTCAACCAAAATTTGTAAATAGGAACTATTCTTTTTTATATTTGTATGTATATTTTGTTAAAATATTAATAAAACGCATACATAATCCTAAATTTTTTACTCAAAGAAAGGGCGTTACTATGTATTGTGATGAATACAAAGACTACTTAGTTTCTATTAAGGCATCCGAAGGTTCGATTTTCATTGTCCTGGAGCTGACACCTTTTCCCCCCTTCTTTTCCTTCAAAAGTGTCTCTTATAAGTCAATTCATCCTTATAGAGAGTCCAAAAAATTTCTTTTCATTTTTCTTAACTTCAGTATGCTTATTTACATTTTAATAGGACGTAATATTGAGGTCTCAAGTATTCAGTAGTAATAATGCAGAAAGTATTATACTGTATGTCTTAAGGAAAATAACCGTAGGAAAAATAACTGAATATCAATCAACAGTAAGGCATGTAAAAAACTAATTTTTAGGATATGCAGAGATAATTATAAAAGCTTTGCAACAAAAATACCTATACAGACCATAATTCAATGAGCTCTGAAATACAAAGTAACAATATAGCCTATAGCCTATAAGATTCAGTCTAAAGAGCAATTGTTACTTAAAGAATGGACATACACTATTTCGAGAATCGAGACAAGACGAAAAATGTTTATGATAGTTTACGAGTCGTCTCGATTCTCATCTCCAAAGCAAGAAGATAATTTGAGTTAGCCTTGTCCCGCCTCGAATGTATAATGTTAATTCTCATGTTATTTTGTTTTAGAAACAAGATGAGAAATTTCCTCTCTCGTGGGCAACATTAAACAAAACCGAAATATTCTTGCCAAATGTCACGATTCTGCTTGTAATGGTATGACCTGAGCGATAATTAGTTCCTAGCTTTTAATCTCCTACGAGATAATAATAATTATTATTATTCCTGAAGATTTGATAATTCAAGTATTGAAACATATGAGTATTAAATATCTGAAGATAATAAAACGTGTGTTATCGCCACCAAAATTCTGAAGTAAGAAAAGTAAGAAAAAAGAAGTAAAAATACCTCCCTGACAGAGATTCGACCCATGAAACTCCAGATTACTGTTTGAGCGCCTTGATCACTGAACCACTTTCACTACGCGGTAAATAATTCGTCTTTAGTGTGGTTACGTTAGGCTTCTTTGCCTCCGCTTGGAAAGTTATACGTTACTTTTCTTCATTTCAAAAGGTCTTTCGTATTTCTTTTATCATGATATAAGCCAATAATCTTCTGCATAGTTTATATTAATAACTTGAGTTGTTCTTAAATCTTTGGTTTAGAAGTTTGTTTCTTCTTCACACGAAACTACAGATATGACAGATTTAATTCTCATACTCTCCATTTGTTTCAAAGCAGTCGCCATTACCTGGTTAAAGACTTATGTCCGCCACGATACATTACGAAACACTAAACGACAGTAACAGCAGTAACCGATCGTCATAAAAGCGTTGTGATGTTATTAATATGAGCAATCGGAATTCCTTTATGTTCTGTTACTTATCAGTTTGTGTTGTACGTGTTTTTGCATTGTAGCGATGTGACCTTTCCAGTGAATCCTTGTATGTACGTCTTTTCTAGTACTTTTTGAGGAAACCACGCACGGTGATTATTACCTCATCCGCCATCTTTTATCTGCGTGTATGAGTATTAACTTGCCGCGTAGTACTAATTCCAGACAGTGAGACGTCCTTTACATGCTCTTGTCCACTCAATTTACATCATAAAATAGCCGGGAATGACTAACGTCCTTTGGGAAATACCTTGCGCCGCCATTGCACAAATCTAAAAACTGCAAACTTGGATAGAGCAGGTTAGGATCCTTTGACGATATCATGCCGTATCACGTCTACTATCAGTAGTTTGTGAAATATTTAACTTTCTCATGCTTTCTCATGCTTTCTCATGCTGTACAAGTATGCACAGATTTAAAATGCACTATTATCACTAAACATAACAGTGAAGTGTAGTGATATAGTGTTGCACACTGTTGGATCTACGTGTGCTGAAATTGTAAGAGAAATCTGATCTGACGACAGAAATATTTAACTTTCTCATGTGAAGTTTGTTTTCTCATGCTTTCGGTAGCCTATAATACGTAAACGAGTCCTTTTTCGCCCTATATTTATTGGAACTTTTTGTTTGTTTTCCTCTCAGGAATCACTCCTCTGATTTTGTACAACGAATTTAGCGCCATATATATATATACACACACATTTGGAAATGAAACGACATTTTTGGTTAAACGTTTCACGATTATGTTCTCTTTACGCTAAAGGAGACGGTTGATTCATGAAAGTGAATGACTGTGAAAGTAAAAGAAATTTTAGAGCATTCGCACCGGGAATCGAACTTGGAACTGCACGAACACCAAACGTGCACACACTAGAAACTAGACCAGCCGGGAGGGCTTAGGACACTTGGAATTTTCAACAATTTGGAGTTACACAAATCTACAAGGACGTCATTTTGAGCTTCAGATAGATGTATATACAATGAAATGAAAATTAAATCTTTGAGGTTTTCGTCCACGGTTATGCCGTGTGAGCTAAAGGAGACGGTGATGATGAAAAATGAATGAAATGGTGGAATGAAGAAAGTGGGAGGAAACGGAAGGACCCCGAGGAAACCCACGCACACAGTGTTTGTCCACCATAAAGTCCACTTGGGGCAAGCTGGGATTAAACCAGGGACTCCACACACCAGAGGTGAATACTTTATCACTGAGCCACCGCGGCCCCCAGATAGATACACTGAGAAAAATCCATTATCCGGACAGCGGTATATTGTACAAATACAAGGATTCGTTATGTTTACTAAGGAAATATGTACGGAGCGTACTTTATCCATATGCTACACAGGTATTGCCTTTTACCCGCTTAGATGTTACATTATGCTGCTGCAGGATATCTGACATCTAACAATCTTCTGTATATTACATACGTATACGTATGTTTCATACGTCAGCTATATATTATATACGTCCATCTGTGTGTGAAATCCTGACCGCCTATAGACACTCTTTCTTTCGCCATGGCTGACGTCATTGAACTACCGTCTTTTGCTTGCGAAACGAGGTTGTTTACAAACGGAAAAGAAGAGAGGAAGGAAACAAAAGCCTGGGTAAGTACAATAGTTAACTATTACTTTAGTTAAATATTCCATTAATTATATATTCTTCTAGTGTAACTTGCTTTAATATAGTACTAACTAAGTAATGTAGTTTATGACAATTCTTACTATTGTAACTCGTTAATGATTGAGGAGAATGGAATGGGTGAATCTGAATTTTGAGAAATCTTTGAATATTAATGTTTTGAAACATTTTACGTTTCAAGGTAGCAAAATGAATGTTATGTGTTTATTCATTCCGTTTTATATGTGACGATTTATTAATTGGTGCAGATTTACTACAGGACTGCTTAACATAATTGCTAATAAACCGTTTTCAGCGCGAAAATTTCCTTGTGTAGTGAAGATTTAGGATTTAGATTTCTGGGCTTTCGACATCAATGGCCTTGTTATTCCGTCACATATGAGGAATGACTTTCCTCGGTGAATACACTATCCGGGGAAAGGAAGGGAAGAAGGGATTGGGGAAAGAAGAAAACGGCCTGGGACCTATATGTTAGGTACCACTCCGGCATTTGCCTTCTGTGAATGAGGAAAACCCAAGGAAACCTCATTCAGGATGGCTGGACTTAAAATCTTTTGATACTTTTTCGATCGAGTTCTCCCCCGGGATCGAACCCGGGACCGTTCACACCGAAGGCGAGAGCGCTAGCGACTACCCTACGCGGGGCCACTTGTGTAGTCTAGAAAACTCATTTTTACTAGGATATTTGCAAGATTTTTTTTCTTTTAGTTTAACGCCCCATGATTGTACATCAATGTAAGAGAGAAGGTGACGATAAGATACATGATAATGGTGGAATCAAGAAAATGTAAGGAAACTGGAAAGTCTTAAGAATAACCACACCTACAGTGTTCACCAAAAGCCTATTTGCCGGGAGCAGGAATCGAACCAGAGACCTAACGCGTCAGAGGTAAGCGCTCTACTACAAAGCTTTCTTTTGTTTAAAGAACTTGTTTACATTGAAATATATATATTTTACGAAGATATTGACATATTTTACAGCCTCACTGAAATTTAAAAAAAAAAAGTAGTCAGGGAGAGTTTACTTGTCAGATTTTTATTTTTTAATTTAATTTATTTTTATTTTTATTTATTTTTGCTTTATGTTCCCTAGTTAATTAATGTTTGGGTTACTGAAAATTAAAACCTTTTTAGTATTATTGTTATGTCATCACTTTGGAACCAAAAAAGTTAGATTTTTTTTCTTGTGTTTTCATATAGGAAGTTGGTAAGTTTGTGCCTTAGCGTTGGTTTGGTTTCTAGAACGTAATTGAAGGTCATGTTGAGTTGAGTCTTGGCGGGTTTGAGTTCGTGAAGTGTCAGGCATTGCTTGTGCCCCTGTCTTCTGTCTGTGATGTTTCCTGACTTTGGGCTGTGAGGTATTTATGTTGAGGAATACCAACGCAGGCCGCGTGATATACAGGTAGCTACAACACAGCTTCAACAGCTACGAGTGCCAGGTGTTTGAATTTCTGCTTTCGTTACGGAGTGACTAATGCAGTATAGTACTAGGTTCAAATTCTATGGGTGGTAAAAATGGTATATTACTTTCCTGGTGTGGTAAGAAATACAACGTAATTGTTATTAGTTTATTAGTGTTTCTTCATAGTATAGTTTCACTATTTCTAGAAGGAATTAAGTATTAACGAAGTAATGAATAAGCAAAAGCACACTTTGATTGACGTTAACTATTTCTCATACTCCATTAAGAATGTTTTGATCCTCAGTTGCGCAAACATCCAGTGTGCGTTTTTTTGTTTACTTACACTGCCTTACAGATGAGCTCCCTCGTGGCTAAGTGGTTAGTGAACACGCCTTTGGCGTGGGACACCCGGGTTCGATTCCCGGCCGGGGGCCGCGGTGGCTCAGTGGTAGAAAGTTCACTCTGGTGCTTGGGGTCCCGGGTTCGATCCCAGCCCCGCCAAGTGAACCTTATGGTGGACAAACAACGTGTGCGTGGGTTTTCTCGGGGTTCTCCCGTTTCCTCCCACTTTCTTCATTCCACCATTTAATTCATTACTCATCACCGTCTCCATTAGCCTAACCGGCATAACCGTGGGACATAAAACTCAAAGATTTCATTTCATTTTTTTCGATTCCCGGCCGGAGCGTATGTGGTTCGGATTCCACGTTAATCTGTAGGTCCACGTCTCATACAGCCTTGCTGCTGAAAGGAACGTTAAAATCAACTCAGCACTGTTTTACAGATGCAATTGTTCGATTCCGAGTTCGAATGAAGCTTTTTACGGGCAGGGGGCGACTTTTATATATACAATCCAAGGATTTTAGTTATCAGTCAGTGATGCAATATATAGACCTATATATATTACAAAATTGAAAATGACTATGTTTGTGACTCTTAATCTCTTAGAGCTGCGGTGGCTCAGTGGTAGAGCGTTCACCTCCGGTACTTGGGGTCCCGGGTTCGATCCCAGCCCCCGTCAAATGAACTTTGTGATGGACAAACACCGTGTGCGTGGGTTTCCTCGGGGTTCTCCCGTTTCCTTCCACTTTCTTCATTCCACCATTCAAAGGTTTCATTTCATTTTTTCTTAATCTCTTTGGAATCTTGTACTTAGGTTCACAGCGGAAGCGACGAAATAACTCGACTCATCCATTGTAGCTCTCTTCGCAACCAGTTTCCAAAATGTTGGCAATAAGTTTGCGAAACGAGAGGTGACGACTCCAATTTTGGGTGAAAAGTCGCTATAAAAAATAATCGAGAAATTCATTGTCTATAAGCATTGCTTTAAAGTTGTAGATGTAAACTAAACAATATGTTCTACTCACTGGCGCAAATTCAGAGGGGGGGGATTACGGATACATGTCCCCTCCAATCCTGGAACTGAGGGGGACTTCCCTCCAATAATCCGATTTGAAATGTGTTTTTTGGGAGAAATTTGATTATTTTTGTCCGATTGCTACAAAGGAACGTGAGATAAAATAGATGTCCCCCAGAATAAGCCTCAAATCTGCAGCCTCCCAACGCTGAAGACAACTCTGATCCTCCAAAACATTGTTTTTCAACTTCATAAGTATTTCGGACATCGCCAAAAAAAAAAGTATGGTAGCGGTCTTACCCCCCCCCCCCCCCAATGTTGAAGACAGATTTGCGTCGCTGGCTCTACTCACATCTTTGTAAACAGGGCGCAACCAATCCTTTAATTCAGGGATCATTTCAGGTTGTTTCGGGTACTTTTGTTCATATTGTGGTTAAAATAGTTCCGAAATAATTAACACTACAGTACTTACGTTAAGCAATTTTTTTGTAAAAGAAAAAGTGCAGAATAATTAAAAGACCCCAAAGGACAAATATAACAAACATCTTCTTCGCCTTTATTCACGCATCTATAGCTAATCTTGTTGCTATCGGTAATGATGTATTACGTGCGTCTCTCAACGGAAACTCTGCGAACTAAAGGACATCAAGTTTGTAGTTGTTCTTCGTTAGAGGGCAAGGGTAACATAGCAATGCAGGATTTTGGGGCAGTGAGTACGCTGTATTTCCAAACTCTTCATCAGTTGCGCTGATTAAGACAAACAAACAGAAAAAAAGAACGTAAAAACTGTTTTGAACTAATAATGCTTCTCTACAGATGAACATTTTGTTTGCAGCAAAAAGTCGCTAAATGTGTAAGTAGGTAAATCGTCATTTAAAAATCACCCAAAAAAGTCTCCAATCGGAAAAAATATTTTTTGTCGCTATCGTAGGGCGACCATACGTCCCGTTTTGACCGGGACAGTCCCGTTTTAGGGGCGTGTCCCGGCCGTCCCGTCAGTAGATGGAAAAAAGTAGTATTCATCCCGTTTTATGTAAACGAAAGAAGTAAATAACAAACCCAGTACCTTTACTCCTTTTAAAAGTATTAATAATTAATAATAACAAAGAGGCAAAAATTGAACTGAAATTCCCTATATTAAACACACTCTATAGTTCGCAGTACTGCTCGAAAGGCAGCAGAGGTTTTAGCAGTTGGTTGTGTGTTGAACAAATTTCAACGTGTCTTTCCTTTTTCATAAGTACCCGCTCTGTAACAAAGAGAGAGAAGAGGAAATCTGATATCAAGGCACTGATAAGAACAAAGGTAGATCTAAAAGTCTAGGGTTGCAAGAACCTGTCCCGTTTTTAACTGAAAATTTTATGGTCAACCTACGCTATCGTTGAGGTCGAATTCCCCTTATTTAGCGACTTTACCCAAAATTGGCAACATTGACCCCCACCGAACAACACCCCGTTATCTTTAGCCTAGCCAGCATAATAGTGGGACGTAAAACTTAAAGATTTCATTTCGAACAACACTCCCAGAAACCTATTGTTATACCATTCCCAAAACACCCTTTTGTACAGTTCTCCCTACATAAATATGGAACTCAATTTCCCTGAATTTTCCAGGTTTTCCAGATATTAATTTTGCAATTTCCAGGTCTAGTGGAAGAAACTAATAGTACGAGAACACATAAATTTTAAGAATACTATATTTATATATTTCAGAATGGCCACCCTTTGCCCCAATGAACGATTGCAATTAAATATTGAGTCACAAGAAAATAAATAATTAAAATAAATAAAATTTAAGTTGAAAAATATTAAGTTGAGAAGCCTACTAAGGGAATTATATAATACTTTTGTTCCATACTTGAATACATTCAAAATATACAAAAATATTGGCTTGGGGAAGAAAAAAGGGCCCGCGAGATTTTAACTGATTCTTATAGTACTCGACGACAGAAATAAATTACTGAAAGAATTTTCAAAATCGGCGCAGGTAAACATGGAGAAAATCATATTTTCAGTACCGGTTCAAAATGGGGAAGAAAAGACGACCGCGAGATTTTAACTGATTCTTGTAGTACTCGTCGAGGGAAATTGACTAGTGAAGGAATTTTCAAAATCGGCGCAGGCAAGCATGAAGAAAATCGCATTTTCATGTACCAGTTCAAAATGGGGAAGGAAAAAGGTTCCGCGAGTTTGAACCGCTACGATGTATGTTCACGAATGTGCCCGTCTTCTCAAATTTAGTTAATTACTGTGACACTGAAACATGTGACACAGAGTCACATTGTGGATGACTCTGCAATCGGCAACCACTGCACATATACTCCTCCCGCCCCACAGTTTGATTATTTCGATCCATTCCTCACGTGCTAACGGCATGGTTCAACATCTGCAAGAAAGAGGTAAATGTAACGTTCAATTGGCAATAGTTTTTCACCAAATTAAGCTTCATGAAATCTGATTGCATATTTGACATACTGAGAAAATTCTAGCCCGTGGCAATATGTATCACATATCCCATCAGTTCATAAAAATTTTGAACACAAAATTACGGTCGTCCGTGTGACGTACTCCCAAAAGGCCTAATGTGTATCACCCACCTCACATTCAATGAAACCACAGCCGTGTAGAATTTAGAAAGAAACTTCTTATGATGTATACAGGATGTCTCAAACGTTCCCTGACATAGGGTAACTCTGTTATTATCAGAGTTACAACAAAATGTAAGAGGAAAAACAACTCGAAATATGACGTTTTCAATCTAAAGTGAACACTTTTTAAAAAAATCGGACGAGATGTTTGTGCTGTATACTCTTTATGCACCCAATTTTAAATGAAAATGCAACGTTGTTATTTACCTGGACCCACAACATAAGTGAATGAAGTTACTGTTTGAAACGAGGGCTGGCCATCGACATGTTAGCGTAAAAGACAGTAACTTCACTCACTTATGTTGTGGGTCCAGGTAAATGGCAATGTTGCATTTTCATTTCACATTGGGCGCATAGAGAGTGTACAGCGCAAACGGGTCATCCGATTTTAAAAATTCCTTCACTTTAGAATGAAAACATTATATTTGAAGACGCTTTCCAAAGTAGTATAATTTAGTTTGTTTAAATTTACAATTTAATACAAGTAGATTCGGATTTACATGCGTAGGATTTTGTATGCATCTAACTAATGAATTCTTTATTTTCATGCTTAACTTAGTGACTTGGCTTTGGACTGCAACTGATTATTGTAACCCATTATTGCTTGAGAAGAAACAAGATATCCGAATCTTCATTTGGAGAAATCAAACGTCTATTGGAAAGCTGGGGATTACAATCATTAATTTCTACATTTCAAGGTGCGTAAATTATATATTCTGTGTTTATTGTTAAATTACTATTACTATTATTGGGTTTAGAATCAATCAAGCACTTCATGATATTTTATGGGGATCAAGATGGGTGCCGGATAGATAAGTATTTGAGCGTCAGGCTCTTATTTCTTTTCAATTTAATATTTAATCAATGATTATTTTCCTCCCTCATTATTCCACCAAATCGTATTCCAAATCATATATACACTTTTGATCGATATATCGATATTTTTGATCTCTTTCATATTTCTATATTTTCGATTTTTGATATTGTTTATATTTCGATATTGCTGTATTTGTCGATATTTCGAACAAGTTTCGATAGTTTGTCGATATCGATTATCTATATCTAAATTCGGATATCCCAAAGCCCTATCGAACCCCCTCCGAAATGAAGTTTTTGGCTATGGACCTGATTAGGGATGCGCACGAGACAAGACGAGACAGAATTTTTGTTACGAAATTCGAGACGATATAGAGCTCTTCCAATAGAAACGGATCCAGTTTTCGAGACGAGACATAACTTTCGCGGCACCTTTTCGAGAGGAGACAATCTCAAATCTTTTCCCTTGCGCATCCCTATACTTGATCATGAGGTATAAAAAAAATAAAAAAAAAGTTAATGAGAAATACCGGTAACATGTAAATACAATATAGGTAGCTAAAACATTTTTGTTTTCATTCTTCAGTAATGCATTGTTATTAATCTCAGGGGGGCGCGATGGCTCAGTGGTAGAGCGTTCACCTCCGGTGCTTGGGGTCCGTGGTTCGATCCCAACTCGCGCCGTGTGGACTTTGTAGTGGACAAACACCGTGCTCGTGGGTTTTCTCGGGGTTCTCCCGTTTCCTCCCACTTTCTTCATTCCACCATTTCACTCATTTCTCATTATCACCGTCTCCTTTAGCCTAACCGGCATAACCGTGGGACGTTAAACTTAAAGATTTCATTTTTTATTAATCTCTGATTTTTATAGTGTATTCTCAAGCTTAAGGTGATGTATAATTAAATTTTGAATTCAGTTAACTTATTTTGTTTCTCAGATTGTTTTTAAAATGTATGTACAAACGTTTATTTTCATTCTTGAGAGTTTAAAGTGACGTATAGTTATTAAACATAGTATTTAATATTGTACTCTTAACGTGGAAGTGATATACAGTTAACTTTTGAATTCAGTTAACATTTTTCTCTCTGAAATTGCTTTAAAAAGTATGTAAAAACGTTTTTATTTTATTTCTTGAGTGCTAAAAGTGATGCAAAGTTATTAAGCTTACTACTTTATATTGTATTCTTAACCCTAAACTGATACACAGTGCGTTTTTGAATAAATTATGTCAAGTTATTTGAGTGACGAACACTGGTAGAAAATCCTGACTACTACTGGAACATTTTGATTTTAAGGTGACGACTACTGCTGCAAGGATTTTAAAATATTCTTTTTCCTCCAACGGCTACTTCTTTTTTAATTCTAACTACATGGTCATTATAGGAAGGATCAGTGAGTCTTTCCAACTATGGTACAGCTCCGACAGATTCACGATGCTCAGAGAAGAGACAAAATAGAACCACTTAAAGTGAGAACCACTGGCGTTTTTACCCTGCTATGCAAAAGTGAGTACTCCAATGGGGTTTTAATGCGGTACTTAATTTCTGCATTTTAGATATATGGAAATACATGTCTCTAAAATGTAAAGAACTGATTTTTTTTTTTTTACTGAAAACTGCAACTCGGTAAGCCTTATGGATACCGAGGTATGGGAAAATAAACTATAGGTATGTGGGGCTTGCATACTTGACGCTACAATTCGGAAATTGAATTAAAATATGACTAACGGCTATCAAGATGTTGTCAAATAAAGGGAGGACCAACACAGTTAAGGGGTTTTCGTGTTAGATTCTAAAATTTCCGAAATCGGTCATGGAAAGTTAATAAACACCAGTAGCATTTTCATCTTAAAGTAATTAGATATCTTCAGGGAGTGTTAGAACATCATGGAGTCTACCAAAATTAAATTTTAAAAGCTTTTGAAAATATAATCTGACATTTGTAAACAGTATTTGAAATATGTGTTTACCCAAAACTTCCAGCTGGTACATCTAACATCTGGAGAAACACTGTGAAATAAAAGCGTTCGAGATCTTGAAATTTCGGAAACAATTATTGGTGGCAACAAAATTAAATAAGATGGTACTTCTATGGGTTAAATGAGTATCTCAGTACAATTTCGATCGAAAGATTAGTTCAGTCCTAGGTTTTCTTCAGGCAATTCCAAGGGTTCATCGAGCTGTGCAAAAGAATGAAAATTCGCTGTCAATATCTAAGATAGTAAATAAGATATAAGGAATTATATATTTTATGACGTAAAAATAGAGATCTTTACGGATTTGTACTTTTGGGTCTTTCCTATAAGAAAAAAAATCAGAAAACTACTGTATATACCTTAATAGACAATTCAGTGGGCGGGGACACAGTAGCTTAGTGATAGGGTATTTAACTAATCTTTTTTGCAGAAAATATTGGAGTATTCACTTAATCCGTAGAGATACGATCATACTTAACTCCCTATTTAATTTTAAAATTAAATAAAAGGAAATATTTCAGTGTAGCGACCCACGATTATGCATTTTAGTCTCAGGGAGATTATGATTAAAGCAAGTGAATGTTGTTGACAGAATTGATGGAATGCAAAGGTGGGAGGAAAGAGAGTACCCCGAGAAAACCCACGAATACGATGTGCACTACAAACTGACTTGACCGTGGATCGAACCAAGAACCCAATACACTAGAAGTAAGCACTCTACCACTAAGCCACCGTGCCCCCGCCCATTTAATTGTCTATTAAGGTATATACGGTTGTTTTCTGAAATTTCTTCTTCTTACAGCAAATACTCAAAAGTACAAATCCATGTGGGTCTCTATTTTTACGACGTCATAAAATGCATAATTCCTTATATCTCGCTTGCTATATTAGATATTGACGAAAAATGTTCACTTTATTTCAGAGCCCGATAAACGCTTGGAATTGTCCAAAGAAAATTTAGAGCTGAATTAATCTTTCGATCGAAATTGTACTGACGAGTCTGAGGTACTCACTTAACCCATATAAGTACCATCTTATTTAACTTTTGTTAGGATCAATAATTGTTTTCTGAAATTTCAAGATCTAATACGCTTTTATTGTATGGTGTCTCTGTAGCTGCTAGATGTACTAACTGGAAGTTTTAGGTAAATACATATTTCTAATACTCTTTACAAATGTCAAAATATATTTTACAAAGCTTTTAAAATTTAATCTTGTTAGACCCCATGATGTTCTTAAACTCCATGGAAATACCTAATTATTTTAAGATGAAATTGCTACTGATGCTTACTAACTTTCCATGACCGGTTTCGGAAATTTTACCACCTAACACGAAAACCCCATAACTATATGAATCCTCCCTTTATTTGACAATATCTTGATAGTCATATTTTAATTAATTTTCTAAATTGTACTGTCTAATATGCAAGCTCCACGTACCTATGGTGTCGCATTTTATTTCACCATATTTCGGTAACTGTTAGGCGTACCGACTTGCGGTTTCGGTAAACACACACCTCTAACATTCTTTAAAACGTTATTAAGACATATTTTAGAATATTTAGAAATGAGAGTTCTGCGAATATCATGGTACCCGAAAACCCCCATGAGGGCGCGTGTGTAGTGTATTTAATTGAAATACTTTTGAGGTGTTGTAAGCCCTCGTAATTACGTTTCCGAAACTGCACCACCTAGTACGCAAACCCCACACTTTTATGGTGTCGCTCTTTATTTTCCCATATCTCAATATCCCTAAGGCTTACCGAGTTGAGGTTTTAGGTAAACAAATGTCAGTTCCTTACATTTTAGAGACATACATTTCCACATATCTAAAAAAAATACAGACATTAGGTACCCCATGGTACCCCAAACACCATTGGGGTACCCACTTACTTTTGAATAGTAATACATTTTGAGTTGTTCAGCATCAATAAACACTTCATAGTTTTTCTACGTGCAACCCAAAAGTCCATACCTGACCGAATAGATTTTGTCCATTTAATCTCAAAAATGTTAAGATACTTTGTATTGTTAAGTACAACCAAGTTAAGCACACTGAATTTAATATTTTAAATATTTTCTGATTTTTGTTTCAGGTATTTCGTGCACCAAAACAATACCAGGATTCTGCTTGGAAGACAGTGAAAAGAAGCAGTGTAGGTTGTGGCTAAAAGTACGTCCTTTCTGAAGACAGACCCAATAGTATTTACATTCTTTTGTACGAATATATAACCTTAATAAAGATACTGCACTACAAATTATTTTTCTCCCATAAATTAGAATAAAATATTATCTCTGTTTAAAGAAAATGTTTGTTAGTGTTAAGTCATTTCAACTCTTTTTTTCTGTAATAAGAACATTATCCCTCGCAATATTTTTTATCTTTGTGCTATTACGATTGGATGAAGTAAAATTCTATACGAAGCACTATTATTTCAGACATGCATTAATAACTAATGTATTGTTCTGTATGTAAGGCAATGTGTATACTGAACATGTCTAGCGAAGGTGTTGTTTTATTGGGAATCCGAAGAAAGAAAAAAAAGTTGGACTTACCAACGTATACGAGTTCGAATTCTGGACTAATCCAAATTATCCAGAGAAAACATTATATATTTCTTTGTTGCTATTTCTGATGTATCCTTTATCCAAGTCATATGAAACGGAGACTTCATACATCGCTATACTTTGTATGAACTATGTTCCGTATTTACTTGCTCACTTTGTAACTTTATCTAGTGTTGACAAGGCTGCAGGTGTTAATCGAATAGTTTAGTGTATCACTCATGTCACCTTGTGACTAAGGTAGGTCCTATCGGTATATATATGGTACTGGGTTCAATTAGCGATAAAATACATTTTTAGCATTAAACAAATGCAAAAATCTACACGAAATGAGATACCGTGATCTCTGACTTACGGATAACACCAAGCAACTAATGGTACTGAGTGTGATTGAGTTTACTAATTACTATTTGGCTAAAATCAGTGTTCCTTTATCTATAGTTCTTTTCGTGCTTTGAATTGCAAAGTTTGAAATAACCGTTTTAAATTATTGTGTATATATATCTTCCGAGTAGTTCTGAGAATCATTGCTCTTTCTTTAAGCAATGTATGAGACTGTTAAATTGCTCGTTGCTTAAAATGTTGCACTAAGAAGGATGCATCCAGGAAAGTCCAAATTTGCAGAATGTCTAGAGCAGGGAAGAATAAATATGTTTAGTCGATGGCTGCACAACGCCTCCGCGGTCACCACGTTGTCACACAGCGAATACAGCGGACGTTTAAGAATATTCTGCACTTACTATTAGGTATCTGCCTGGGAACTTTGGTGCAGCTACCCAGTCTCCTTCTTGGTGTTTCATTTTTAATGGCGAGTACTGAGTAGGAATCATCTTGTGAGCGAACACGTTTTCGGCTGTCAGCATACTTTTAATTATTGCGACATTAAAAAAAACATACCTGTTAATTAAAATGTACACAGAAGTTATTTCTGGAAAATTCTATTCAGGCCTCTTGTGGTAACAACTGCATTTTAGAAAAAGATACTATTAAGGAAAAGAATGAGGTAAAATAATCTTTATATCGTACAAGCAATGGATGATAACAGCTTAATAATTGATTATACGTAAATCTTGTTTGAGTTTGAATATAGGATTGTATATGACTGTGCATTTTGCATTATTATTGAAGTGCTGCAACTAACTGCAAACCATATGATAAATTCTTACAGTAATATATCATATATTGATTTACTCTGTATGAAAACGGAAATAGTTTAACATATGGTTAACCTTCTTTGTGCCCATAATTTTAAAATTAACGCTTGTGTCACTTTTCAACACTTGGCTTTGCAGTAGCTTTCCAACGAATTAGCAGGAAGCCCAAACTTACAGAACACCCTGCAGGTAAATACATTTCTTTGGACAGTTTCACTGCTCTAAACTAAGATTTGAAAAGTGCAGCATTGTTAATTTTATTATTATTGGCACAATGGAGATCAACCATATTTTAAGCTATTTTTGTTTCCATACAGAGAAAAACAATATGTGACAACATTACAGTAAGAATGTATCATGCATTTCTCAGTATGTTGCAGCACTTCAATAATGGTGCACTATACGTACAATCTAGATCCTGAATATGTCCAATCCATATATTACAACAAGGCAATACGTATGCGATACAGGTAAAATCCGTATATTTCATATGGACAATCTATAAGCTACATACATCCAATCCATACATTACATATGGCCAACCTGTACGCGACATACGTATAATCTATATGCTGCATGCAGACAGTCTGTAAGCTACATATGTGCACTCTGTATGGTGCATACGGATATTCTGTATGCTATATCGGGACAAGCTGTGTGCGACATAAGGAAAATCTGTATAATACATACGTACAATACGTATACTGTATCTAGTCGTACGTACGGGGCACAAGTACAATATAGATGCTGTCTCGGGGTTGAACGCAAGAAACACACGTACAGAACGTATATTGCATACTTCTTGAAATTATGCTCCGTCCTGATAGTCAGTGTGTGTCGTCATTATTAACCCACATGCTACATACGATCTTGACGTCACAAAGCTAGATATCACCTCCGTATATACTTGTTACTGAAGATGACGTCATACGAATGACGTCATTGCACTTATGCAGACAGTTTGTATAATACATACTTCTTCAGCTATACGTTTGCTGCAGGATGTTATATACGGTTGTACGTTAAGTCCAGAAACTACAGGAATTACGAATGTAACCTACGTTTTTAAGTATGCCACCTACATTTTTTTTTCTCAGTGTATACTGTCAGCGATAGGGATGCGCACGAGACGAGTCAAGACAGGATTTTCCTGACAAAATTCGAGTCGAGACACGGCTCTTCCAATAGAGAAATATACATTTTTCGAGTCGAGACATCACTTTTACGGCACATTGTCGAGTCGAAACAGCCAGAAATCTTGTCTCGTGCGTATCCCTAGTCAGTGACAAAAATCCTTTCCCCTTGATGAAATTAGTTTCATAAGTAACTTCAGAATGGAAAGACAATTTGAGTACAGTTTTCAGTAAATTAAATACAATGTAATCTTCCGTACGTTGCAGCCATACCATCATTATTCGCAAAATAAATTTTACCAAACGGAAATATTTTTTTATCGCTGACTTTACATTTTAAACGATAATAAAACAATATAGTAATAAAAAACGTGAAAATCTACTTATTGAGGAAATCTTAGCCTCCTCTATACCAAGCAATCTTAAAATGAGACACTGAATAGCAGTAGCGCCTTTTAAGATTTTGCTACGGGGTGCGCCAAACTCCCGATGTAAGTTGATTTTCACGTTTTCCACTGTTACTGTACATTGGTCTTCTTCACATAGCCATAGAAGGAAAGATGGAAGGAAAGCGAGGAATAGGAAGAAGAAGAACACAAATGATCGATGGTTTGAAGAATAGAAGTATATATTGGGAATTAAAAGAGGAAGGTGAAGATTGAGAAACTTGGAAGACACAATTTCAGAACCAAACCTAAAAGAAAGAAAAAAAGAAAAGAAAAAAGTCATTAGTCCCAGGACCTGCCAAAAGGCAGAATACTTAATAATAGTAACAAAAACACTGAATAATAATAAAAATACATTATTATCCTATTTATTAAAATGTATATTAATCTCAAACTCAGGGAGTGCATTTGGGCCCCAACCCTCCAAATGACGCCCCTACTCTATCTACAGTTGCTCTAAATCCGGGACGTCCTGGCTGAACCAGAATATCTGACACGGAAAGGTCCCACAAGATGTCGCTCAAATCTGATTGCCACATAGCACATCTGATAGAGCATCATGAGAAATGAAAATGAGCAAAGTTAAGATGCTATGGACAAGAAGAATAGGAGCTACGGGACTTCAAAATTTGAATATCCAAAAATTTATATTATGGAATTATGTACGTTTAAAGTAAACATCTTGAAAACCATTAAAGCAATCCAAACAAAAGGTGCACAATATAATGAAAACAAAATACCCTATCGAAAACCACAAACAGTGTTGCCATAGGTGAAGCAGTATTGCCAATTCAGCATAAAAATATTTTATTTGAAATAGCACCATATACAGTAAAACCTGTCTTCAACGGACCCTTTATTAAACGGAAAACTGTCTTAAACGGAAATATTTCACGGTCCCATGAATTTTGGAGAACAAAACGTGTAAAAGCCCCTTCATTAAGCGGAAACTGTCTTACGCGGACAACGGAAAGAAAAATAAACATTTAACGGAAAATTCTGAGTTCCGGACTACAGCGTTTAGATGTTTCGACATTCTGTGAGACATATACATTACACTGTTTGCAATAAAATGTTCATTCTTTTGTTAAATATTTCTGGACAGTGTTGACCTTCCCCAACCACTACTCATATTCACCCCCACAAATTGTTCTTAACCCCCGCAACTTAATCAAGAATCATAAGGAATGTCGGAAAGAAGAAAGCGAGATAGAGGAAGAAGAGGAATACGATACCGAGTTCCAAGAAGAGTGTAGATTAAATACATATCAAAATGCTCTCAGAAGTTTAAAGGAACTGCAAAAATTTGCCTTACGGAAAAATGACTCTGATTCACTTAGTATAATTTCTCAGGCTAAAGTGTGTGCAGAAAGTCAAGCAGCCAAGCAGCAATGCACACAGAAAACCCTGCTTGGCTATTAGAAAGATAAAGAAAACGTGTGCATAGCATATTTTGTATTCATTTTATTTTATTTTTATTTATTATTATTATTATTATTATTATTTTGTATTTATTCGTAGAAGAAAGAGCACTGTAATCGAACAATGTACGTACAGCAATATATTTTCTCAGTATGCCCCTTAATAAGCATGTATTAAAAAAAGAAAGGTCTACCTCCACTAAGCGGAAACCTGACTTTAACGGAAATTTTTGCAAGTCCCGCTCGATTCCGCTAAAGACAGGTTTCACTGTACAAGTATGCACAGATTTAAAATGCACTATTATCACTAAACATAACAGTGAAGCATGGGCGGCGATTAGGGGGGCAAAGGGGGCAGTTGCCCCCCACTTTTTTGAAGTAATCCTTTAATGTATATAATTTCATTTGGAAGTGTAGTTTTTGTATGTACAACTGTTTCATAGAAAAAAAAATGGTGCCATATGATTGCCGTTGCGTGAGTACGTATTGGTTGTCTTCCCGTGAAGTTAAGAAACCTACAGGAATTGCGTTTTGCCATGGAAAATGGCCCAAAAATTGACCTATTGAAGCACAACAATTCCAGCATACTTTCAATTCAGGGATATAGAAGCAAAACTCGCTAAATCCATTTTTTAATTTTCTCAGGAAATGAAGAAGTGACGCCCGCATGTTTCAGAAGTTGAACTTTTTTTTTTTTTTTTTTTTAGTGTTCACTACTTAATACAAATGAGTGAAATCAACCACTAAACAAAACAAAGAAAAAAAGTTGTTCAACAATTTGGAAAACATGATGGCATCACTTTTTCTTTGTTCCCAGATAAAATTCGAAAATGGATTTAGTAGGGTTTGCTTCTATACCCCCTTCCTACAAGGGCTCGATATGTTAGTCAGCCGCTTTGAAGCTAACTAAGAGAACGTTTCGCCAAGAAAATAAGTATTTCACAAGGTATTATTTAATTACACAAAAATTGACAGTTATTAAAATGTCTTTCCTTCTTTGTAAAGTAAGGAATATTGATTAAAAGGACAGTAATAAGAAACAACTTCCACCTTTTTAATTGTTTTGTAGTGTAATATACGCGTGAAGTGGTATGTTTAGGGCTGTACGAGTGTATATACAATGAAATTTAGTGAATTCAACACAATTCTAGGTTTCAGGATTATTTTCTATAACTGGAGTGTGGAATGATTGTAAGTATTGTTGTGTTTTAATGTGTTCCAAGCAAGTGAAACGTGCACCTAGTGGCAACGAACATGTTTCGGGAAGCTGCAAAAGCAAATATTGCTTTAAATGCCGTAGCATATGCTTGTAGTATTTACTGCCTTTCATTTTTAAGAGTAATATACATTTAATGGCATGTCCGGAATTAAAATTTAAGTTGTTAATTAATCCCAAGTTTTAATATTACTTCTACAAAACAAGACTCGTTATTCATTACTGTTTAATATTATCCTTTCTATTTATTTCTTTTGTACATTTGTTATTAAATAATCTGATTACACAATTTTCCACACAAAATTTTAAGATATTCATGAGCGTAATCAAATCTCTTCTTACACATTCGTTGTTTAACAGTACAAAGGGCTAGTACCTACTTGCGTTGCTCTTGTCAATTTAATTAATAAAATATGAAATACGATATACTGTATTTTAACCGAAAAAGATAGTATCCTATTAGTTATACAACCTTTCGTCAAACAAAGTGTTAGAAACAACCAGGGAAACTAAAATTTATATACAGATATTCTGATCATATCTTGCCCCCCCACTTTTAACGTCCAATCGCCGCCACTGCAGTGAAGTGTAGTGATATAGTGTTGCACACTGTTAGAGCTACGTGTGCTGAAATTGTAAGAGAAGTCTGATCTGACGACAGATGGTAATAAAGGAATGAATTACAAAAAAAAAAAAAAAAAAAAAAAAAAAAGAGGGTTTTGCGTTACACTTCTGTAGCCCCGGTGAATAAGCAGACAACTCGTGAAAACAAAACACGCAAGGAAAGAAACACGTGTTTTCTGGTTCTGTAATCTGGTTCTCCAGATTATCTTATCAATATTTGGAAGAATACTTTCTTGGTTTATGTCTTTCGTGTTAAGTGACATGTTCTTTTACTTCCTTTCCTACATACCATATGATTATGTTTGTACACCGTAATATTACCATATTCACATTTGAAATATAATTATTTTATTCCTACCTCGTTTTTAGTCGGCCGTGTGGTCTAGAAGGCTAGACAACCAACATATTAGGAATTGCGGGTTCCACTCTCGCCTCGGACATGTTTTTGTTCTACTTTTCACCTTGCATTTCATTGTTATCTTTCTCTTTCACAGTGGATTCCATTTTACACTATAGGTCCCGTCCTATATAGCTTCGGAGTTGACATAGGACTTAAAAATGACATCACTCAATTTAGTTTCTCAAATGCATCAATACTTTGTGACACTGCTGACATTTTGCTATGTTATACTATCAGTGTTATGCATTTGAACTAAATTCATAGTATAAGAGACAGATTCCTTTTGTACCATCTGTTGCCACGTATCAGACTTCTCCATTGAACATTTTCGGCACACGTAGCTCCAACAGTGTGCAACACTGTATCACTACACTTCACTGTTAAGTTTAGTGATAATAGTGCATTTTAAATCTGTGCACACTTGCATATGGTGCTATTTCAAATATTTTTATGCTGAGTTGGGAACACTGCTTCACCTATGGCAACAGTATTTGTGGTTTTCGATAGGGTATTTTGTTCTCATTATATTGTGCAACTTTTGTTTGGATTGCTTTAATGGTTTTCAAGATATTTACTTTAAACATACATAATTCCATGATATAATTTTTTGGATATTCAAATTTCGAAGCGGTGGTTCGGTGGCTCAGTGGTAGAGCGTTCACCTCCGGTGCTTGGGGTCCCTTGTTCGATCCCAGCTCGCGTCGTGTGGGCTTTGTGGTGGACAAACACTGTGCTCGTGGGTTTTCTGGGGGTTCTCCCGTTTTCTCCCACTTTCTTCATTTCACTCATCTCTAATCATCACCGTCTCCTTTAGCCTAACCGGCATAACCGTGAAACGTAAAACTTTAAAGATTTCATTTCATTTTTTTTTTTCAAATTTTGAAGCCCCGTAGCTCCTATTCATATGGTCCATAGCACCTTAAATTTTGCTCATGTTCATTTCTCATCATGCTCTATCAGATGTGCTATGTGGCAATCAGATTTGAGCGACAACTTGTGGGACCTTTCCGTGTGAGAGCCTCATACATGTAGATAGTACCATACACAATTTTCTCCAAGAGGGGCACGGTGCTTCAGTGGTAGAACGCTTACCTTTGGTGCGCGGGGTCCTGATTCGATCCCCGGCCTAGTAAGTTTGTAGGTGGACAATATCGTATTCGTGAGTTTTCTCGGGTACTCCCGTTTCCTCCTACTTCTCATTCCACCAATTTTTCCATCATCATCCATTTGTTTTAATCACCGTCTCCCTTAGCCTAACAGGCATAATCGTGCGACGTTAAGCTCAAAGATTCATTTCATTTACAACTTCCTGTAAACTTTCAAATTATTTCTGTACTTACAATAATTATGTTTGAGTTGGTATCACTGACATCGTAATAAATTAGTATTTTTTTCTTCTCTTCCTCCTCACTGCCAATCGCTGCACGCATCAACTCACAACTATGCCGCTTTCACCTTTTTTTTCTTTCTCTTTGTCCATTCCCTTGTTGCGTTGGATTCAACCTTCTACACTTAGTGGAATCAAATGAATACAGAACTGAATACAGGAATACAATACAGCCATTTCAGACTAATGCGTCATTTGGGAAAGGTAGGGGGGTCAGTTTGAGTTTTTTTTTTTTTTTTTTTTTTTTTTGTAAATGGTATACTAATATACCACTAGAAAACGTTAAACTCATGGGGCCTTATGCAGAGTCGTTCTGACAAGTGATTAGTGCAATACTAAAGAGCTCGATTAACATGTGTTTCCTGCAGTAGTCAAACTTTTAGTATGACGCTAATCATAAGTCAAAACGACTCTGCATAAGGCGGTTGATTTCGGGGGGACAAGTTTGCCCTTCTGACAAAATCTGAAATGACGTTACTGAGTTCAAATTTTGCTTAGGGGGAGGCGGAAAGCAAGGTTTTCTACTGGCATAAGAGTTTGATGTACGTTATTATTATTATTATTATTTATTATTATTATTATTATTATTATTATTATTATTATTATTATTATTATTATTATTATTATTATTATTATTATTATTAAGTATCCTGCCTTTTGGTAGGCCCTAAGACTTAGGCTTTTTATTTTTATTTAGGCCTATTTTTTATAGGTTTGCGTCTGGAAATGTTTCTTCCACGTTTCTCGATCTTCAGCCTCGTCTCTTAACTCTCAATATTTTCTTGTATTTTTCAAATCATCGATCAGTTGCGTTCTTCTTCTTCCAACTCTTCGCTTTGTTTCCATCTTTCCTTCTATGGCAGTATGAAGAAGACAATTTCTTCGAAATTCAATTGGCCTTCCTACGAAGGATGCTGGCTAGAAGTGTCCTCTTCTCTCCTATTCGTTTTAAAATATCTTCGTTTGTTACTGTTTCTATCCATTTAATCTTCTCGATCTGCCTCCAACACTATATTTCGAAGCTCTCTAAATATTTCTTCTCTCTAATTTCCGTAAGATCAAGTCTATGAACCATACAGTCCAATGCTCCAGATCAGGAGCGTAATTTCAGATTTTGCTTGGGGGGGGGCAAGACCCCTTGATATAAGTAAAATTTCGCGTTTTTCACTGATTTACTACTATTCTATTGATAAAATCTACATACATCTCAAACTCAGGGGGGCAAATGCCCCTCCCTTCCCCCCTAAATGACACCCCTGCTCCAGATATAGCACTTGACCAACTTCTTCCTTAATCCAATATTAAGCCTGCTAGTTAAGAGTGATCTTATTCTTGTTGAATGCTTCTTCGGTTATGGCAATTCTTGACCAGATCTCTTTGCTGCAGTAAGCGTCTCTCATTAAAGTACCTCGCAGATACTTGGAATATCGATCTCTTCAAGTTCTCTTTATTTTACTCTGATCCGTAAGGGTGCGTTTATACGGGATATTCTCATGACTTTCGAATTTCCAATGTTGATTCCCATTGTATGTAGTTTCCCAGTTTGAACTTTCAATCATCTCCTGCAGTCTCTCTTCGGTCTAGCTATAATAACCGTATATATAGTTATTGTCTATTCTAATATAAGTAGTTGTTCCGAGTGACTGACTGACTGATCAACGTCCAAGCCATACGACAAGAAATTTGAAATTTAGACAGTGCATAGGATTTGTGACGTAAGATGCAACTTAGGAAGGATTTTTCGGAAATTTGACTAGGAAGGGAGAAAATAGGAGTGACAATTATTACAGTAAAATATCCATACCTCCGAATCTCTAAAGGGTAGAAACATGAAATTTGGAATATAGATTTCCCATTTAAAATAATTAGACAAGCATTCACCATTTTGCTATGATTATTTTCCCTACAAGAAAAGAAAAACGAATTGTTGAAATAAAATGGTGAAATCTTGATATATCTTAAGGTGAGGACATGAAAATTTGTATTTAAAATTTTACTTTTATATAATTAAACACGCGTTTCAGCATTTTCTGGTGGTTCCCTTAGAAGGGAAGAAAGAAGACGGGAAGAAAAAGGATGGGGTTGTAATTGTTATAACAAGATGGCCATATTTCAAAATCACTTAAGGAAACATTATGGCTCAGTGGAAGAGTGCTTATCTCTGGTGCGTAGGGTCCCCTATTCGATTCTTGGCGAAGTTTGTGGTGGACAACATCGTGTCCGTGTGTTTTCTCGGGGTACTCCCGTTTCCTCCCACATGTTAATTCCACTGATTCTTCCATCATCATTCACATGCCTTAATCAACCATCCCCCTTAGCCTAAAGGGCATAAACGTGGCACGTTAAACTGAAAGGAAAGATTTTTGAAATCATTTAAGATTAGAGATATTTAAGAAATATGAAACTTCGTATATTAATTCCTTATCAAAACAAGTGTACATACACCACAGTGTTTCCGGAAATTCCAGTTTTAATAGGAGAAAGGGATAGTTTCTTTCTATCTGTTTTTAACATATAAAAATGAGTTCAAAGTTGTCGTCTTATCATTAGGGGAAAACGGGTGAACAATTTGATGTGCATTTTTAAACACAGTACTTGGGGGTTTTTATCATTTGATTTTAATTACAATGCATATTCTAAGGAGAAAATGGGCTTACATTCATTCGCAAAGAATAATAGCATAAACATATTCTTGTCGTGCGGAAAACGGAAGCAAAGACTGAAATATAATCTTGAATCGGTTAAGAATAGAGAATTTACTCCAGTAAAACGGAAATTATCCTTCAAATTTAAAAAAAAAAAAATACGTTCGACGACGGCTTTTGTAAAAAGGTATTCGATTTTTAGGCAACATTTTAACTAATAATACTCGTAATAATAAAATAATATATGTCTGCCATTTCATTTCCGCACCTTGAGCTATCAAATATTGTACACACAGACCTTAAACCTAATCTAATTGCATACGAATCCTTTTCAATTTTCGATTTTCGGGATTGGCAAGGGGTCAAAATGTATACATAAAAGGAGAGAATAAATATCCGAGAGCCACGTGTGTCAAATAGAGTCAAATTCATTGTTTTCCGAGTTGCTGAGGTAACTAGTGACACCTACGACGCCGTTCAAGTTTGGCCCTTACAATAATGAGGGGGTGGAAAATAAGACATCCAAAAATGACCGCATGTTAGTGTCGAATTCATAGTTCTCAGGATCGGACAGAAGGACATTTAAGTCCAAGTTTAGGCAAGACAAAATGTCAGCTGGGCAGGGAATTGACAGTGGCAACGCAGGCGTTTATCTTCATATTTATATTGTAATGTAGGCTACTACGTGCTTCTCTGTACAAACAATGTCATATGCTCCTGTTTGTAAACATCACTATATGTATTTACGTCAGAGTACTACACACTACGTGGGATTACTACATAAACTTTATCCTCTCCGTGTGAAAAACGGGTACTTCAGCTAGTATTATTTCGTGTATTATTTCTTAAGATCCACAATCATCACAGTTGTTTGGGTTGCAAATCGGTCAAGGAAGAGGAAGTCAAGAATTTATCCCCCTTCTTTAATTTAAAATTGTTGTGGTTTCCTCCTTCCAGTCTGTTACGGCTCTCTAAGGGTATCCACTCATAATGTAAACCACAATCAAATTACTAAAAACTTCCATCAAATATATGGGTTGTTATATTCTCAAATGAAAACGACTAGTCATATCAGGGTAGATAAATATTTATTTATATAATAAGTAAATCGAAGTGATTCGACGAAATTCTTTAAGGCAAAATTTAAAAAAAAATACGGAGCTCTTTCACTTCAGAGCTCTATCCCTTAAGTCGGAAGATCATCACTCAGACCAACAGACTCCTACAATTTTCTTAGTCAGACTCCACCGATCCGTCATTCCCTCACAGTTTTATCTGACGCCTACCTCTATCAGGAAAGCCTGACTACAACTTTCCGTCCATAAAGACCGTTCCCTACAAGATAGGAAAGTTTAAAAAACCGAAGCAGGACCTTAATAACGTAGAATGGCTCTAACAGCCGTAGTCATCCAGCAGTATTCCCCTATGCGGCAAGAGGCTTCCTTTTATATGGTCGATGACTCTTCCCCTTTTTAGTTTACTTAATTTTATTTTCGCTTAAAAATCCGCAAAAAAGTCTTTTGAAAACGAGCAACCGTCACAAGCCTCGGGAAAATTTCATCGATCACTATAAGAAAATATATATAGAAAAAACTTGAATGTTGAGTTCGTTAAATAAAGCTGAAAAGAAATCGAAGCAAGAATGCACAGCTTAAGCAAGATATACACATACAAATAAGCAATAGCCAAGATGAAATTATAAATATACGAGGGCTATCCAGAAAGTAGATTACGTTTTCGTCTGTGTCCGCTAGGGGCGGGGCTAGCGCGGCCATCTTGGGGTCAGAGCGTTGCGCAGCTCAGTCGGCATCTAGCCGTGCTAGTGAGAGGTTCGTGCTGTGCTCCGTTAAGATACTGTGACGGTTTGAAATGTCTGCGTTAATTGAAAATCCCGCGAGCTGCGAGGTGCGTGCAGTAATAAGGTTTCTGACAGCAAAAAACTGTAAACCGATAGAAATCTATCGGCAGCTGTGTGAAGTGTATGGGGACAACATTATCACTGAAGGTGGAGTGCGACAGTGGGTCATAAGATTTAAAAATGGCCGAACCAATGTTCACGACGAAGATCGAAGTGGGAGACCCAGCAAAGTGACTGCCGAACTTGTCGAAAAAGTCGATGTTAAAGTCCGTGAAAATCGAAAGTTCACAATAACGGAACTTTCTTTGAGTTTTCCACAAATTTCGCGAAGTTTGTTGCACGAAATCATCAGCGAAAAGCTTGGTTACCACAAGTTTTGTGCAAGATGGATTCCAAAAATCTTGACAGAGGACCACAAAAATCAGCGAATGGCTGCAGCGTTGCACTTTTTGGACGCCTACAATAAGGATGGTGACTCTTTACTCGATCGCATCGTTACTGGTGACGAAACATGGGTGAAACACGTGAACTGTGAAACGAAATTGCAATCAATGCAGTGGGGGCACACAGGTTCTCCCCAAAAACCCAAGAAATGCATGCAAACAATGTCGGCAAGGAAGATGATGGCGACTGTTTTTTGGGACAGAAAAGGTGTGATTTTGGTGGACTTCCTGGAAAGAGGCACTACAATAAACGCTCAAAGGTATTGCCAAACTCTGCAAAACCTCAGAAGAGCAATTCAAAACAAGCGCAGAGGAATGTTGAGCTCTAAGATCTTGTTGATTCACGACAACGCCCGGCCCCACACGGCAAATGTCACGCGTGAAGTTCTTGAATCTTTTCAGTGGGAGTTGTTTCCTCATCCGCCGTACAGTCCCGACCTGGCACCGAGCGACTTCCACCTATTCCCAGCAATGAAGAAGTGGCTGGCTATGCAGCGTTTTGATGACGACGAACAGCTGCAAGAAGAGGTAACGAAGTGGTTGAAGTCGCAGGCGGCCGAATTTTTCGACGAAGGAATTTCCAAGCTCGTACATCGCTACGATAAATGCCTTAATTTGAATGGTGACTATGTCGAAAAGTAGTATTTGTGTGTGGCTTTCATCTGTATATAATAAAATTTGTTTCCTATACTTTGTTGATTTTTTATTCCAAAACGTAATCTACTTTCTGGATAGCCCTCGTATATAACACATAATACGTATATATGTAATTAAATATACGTCTGGCCAGACTTACCTTTATCAATAACAACATTAGGCCTATATACACTTGTACACTAATTATTTATTCACAAAAAAATAAACACTGTAAGGGCGAACCCTCGTCCTTACAAAATTAAGTTGCGAGTCTTGAAAGAAATTACATCGGTAAACATTCAAATTTTTCCGCTACAAACTAAGGGATGAAAACTTCATATAGCTTCAGAAAGTTGTATACAAGAATTAACATATTAGATAAGCTGTCTTACCAAAGCTTTCAGAGATGAAACTGAAAACTTTACCGAAATGACTCCCGTCAAGAGCCGCCACTGGTTACAAGATAAGTGTCGTAAAATTGTTTGATTTTGATACATTATGGTGTATCTTTTTTTTTTTTTTTTTTTTTTTTTTGTCCTCACTGCGCTTTAAAAATGAGGTTCAAGGTCCAATAATATCAACTGTGACTATCAAGTCAACTGCGGTAGCTAAAACGGTCACTACTGTCGTCAACATCTTGAGACAACATTAAACTGACGTTATATGTTCCAGATCGACATGGCATAAACCCATGAACACTTATGATGCAAGTGATTACGGGCCTTATGTAGAGTCGTTCTGTAATGTGATTAGTGCCATACTAAAGAGTTCGACTAACGTATGTTTCCTGCAGTAGTCAGGCCTTTAGTATGACGCTAATAATCCATCAAAACCACTCTGCATAAAGCGGTACATATCTAACTTGTTGAGCAAGGGAGGAACTAATTTACTTAATTCAGATTTACACTAGATCTTCCAATTTTCAATGTGCTAAGTCCCACTACTGATAAGAGATCATAACAATATCATAACAATGGTGACAGGAATACTGATGGGATTACGTTGAAACCAAAGGATCCACGTGACTTCCCCCATTTTAACTGTCAAATGACGCTTGGGACGGTAAGAATATATTTGAAAGAGTTCGAGCGATATTCAAGTCAATGTGACCACCGCTAGTACTTTCGTATTAGATCTAAGTACTTTTTATAATATTTTAGTGTTCTAGTACTTTCACCAACAAATCTAGTACTTTTTTCCTCCTCTTCTTTTCTCATAAATACATTTGTGACACAAAAAGGAATCTCATGAAAATTTGACAATGTACAAAATTTCACTGTTAACTTTTTTCTGCCTCCTTTTTTTCTTTTTTTTCTTTCCAGCAGTGGTATTTACAAGAGCAGAAGTGGGACATAGATGCCATCCGGTCGCCTCCTCCAACTAATAAATGACGTTAGTAAACAATCTATATATATAAAAGAGAACGTACAAAATTTTGTCCGCTCATCACGCTAATACGGCTGAACCAATTTCTTTCATTTTTGGGGGGTTATTAGGATTTGGACCCTAGATGGTTTTTATCATATCACTTTAATTTTTAATTACCAGTGTCTTGAGATAATTGACCATTCAAGTGTCCATAACGTACAAATCCTTTGTTATTAGTTCATCATAGGTAAAAATAAACGTATTTATATGCAACCCGCATGACCGTGTCACTCGGCGGGTTAACATAAATGACAGGCGATATACAGCGGAAAATAGCTTGAATCTTCTGTTTAAAATTTTTTAATTGATTTGCTTATTTTTACAGACACTTTTACAATATGCCAGCACCGGGATGACCGCAGCGAAGCGGGGCGGGTTAACATAAATGACAGGCGATATAATGTTAAGATTTACTGCAATCTTCTATGGTTTTTATCATATCACTTGAAAGCGAAAAAGTAAAAATTATCTAAGTAACAAAGTTTATTGCGTTCCGGGGTGACCGCAGCGAAGCGGGGTGAACGCTGCTAGTACTACATATTTGGCGATACGTTTAAACAGTAGGCTATTAAGGAATTAAAACTCGATTTTCTCAATAAGCCCATTTAACGATATTTCTTGTTTTTTTTTCGACTGCTTTTCTACATTTATCATACTTCAGTGGTGCCCACCCCCCCTCATGTCCATTACGCACCCCCCTCAATTGCCTATCCGTAGTTGTTCTTCCATGAAAAAAAATCTTTTCGATTAATTTTTACACCCTCTCAAACATATTTATATAGATTTTTAATCTCCCCCAAATATTTCAATGACGCAATTTGCGTCATAGCCCCCCCCTTGTGGGCACCCCTGCATACTTGTATTACTTCAGTGGTTTTACAGTGAGTTCTAATACGACAATTAAGCAGGAATTCCGCCAGGATTTGGAGTTTGGAGGTGGAAAGTCAAAATTCGGAGGCTGTAAGTGGTTTGCAAGGTTTGTATCGAATTTTGATTGTTAAAAAAAAAAAAAAAAAAGGCAACTGTCAGCAATTGAGCAATTGAAGTAGACACGGCAATTGTTGGTGAGGTATGATAAGACTAAGCATTTGACATTAGAATTTACTTGATTTAGTGGTACTATAGTGTCGCGGAAGATTACAACGAATCTGAATCAGGCCCGAAACCAGTCACTAGAGATGCAAAAAAGCCGGCTTTTTTGAATCGATGTTTTTTTTTTCACATAAAAAGCCGGCTTTTTTGGAAAAAAAAAGCGAGAATTTTGGAAATTTTGGCTTTTGTCATTTTCATGATTTTTCTATGTAAATAGCTTTCTTATAGTATATTCTATAGTTAGATAAGAATTCCGTGACCAAATGCGATATTTCGCTCTGAAATTCACCATCAAGATGGATGGAGCACATGTTTTACGAATTAAAGCTACCATGAAGAATGTAGTATTTGAGGGCAATTTTAGAGGCTATTTAACTTTATTTTAACTTTTGAGTTATCGACATCTTCTTCTCTAGTTTGTCATCCGTGTTTCATTTCTAAGAGCTTTTAGTACTCTAGCATCCTAGCGCAAAAGTTAAGCTTGCCCGTTTTTCTATTTATCCATCAAAGCGTACGTTTTTCAATATATCCGTCAAACCTACTTCCACATTTCTGTTATACTGTAGCTGTGAAGTGATTTAGCAATAATTTTCCGGACACAACCTTGAATACCAATTTATACCAATAATCAGTAGCGGATTTAGAAAAGTACTTTAGGAGGGTTTTTTCTGATTGCTTCGTTTCCTAAAAAGTCCTAATTTTATTTGGGAGGTGCTTGAAGTTTATGAGTACAGGCATAACTAATATTTCGTTTCGTTTATATGTTTAGCAATAATCTTCCGGATACAACCTTAAAAATCATTTTATACTGAGAATCAGTGGCGGATTTAGAAAAGTATTTTGGGAAGGGTCTTTCTTACTAATGTTTAGTTTTTCTAAACATTCGTAATTTTTATTTGACGGGAGCTTAAAGTTTATGAGTAAAGGCATAACTAATAGATATTTCGTTTGTTGCAGACATTCCGTAACTTTGGGGAACGGGCTTCAGTCCGAAAGACCGCCCCCCTAACCTTCGCAAAACCGTCACTGCTGGTAATTAGTAATAATAACGATTTAAAAACAATAAGAAAGGAAGTCGGCCAACTCACAGTACACGCACTATTTCTACATTCACAGATAGAATGAAGAAAAGCTTTGTCAGAATGGTCGAATGCTGGTTGAATCTCGGACTTCCCGATAGAAGCGCAAAAGCTAATCACTCAGTCATGTTTGTTGTGCAGTTGTATTTAGCTTAACTTAAATATATTCCGTAGTCCTTTTTTGGGGGGGGGGGTCCGTAATGATATGTTGAAACCCTCTTGTTAAAAATTCAGAAAACTTGAGGATTGGGTAAACCGTGATGGTGGTTATATAAAACTTAACTGTAGAATTTCAAGAATATACAGAACCAAAAGCTCTAGATGTGCAGCCTTTAAGTGTATCATATAAAATCTAAGTATTTCTCTTATGTTTTATTTTAATTTTATTTTGTTTCAAAAAGATGGTATGGAATATTTTGAAGTAAAAATACTACATACTATTTTGCTAGCTATTTGTGTATTCTTTTAAAAGAAGTGTTTACTTTTAGGGATGGCTGGTTTACACCAACTTTTTTTTTTTAATAACTGGTTTAAACCAAAAAAATAAAAACAATGAAAAATGCGAATCTTGTGAACTTCATGGTGACGTTTCCAAATATCAAACCACCTGCAATAGTTTTATTTCCATTTCACCTTTTAATCAAGGTGTCCCATGTTCAATTCTCGGTCGAACCACAACCTTTCTTTCATGCGTAAACCAAGTAGCGGTTCGGATGTAACTTTAAGCGAAAGTCTTCTCCTTGATAACCTCGGTATTTCGTAAGGATGTTAAGCCTAAACATACGAAACAAACCAAATTGTATATTTCTGCATGCCTAAATGCCTGTTGCTTTATAAAGAAGCCAAAATTGCTTAAATATATTGATAGAAATTGACAAAATTTATCGATTGCCTACGTAGCTTCCAACATTAGCTTGGATTGGACTTTCAATGATATTTACATACTAAATTTGTAATTTAATACCTCAGTTTTAGCGTACTGATTATACGTTGACCTTTAAATTTTAAATGCAAAGCAATAACAGGATTTTCCCGTTATTGTCTTACATTTCAAGTAATGACGGGATTTTCCCGATGGCTAGGGCGGGAGATTCTCAATTTAAGAAATTTACTGACCGGACTTCTTTAAGCTTATGGGAGTTCTTCCAGCATAACCCCGCTGTTGTGTAATAACACCAAGTCGAAACAAACTTATTTCTGTGAATATGTAATATAAATACATAAAGCAAAAAATCTAAATCAAAAAAGCCTGGTTTAAACCAAAAAAGCCTGGTTTAAACATCCCCAAAAAACGGGTTTTTGGCATTTTCGAAAACAATCATGGTTCTTGCCAACTCTGCTTACTTTTGTATATAGGAGGTTAAAATATTCTTATTATATACATTGGTTAATCCTGTGGAATTCATAATGTAAATATGTTGAAGAAAAATTGTTTGAAATATCTTTTCGAAATTCATAGTTTATTTTCGAGGTTTTATATTATTATCAGCATCAACCACTAATTAAATGATTTTTTTGTGTTATAGAGAAGCGAAACAAAGTCTGTTTTATCAATTTAAAGCAGAATTTTGAAAAAAAAAAACGAAATTTCCCAAGCAAAAAAGCGAAGCAGAAAAAACCGAGTTTTTATCCAAAAAAGCCGTTTTTTTTTTCGAGCCCTTGCATCTCTACCAGTCACAGAGGTTTGCGGGGGGGGGGCGCATCATTAAAAATTCTCTTACAAACATCTAAGTTGTGTTTTTTGTATTAATAATAGCATTTTGTATTTAGGTAGGTCTGGAGGGGCCACGAAAAGTTTAGGGGTCCGGCCCCCCTCTGGTTGCGGGCCTCACGTGAATTACGTGATATTCAACTCACCTGTCTTCTTCCTGTGGAGTCGTGATTATTTCGAGTGGTCCTAATAAAATCTATAGAGGATCTTTTACTACAATTCACAACATTAATTCTGTAGAGGGAGCACATAACCCATCTAACTTCCGTGGATCGAGGCCGGCATACGTCCACTCAGCAGGATTGAATCAGAAGTCTTTAGCGTCAGTTTACATGGTAGTTCAAGCCGGAAATTATAATCGCTCGGATGGACGAAACCTTTCCCTTCA
This sequence comes from Thermobia domestica, assembly GCF_964235325.1. Lineage (NCBI taxonomy): Eukaryota > Metazoa > Arthropoda > Insecta > Zygentoma > Lepismatidae > Thermobia > Thermobia domestica. Next base: position 130,840,314 of record NC_137467.1, read on the forward strand.
GAAATTCTTCATCTTTCCGGAGAATAGTATTTCTCGAGCCTTAACATTTATTAGAGGAAACGACATTTTGCTCTAGACGCTAGCTTGGAAACCAGTGACGCTGTGGTGAATGCTGTGGCAACACATGAAAACAACTTAGTGGTCAGTCGTCAAGAAGTGAACCGATGGACTGAAATACACATTGATTCGTACTAGGAAAACGGACCTAGCAACGGATTTAGGAGGGAAAGTGTTTTACTAAGGTTGAAATACAAACTCTCCGGACTCCATTAACATACAGGCTGTCAACTTTGTTTTCTCGGAAGATCCAGAAATCGTTTTAGTGAATCAAATTTTAGAAGATCAGCAATCGAATAGTTATTGTCAAAAACTAAAAGACTTTATTGGAGACAGGAAGAAATATTAGAACGTAGCTGAATTCGAAAATTTTAGTCTTCATTCAAGATAAAACAAGCCTATAAAGAGACGATGCTGGTGATTCCACAAGTGTTGATTTATGATGTTGTAAGTAAGGTTCACTCGAAAGAACACTTTCAGGAGAAGAAATACCTGTTCGCTCCCTCGATATTTGCGTTGAAGAACCAGAGAAGAGGGATTTTATGCATATATACAAGATTGCATGAATTATGAGCAAACCAAAGTCCGTTATAAAAACTTTGCGGTTGAAGAATATTACATAGAAGCTAACTATCCACACAAAAAACTGTGCGTCGATATCTTGGGGAAGCTTCCGAACAGTCATGTGCTTTACTGTGTTATCTGTCTTTGATGTCTGTTCGAGAGTCATCAATTTCTATCTTATACGTAACGCTCGTACTGGTACTCGAGAAATTATACCGGTACCCCAGCATTACTGCTTCTATCACTTCCCGTATCCGTATCGTGGTGGGCGATCAAGTTCCTAAATTTACATCGAATTGTTGGCAGGATTTGTGTAAATACCACCGCATCAAGCACCACCTTACTTCTGCGTACTTCTCTCAAGCAAACTGGTTGCACGCAGGCACAGGGAGCTAAAGGTTAAAATGCGAAAAGAGTAATACTTAGTTGAGAGATGATCTTAAAGACCAAGATCTAGTGTAAGTCTACCAACCAGTGTCCAGCGGAGATGTTTTTTCTACTTGGAAACCTAAACGTACAAAATATCTTATCCTTGCCTCCTGAGCTACATGCTGTCTGTCTGGGTGATCGACATTTTCAACCGAAATAAACCTTACAAAATAGGTGCCCGAGATAAACGAATTGCACAAAATTGTCCTATCGATGGCTGCGGCAATTTGTAATAATGTTTTGTAACACCTCTTGAACTGTTATTACTTTTACTGTTTGTGATTTCCTAATGTAGCTACATACTTTGAATGACGGAAGTTGACTAATATTTGTTTATTTTGGAACTTTTGTCTAGTTCAATTATATTATATTGAGTTGTTTCGTCAACTTTATGTTAATTCTGCTGTTTCCATTAATTTTGTTATGTATTATCGTTCATCATGATTACAGAACTATTATTTCATGTTAGCGGGAAGTGCTTAATGAAAAGTGATATGAATTCGATTTATTGTTTCTTCTTTCAGAGAGAGTAAGTTTGCTGCTTTGTGAAAAATGTGTGAAATGTGCATATAAAATTTTCGAAAATCTTATACTCAATCGTTTGAATTGGTTTCTAGAATTTAATCAAATTTTTAATAATAATATAACTGGTTTCCGAAAAAACACTTCTACGTATGATGCTTTAGCGCCAGTAATATTGAATATTCATTATGCATTTTATACTAGACAATATCTACTAGCAATAAGCATTGACCTAGAAAAAGCATATGATTCCGTAATTTTGGATATATCCTTATTAATAAATTATATAATTTAAATATACCGAGTAAGATCATTCGCATAATTCATAATACGTTAATAAATAGGAAAATATAGGGGAAAGTAGTACACAGTGGATCATTGTACACAGTGGATCAGAAGGCGTTATTCATTTGTTTATTGCACAAATTCAACTGGCGCATGTCAGTTATTCTGTTTTCAGATTACACACTTATTAACGAAATGTCAACAACTGTGGATGCTTCTAACTTGTAGTGAAGTGAAACATCTGTTTTCCTCGTGCTAAAGTAAAAAATTAAGTAACAGAAGTGAATGCTCTGACTTTGTTATTAATCTTGTAATTTAGAATATCATGGTCATGAGAAGTAGGTAAGAATGTATTTGTAATATGGCATTGTTTATTTTGTTCTTCTACTTTAATAGTTCCTTGGCGTGGGAAATTGTTTGGGTTGACAGCAACAAGTACACAGTGGATCACATCGGTGTGGTACACAGTGGACTGATCCACTCCGTACCTCATTGTGTTTATAGAAGTTCAAGTATTTGGCATACTCATTTAGAAACATATCATAATATTGGGATCTTACGGAACTTAAGCAACAATCCTTTAATTCAAGAAGTAGAGAATGTAGATGCAGATTCGAAAGAAAATGCTTTCCAGAAAGAAGAACTTTAACAGTGTTTTAGTGTCACCTCAAGAAACATCGTAGAAAGAAAGTTAGAAGTTGTTTCTTCACAGACACTCCGGAAAGAGCCAAACGTTTTGAAGGCAAAGCCAAAAAATAAAGGGAGGCCAAATTCAGCAGCAATCTGAAACAAAAAGGATAAAAAAAAAAGACGTTCCGTCCCGAAGAAAGTGAAAGAAAATGGTAGTTCAACGGAGAATGATGATTTTCAGCCAATTGTATTATAAGATTCTCCAGATGATGATGATACTTTAGAAAACAAAATCTTTCAGTTTGTCACACGATTATGCCCCTCAGGCTAAGGAAGACGGTCGATGTTACTTTAGAGACAGAAACTACTACTTATGATGATTTGAAACAGAGTCAAAGAGAAGTTCAACCTGGTGATTGCGTTCTTGTAAGATTTCTTTCACGGACATTACATTGATCAAATCACGACTAGGAAAAACAATGAAAATGTCTTTAGATTTCGCTCTGTATCTTACCTGAAAGTTTCATCCAACCAAATAATCCAGATATTTAACCCATACACAATATTTGAATAGTAAGAGGGCTTCCAAAACCTCTTGACTAATAATTTGCATAATCAGACAAATTGAACCCAGTACAGAAAATTGAATACTTCATTCTTATAACAAATTACTTATGTTATTGTGCATAATTACTTAAACTTCTAAATTTACTAATCCGGAACCAATGATCCTCTGTATAACATATCAATTTAATTGTCTAAAACGTTTGTTTTATAAGAGTCGTTTGTATTATTTATTTTGGTAATCAATTCCTGAAATTAATAGTATGCTATTAAGATCTTGTAATACTTCAATTCTTTTATTTGGAATTTTAAAATTTATTTTGTGAGTAATAGTACAGATTTTGACAATAATGCTTACAATTTTATGTAGATTTGGAGATTTGCAAACGATGGGGCCCTTTATCATACGTTTCTATTCATTACTTTCAATACATTGTTCCTTTGATCCACTGTGTACGATGGTGGTACACAGTGAATCACTTTACAAGCATTAGCGTTAACTGTAACTGTAAGATACAGAGAAGCGCTACAAATTAATAAATTACTTACGAATGTAGTGGAGACATGTGTCCATGTTCTACACTAAACAAATTCCAGTAATACTTACATTGAACGGATTTATGCTGAAAGTTTTAAAAATTGATCCACTGCGTACTACCTTCCCCTATATCAAAATTGGTAATTCTTATAACACTTATCGTAGTACTTCACAAGGTCTCCTACAAGGTAGTAAATTAAGTCCTATACTATTCAATATTTATATTAATGACTTATTCAAATTAAGTACAGAATCAATTCAATTAGTATCCTTTGCTCATGATATTTTGGCTACTACACTTACAACTAATCTAGAGATGGGGAAAAATAAACTAACATCTTTCCTTCTATCATTAGTTAACTGGACCAATCAAAATGGATTAAAAATAAATTTAAAAAAAAAAAAACAAGTTTATAATCTTTTCACGGAAAAAATCCATACCTATAACTAAGATTAATATTCAAAATATTCAATTACCGAATGAATCTTATATTAAATATTTAGGTTTATTTTTGGATAAAAAATTAAATTGGAACCAACATCTCAATTATCTTTCACAGGAAGCGATTAAATTTACAAATCTTTTTCAGTGCATAGCAACTAAGAAATATTGTACCAATCCTTTTAGTCTAGTAATAATTCTAAAACAAAGTGTAATGGCTAAGCTTATGTATGGTGGAGTATTCTATCCACATAATCAAATCCAATTTTATAAACGATTTGATAACATCATTTATAACTTACTGAAGATTATCTTTTCACAACCTAGTTTTTGCCCAAAACAAGCAATATTAGAAGAAACTAAATAAATTCCACTATCTATCTTATTGCAAAAATCGGCTGGAAAATTAATTTTATCAAGATTTAGCAGAACTACTTCTTCAATGATTAGTAAGTTAGAACATCTGGAAAATTTATTTTAAAAAATCACACCATATTTCAATGATCAACCGTGGATATATCAAGCATATAGTAGTTTAAAATACCTAAAACCTTTCATCCATAAAGTACCTCTTATTCCTTGTTTTACTTGGCAGTATACAACGAATCTGGTCAGTATTCAAGCTAATATTCCAAATTTCTTTAAAATAGATAATTCAGAATTACGAAATAAAATATACAAAAACATTTGGACAAAACAAATTCAAAAATTACCACCTAATACAGTTTTGATTTATACAGATGCATCTAAATATCCAGAATCTTCAGTGGGAGCTGCAATATTCATTCCATCACAAAACATAACTTTGAAATATAAACTACCTCTATCATTATCTATTTTTGAAGCAGAAGCTTTTGCCATCCGCCAAGCCTTATTATATATCAAACAACAAAACCTAATGGTATCTTGCATTTGTACAGATTCCCTCAGTGTACTACAAGCATTAAAGAGCATTCATTGGAATGCAAGCGTAACATGGTTAATTCTAAATATAAAACATGAATTTATTTTGTAATAAGATCGTTACTTTAAAGTACTTTACACATACAAATAAACATTTCATAAAATTGAGCACTTCTAGTAAGATCTAATTGCAAGTGCCATCTTGTGTGCTCATTGCAAAACGAATCAAATATTTTTTTTATTTGTTACCTTTTTCGATATCAGAAGACGCAACCAAATGAACCAGTGTCTTGTGTTGTAGCTGAAACATAACTTGATTTTATAGTACAATATTTATGATATATAAAGTTTCATTGCGCAGTAGTTAAAGCTATGAACTAAAATATGTACTGACTTCCGGGTGGTGATCCACCTTAAACCAAATCAAGAGATGGGAGATGGTTTTGAAAACAACCAAATACGTGAGCTCCTATATAATAGGTGAAAGTATTGTCCTGGAGTTACATGGCACATTCCAGCTACTCATCAATTTACTAAATACCTTCCAAATGGTGCAAGCTACGGTAAAATACATTACACCAGTGAATGTAAACGTAACACTTGCACGTGTCCGATGTAACACTTGCACCTATTTCCATTTGAAAAAAACGAAAGTAAAATCTAATATGGCGGATCTAAGATGGCGGCCAAGGTGGATAACATGTTTCAGAAGCAGTACTTGATCCAATTTGTTTTGCATATGCCCATATTCATGTCCAGTGAGTAACATCTAAAGAAACTAAAAGAAATTTTGTGTCTGAGCGTTATGGTAGTATATGGTAGAATTCCGGATATATGAAGGCCCATAAATATGCCAATTACCAGCATGGGCAGCTAAATTTAGTACAATACACATTAGACAGCAGAGAACTTTGTATTTAAATCAATTTTATACGAATCTCGAGGGGACACTTCGCGAATGTACCTGGTGAGAATTAACATGTAGGCTACTATATCAACGAATGCCTGCGATGTATTAATTTCAGAACCGCAATTTAGAACCGCAAGAACTCTATGTTTGTTTTCTGAATGCAACATAAAAATTTGTTTCCATGATAATTCTTTTATTTACTTTTTAATATCAGTTCTACAAGTAGTACAACCTTCGACTATGACACTTTCTCGTAATTTAACTTATAAGCATTTAAACAATACAATGAACATTAAAAATCAAAGGGAGAAAATGAGACAAAATAAACCGTAGATTACCACATTGCCACGAGAAGTCAAAACATTCACATGAAAAGAAAATAATCTTCTGAATGGGTAGCACTTTTTGACAATTTTCTTTCTCTGGCAGATTTTTTTTTTAACAAAAATAAGATAAAATAGAAATATGTTTAAAACAAGTCTTAAAAATGCGTGTTTAAAACAAAATGTTTAAAAGGTATATAAAATTTGATTTAAACAAAACCAATTGTTTAAAACAAGTTTTAATCACTTGTTTCAAACATTTTGTTCTAAACAAAACAACCCTGCACCAGATTCATATTTCAAGTAGCTATGGTGACCTGGCACTCCGGATTTTTCAACCCATACACACACACACACACACACACACATATATATATATATATATATATATATATATATATATATATATATATATATATATATATATATATATATATATATATATATATATATATATATGTATATATATGGTCGGATTTATTGGGATGCAAAGGTGCACGCGCACCCCTTTCCTTGTAAATATACACTACTTAAAGTGAGAAGCTAGGAGTGAAAATAGCAACACTTTCCGAAAGTTTCTTCTGTCATGTTTCGATTTGGACTTAAATCAAAGGGATGTTTTGCAAAATCGATAGTTTAAGTCGATTTTCTAAAAGTTCAACAAAAGGATTCACCGAGAACACATACTTAGGATTTCCAGGGCATTTCCTCATTCACACCACAGGTGCCTAAAGGCATTTAAAAAATTCCAATTCAATTCAAATGTACTGGTAGTTATTGGTGCACCCCTCAGAAGATCCTTTCTCCCAAATCTTGTGTGTTGGTCCCAATTGATGAGTTTCTCGCTACGCCACTGATGTCTGATGTGTATTTGATTTATAAACTAAATTGCTTGCAAGCAAATGAAATGTCCTTCCTGCTTCCCTGGGGGCCTTTTTTTTTTTTTTTTTTGTAACTTTGGTGTATGTAGCTCCGGGTTCGATCCTTGTTGGGAAGTGAGCTCGAGCTTCAATCACATTGATCAGTGCAAGACTGTTGTAAAATAAACATATATGGTGACTACCAGCAGTGAGCTCCTTCATGCCTAAGCGCTTAGCGCCTTTGGCCTGGAAGACCCGGGTTCGATTCCCGGCGTGAGCACATGTGATTTCGATTCCATGTTAATCAATAGGTCCCCGTTATCAATAAGCTTATTTTAAAAACTTCACTCTTTGATCATTTCTCTTTTTCCTCTTTTTAAATACAGAGCAATCAAAGTAATGGTATTCTCAAAGGACATGTGCCTGGGGGCCTAAGGTGTTTATTGAATCTTAAGTATGAGGAAAAAGAAAACAGACTGAAAAACGTGGAATTTATTTGCTAGTATAATGGAGATTCTTTTAAAGCCAACCTTAGACTCCCTCCGCCTTATGCAGAGTCGTTTTGAAGTTTGATTAACGTCATACTAAAAGCCTGACTACTACAGGAACCTTATGTTAGTCGAACTCTTTAGTATGGCATTAATCACGCGTCAAAATGACTCTGCATACGGCCCCCTGTCGCCAAGGATGTTTAAACGTTACTCAAGTGTAACTCCAAGACCCTCAGAATTGAAGAAGATGAAATACAGGTACAAAAGGTAACCAATAAAGAAAAGAGAAACATAGAAATGGTACTCATTATAACAAAAATATGTCTACTTACACAAAAATGTTCTGCAGAATTTCAATACGTTTCATATCGCTAAAATCAAGGAACAAAACACTTTGGGTTCGAGAGAGAACTGGTATTCAGTGGAACCAGTTTTATCTTAACAATCTCAAGCAGGTACGACATAGGTGGGTATTTCGAGTAACGCTAATCCCTTGGTAACTGTAACTACAGTACCGAAATGCAGAATGTTCCATTGAATAACGTTACTCATTGTAACGTAATTCAGAGCGTACCATTTTAAAAGTTACACTGACTAATAACGTTATTAACTAGGTGCAGAGATGGGTTACAAAATAGTAACCGTAACAGATAACAAATTGTAAATATTGCACATTTCGTTAAGTTATCCACCCTTGCAATTTAGTGCAGTTTTGAAAGATAGGTATCAAGTAGCAGAAGAAAGGTAAGCATACGAAATAACATGGCAAGCAAATTTTCAAACCTAATTTAAGAAGAGCATGACATTTATTGGTGCTGTTGGGTAGTTGTTTCAGTATTATTGAGCAAGACTCGAGCTTTGTCCATTTGTATTAATAAGTTACCTCGAGCCCTACTTGGCGTAGGATCGAAAGTGTCAAATAGTGACCACAAATTTCATGAATTTTCCTTAGCTATACGTTTAGTATTAGACTTTGATGTGAGAGAGTTCGATTTGCGATTAGAGTTCACATTCAAGTACTTGTTAAAATGTGCGTTCTGTTATATAACGCACCTCAATTTTAAAGAGCTTTGCAGTTAGTACTTGTAAACAGTGGGGATTGGTGTTTAATCAGTACGTATTTTTTTTTTTTCCTTCGCAGTAACAAAAATTGAAGCGTTCAGAATATTAAGAGCGAACTCAACAAAGGCTTGTTTCCTGAAAATTCTCTCCCAATGGTCAAAATAATCGTCCATTTATTTTGAAACTGCATTTTCTACGTAAAAGAGGAAGGTCTTGCACATAGACATACAGGCACGAGAATGCCACAGATGTTACTACTCAAACATCTCGTATGTAATTACTGAGCGTTCAGATTGCACATAACTATAGTTGAATTCACCCTTACTACCTGGAAAGCCTCAATTCGCTTTATTAGAGAATATCCCTGTCACCAAAGAATTTATTTTGCAGCAAAAATCATACTAACATATGAAACCCTTTTGTCTTGCATTAGTTTGCTGTAAGGTCATGGAGCTATTGCAATATTGTAATTATTTCATACCACGTCTATGTAATACCAAAGCAGACACAAATCATCATCTCTTGGTTGATTGATTGTTTTCTTTTGAGCTGAGGAAACAGATTTAATTCATTACTTTCATTTCAAGATCAGTTATATTGATAGGAACACATTAAAAAATATGTTGTCAGATTCGAAAGAAAATTACGCTATAGTGTGTATCTGTAGAGAGTTTGAGCTTCTTCGTGGCTAACCGGCTAGCGTACGCGCTTTTGGAGATCCAGGTTAGCCATACCCGTGGCTCACGTGGGAGACCCGGGTTCGATTCCCGGCGGGAGATCATGTTCGGATACTACGTTAAGCTGTAGATCGAAGCTTCGTTGTTGAAAGGGACGCTAAATCAAAATGTACAGTCATGTTCAAATTATTAAGACTCACATTCGAAAAATGCAAAATTGATGTAGGAGTCCTAATTTCAGAGTTCTAGAACATTTAATTTAATGGTTAAACCACCAATGATATAGGATACTCCATTTGTTCACTGTACAGTTGAAGTGGTGATATCACCGTTGAACAGAGATGGTATTAGTGAGGAGGCGAAATTCTGAAAGTGGTGTTTCAGTTGTAGATAGCTATCAGCAAGTTACAGCCTGAAGTGTTGTGATTACTGTCGTAAGAAGTTAACGACATTCAAAACGTTCAACAGTTCGAATGGGCCAGTTTAAAATGATTGTGACGTGTTTCAAGTATCAATATTTTATTCTCTGTAGTCCTGTAATTGTAGCATAATGGTAAAAGCAAAAGACCTTTCTCCGCGTAAAATGGAAGTTAACAAAATACTTCTGGTGGAAATAAAATATACACGGCACTACATTGCTAGTAGAGTTGGGATAGAACAAAAATCTATGAGTAGAATCTGTTGAAATGAACAAGAGCCAAAATAGTGTTGGGAAGTGTGGGCGAAAACCAAAGCTATTGCTAAGAGGTATCAGAAAACTTGAAAGATTGGCTCTGGAAACAGAAGTGCAACTTCTAATAGACTTAAGCATAAAAATGGCTGAGTATGGCGCAGACATTTGGCCTGAAAGTGTTCGAAGGATTCTTGGTGCCGAGGGAATAAAAGCACAGAGTCTACTCCAATCATGGCAAAGAAGCGCCTCGAATGGGCACGAAGCCTAGAATATTGGACTGCTGATGATTGGAGAAGTGTGTTTCAGTGATGAATCATGTATCTGTGTCTGATGAATGTTCACAATATGTGCGACGTTGACCTGGGAGGAATTCAAGTTGGAATGTCTTTAATAAACCGTGAAGCATCGTACTTCAGTCATGGTCTGGGGTGTGATCTCTGTCTTCGGGCCTGGAAGACTATGTAGTAGGGAGGACAATGAAGCACGACCAATACCTACAAGTTCTTCAAAAAGCTTTCCCAGACTGCACTCTGGTTTATGACGTGCAATTCATCTTTAAGCGTGATGGAGCCCCATGCCACCGGGCCAAAGCTGTGACAAAATTCTTCGAAGACAACGAAATTAGTGATTTTCTGTGGCCATGCATTAGTCCTGATACGAACCCGATTGAAAACTTTTGGAGCCTCATGAAAGAAAAGCTAGAGAAGAAGTACATTAGAACCAAACTTCAATTGATCAAGATCAACAATTTGTGGTATTACGATGCTGAATTGAAAGCAAAATGATCTAAACCCGTACATAGGATGCCACAAAGGATAAAAGACAATAAAGAATAAGAGATTTGAAAAGAAATATTAATCTTTGTGTGAGATAATTTTCTTGTAAGTATTCCATTTTGTTTTTTTGTTTCCAATTTGGATATACATACCTTATAGTAATTATATGTGAATGTTACTTACACATTTGTTTTATCGATATTGAAAAGCATATGCCACACCCACTAGAAATTAGGACAGAGCTACAAAGTAGTAATTTGGACTAAGTTCGAACGTATTTTCTCACGTAATATGTAAGAACAGTATAATATTCAGAAACTGAATGTTGCGTCTAATAATTTGAACACTTCTGTAGAAAGCATGCTGATTTAATTTGAAGGTCTAGCACACCAGTCACTGCAGAGGGGTTAAGTTCCAAAGTTGGTCGTCCGTTTCTAGCAAAATTTTGAAAATTTACCAGGAAGAAACAGATTATTTGCTCGTTTATGTGCTTGATAATATGTAAGGAGGTCGAAAATCGTGTTTGTTATGTATGTGGTTATAACATGGAATTATTTGGCAAGTGGAGGGAACTTCTTCGCGTAATGTTACCGATCAGTTGTATTGTGGGAAAGTAACGAGAATTTGTATTGTCAACATGGTTGTAAGTATACAAAGACTTGCTGGATATTCTTTTGACAGTTTTTCGTGTTGTTTCACATTTTATTTAAATATTAATTTACATTTAAGGAAATAGACTTTGAGAAGAAAATTGCGCAGAACGCCATAATGTGTTCTTGCCAAATTTGTATCTTTAAATTCCTGGATTCTAGCGGTGTAGCTCGACAAGCGGAACTTAGCTGTGAATTGCGGTAAGGGTCGAAAATTAATTTCTCCAGTAAGTATCCAAGTATCAGCGGATTCTATGATTACTTCCTTTATTATCTAACATCAGTAAACACTCGACACTACCTGGCAACGCCGCACTATTCAAGCAGCGTTTAGCATAGCACCGAGAACATCTAGTGATCCACTTAATCTGAGCTCAAATCTTCCATATTTAAAAAGAATGGTCAGCAAAATGGCCACTTTAATCATGAAAGTGCAAGTGATATCTGAGTTTTTAAGCTTTTTTTTTTTCTTTCTTTCTTTGATTCTTACGTAGGCAATCTTCTTTTGGAAATAAAAGTACCTTGACTTTTTGGAATCTTTGAATACTCTGCAATTACCTTATCGTCTTCTTGTGTAATAAAAAGTTGCAAATCTAAGCATTTTAAAATTCATTCGTAACAGCTGTTAAGAGTTGTCTCCTTTATTTCTACCGCACGCAATAAAGTTGGCAGCTCTCCTTAACAAACTCATAAGTATTGTGTAGACGAACTTTACAAACGGCCAACTACTTTGGCAGTTTCTTCAGCAAAATCTGCGTATCCATTCTGGAAGAAAACAGATTCGGGCAGAGTACAGGGTACCTCAGAAGTTCCATTACTCCTGGTTTTGAGAATCTCCGAGAGCAGCGTATGCAAATCATTTTCAATATAGTCATGCATTGCTGAACTCGGTATATTCAGTTCACCTACTCTTCTGCGAAGCATTCTAACTGGGACATCGTAATTGACTGAGCGACGGCAGCACACGTGTTTCTTCATGTATCTTCTTACAGCCACTACGCGGCCTGTCTGACATATCCTGAAGCCCATTCAAGCATGGTTGCTTTACGAGATCATTCTTGGCAAAGCGATCTATGAACGCAGTCACTGTGTGTGGGTAATTGTTAGCCCTATGGATGGTCGTTCGTGCATCAACAATTTCCCAGCGTGACTTCGAACGCAAAGGGATACCAGACAGTGAGTATGAAATTAGTGTTACATATACCACAACTAAATTAAACTGATATTGTTCTCTAGGAGTACGTGGATACTGTGTAGAATAACTCTAAAAAAAAGTTTTGTAAAAATAAAACATGGTATACTTCTACTAGTAAATTTAATATGCCAAATGTACACCATTTTCCCCTCTGCATTTGACTAGGAGACGGATACAAGCAAGCAGAGAAAAAAACTACTGACACCATACTTTTTTTTTTGTGGTTAAGAAATTTACAATTTTTTTGTTTTTCTTCAGTCACTGTTTTTTCCTAACAAGGAATTATATATGTATATCAATGTATGACATAAAAAGGCAACATTTATGATACAGAGCTTCAATACCATAAAATATTTGTAAATTCTATGCAAGCTCAGTTTACATACAGATACTTCTAACTTTTTTTTTTTTCAAAGTCATGATAACCAGCACGTTACTTGTTGCAAAGAGTCATCAAATATCAGACTGACTGAGATCATGACTCCGTATTTTTTTTAAATATATTTTTTTAAAAACACCCATGTAAGTGGAGCTTGGTCCCACTGTCAACAGATGGCAGGCAGGTGCAACAGTCTTGAAAATTTGAAAACATTCACGCTCAGTTTAAATAGAGGCACCATCTTTGTATGTACGTGTTTATGTATATGAAGAAATTTATTTTATTTAAAATGTAAAAGAAATTCCTTTATGCACACACTTCTCAAGTGTAATGGTCAATTTCCTTCTTTAAGTATTTATGAGCGTATATATGTGCATATAAATATACACAATTACTTTTTTATATATATATTTTACGTCCTCTTCTAAATTGGTTCGAGCTCTTATCACACATCTCACGTCAATATGGAATTATTATTATTGTGTATGTATGTACAAGATACTTTACATTCAAGATGAACACAAAAACATTCCTGCAGAATGACATACACACAAAACCCGCCGTACTTATATACCAACACTCAACACCTATTGCATATATATTACAAATGCTATAATCAATCATAATTGTTGCATATACGAAACGAAGTCTGAGGTAGATGGAATTCATTTATCATAGACCTACCCTGTCACTGTTTATTTCGATATTATTAGAAGTTACATAAAGCTTCGATAATTTGCCTACAACACAATGTCAATTTTCGTTTCTGATGATTAAGTAATTCAGGTTCTACATCATACGAAAGTGAATTTAACATTTTCGGAATATAAATTTTAAAACATTACAGCCGACAAATTTTCTCAATATTTTAAAGCTAGCGTACACTTAAATAATAAAAATTGCCATAAACAATTAATAAAAATTGCCATAAACAATTAAGAACAAATATATTTGTGTGCAAAAGTAGTCTTTGTCCTAACATTCAATATAGTTCTATCAAATCCATTAACGGTATTTTGTTGCGATTCTTCGAATCTATTCTAAGACACACGAATTTGCCCTACAGACTAAGAACATAATTAAGACCGAAGGGATGGCAGTCGAATTGTATATGCAGAACGGCCAGCTGAAGCATATACCCACATGTCGCCAATTTTACAATGAAACTAAAAGGGGAAACGGACCAACTATATTCAAAACGGCCTATTGGGAAAATAAAAACCATGTTGGAGGGTCTTCCATCCAAGCACTATCCAAAAGTCGCTTCGTGCACAGAAAATTTAAATATTCATCAACAGAGATCCACTTATGTTACGATATAAATTGATGACAAATACCGTATTTAATCAAATATACGCACCTGTCTAAAAAATTATGTCGGTTTGAAGATTCTGTAAGATCAATACAGATAACTAACTACCAAACTAACGGATCATCATCAGATGCACAGCAATTGTAAGAAATATCTTTCCAGATAGAACTACCGGTAGTATCTATCCATTTTGAAAAATATTACGCAATGTTATGAACTGAAAAATTAAACAGTGTATTTTACTTAAAAACGTACGATTACAAGCGCTCCTAAAGAATTTTAGCCTATACTTAAGAAACTTTGTACTCGTATTCGAGTAAATACAGTATGTTCAAAGACAGACAATCACGAAAAAGAGAACGAGGAGATTTTTCTAAGTATGTACTTTTGCTTCCTTCTGTACAAGTCTAAAAGAATGCGCTTCTTAGATGACTTATCATTCATTTATAGTGTGAATAAACACTTAAAGATCTACTCTTTCTCGCAACAGCATCTGAATTCTTGGCTCAATTGTAGTAGTGAAGCACGCAATACGGTTTCCACAAAGATAATTCGTACATTTTTTTTTTGTTCATTCTCCTCTCTTTCGGAGCAGCCTACACCATCATGCCTTCAGGAAAACATACCACAATAGTGCCGTATATCCCCCTTGCTATTTTTTTTTTTTTTTATTTTTTAAGTTTTTACGAACTAGTCATTCTACTGAGGCTCAAATAGACTGTAAAGTACCTGGTACACAAAACAATACTCATTTTACATAAACCTGCTTGCTTCTTCGTGTTTTTGAAAAGAACACAGTTCTCCTGCTACGCTGTCTCTAGTGGACCAAGAAAGAAATTCCTAATAAACAGGATTTTATTTCTTATTATTAGCATTTCGAGATTACCTTTAATAGGCTTTAAAAGCATTCTTTTTCTTTTGTGTTGCTTTTGGTGAAAAGATCGAACAGTACCACAGAACTACAAGGCATACTAGACATATAAAAAACAAACAATTTTAACTTGAACATCTGTTCTAATAGATCTGTTAGAACCATTATTTTTAAAATCACTCACTCACTCTCCGCAACTTATGACCCTACAGGTATGAGATTTTTTTTTTTAATAATTGAAAAGGGCATTTTAAAAAACAAAGTTATACTTCTTTTTATACATACCTAGTGTCAATTATGATAAGGAAAAATGTTATTATGTACTATTAACTGGCTACAATGCACATTATGTACTAATTCTGATTAATTTGCTTTTCACTGCGATAAATACAGCCATAACACTTATGTTATTAAAATGATATGTTTTTTTATCCAATATACACAAAAGAACATATACAGGAATTTACACCCACAAGTAAAGTTTTATTTATTTATTTAATTTTTTGCTAAATTTATAAATGACGTGGAATTAATACAGATGAGACATGAGATTGTCGATACAATACAGAGCAGGCAACTACATCAGTATAAAACTAGGTTGGCACAGAACTTTTATCACATGGTTCCTTTATGTATGTTACTTATATATAGAGAGAGATAGATAAATTTCCTACCTTCCTCGCATTACAACAAACTTTCCATTAGATTCCATTGTTATATATATATATATGATAAAAAAAAAACACGAACCACTTGGTATAATCTCGAATGAGAACCATGTTCCTACAGAATTCTAATTTAATTCAAGACTGTTAGGAGAGAAAACAAGTTCATGTTTTTTTACTATTTTTTAAAATGAAACTTGGTATTTGCTTTACTCTACGTTCATTTTCCAACTCGTCAAATTTACGCTTCAAAAAATCCTATTTTACGCATTGGTTAACTAGCTATTGTTTATACCATGTAGCCAAGCCAGTACAACTAGGGATGAAATTAACATTCCATAACTTATCAGCCATTTTAAATATACTTATTATAACTGATCAAATTTCATGTTCGTAATTGTTCAAAACGAAATCCGTGTATCTTTTCTTTAGAACTGTAAACGGATAAATAATGCCTGAAAAAAATACAGCTTGCTAGAAAACTAAGTTAAAAGAGTGGTGGGAGTAGAAAAAACGTTAGTTACAGCTGAGAGAGACGGCGTCATAGTGGTCGTAACATTCTTCTTAACTGTAATCCCATCTGAGAAAATATTACATTTCGTACTTCTGAACTTCTAGGGACATTTCTTTCTAAAATTTTTACTTTCGCCGTCTGTTTTAGTTGTTCTGAAAATATATTACATACCGTCAATTTTATTTACAAGGACTCGAAGCCCACTATCATATCTAACTGACACACCATTATCTAACGTGCTGTATGTTTCAAGCGGAAAGAGCTCTATTATTTCTAAAGTTGATGTTAACTTCACAAAATTTTAACCTATTCTTCCTTGAAACGATAATTATACACTGACGTAAAAAGTTGCTTTTATTTGAGCCTGCTGCGTGCCTAATTACGTCCTACAGCCCTATCTTCCTGATGCACGTTTCTTATGTCTATTACAACAGAACTAAAAATATCCCAAGAAATGTGAATCCATATATTTGACGGAAATCATAAAAGATGATTCTACTTTATTTTGTAGTGACAGGCGTTCCAACAATTCTCGCTATTTATATTTACACAAGGACGAACAGTGTCTAATCATTTGTTTTTGTTTTTTAAATTAATGAGTTCAAATCAGAAAACAAGCATTTTGAAGTGTGATTTCGTGCAACTATCATAGTTAAGACATAAAAAAAGAGACCTCCAGTAAACTAGAAGTGTGATTCATTTTAACTTACATTACAATTACTGATAAAACAAAACTTCACAGCCAATATATTTTGTCCCATTGAACTTCTCTCGATTACATCGACAATGATAAAGTGCATCCTGAATCTTTTATACTCTCAAAAATGTTTGCTCATAATTGCACGTCTTCTGACAGTTATCAACGCAAGAGAAAATATTGTATTTAAGCTTTCATAATAGTGTAAAAAATTAAATCTTTAAGTTCTATGTCCCATGGCTATGCCAGCTAAGCTAAAGGAGACGGTGATAATGAGAAATGAATGAAGGAAGTGGGAGGAAACGGGAGAACCCCAAGAAAACCATGACCGCGGTGTTTGTCCACCACGAAGTTCACTTGGCGCGAGCTGGGATCGAACCAGGGACTCCATGCACGAGGTGAACGCCCTACCACTGAGCCACCGCGACCCCTCATAGTAGTGTACACCACCCTATAAGAATTTCCCTGTGTCAATTATGCTATCAGTATATATATATATATATATATATATATATATATATATATATATATATATATAAAAACCTGAAATTAGCAACTTTAGCGTTTAGGCTTGGCTACATAATAGTCTCTATATGTAAAAAAAGATCAGCAAGAGAAATTCTGTCCTCATCAATTGTCTAATACCAGAAGCTCAAATTTCCCTACCAGTACACGCTGTAGCGATCAAATTTAATTTTCTTAAATATCCTCAAAAATGAGGGATTACCCCACGCATAAAGGCACCTGGCAACACTCATAATTTACACTCTTCGTACTCTAGACTTCTCATCATCCTTTACTTTAACCTAAATACTCAAAATATTTACACCTCCCAACCTTGAAACAGACAAATCTTAACAACAACAAATTCATCAGTATACCTCAAACAACCACTTGTAATTTCATTCACTAACCCACAACTACTTGCTGTTCAAATATTTTACTTGCTGATTTTACCAAGTGGAACGCATTAAGTTTGCTTTGTATACATAAAACAGCAACTATATTTATTTAATCTTTTGCCTTCATAATTAAGCTTCAAATATACGAACATAAATACTGAGGCTATCTTATATTTTAAACCCACGAAAAAAAAAAAAAAATACTTGAAAACAATGTTTTACTGAATGTGACAAAAAATATATATATATATCTATATATATAGAGAATACTATATATGTATGCATCTATTTAATCACCAGGCCACCAAATTACCTTTAAAAACAAAAAGGAAAAAAGAAAAAAATACAGACACGTTTATTAGTGTTGGTTTTCTATTTTTGTTTACATCTAAAAATGCGCGTATGTTTAAGAGTGCATTCTAATAAATTGACACTTATTTTTTTTTCCTTTAGTAAGCTCATTACAATGAAAAACACGAACATGACTAAAACCGTTTATATATATATATATATATAATCTCTTTTCTATATATATATTTTTATACACTATGTAATAATCTATTTAAGTTTTGTTTATGTAGTGGCCATTTAATAATAATCAATTCTTAAGAAAAAAAGTAACAGAGGGACCATCACTGCAAACGTCTAGTAGAATATGATTATTTTTACATTTCTAATAAATTCCCATGTTTTAAAATGTATATCTATATACACACAGATCACAAGCAACTAAACGCTGACTATAACAATCTGAATCCAGCAAACAACACGTGTCACAAACGCGCACAAAAAATCCACTGAATATAACAATACCTGATTCATATTGTCTACTCTTTTTTTTTAAATATGTAGTACTTACTAGTTCATGCAAAAAAATGAATAAATAAATCATATGATGCAAGGTTGTCACATTTTTTGCTCGTATGCAGAGAAGGTAGTACCTCTTACTTACTTGTTTAACTGCAAGGAACATCTCTCTTTGGTAACACTATTTTTCTTTTTTTTTTTACCTATATATATAATATTTAATTGCGAAAACTGTGATGCTGAAGAATCGTTTATTGTTTATCTGTGACAAGCAAAGTATACAATTTTATTGTTTTCAATTTAAAAAATGAAAAGTCCAAGCTACCTAACCGAAACATTTAATACATATGAATTGTCCACACATATATAAAAAAGAAAAACCTAATAATTATACGTGTTGATTAATACTAAAAGCATAACCTAATTATACTACTATATTTGATTTCATAATGTGTATAAGGGTCAATGATATTGCATACAATTGTACTTGTCACTTATCTATGACTGAAAAAAAAAAACAAAAACAAAAAGAATACTACCCATAATCCAATGCACCAAAAACATAGAGTTCCTGTGCACTACTTGTTTTTTGTATTTTTAATATTTTACTACAAGTCACTTAAATAAGGCTAGCTGGGCTCTACCACAACACTGCGGACCCCGACTCAGGAACCAATATATTTAGTAAAAGGTTTTGCAATTCACACACATTCACGCTCACATACTACATGAACACAATTCTACAATGTACAATATGAGGGTATATACCACCCTCGTTAATAAATCTCCCACCCATTTTTTCTCTTTTTTTTTTTTTAATTCCAAAAATAATGTTCATCTGACATGATTAATATAATCACTACAATATCACTGAGAGTACATATGGCAATAGGATCGGACCCACCAAACTCTCCAGCATGTATATATATATATTTATATATTTTAAATACACAAAAACAATACTCAAAGAGGACATGATAATTGTTTATAGTCAAAAACCCATCACTATCTACATTAAAATCGTAGTCTTCATCGCTACTTAATTATCACATCTATTGACTTCAATCAATTTACACCGTTACAATGTCATGATGAAAATGCAAATGCGTTAATGATAATGCTATTTTTTTAATAGATTATATACATAACAATACACAATATGGATAATGGAAGTTTGTGAGTACTGAGAAGCAAAAGGTGATATAATACACTTAAAAATTAAATGACAGTTACTTTCTCTTGTTTTACGAGGAAATTACAATATGTATAATAATGCTGTTAAGAATTACCGTCACAAAGCCGTTTTTCTCTTTGTCTACTACTTAATTATAATATTTCCTTATACAATTTAGATGCTAAAATACATTGAAAGATGAAACATTAATAGCAAACATGTAGTTACAATAATAAAACACTAGTATGAAAATGTGATTTAAAAGTATCAGCCACCTGTACTTCTTAAAACTTTTTTTCTTAACGAGCAGGGGATAAGAGAGAAAAAATACAAACCTTTCGAAAAAAAAAAAATGCTCTGCCATCACCACGGCACTTGTTTCATTAGAAGTAGAAAGACCAAGTTAATTACTTAATGATTGAACGTCCAAGCATTTGTCCTCCTGGTAATGCTGTAGCCCTTTTAGTAAGACAGAAACGTCGTGCTCGCAGAACGGAAGTATTGTTATGATGTTATATTATTATTCGTTTTTCGAAGATTTAGGATTTACAATTTAGATTTCTGGGCTTTCGGCATCTATGACCATGTTAGCCCATTACGTATAAGGGATGACGTCTCTCGGCAAGCACATTATTCGGGGAAAGGGAAGGAAGGAAGCAGCCTGGGACCTATATGTTAGGTAGCACTCCAGTATTTGCTTGGTGTGAATGAGGAAAACCCAAGACAACCTCATTCAGGATTGCTGGCCTGGAAAAGATTTTTACACTTTTTCGACCGAGTGCCTCCACCGGGAATCGAACTCAGGACCGCTCGCTCTTCGTTTTTCAAGTATATTTATTAGTTATAATTCCAATGGTAGAACTTTCTTTGTCTTTCTGCGATGAGCTTTTGTAAGTCAAAAATTTTCTGCAGGAATTCCCAAAATAAAAAATCAAGATGATACTATCATGTTTTTACTACAGCGTTACATGGCAATTATTCTGCACAGGCGCGGAGATTTTCTGCGATCATATCGCAGTTCGCGGCATGTTCTGCTATGGGGGTTATAATATAGTAATACGAACAGTAAAATTAATAAAGAGTAAGAAACATCACACTGCTCTTTCAAAATATAATATAACGAATGTCTTTGCAAAGGTATAATTACATTTGATCTATAACAGACCTGGCTTTAAAGCTGATAACGAAGGAACAATGTCATGAAATTGTACCAATCAGGTTTTCGTTACAGGTTATGTATGTATGTCTAATATATCGAAACTCAATTACATCCTGCTGACAGTACAAGTTTACATCCATTCGCACAAGTTTCTGTGCGTACTACACGTAGGACGCTATGTCCTCGCGGGAGGATGATGCTTGGACGTACTATCATTAACTTCTGTTGACTGTGTGTGTGTGTGTGTGTGTGTGTTCCGTGTTTTTTGGTACTCACAATTTGCGTTATCTAGCGATTGCATCCGACCATCATCATGGCATGTTTCCCCATTCTTTACAAATTTATTATCTACACGAAAGCAGGTCGCACGATAAAATGTCACTCACTATGTACATGTATATACCCGTTCAAGAAAAAAAATAATTAGTTTAAAAATTGACTTCAACAAACCCTGTTCTCTGATGGGGTTTTAATATCTAGCTTTCTTTCTCTCGCTATATATATATATATATAATATATATATTATATACACAATTCAACTATTAATGAAAAAACAACTTTCCTCTGCATGGTTCATTAAGACATCACCATGCGGGAATACATCACAATAAATTAAAAAAAAATACAAGAGGAAAAATTAATAAAATTGCTAGAAGTATTTCATGCTGAGTCCCTCAATCCCAGAGAGACAACTTTCTCTGGTTCATCATCATTATTCGTCACTTACAAATGCATTTCTATAATAATGCAACGAAGTCTTTCAAACAAGAGAGAAATATAATATAACCTGTCACCAATCATCTGGTATCCAATTCGTAAAAGAGGCTCAACCATTAAATAAAAAACGGGGACCGTCACAAAGAATTGATCAAACTGATTCTAAAAAACATGCATTACTTTTTTTTGTTGTTGTTCAAAAATTAGTAAAACTGCGAGCTAATTTACACTATCGTAACCATTTCTGTCGAAAAACCACTTGTTTCAAATGCATACTTTTTACCTTCTATTAATGCATTTTTGTCACTGGTCACTTTTTGCATTTACATATATATATTTACATATATATCATTTGTTATATTTTTAGTTGTTGGCTAACAACTATTACACAACCCACGATTGTAATCTTCTTTTAATTACACACCATTAAAATTATTTGTCACAACAAAGACAAGACAGAATTACAATAACAATGCTACAAATAGACGAGAAAGAAAGAATAAAACACAGGTGTTTTTTTCCGTTTATCTTTAAAAAAAATGGTCATTTCATTATTAAGATATGCAGTCCGTTGTTCTGCTAATTCCAGAAACGAGGGTGAAATAAATGAAAACCTTCAACATAAAAGAGCAGTCTTACTACGTCGGTTTTTATTCTGTGAACCATAGATGCTGGTATTGAGACTTGACTGGGCTAAGAGGAGCATATCCATACGACGCCGCAACCTGTGGATGTGCTGGAAACACTGCAGCTGGTTGCATGTGCGCCGGAAGTGGATGGGAAGGATGTGTGGCCAAAACAGGACGCGCACTTCCATGATGAGCTGGTGGAGGCAAAGCCCTGAATAGAAAATAATAATAACAAGAGTTACACTCAGTAATATTTAATATGGCTGACACTGACACAGAACCAAATCTATATACCTCAACTCCATCTCACTTTTAGAAAGTAGTAAAACGGACGTGACGTTCCTATTAATACTTATACTAGTAGAGATAATACCGCTCAAGAAAGAAACAAAAAAGCGAATCAGATAGCGGTGACTCAATAACCATATCAATTCAACTGAACTCATTTCAGTACTCAGGATTTAGGATTTTAGATTTCTGGGCTTTTGGCATCGATGGCCAGGGTAGCCCTCACGTATGAGGGATGACGTCCCTCGGCGAGCACACTTATCTATGGAAAGAGAAGGAAGCGGCCTGGGATCTGTATGTTAGGTACCATCCCGGCATTTGCCTGGTATGAATAAGAAAAAAAAAAAACATTAAAACCTCATTAAGAATGGCAGGCCTGAAAAAGCTTTTTACACTTTTTTTTGACAGAATGCCCCACCGGGAATCGAACCTGGAACCGCTCGAACCGAAAGCAAGAGCGTTAGCGACTATGCTACGCGGGGACACTGATTTCAGTATTGTGTTACGCTATTCTAAACATTGCTTCTTCTGTTTTCTGGTAATCAACAAAAGCGCATCACAAAATTTACTGGACTCCTCACACAGAGCTCAAATCAATGAACAGCAATTACAATCCTGCCGAACGATGTGGCAATAACTGATTTAATTTTACGATTTTCTTATTGTTATTCTAATAGTCATTCTTACCTTCATGTTTACTGTAAAACTAACTATAGTATTTGAAGTATTTTCAATACGTTTTTATTTGAGTATGGGTAAATCTAGCAGTCTTACTTGTCTCCTCCGGCCGCAGTTAGAGATGTATGTACTTATATGAATATCTTTGATGTACTTATCAAAGTTATTTATATACGTAAAAAATACTTTTATGGTCAACTACCTAAGATAACTTAAGCCATACACCTCCCATTTACTGCGAATCGAGGCAACAGTCACATTTTAAAGAAGTGCTGTAACATACGCACATGAGTAACTGTGCTGAACAACTCTTCATTTTTCTAACAGAAAACCGACTGACTACGCTGTATGACGTGTTTTGCGTATTTCCATTTTGGGATCTTCTAAAACTGAGACTTTTACTTTATTTTTTATTTATTTATTTTTGCGCGTACACCGTCGAAGTCCAAAGACTTCAAAATTGTGTGCAACATTTCAGTACTTGCAAGTGCTGTTTGTAACAAACCCGAAGTTAAAAAAACAAATTCTGAAGCACCCGAAAGTTAAGACAGCGTATGGACGCTGACTTCCTTATCTTAATCATGCGTGATATATTAGAAAAAAAATGATGCTTGTGGAACTACATACGTATTTCTATCAATATCCTCCAATTTTACTGAGGTAGTATAGCAGTTTTATAGAAACATAATTATTAAGTGTATTAATACAACAGTTTTGCCGGTACTTCCGGAACGAATGATGAAGCGAGGAAATAACAGTTTTAACGAGAAATTTTAGTAACAGAATCAAGACACATTAACATTTTCCGTACAACTGAAGGATACTGACAGAATTATGTAATTCTAGAAGAGTATAATTTCTTCCTAACAAATCCCGCATAATGAAGATGACAAGGTCATTGAAACGTGGCATAGGCATGAAGTCTTTCATTTGGACGCTTCAGTGATTATTATTATTATTATTATTATTCATCCTATTATGTCATTAAGTAAAGCCTTAAGTGCTTATTACGATTACATTACCTTGGCTTGCTTCTATTTTCTATGAATCTCACTCAAAATTATAGGACGAAAATGTTAAATTTCAACTAAGTACAATAACCTTCCTCAAACTGTCCCTCCTTCTCTCAGGAAGGCTCTATAACGGAGCTGAAACGTTATATATTGAGCGTGATTTACTACATTATAAGTATATTTAAGCACTGAATCAGCGAGATTCACCTATTAATATTCTGATTTATAAAATATTTTCTCCCTTAAAATCTACATAAAACATAATTTAGACACTTGCTTGATGTATATATTGTCTCCCAAGAAAATTAAATCTTTTGTCTATGAACAGCCATGTTATTTGAACACGTTGTGATGTGACACCAGTTATTTTAAAAAACAATTCTTAGGTTTAAGAAACTCAAAATCCTCCCGAAGATTCTCACTGCAGGAACTAAAAACTTATCAATGCAGTTCCAAATCAACACAACCCGGACTACTAATTACCCATCTCTCTAAAAGGAAAACCTTTCGAACCAGTATTAGAACATTAATGCCCTCAAATAAATAAATAAATAACAAATCTCGATACATTGCAAGAAACACAATGCCTGCATCAGTGGTAGCTTTATATCAGACCCACTGGTAGAGCTAAAAATATATTATAAAATAGAAGATACGGGTCACAGTTTTCTAGCTGCCATTTTAAAATTAAATCACTATCATGTCGCAGTTGGTGCTGAACTATTTATTTATTCAATGTGAACAAAATCGCCACAATCGTTTTCGACAACTCTGTCGAACAAAAAATAGGAAATTACCATGTGTGAAGTTTTACAAAGGAAATAACTTGTGCCATTTGCACGGTTATTAATGGGACATTTATTTATATGACATGAACGAAATCGCCTGAGCTTTGTTTTGAGAAAATTGTATGTTAAAAAATTCCTAGATTTTTTTTTCAAGTGAAAATTCAAACTTTGCTTTATCCAGTTTTTGATGTTCTGATCCAGTGGTTCTCAACGTGGGCATGAACGCCCAGCAGAAGCGTTCTCTTTTCCAAAACGGGTCCTGGGTTAACATAACGGGAGACGCTCAGAACAATCGCATTCACCCAAAGAGGGACTACGTTCGAAAACGCCGAGAACCACTGTCCTAATCGACGGAATATGTAAAGAATGGAAGTGTCGAAAACCATATCAAATGAAATATCTTCCGCTGAGAATTTCGAAAATTTCTGTTCTGTAGGAATCTAATTAGAATAAGACCCAAATCGATGAAAGCTAACTTAAATTTATTTGCAGTTACTAATGGAATTACATCTGAAATAAGATTAGACAATTTTTGATTACGTATTTAAAGTTTCCTGTGCTGTTGGTGATAAATTTCGTAAACTATTTTCAGCTCTCAAAATTATTTTCTGAAATAATTGTTCTTAGAGGTATTATTTCTTTATGTACTTTTGATAATCCAGATATGATGGAAAGGAAAAGCATCAACTTTTAAATATTTAACTGTTTCTTGACTATCACCATGATTCAAAGAACAGTTGTTTCCTGGGCAATTTGTCCAAGATCTTTTATCCAAATTGTTTCGTCTACTTTACTTTATGTTGCTTTAATTATTGTTTAAATGCCTAGTACTGCCTATTCTTTGCATTACCCTCAAAATCAGTACTTCATCGGGATAACTACATATCTCTCTTCCTTCGAGAAAGATTTATTTCAGTTCCAAGAAATTTTAAAATAACAAAATGTAACTTATGTTCAGATCAAACTCAAGCTTTATCCCGAGACATAACAATGTCACTGCAACAAATGTGAAAGAACTGTTTCGACTAGCAAGAATAAACTAAATTTTCAAAGATGAAAAGTGTATTTGATAAAAATGTTCTTCCCTGCTTTAAATATGCCACGATTACAACCACGGAAACAGGATTGTTTTTATATATATATATAAACAATCCTGTTTCCGTGGTTGTAATCGTGGCATATTTAAAGCAGGGAAGAACATTTTTATCAGATACACTTTTCATCTTTGAAAATTTAGTTTATTCTTGTTAGTCGAAACAGTCAGTTATGTCTTTCATTGTAATATACTTTTGTTTTCCTTCTTTATATATATATATATAAAGAAGGAAAACAGAAGTATATTACAATGAAAGACATAACTGACAACTTAAAAAAAAAAACACCTTGTTATGAGCAATCGCAATGAATAATTCCTTCCGAAAGTCAGTCAAAATGTATTAGATTAAAGTACATTTAGTAATCTACCTATTCATACGTTTACACTGTTGTGAGCAAAGTAATAATACATCAGTCCGAAGCTGCCGACTTTGGACGGATGTATGAAGTATAAATGTACACAGAAACAATTTCATTCTTCCAAAGTAGACTGAAGAAATACTTTCAGTCTACAACAACAATTTCAAATCTTACTTCAATATCATTCTTCTTTCTTCAGAAGACGTCCTATATAAACAATCAACCGTCTGAACACGATTCTTAATTTAAATTTGGTTTTTATCGTCATTGAATGTTTATGCTCATTATTTCGAATTAAATTTTAGTATTTCTTGAATTATAAATGCTCGTGCCTGGACATCCGGTCTCTAGTCATAGGTATGGAGTGTTGTCAACTTGGTAGATATTTGTGTTCAAAAGCACCATCAATTACAATTACACAAAATGTTTAATGGTATATATATATATATATATACAATTATACACATTCTTTACTCGCCAAAATCTTCACAATAAATTCAAATGGAAGTTAATTTTAAGTAGTTTAGTGTTCTTTCAATATATGGCGACAACGTCCTCTAGCAATAATAATATGGATGAACCTAACTAACTCTATGGTCTATAGAGATGGGAGATTCAACGCCGCCTTCACAAAAGCTCTCCACTATTTTCTATCCTTAGCAAACTGGATCCAGTTTCTACGTTGTATTCCTATTTCTGCGAGATCCACCTTAATGCTGTCCTCCCATCTGCGCCTAGGTCTTCCTAAGGGTCGCTTTCCGAATGGATTTCCAGTTAAAACTTTGAAAGCGTTCCTACTTTCTTCCATTCTGGCTACATGACCTACCTACCTGAGCCTGCTAGACTTAATGACCTAACAATATTTGCTGAACGGTATAACGTGTGCAGTTCCTTGTTATGAAGTTTTCAGCATTCCCCATTTCCGTCCCTTTAGGGTCCGAATATTCGTCTTAGGATTTTGTTCTCAAATACTTTCAGTCTACATTCTTCCCTCAGAGTAAGCGACCATGTTCCGCACCCATACAGGCCAACAGGCATGATTATCGTTTTATATATTTTAAGCTTCAAATTCCTCGAGAGAATTCAAGACGACAAAAGATCTATAACATGAATTCCCTGCTTTTAAAGTCTACATTTAATTTCTTCGTGAATACGATTTTGGTGTTAATAATGATCCTAGATACTTGAAAGTATCCACTTTGTCGATACTAAAAAGCTAAGGAAGTTAAAAATTTTATCATAGAGTAAACAACGTTTGCTCCTTATCTTCGAAGTTGCATTGAAAGATGCAGGCCTCAAGGAAAAGAGAAGTGAATTTGTCACTAAGGGAAAGTCCACATAGAATCCTTGGCCGTACGACTAGTGTTCTACTCTTTGAAAGTTTTCTACGACTTCCACCAGAAAGAAATTTATTAACCATAGAGGAAAGAAAGAATTTCAAGTTTAGCTTGCGACAGATATGTGAAGGAGTTTACTAGGTCATTGTCTTATGACACTGTCTATTGTACTACATAGCAGATAGATTTATTAGTCAATTGCTGTAACTATTTTCTGTGGAAAATACGAACGAACTCAGTTTATCTGTCCATTACGATGAGGTTACTAAAACGCTGGAGCGAAAAGAAGACTTCCGTAAAAAGAAAGGTTTAGTTCCGTAATAATACATATAATTTTGTCAGGAGAAAAAAAAATCTGTCCAATTATTCAGGGTGCACCGTATATATAATCGGACAACCTGTTCAGTCTTCCAATAGTTCATTAGTCATGAGTTCCATTAGTTCTTTATTTTCCCCTAAATACCTGAACACATTTTACTTTCAGTTTAGCAACACTATTACCCTGCATTCCAACATGGCGCAAACTCGCAACCTTTTGCAGTTTCTTTTCTGTTCTTTAGTTCGGCTCCCCTATCTCATGAAGCACTTATGAAAGCGCTTATGAACATGTGTGATTATGTTCCAATCTTCTGGCATTCTTTTGTTCCAATATATACACTGAAACCTGTTTATTTTGGCAATCGGTTCAACTGGAAAGTGTCCAACTTAAAGGAAATAAATGTATTTTGAAACAAAAACTATTAAACATTGTTAATAAACACTTGTAACACAGCAACTAATTATTGTCTACGTCATCAGTTTGTATTCTGAAAACAATATATAGTAACTAGTACATTTATCTATAGCGGAAAAAATCGTCCTTCAATGATTTTTAGCAAATCTTGATTTTTAAATATACACTACACTTACTTCTATTAACAGATTTGTTAAGTTCAAGGCCGAAATTAGTGGTCAATAAATTGGGAACCAAACGTCTCTACTTGACAAAATTTGAAATGTTGGTAGACTTAACAAACTTAACACGAGTATGAAATATCGTGGTATACAAGCCTTTGTTTTTAAGCTACTAGCTATAAACTTCGACTGTGGACTCAAATTTAGTCCAAAGTGGCTCCGTGTAGTGTAGTCGCTAACACTCTCGTCTTTAGTGCGAGCGGTGCCGGGTTCGATTCCCAGTGGGGGCATTCGGTTGAAAAAGTGTAAAAGCTTTTTCAGGCCAGCTATTCTGAGTGAGGTTTTCTTGGTTTTCCTCATTTACATCAGGCAAATGTCGGGATGGTACTTAACATATAGGTTCCAGACAGCTTCCTTCCATCCCTTTCCTCGGACAATGTGATCGTTGGGGAACAACATCCTTCATACATGACGGACTAACATGGCCATAGATGCCGAAAGCCCAGGAATCTAATTCCTAATCCTAATCAAATTAGTCCAAATCCAGATTTACATGGCAAATAACTCGAGAACTAAAAATCTGCACACCTAACGCTCCCACTTATTTGGCGAACACAAATTCCTCGACCTTTACACGTTTTCTACGTTACGATTCACAAATTTTCAGGTCTATATATAATGTAAAAGAGCAACTATATTTGTCCCGACCACAGGGTTCCTCATCTACTATGCATGTACATAGTTTTGTGTCTAGATAAAAAAGTTTTCAGAAACAAACTCGTTTAATTTATAAAATAAACTAACCTAACTTTGTTCGCGTGTATTTGTTGTATGACTTTAAAGTGGGCCTGTCAGCTACCGCATCAAGTCGCTGCATATGCCAGGCATATGGAGAGAACGCTGTGAACGAACGCACCGCTAGGCATTGGTTTCCGAAATTCCGTTCGGGAGATGTGAGCCTTTTGGGTGAACCTCGCAGTGGACGATCACGTCTGTCTAATGATAAAGCCATCGAAGAGGACAGTGGTCTAACGTGTGATGAACTTGCAGAAAGGTTCAGTTCCGCTGAAACAGTCAGACTGCGCCTCATGGAATAGGGAAGCCATACAAGTCAAGCAAATAACTACACACTGTCAGCAGCCAACAAGGAACAACGAGTGACAACCTGTTTGTCCTTTCTCACTCAAGACCTAAACATACCAACCTTTGATTGCTTGCTTATTATTGACAAAAAGTGGTTCCTCTATGAGTCCTAAGCGTACCACACATTGGGTGTCGCAATGTGATCCTGTTCCTCACATCTCAAGACTACATCTACGAAAGGAAGTCTAGTGGAATTGTCGGCAAATGGTGCATTACGAGCTCCTTCCACCTGGTCAAACCATCACTCTAATCTCAGTATCGTGCATTGTGGCAAAAGGAGCCGGTACTGATGAATCGCAAGGCTGTGCTGTTCGTGCATGACAAATGCAAAGCCACATGTGGAAAAACAGGACCCTGAAGACCCTTCAGCAACTTGGTTGGAAGACAGTCATGCAACATATTCATCGGACCTTGCGACAACATATTACCACTTGTTTTATTCCGTCGACAACCACCTCCGTGGGAGATCTTTCGCAAATGAGATAGACTTGCCGAGCGCACTTGCAGACTTCTTTATATTCATGGCCGTCGAGATTTATCGCCTGGGCAGTGTGCAGCTGCAGGAACGTTGACAAAAGGTATTGGATGCTGATGGAGATTGCTTCGAAATCTAAAAGTACGAACCGTCCACTGTATTTCTCTTTGTTTATCACTGCTCTAGAACGGCAATAACTTTTTTGGTTACCTTGTATTTCGCAATGGCTTAAATGTGTACAAAGCTTGTCAATGTCTACCACAAAGTCAAGTTTCGTCAAGATCGGATGAATTATCGATTACGATTTAATGGAATTTCTTCATTTCAATTGGCTCCAAATCGAAATTTGAAGGTCAATAACTCGAGAATCAATGGTCTGCACTTCATAATATTTCAAATGTGTATTGAGCTCTTCAAGGTCTAAAACCATGCCAAGTTTGGTCAGGATCGAATTAGTGTCGTCTATAACACGACATATAAAATACCCTTTCACTCTAATTTGATGGCCACAGGAATCAAAGGCCTGATACCATAATATCTCAAATGCGTACCATAAACTTCATCCATTTATTTTATTTATTTTTTAAGAAAAATCAAACGAAGGACGAAAATTATTTCTGCAACATAAAGACGTCGTATATAATAACTATCTCTCTCATTTTGCCATTTACACACTATTTTTTAATGTAATTTGAACATGCTAATTACCTACAAAGCGTTACGGCACATTCTTCATCCTTTTCTCTCCCCCACCTATAACGATACATGCAGATAAAAAAAATAGTCAGTTTCAGGAAATAACACAAACATCCACTGTCTCACCCCTCAAAGCCGTAAAACACCAACAGCGACCATGTTGTACATTCACAAACACGTATTACATAGCCTCTTTGTGGTTGTTGACCAGCAAGCAACGGAACGAAAGAAAGAAAAACTTATCCTGTTATCTTATTCTTCTTTGTCAGCAACACTTTTCCCAACGTGAATCAGAAGGCATTTATCCCCGTTTTTCTGCAAGCTCCCCAAAAGAAAACAGGATTAGAAGATGTCAAACAAAGGAATATAGATCCGTTTGGACTGAACTATCAAATATAGAATATGAACGGAAAGTTTTAAGGGGCCAATTTATTAATATATATATATACGAAAACAGGCATAGAGGTAACCAAGAGTACATCCCTATTGTATTTCTAGAGATGGACAAGTTTTCCCTTTCTCCCTTCCGTTAAATGACCTCCTGAAATACATAAGAATAAAATATATTCTGGAAGGATTCCTAATAAATGAAGATCACATAACTGTCCAACATATAGAGGTGAATATAACATTATAGTGTAGGAAGAATGTTATTTCAATTCAGCCGAGTCAACGATACACTGGGAACAAACCTGCAGAGTAATAAATAATTTTGTGTGATAATAACAGAATTACCCTGTCAGGGGACTTTTGAGACACCCTATATTTTATATATATATATATATATAGGGTGACTCAAAAGTCCCCTGCCATAGGGTAGGATATCAGAGTTACAAAAAATGTGAGAGGGGAAACTGTCTCCAAATATGATGTTTTCAGTCTAAAGTGAAAGAAGTTTTTAAATCGGACTAGCCGTTTGGGCTATACTCTCTTTATGCGCTCAATGTTAAGTGAAAATGCAACGTTGCGGGCCAGCCCTCATTTCAAACATGGTCCCATTCACATACTCTTATAAAATTTATCCACCTTCGCCCCGCCCTGCCCTCCCCCAGCCCATCTATCAGTTCGAATACCTACTGTCCTGATGTAGCTACGTACTGTTCAAACTTTTTGTTTCTATTGTGATGAGTACCACCTAACAGTTGTTATGTTGTAAATGTGGCTTATGCAGTTAATTTGTGAATAAACAATTGACAGCATAACATTAACTGGGGTCCCAGGAGTACCTCATGAACCTCATGAAATTAATAGAGGGGCTGGGGAGGCCAGGGCAAGGCGGAAGATGGATAAATTTTGTAAGAGTATGGTGAATGGGGGCTGGCCATCGACACGTTAACCCTTTAGTGGGCAGTGTTGCTCTCAAGCAACATCGCATTCTATTGCGTTATCCGCACGAATTATAGCTTCAGTGATCATTTAATTGTCATTATTGCTTTCATACAATATTCATACATGATTTGCATGTCGCTTCTTTAGATACTTCTAATCTTCGTTAACAGGGGACAGTCAAATTTAGTATGGTAGAAGCTTTATCTCCAACATTCCGCGAGTTTTTTTCTTTTTTTTTATTATTATTATTTGTGGTTTTTTGCTCTGTAGGAACATATTTCAAGGAAACTGTTGGTAATTACTAAGAGTATTCTTATGATATTTCACCATAATAGTGCAATGCTGCTCAGCAGCTACACGTAAGACCTATTTTATGGCAATGTTGCTATGAAATAAACACCCTGTATTTTGTAACCAAAGTACAAAAATACTTTAAAAATTACGAAATTATGATCAGGAAGACATGGTTTAACCATGAAAACACACTAAATATTTTAATGGTAATGCTATCAATGCTTGCCCATTAAAGGGTTAACGTAAAAGGCAGTCACTTCATTCACTTATGTTGTGGGTCCATGTAAATGACAATGTTGCATTTTTATTTAACATTGGGCGCATAAAAAGTGTACAGCCCAAACGGCCAATCCAACTTTAAAAAATCATTTCCTTTAGATTGAAATCATCATTTGGAGACGGTTTCCCCTCTTACATTTTTGTAACTCTGATAACGATTACTTTATGTCAGGGGACTTTTGAGACACCCTATTGCTTACCATTACACAGGCATAGCAAGAACATACATAGTCCCGTTGAACATAAATGTAAGCTTCTACCATGTTGGCAACACTGCATTCCTTGTAACAGTAATAATGCTTCAAAATAATATATGTAACACATATGTTGCAACGGTATCTCACTGATTATGTACACTGAAAATATTTAAATTTTACCGTTCTGGGTCAATAATCCCTAATTTTTATTGTGCCATTACATTGCTATTTATGACCATTAGCAGCTACAACTCTAGATGGAGTCACTCTTCAAGGGACTTACTAACCTGAATTTTAGATTTTCTAAGCCAGCTTTGTAGTTAAGGATCATATCCTGCTAGATGTCTTGATATTATTCATATATCTGGGGTTCGCAGTGTCATTATGAAGACAGATCAATCAGTAATGCGCAACAATTTATGAAGAACAAAGTGCACATCCGTACATTAAAGGTACTTATTAACTTGGCTGCTAAAACTCTCAACACATTTTTCCCAGCGCGGTACAAGTTTCAAAATACCCTGTTCACAGAAGATCGTCTTTTGGAAGTATAGCCAGCCATCTGTACACAACAAATTTGACTTGTTGGTCGGCTAAGATTTTAGTCATGAAATAATAACAATAATAATAATAATACATAAGGAATGTTAAACGATGTTTGAAGATGAAATCGCCTGTAATCATGAATTGCTTCTTCAAGAGCTTTCACATTCAGTTCGCTTGATGCTATTACTGAACGCCTGGTATATGGCAAATCTACAAGGTTCACATGGCCCTTTTTAAAGAATTTGCATCACATGAAAAGGTTCCTACGGCCCATATAGTCTTCTTCATACATGCACACCATTTTTCTGTGCATTTCATTCGGATTTTGCCTTTTCCCCATTGAAGTATACAGCCTTCTGGTCTTCACAAAGAGAAGCACTCTCTTTGTTCAGTAATTCACATTTCTACCGCTGGTTCACCTTATCGAAGCAAATTTCAAAGTACTTCTCTTTCGATTTTCACGTCTCAAATCTGTATCATAAAGAGTGAGAAAAAAAATATGCATCACTTATTGATCTGTTCCCGTAAAAAAACGAAATCAGAAATTCTATTTTTGTACTTCTCAAGTAAAACTGTCGCAACCGAAAGCGCATTTTATACGATTCTTGAATAATTTGTTTGGTCTAATATATCATAAAATGACACCAAGCAATGTGGAAAACAAATTTTTAAACGTAACGTAGATGTTCAAGTTTCCTGGAACATTACTGAGCATATTGTTCAATTCCAACCGTGTAACCTCCTAAATTCACCCCCCTCCCCCCTTTGTACCATACACCCACAAAATTTTATTACGTAATACCAATGTGTGAACACATTTTTTTAAAAAAGGGGGAATTAAATCCCGGTCATCCGCGTGCTAGCGGGGTGCTCCACCACTGAGCTACAAACGACATTACAATGTTGTTCGACACATACTTCATTTGCTTACTCATGTGCTACATAGAATTTTCGCAACAACTACTTTTCGCTTTTTGTATATCAACTCCACCCCCACTCCCTTCCAAAACAAAGGAACTGCCTGATTATTTCATTATTCAAAACAACTCTTAAAAAATAATTTTATACAATGAGAAAGTACTTTTGTTTAGCGCTTGGTAAATTTGTGAAAATGCTGTAAGTGTTGATTATTTAATGGTAATCACCAAGAACAAATAATATCTACGAGGATGAGGGCCAAAGGTTGAAACAGCCCTATTCTACACATTATATCGTAACAGAACACAGACAGACTTTGGTAAACCTCAAGATAGATGATGTAATGATAAAGTGCTCTACAAACAAAGTAATAAACACAAGCATGACTTCTATAACAAAAAGCTGCTACTAAAGATGAACTAACACTAACCCTGCAGTAAATGGAGCCACCTGATGGCTTGCAGGAAGATACGCCTGCTGTGTAGTGGTGACATACACAGCAGGTCGGCGATAGAGTTCTGGCTGGTGATACAGAGGCTGACCTGCAGCAGCTAGCGGATGTTGAGGCGACAAGCGAGTACCACCCGTGGGATGAGCCAAGGGCTGAGGGGATAGATGAGAACTGCTATGCCGACTGCTACCAAAAAAAGACAAAAAAAGCATTACTTTTGCTATTGTTTTTCTAACATAAGCTTTTACAGTACTAACTTAAAGGCATGCAATTCAACGAAGAAGCAAGGTTATACACGAATTAATTATTTTAGGTACCTACTGCTCTAGTTATCGTTTCTTTCGTACTTTTGACAAATATCAAGAAAGCAAACAACTACTCCATGTTTTCGATTTGTTGAGAATATACTCTCAAAATCTGAGGGTTGTGTGAAAAGTTTTGCACCTTGCATACGTATAATTTGGAAGATATGATGCATCCCGTCTGATTGTAAAACTTTTGCACCAGTTGTAAACCAGACTTCACATATTTATACTGGTTAATCTTTGTCCGTTTTAAATCGACAAATAAAAGCTGACTGCAGGTAGATGTTACGTAGCGACCTGCAAAGATACATTCGGGGAAAATATAAGCAAATATTTCCTTACCCACCACAGAGGCGACCTCACACGTACCCAAAGACGCCGTAGATAGCGGCTGTTATTAGTGTACAATAACGACACATTAACAAGAATGTTACCTTACTAAAAGCCTGTCCAAAATCAATGCCTCTATGATAAAATAAAAATAAATAGAACTTTGAAGAGTTGTAAATATATCCTCTAAACAAAAACCGGTTTATTGAAAGAAAATCACTTTTGAAATTATCTTTATGTGTTTTAAGATAAATTTCTTAATAAATTACTTAGAACGTAGTGTATTATAGTCCTGTACAGCTTTAATACGTTTTTATTTTAGAATTAACGCATAAATTCCTTGTGATGATGATGATAGTATAATATTGTGACTACCCCTAGTATCCGCACACTCTACCAATTCCTATAAGGTCCCCTGTATCAGTATTTGGATGGGTAATCATTGCGGAAAAGGAGATAAGTGCCAGTGAGTGTTTATCCACAGTCCCAAAGGTAGATAGAACTAACTGAATGACAGAAGTAAAGAAAGGAATGTGGTTAAGAAAATCATCCGCAACGACAACAGGGGTACGAGTGTGCTTTCCACATAACCCTCAACTTATAAATCGAAAACTGGTTGTATTAAGTGCTTCATGCCAGAAGGTTTTAGTTTAGATTGCGTACTATTAGCCCTTTGGTTATGTTCATTTTCCATTTCCATTCCTAATGTCCAGCTAACTTCCAACATTTTTCGTTTCTTTTTTTTTTTTTTTAATTCTGAAAGGAAAGAAAGGATTTTCTTTCGACGTAACGCCAGTGCGCCAGTGTGTTATTAGGATTACGTTTGTGGGTCATATACGATTGTAGTGTTCCGAGCTCCTCTGTGGCTAAGCAGTTAGCGTACGCGCCTTTGGCGTGGGAGACTTGGGTTCGATTCCCGGCGGGAGCTCACGTGGTTCGGATTCCACGTTAATCAGTAGGTCCACGTCTCATATAGCCTCGCTGCTGAAAGGGACGTTAAACTCAAAATCAACGATTCTAGTGTGCCTTCGTTCGTTCATTCACACAACTCCTGATCGCGATTTTTTTTTTTTTTATGATTAGCTACAACGATTAGGATGTTAATTATAAGCATAGGTTTCACAAGTTTGACCAGCAGACTAAATCTAACACTGTATTATACTCTCTATCATAGGCAAATTTTAGCTAACTGTAGAATGTAATCAACTGATTTGCCCTATAGTGCTACAGCAGTCTACAAACAACAGCCATAGAAGTAAAAATATAATATCGCATCTCCTTATTACAATGAATAGCACATTCTCATATTTGTGTTGATCCGTAGGGGATTTCTATGAAACTAATACCATTACTCACAACTCAAAATTATCTGTGATTATGAGACGTGACGTTCAACTATTTCATAAAAATATGGAAAGACGACGAAGAAATAATGAACACTAATTAATAAGTATTTAATAAAAACCTAATACACTGAAATCATCAGCTTCGTACAACTTTCTATCGTAATCCTCTTCTGTTAATATTGCACGATGACATTGAAAATTTACCTGAACTCGCATGAAATCCTTTAATGAACGAACTGCCTCTTTTGAAGAACATAGATTCTCTTAAAAACCAACACCTTTAAGTAAGTACAATTGTTTGGAAGTTGAGAAGTGTTCGATTATTGCTTAATTCTACGCTGAAATACTTTCTCATGCAATAACAAGCACATAATTCAAAGAATCTTCAATATACTTTATCAATTTTTATCACGTAATTCTACGTTGTAATTCTTTTTCAATCACAAGCGCATCATTCAAGGGATCTTCAATACATTTTACAAATTTAATATATTTTATCAGCATTCTAAAAATCTGGCATAACGAAGCCACTGTTCCCTGGAACTTGACCTTCATACACAAACTAAACATTCTGTTGTATCACATTTAATTAGTCACAGTTACTTATGGGTTGTATGTTAATAGTTAATTAGGGTTATACTGCGTGAAAACAAATTGCAAACCTCTTGCCTGTAAAAGAAATTTCCATCTGCAAGACTCGTTATGGAAATGCTTATCTATTACGATGAGAATGGCGATGAAGACATGCGTAATCATGGAACTAAAAGGTTGCTATCTTTATGTTAAGGTCTTTATGATCAATGTTCAACTTCAAAGTATGCCCTGAAAGATAATATTATTCGTATGCACGAACCTTTAATATCAGTATGATAGCCAGCAAACAATTTCACAACAGTGGTCTTGCAGATCAAGATTTTACAGCTAAGAGATTCACATACACATACACACACACACACACATAACATATACACACAAATACACATGCATTATTGGCCACAAGGTGATAGATACTAGACACAATTACTAAATTAACTACGCATAAAGTAAGCACTTACTGATTGAGAACTCTGTAAATCAACTATTTAAGCAAGCAGGAACAAGCATATTATGATTAACTAAAACATTCCAGCGGAAGAAAAAGTTCGGTTTACTTGTATCATAATTTGTGAAATGTATTCAATATTTACCACTCATACCTTACGCAATATTAGTGTATTTTATTACACTAAAACTGAGGCAAATTTCAAAACTTTTGTTAATACATGACTTAAAACGATTAAATATGACCTTTGAAAATATGGCGGTCTTGTACATGATAATCAATTTTCTCTAACAAGTGTGTATGTTTGATTTATTTTATGATCGAATAATGTCACAGCTGTGGTGTTGGAAATTAGCTAAAAGTTAGGATATAAAGAAGTGTCCATTACAATTCTCCACATGATAAAGTTGAGGATCCAAATGCAACTTTTGCTATTATCATCCCTTAATGGTGAGTTGCAACTACGTACCTGAAAAGTTTATAGCTGTTTCTGGTAAGAGTTACACATCTCTGTTGCACAATTAACAACTAGTTTAATTTTAAAAACGTTTATCGCTAGTTATGGTTTAGGAAGTAACTTAAGTAAAAATAAAAATCTGATCAAAGCAAAAACTTAAACAAAATTTTGTTTTGTTCATATTTTTACTTACACATGTTCTACGTATTGTCTCAGTAACGAACGTATTGTTCAGATTTTAATTTTTACTAACACATGTTTTATGTATTTGTCTCAATAACGAGCAACATTACGTAAATGTACAACGTAATGTCGCCAACACAAGTATACACTCTGATTAAAAAATATATATATATATATCTTCGTACTACAAAATAACAAACCAGAGAACAAAAGCAATCAAGAAGTCTTCTGCAGTACCCGTTAGCTCAATTAAAAGTTACAATAATAATGAAATAAACAAATAAATGAGTAATCTTCTTTTCCACTACAACCTGCATTTATCGTAACCGGTCTCACTAACCTGTATGTTTGGTGCAATGTTGGATGAGTTGCGGAACTTGGCCAGGCTTTCGCTGTAGAGTGCCCTGTTAACAGATGTTGTTCACGGCCTGTTATGGGAACTTCCCTATTCGAATGCGCTGCAGGCGGTTGTATATATTCTTTATGCCCTAAAAACACAAAAAAATATTTAAAAAATTAAACCATAAAAGCAACACGCAATACACTTTTATCAATTGGTCAGTAATTAGAGACTCAAAACTTTATCTGCTAGTTTTGCTTCGAACACCATAAATTCAATTACTATAAAATCAATCAGATGTTCTCATTTTCTTGTTGGTATTAAATATTTGGAACAATTCATAACATAATTGAAAAACTTCACATGAGATCATTAATAACATCAAATGTATCAAAAAGTGTTCGAATAAAAATAAAATGAAATCTTTCTTTTACATCCCACGATTATGCCGGCTAGGCTAAATAAGGTGATGATCGAGTAATGAATGGAATGGTGGAGTAAGGAAACGGGAGAATCCCGATAAAACCCACGCACACGGTGTTTGTCCACTAGAAAGTCCACTTGGCGCGAGCTTGGATCGAACCAGGGACGGTGTTCGAATAAATATGGGTTGGGAATTATTTTCTTCAGAAGACACTAGCGTAAGAGATTTCAAACAAGAGCACTCTTATTATTAAATGAGAAATTAACCGCTGACTTGGGGCCCCTTGATATTTCGATCAGAAAACTATTTGTTATTACGAACTCTGTATTTATCATATCATCACAGCTCTTTTCAATCACTGCAAACTCACTTTCAGTCACAACGATTGTCACATGAAAAGAATCGAACCAGAATGATTTCAGCGAGATAACAATATTTTACAACCAAACTTATCCCCACGCTTCGAGGTAACCGATTTAAATATACTAACTCAG
Organism: Thermobia domestica; assembly: GCF_964235325.1. Taxonomy (NCBI): domain Eukaryota; kingdom Metazoa; phylum Arthropoda; class Insecta; order Zygentoma; family Lepismatidae; genus Thermobia; species Thermobia domestica. Next base: position 130,880,393 of record NC_137467.1, read on the forward strand.
CTACTAAGGCGATGTTTGAAATTTCTTGTTCGTATTATAATTATATGTACAGTGTACTCCCGCTAATCCGGGCATTCAGCTAATCCTGGCAGGATTTTAAAAAATAGTCGAAAAAGCAGATTTACTCCTGTACTATATAATTCAATTAAATTATACTATTACCCATCTAGCATTAGGTGGGTTTTAAGGCAAATTCCGTTTGATCCGGACTCTCATCTAGTCCGGATTAGCAAGATCTACTGTAATTCTATAGATACTAGAAACTGATTTGAATAAATTAAGACATCGTAACTCAGTGGTCGCGTGTAAGATAACACAATAACGCGATGAATACATATTAACATTAAGCTAATTATACTTATTATATACACGGAACAAGTAACAGGACTCTTAAAGAAAGAAAGAATGAATAAAATACTATTCATTTTGTGGTTATAGCTATCTAATATTATTATTACTTGCATTTCTCATGCCTCTAACTTTTCGTTTGTGTTTGTTTTTAACCTATACTTATTACAAATTGTCAGTGATGATCTCACTAGATTTGTGTACATGAAGAACTATCCTGTAATGAGGTCCACAACAGCTTTTCAGTATTATTCCACATTCACACTTGGAATAGACAACAACGGAAACTAAAGCACGTGTATTAAAACTTTTTATTTACTGTCAAGCTTTACTATTATTGTATGTTGAAGAGTAAGTACATGAAATATAATTCAGTTCACAATCAAATAAATACATTATTTTGATCAATGTTGACAATATTAATTTATTTTGGTACAATGAACAGATGTATGGAAGTTTCCATGTTCAAGAAGAGCAGCTGTTAGTAATTCTAGATAGCTGCGTGGTTTGTGTAAGACATTGCAATGAAATTTCAGAGTTATTGTCCGGCTCAAACCTCTTGACGTCTGGCGAAAGTCAATAGCGCGTAAGAGTGACGTTGTCGGATTTCATTTCCTTTCGTGTACAAGTATAACGTGATATGTTTCTTTCATGAAACGCAGATGGGAGAACGAAGTAAATGCTTCAAACCGAGAAAATAAAAAAAAATAAACACAGATTTAGATTGACCTATATATGAAGAAACAATCTTTAAACAAAATAATGAACCACTGTACGTAGAATCATGCTTTTTTCCCCTAATTATTTAGAAACTACTTTCTTTTTTCCTAAACATACACTAACATTCTATTAACAAAGATACTTCTGAATGCAAATAATATTTCTCCCACGCATCGAGTATTAGACAACCTCGCGTAACTTTCATTGGGTATTGCAAGAAAAGAGGGCACACCTTAAGCGTCACGAGGTTTGAGTCAGACAGTAAACCTACTGTCTTAATGGCGTGGGAAAAAACGAAACATTCAATGTTAACTATTTCAGAGAAACTGACTCTTCAATTTATTGACGTTTCTCTCCGTCAGTTGCGTATCAACACAACGAAAAATACAAAATCGAAGTACATTTATGAAATCTTCGTACAATCTGTACTTTCTGGAATTGCAATAGCCAAGATTCGTCGTTGATTGGGAATTTGAACTTTTATCAGATTTATTTTCTTAAATACTTGATAACGGACGCTCATTAAAGGTATATTTTATTGGTACGAACTGTTGGTATTTGTTATAACATAATAAACTTGTCAATGTCCGTTAAGTCAATCGTGCTGCTGGTTTAAGAATATATTCTTAGAGAATATAAATAATGAAAGAAGAATATTAAGAGTATACTGTTATAACACAATACACTCTATGAAGTGTCCATAAATATCAGCCTGAACCACATCATTATTGAAGTAGCGTCCGATCACATGACGCGCACGAATACTTTATTCTTTTTGTTTACATGGCTATCTATTCTAAGTGTGGATACGGTATATGAAACAATTGCACACGTGTGCTGAAAACAGTAAATAAATAATGAACTAAATGGATTACACACATACACACCAGGGTTTAATATTACAAAAACTACGTCTCTACAAGCAAACAATGAAAATTATCTAGTCGAACAACAAGCTTCCTGTTTGTCCAGTTACGTTCAAAAGTGTGGTTTCTCATTTACGACAAACTACTCTGATTGATTAGTGATTTAATATGATACATTTCCACTTTCGAATGTGACCGTCCAGTAGTTGTATGTTGAAATATTTAATATATTTCGAATGTTTTAGTCGCGAAAGTAAGTAAGAAATTAGTTATTTTGGCGCGCGGCGATTATATTATCTTGTAAAATTAGTAATACATATTACTCTGCAAATTTCTCAGCAACCATGTCGGCGGTGCATTCGTCCTCTTTTACAAACTACTACTTCAAAAGTAAGAAAAAGGAAGATACTCGAATGGATTGATTGATATTAGAATTTTGTACCTAAATAATAATACTAATACTACTAGTAGTAATAATAATTACTGAAGTACATATTTATGAAACAAACACGACTGGCAGGTGTTTATGAAAAATTTCGCTCGAAGAAAATACCTATAAACAAAACCGCTTTATTTTCCTTGAAGAAATTATTTACTCCGTATTATGTATCTATAACAAAATGGGAACAAAAACTTAACTGATGTTGAAAAAATTAAATGAACAAAATTAAACAATTTTAGAAAAATAAAGTATACGTTACACGATAAATAACTCTTAATGAAGTTTAATGTGGGGAACTACTCCATACTTAGGACTGTTAATGATATACGTATACATTTACGAAATTCGAACGAAATTTTTGGGCCATTTTTGAGACTATTTGGGATGAAACCCAGTCCATCGGTAAACTACCCTTTCTGGAAATTTGTCTCAAATGGGTTATTCTACATTGCTGGACTGTCAATGACATACATATTAATGAACTATCAGCAAAATCGTCAGTGTCGTTTCGAGAAATCTGTAATGAGCACATCACGAGTCAACTGGCCCTAGAAACTTTTTTTCAAAAGGAAATAACACCGTATTGTAAGACTTTCTCGAGAAAATCATCCGGACAAAACTCACCTTCTAATAATCTACACTTCCCAAATCTTGTGACAGAAGACTTCCTCCACATTTTCATGCAATTCTTTCTTTGTCCTATACAGACAATGAGAAAGATGTACGCATTCAACACTTGTTTCATTGTTTGCTGTGTGTGCGGTCGTTTTAGCATCACGACTGCCATAACCGTTTCTCAAGTGGGACACTGCAACTACTCACACCAGCCATGGTTTCACGACTGAAATGCTCCATATGATCTTGAAAGCACGGACACCAGACAGTGTTGACTGTGACCATGAAACCAGTGTTACCAATAATACAACTAAAATTACTGACATTATCCTTTGTGATACTCAAATTTAGAGAAGAAGATTTCTCGAAAACTCGTAAGACTGCTGTTGCCGTTCAAAAGTAAAAATACAATAGAAATTTATTAAAACTGAACACACTTGTTGCATATTCTGCGACCATGTTCAATGTTCCTATGTAGCTCAATAACTAAGGCCACTGTTACAAAATATATTAGCAAAAGAATTTTTCATTCATAAAACTCAATGTTTAAGTGAAATTTTTGAAAATATCTAGCTGTAGAAATATATCCGCAACTTCAACCCAGTTCCAGTGATTCCTTTTTCATCTTCCTTTCTTTCCTTGCTTTTGGAGAGGTCCGTACAAGGGTACGAATAAATCTAACACAATTGCTGAAATGTTGCCAGAGCGGAAAATTTTCCGAATTTTAGGAACTGACATAGGGAACGTTTCTTGATCTGACTGCGAAGTTTGCATCGGTAAAAAAAAAGGAAATATTTACGGACCATCACTTTTAACCACGGTTCTGGGCTTAAACCACTTTTGACAAGCTCGCCATAACATGATTTCCTATGTATATACACACGAAAAATACGATCTAAAAGAAAAAAGAACCATCACCACCACAATACAACAATTTCATGCATTAATTTCTTTTTCTGTATATAACATTAACGGCACCAGAGGAAACTATTCACGGAAAGGTTTCTTTCCTACCCATGAGAAATTGGTAGAACTTACTTAATTTAACAGACCAGTATGGAAGATCACTAAGGCCTCGGTTTTTCTGCTGTGGATTGTCGGCAACTTCCACAGCAACTTCACCTGCAGCTAAGGAGTGAAATTACGCCTATGTTACTTGTTTGCACTGTCAAAATTTGGTACGACATAATACAATACACACACACAATTCCACGTGTCTCACATAACTACACACATATATATATAAAACAGTGTCACTTGAATCACTTGTATAAGTAGCATATTTAAATTAAAGTTTACCTACAAGACTCAATACAGTCGAAGACTGCTGTTAACAAACAAAATGCCAACGTAACTATAAATTATCAACTTCAATGCAATAAAATTTTGCTGTAATGAACGCCAGTACAACGAAACGTTTAAAATTGTGAAATTATTATATTAGGCCTCTAGTAGTAATCCTTGTTCCTTGTATTTCGAATGAATCACTCGGTCATTCTTTCTGTAACACAAAAAAGCTTAAGTCTTTCCTACGAGTGTCTCCATAGTGGTAATTCATTCATCGTAAATTTTTGGAGCTTATTGCTGTCTACCTTTCCTACAGAATTCGTACTAAGGACTTAAGCTTTTGTGAGCCTACGAAGAATGACCAAGTGACTCATTCGAAATACCGGAAAGAAGATAAATTGTGCCGAACACTACTACGTAATTCGATTTATTTTGACGTGTTCCACATGTTCGGTAAGTAATTATTTAAATCCCTTTCCTTTTCCCTATTCAATATATGTTCAAAAAATCATTTTTACAACTTTCCGAACTGTCAGTATAACGAATAAAAGTAACTTTACTTTTTAAAAAATGCAATAGAAATTTATCTTGTTTTATACTATAAATATATTCCTTACTACATTATTTTATTATTCGGATTATATGATAGTTAGTTTTCATAAATGTATGCGATCGGTCGAGCATGAAAGCAATTTAAAGTTAATCAATGAGTGTTCTTTCATTAAATAAAGCTTTGTGTATCTTCAAACGTCAGAAGTTTATGAAGTTACTAACGACCGCTACGATCTTATATATCTGATTTACCACTTCGTTTATTTACATCGCCATCTTCCATCATTCTTTGTGTTTCGTTCGTAAAGTCGCGTGTATTTTAGTATCTATTTTAGCATTATAACGGAAGTATGATTTTAGAACACGACGACAGCAGTTTCATTTGAAAGGAAATCGTGAAATATATCTGGAAATGAAGGAAGGAGAAAGAATGAAAAATTCGCTATAATAAATTAAGTTCAGAGCTCCTTAAAATTTCGTTATGTTGGTATGTTACGGTATACTTTCACGGTGATTAGTCATTTTCAATGAATCAATATATTACTAGGTTTTAATGTCGGAAACCATCAACATTGTATGTCATTCAGTTTTGTTTCGTTTTTTGTTTTTTTGCTTACCTTGCGTTTACTTATTCAATTTTACTTTATATTTCGTTTCCTATGCTGGAAACATATTCGGAGGGAGAATCCGCTGAAGAAAATCGAATTACTGATACAGGCCTATCGTGTATGTGGTATATGGATTCTTTCTTTAGATGTTTTCAGCATAGGAAACCAAATATAAGGGGAAATTGAACAAGTAGACGCAAGGTATGAAAAAAAACCCATATGATGTATAACCTTAATATCAACATTGTAGTTTACGCGTTATCAGAATAAAACATAACAAGTAACAGTATCAGTGAAAGGGTTTGGTTTGTTACAGTGTACGTAACATGAAAATTGAAGTAAATTAGAAATGATTACGAGTTGTTGATTATTATTATGGTTCCATACGTTCAATAACAAAAAATAACAAAATGAAAAAGTTTGAATTTTTTTTCCATTTCCCCTCGCCTCTCTCATTACCCACTCAAAAACTTAAGATGAATGAATATTTGAAAATAGAAAATACTTAAGTCACTTGATTTGCCGAGTAGAATGACAGTTTCATTTTCGCGCTATATTTCACGGACAGATTAGTATTTTGCATCCTGAGAATTATACTAACCCACTAATCTGAACAGCATTGCGGGTAGTCTATCGAGTAAGGATATCCATAATTACTCCCATAGGAATATATAGGCAGCCGAATTTTGATTGTCCATATCTTGGGTTCAACTCGATGGATCACGTCCACGAATGAACTCGATTCCTCGCTTTTGACCCTCTCCATCCTGTCTAAAATTCATAGTGATCCATCAAGTGATTCTTGAGATCGACTCTTTCCCGGGCGGACAAAACCGACGAACAGAGTAAATAGATATTATATAAAGGAGTTTTTGGTAAACCAAACTCCTTATAAATTAACATCGGTTAAAAAGACTGTCATGATACGAACCCAAAGAGTGTATAAAATAATGTTAATACATTATATATGGTACATTGGAAAATCCAAAAAGACAACAAGATAGAACTAAAAGATTAGAGGGCACGGAAGATCATTTAATGTCTGAAGACGAAGAAGAAAAGAAAAGAAAGAAGACAATACGAGAACCCATTTAAAACCGATTAACACTGATTTCCACACAGAAAATGTATATGTGATGTGGCTATAAGAATCTGAACAATCTTAGAATTTGCTGGCTAAAATCACGCATTTTTTAAAACAATCTAATACGTTACTCTAAGTGAGTAATACTGTTCATTTCAATGTTTATACATTACAAATACGTGTTACATATTCCCGACTATGCTGGCATAATAGTGAAACATCGTTAGGATACAAGTAATTAAATAGCAAAGACATTAAAAACCCGATAATATAACGATTAATAAAATCGGTCAGTTATTTTTATATCTAGTATCACAAAGACTTCGGAGATTTTTAACAAGATTCAAAATCCACTGCTGTACTGTGCAAATTGAATTCCACATTAGTTACCAAAATACTAATCACAGGGCGTCTACTAAAATTCCAAAATGAAATTTCGTGACCCTTTCTTTAACAAATCATGAAATTTCCTAACATTTTCAAGAGCGAATTTGGGTTCGAATTAGGCCGAATTTTCATCCATGCGACAGAAACGTACTTTGCTTGCGATTTGGTAGCGTCTAAACCGAACCATGTACATTTTTGGTGGTGAATTTTGACGTTTTATAGAACAAAATTTTCCAATCTGTACTTACATTTGTACAATCTGCGGCAAAAAACCTGCAACATGAGCATATAAGTTTATTGTGAAATGACGAAGTCTTTTGCTCCAAAATAAGTGTGCACGGGAGGAGGCCGAGGTTTATCCTGGCGTGATTCGTTCCACTTAGAGGTTATGTTCATTCCCTGTGCTGTTAGGCGTAGTTTCACAATAAACTTCCATCCTCATGTTGCAGGTTTTTTTGCCGCGGATTGTACAGTTAAAAAAAAATTGTGGCCCCAAAGCTAATTTTGTGACTTTTTCGTTACTTTCATGACTGTTTTCTGATTTCGTGACCAATAGACACCCTGTAATAACTTAACAGATCACGAAAACTACGAGGTATGACAATTTAATCAGAGTAACTATTGCGTTGCGCCGTCCGCGTAATAATTTCGCCGGATTCTTTTCATTAAATAAGTTATATACATGTTTTAAGGAATATGTGACATCACCTTACGCAGGCCCTAGGGTAAGGACATACCGAAGATACCTCGCGGTCGAGGTCGAGGTTTAGGTGTCGCGATCGCTGCCTCGATGTTGGCACAAACATATGGATTCAAGTGGGTAAGCGCATGCCGGAGACACACGCTACATTGCAAGCTAGAGGTTGACCCCGCGATGGTGAATTAGTGGTCGATGATAAACAACCGAGTTTGTTTTTACATCAATGTTCAGTGGAAGCATCGCTGCGACTCGTGTTCTCAGTGGTTCTCCCGAGGTCTCGAAACACTGCATGGAATAAAATCTTCATTTGTTCAGAATTTCGTCTGCAGAGGAGTGTGTGTCTATGCCCAAGAGGTTTTATTGCACTGTTAAATTTGATTATGAAATACATATTAAGAAAAGTAGTGAGGAATGTTCTAGCAATAAAAAGAGTTTATAGGGATAGATAATAGATGATAAATACTTTTGCGAAAAACGAAAAAAGAGACTGGCATTTCTTATGTCTCGTCTCGCGTCCATCGCTATTTATAAACTGTTTGATCGTTTCAATTTCATAATATGGTGTCGCAGTGATTTTCATACACTGACGGAGTAATTTCACACACGTCACAGCAATGTTTCTGCTTAACCTGAAAACTTACAGAGAGGACGCGACCTCTAAGCTATGTAGGCCCTTCATCCATCGATATTTAGGCATCGAGGTAGCGACCGCGACTTAAAGCTCGACCTCGACTGCGAGGTATCTCCGGCATGTTTTTACCCCTACACTCATTGTTTACAAAAATCTTCTATCCAGTATAACATGATAACGGAAATGGAGAACAATGCAGAAGAACCTATTGCCGGAAAGCCAAATACTCATCCAAACCGGAAGACAATACCAACCACTTAGCGCATATTCCTGGAATTGTCATACCTTGCATCATACACTCTTAAAATGTCAACAAAAGTACACATATATAAAGACACTGCAGTTTACTTATCATTACAAATTATGAAACTGATAACAAACCTGATGAAGGAACGTGGTATTCTCGATGAGCAGGTGGAACCAGATGCTCCCTCGTAATAATTTCCCGCTTGTGAGCTGGTGGGGCCAACGAAGAAGGTTCTCGGTGAGCACTGGGCGGAGCCAACAATTCTCGAGTATGTGCCGCTGGTGGTGCCATCTGTTCCCTAGGCCAAGAAAGCCTCCTGTCACTATAGCAAATTAGAGGCAGGACTCCGATTAAACTCAAAAAAGAACATAATAAGCAAACTCAAATTAAAATAACTCAAGAAGTCTTACTAAAATAATACGAATACAAATCAAGACAGAGAAAACATGAAATCAAATTATTTCTGTGAATAAATCAACTTAAAACCTGATAAACCATGTAAAAAATAAAACAGAAAAGAAGAGTAAGTGAGTGAGAAGTTTTAACTAGGAATTCAGAAAATTTGCTGATACAGGATGGTTGAAATAGTTGTCCACAATGTAATATTTTTCAAATAGATGCACAAAATTTAATATTTTCAATGTAACAGAACAGAACGCAAGATTTATGGCAAATTTGGCTAAGTCAAAACTTTTTTCTTTTTAAAACATGAACATGTCCTTTCGATTTCAAATTTTCTCCTACATACTTTCAATTTCTAAATTCCAATGGCAAAAAATCGTTTCCTTTCCGATGTTTCCTCTGCTCGTAAAGACATGCTAACCTTAATTGTAAATCAATACCTTAATATTATCACTACTACGCGTATTATTCCTTCTACTACGCGTATTATTCCGTGTCTTTAAATCACTGTCAAAATTTGCGGCACTGGAACGATACGAATTCCTACTGAGCCGACTTTTCCTAACAGCAGTCTCATAAATAGTGACTAATTAGTTGGAGCACCAAAGTTGTTGATCTCATCTTCATCCACTCCACCTTCACCACAGACACACAACTTGACATGCTCCAGGATTGCATATCCTTAGTTCCGAACAAGAATGGTGCATTTCTCATCTTTTCCACTTTCAGTAAGACAGCACATCACACAGCACACAGATACACCACTGCGACATGACCGTACGCCAGTAATTTTATTTTCATTTTATTTTCAGTTCTTCAATCAGTTGATTGGGTGCCAACTTTATATATATATATATATATATAGTCGTTTGTGGACTGTCATTTATGACAGGAAAGTTACTGGTATTCGCCATTTGAAATTACTGGTATTCTTGATGCGTGCCGTCAAATCTCCGTCCAGACGCTGCATAACATGCAAGCTAAGTGGGTCAAACACATTCACCATTTGCATTGACAATACGGACCATATTTTGCAACTACATTTCCTTTAATTAGCAACAAGGAGACCGTAATCTGATTTCTCTCGCCAGTACAACAATCAATTTTATGCATTTTGCAAACATGTTCCGTGTAGAATTTTTGCAATGACTGCTACCTATTTTAATGGTTCACCGATTTCTGTTGTAGCTACAAATACACATAATGTATATAAATTACTATTTTGACTATTACTTAAAATAATATTTGATTAAAAAAAAAATTAAAGGAAACACAGTAACTGTATAATTCGTTCGACTGGATGTATACCGCGTTCCTTAAACGCTACTACACTTACCTGTATACAAGGTGATCCTGAGAACTACTGATATGACTGCACGAATGGGATGGGGAAGAGGACGGGGCATGATAGTTCTCCTTTGTGTGACTCGAACTATGACAGGGGTGTAGAGTGTAATCCCGGTTCCCGGAAGTTGATGAGGAAATGGTTGTCGTAGGAACAGAAACAACGGCGGGCTCTTGGAATTCGTGGCTCTGACATACACCAGGCTCTTGTTTCGGCACTCCCAGCATGCATTCCGATTGTGCTTTTGCTAGAAGACGCTTCTTCTGAGATTGTGACGCACCCACGGAGTAATTCGAACTGCTACTGCTGAAAAAGGAAGAAAAGAAAATACGTCTCAAGAATAGAACAAAACTACAGTGAAACCTCTGAATAACGGACAATGGAGCATAATACTTTTCCGTAAATGAAATGTATCCATAGCTCCTGTGGTAATTTTATACATTATACAGTATATACGTTAGTTACTAAAATAAGAACTGTATACAGTAAGATCGAAATACTATACACAATGGCCTCAATTTTATCCTCAGTTACTTTCATCGTCTTGTAAAAATTCCTTAACGCGAATATTGATTGTACCAAATGTAACGCAACAAGAACACGCAACTTTATTATTGCATATTAAAACGTAAACATAACTAACCAATCATGACGCTTTATGAATTTCATGGGGAAAAGTCTCCAATAGTTGTCTACCGCTTTCATCCTGTGGACATTAGTTTCTTTCCGAAATTTGCTGGTAACTGCTGCATCAATTGCAGTGTTTTATTGTCCCACCGATCAATGGCGAATTACTTTAAGTTTGTTAAAAAGGTATAAATAGAGAATATTTTCTATCCATTATGGAGAGTCTACTAAAATGCTGGCAGAGGGAGAAGACTGTCCGTATTGTAAAAGGCTCCGTCCCGTAATAATGTATACGTGTTTTCGTCGGGACAAAAAAATCTGTCCGTATTACGGAGGTGTCCGATAACGGACGTTGCAGTATATAATAAATTTTCACCGTTTGGGACGGAAGGAGCAAAAAGGATTTGCTACTTTAATTTTTAGTGTAATGAAAGAAGGACTTCGACACAGATTCTTGAAATATATGCAAGAGAGGGGGAATAAGATAATACAGATATCACCGTTTAATACCACACTGTTCTCATAGGAAGCTACAAAGTCTTAACTGGTGAAGGCTGTGCGACACCGGCATCGTGAAGTTGTTAGTAATTTCAAGAGTTGTTCAAACTCTAATACACGTACGAAAGTAGATCACGTCTGAATATTCAAAAAACGAAGTGTGAGCGACACACAAAATGTAAAAACGTAAGTAAGAGCTACAGCCTATCAATTCCGATCACTATTGTATCTGGCTTTCTTGAACGACAGTTTACTATTTTAAGTAACTCAGCCGTTGTTCTACACATGCTACTTCCACATTGAGAAATCTGATTCTTCCACCAGGAATCGAGCGCACATGGACGTATATAATCTGCAATGTTACTTTTTTCCGATTCTTTGTCGCATGGCACTTGACATTTAGTTTTTTCATTCCAGTCCAATGCTGAATCACGCATGGCATGCATTTTGCGAAGCATGGGAAAAACTTGTTGAGAACCTACAATTTGAAACCTGGAACCTGTTTATAAAGTCTAAGATACTGAACACCAAATGCTTTAATTTAGCAAATAAATTCAGATCTGTTCAAAAAACTCCATGAAACTAGAGAAGACCGCAAAAGGTTAAAATATCATACGATAAAATACTGGCAGATTAAAGTATTATACGATATAGTTTGGCACAGATATAATCTGGCACATTTTGTTAAGGTTAAGTAAGCTTTACTTTTTGTGCGCCCTAATCCTAATCAGATAGCGTATTTTTTCGAAACGGTAGGATCTGATTAGAATTTCGGGGCACATAAAACATGTTACAGCCTTTCTATTTCAACTGTGCCCTTGTTGGCGCTGCTGTCGATGTGATTTCCCGTACCTCTCTCAAAAGAGGAGGAACAAGTTGCTGCGGCCAAGATCTTTCAATTGTTGGATGCGAATGCGTTGCCACAATGAACTATTTCACGGATTTCGCTGTGCTCTGTCTTGTTAGCCACTGTAAGTAGCCTACGATCTTCACTCGTCGGGACCAAACGACTGAATGAGAAACTGGCAACACAGCCGAGGCATTCACTTCTTTTCCCTAATCACACGGAGGGGTTCATCCGCCAAAAGTTGGCGGAGGTGGGGCCGAAATATAGTTCTCATATTTTCCGAGGGCACAGGTGGAACAGACAGGCTCTAGTTAATATTAACAAAAAGTGTCACTCTTTATCTGCGTTAAAGTATAATGAATGTTGCACACCAACGCAACCTTAACTCGTTTTCAAAAAAACTTATCCGATTAGATTTTCCAACATGATTTTCGGGACGCAGTTTCAAATTTATCGCGTTGGCATGCTACTGTTTTCTGGAAATTAAATATCTTGTTTTGTAGCTCACGGTTATGCACCGAGATTAAGGGAGAAGATCATTATGAAAACAGTGAATGAAGGAGCAGGAGAAAACTGAAAAATCCAAAGAAAAACCACGAACACAGTATTTGTTTACCACAAAGCCCACTGGCCGCGAGCTGGAACCAAACCACGAACCCCATGCAGCAGCACTATTCTCTGGAGGCGCCATTTCTGCTTTGATACCGTTATAGTTCTGAGAAACCATTTTATTTAGTTGTTAAACATCAAAATTTCATATGCTTTTCATTTAGAGTTTACTTTTCTTTCTTTAAAGGACTGTACAGGTAGTAATTTTGTTAAATATATACAGCATATATAACCATCCAAAACCCCGTACTATATATATATATATATATATATATATATATATATATATATATATATATATATAAGCCCGTCTTGTATATCTAAAGAACTCCACCTGTTATTTTTAACCGATAGGCGTTATATTTTTGATCTGAATTTTTTTCATAATATTCTTCATGGAGTTTTCTGATGGCTTATTGATAGCTTATTTTCCATAAGAACTCCTTACCATAACATCAGAAATTTTATTCCTTTTGTCTCGAATGTTTCTACTCTCAGATCCTCTATTTATAAAACTATAGATACTGCAAACAAATATTATTCTGCTCTAGATATTTTCCAGACTAACTTTGCTAAAATTCATTCAGAACTTATTAAATTTCTAAAGGACCTATAATGTTTACTTACTTAATTTAGCGAGGTACCATTTGAAAGGTTTTCCTCAAGTGCTGTTAGTTCGTAATTTAGTCATCTACTTTCTTTTATTTTCCTATCATCTTTCCTTTTCTTCTAGTTTAAGCTTTTATTTATTTTGTTTCCTTCGGATACTTTGTTGTTCTTTTTTTATCTTAGGAGTCTTTATTTACATGTAAAAGTAATCTTTTTTAAATTTCTGTATGTTCATTTTATTATTGTTATTATTTATGATATCGACTTCATGTATAGTTTATATTGCTTGTGTATTATGCCTCCTGTTAAATATAATCTAAGCCTGCTGTATATGTAGTAGGATTGCATGTATCATGTGCCTGCTGTCTGGGTGCACTTGTGGCTACCTATGCTGTTTGCTGCCTAGTAAACATTTAAACTTTATTATTATTATTATTATTTTAGGTTTCTGTGGACGAAATGCCATATTTTAGCATCGGAATATCATACTTGACAACAAATAACTTTTTCCATGTATTACTCACCTCGGTTGAGGCTCGTGCTTGATTTCACGAACTACTTGGGAGGTTGACGGGAAGACCTGTTGTTGTTGTTGGTGCTGCTGCTGCTGTTGTTGTTGTTGCTGTTGCTGTTGATGATGATGATGATGGTGGTGGTGCTGTTGTTTCGCTGGGCTCTTATGTTCTTCATCACTATCAGCTACAGTTACACAGGAAATTACATTCTTCCTTTGCTTTGTACTGCCTCGTGGGGTAGATTGCGTACTGTAATAAAAGTTTAACAGCATTAAATTATGAAGCTTGTTATAAAAGAAGCATAAGCTTAAGGATCATAAAAGAAGACTGTAAGTAATGCTATAATAAGTGCCACGTATGAATTCCTTTCGTTCTCTACGTACCCTAGCAAAAGGTATCTCATGATTGTCTCGTATGACCACGAAAAGTGAAGATAGAAATTATTCTGCCTCATAGATACTGCAGACGTACAAATAACTGTTTTTTGTTTTCTTTTTTCTGTGATATATTCTACTGGACCACGTCTTTCTATATGCAAACAATGCCATATGCTCCTGCTTATGAAGATCACCACATGGATTTACGACGAAGTACTAAACCACGTGGGATTAATTACTATGAGTAACAGACGACGGACCACTGGCACCTCCTACAAATCACATAACAACAGGACAGCAGCAGCGCCACCGCCGCTCTGGGACACCTAAGAGGAAACTACCTTTCCCCAAAACTTTGGCTTGCAGCGGAGCTAACGGTTCGTAGACTTTACCTCTCTTTACTGCTTGCAGTGGAGCAGCGGGAGAATCCTAACCACAACCCGGCCTGACTTGCAGCGGAGCACTGACGGGAATCTTAACCCCTTCTACTTGCAGCGGAGTAGTGTGTCCTACAACCCCTCACGCAGCATGCTACTGAGGATTTCTTCCCGAGACCGTCAGGTCGAGAGGAACCTGCATTCACCTTGTAACTTATATTAGAGCATTTTATTAGTATCTGTAAATATTGTTGCTCATAGAAGATTTTATAAATAAATCGGTAGTGGGAGACGATTCCGGTCTCTATTTTATTAACCTAGCTCTACCTACTAAAGAAGTTTTAAAATATGTTTCTAAATTACATTTATCATTATTAGGTTAGGATGAAAGTATTACAATGTGATTCTCCGAATTCTGAATTGATATTACTCAAATTTAGTCAAAGAATGTAAAAAATGTAGCTATGCAGAACATACATCTTATACAGTAAATACTTTACATTTTACAAACTAGAAAAGCCTTACATTACTTTTACAAAATGCTGAAAATGGCCTCCATTAACTTCAAGACAAATTCGCCCGGCGACGCACAGTGGGGCGAAAACGCAAAAAGCTGGCCAAAATAAACTAACTAACTAACTAACTCTATGGCCTATGGAACCCGGAGGTTCAGTGCCGCGTTCACAAAAGCTCTCCACTGACTTCTATCCTTAGCTAATTGGATCCCGTTTCTACTTTGTATTCCTATCTCTGCGAGATCCATCTTAATATTATCCTCCCATCTGCGCCTAGGTCTTCCTAATGGTCGTTTTCCTATGGGTCTACCAGTCAAGACTTTGAAAGCGTTTCTACTTTCTTCCATTCTAGCTACATGACCTGCCCACCTAAGCCTCCTAGACTTGACGACCCTAACAATGTTGGGTAAACCGTATAAACTATGTAGTTCCTCGTTATGAAGCTTCCGCCATTCCCCATTCTCGTTCCTCTTGGGTCCGAATATTCTTCTCAGGATCCTGTTCTCAAATACTTTCAGTCTATGTTCTTCCCTCAGAGTAAGCGACCATGTTTCGCAACCATACAGAACAACAGGCATGATTATCGTTTTATATATTTTAAGCTTCAAATTCCTCGACAGAATTCGCGACGACAAGAGATTTTGAACCGAATAGTAACACGAATTCCCTGCTTTTAGTCGACATTTAATTTCTTCGTGAATATGATTTTCGTCTGTTAATATTGATCCTAAATATTTGAAAGTATCCACTTTATCAAAAGTATTATTTAATATTTTAACGCCTCCACAATTTGCCGTATTACGGTCCCGACGCACTTCCATGTATTTAGTTTTCTCTGCATTTACTTCTAAACCCATGTCCCTGCAAGCGTTTAATAATATCTCTGCATTTATTTCTACTGTTCTCCTATCATCCCCTATTAAATTTACATCATCAGCATATGCCATAACCTGGTGAATGCCGTTCAACTCTAGGCCCTGCTGGCCAAAATATGATAACTATATTGAAATTGAATGAAATTTAGTATTAAGGGGTTATTGAGGTTGCTGATTACGATTCTGCAACTAAAGTTGAAAAAAGCAAAATGGCGGAATAAAATTTCCAAAAGTCGAAAAAGTCGTAGAAATGTTCTCAAAAGTGGCGATAAAGGAGTTATTGAGGTTGCTGATTACGATTCTGCAACTAAAATTAAAAAAACAAAATGGCGGCTTCAAAATGGCGGAATAAAAAGAATGTCAACATACTTCGTAATTTTCACAATGTATCTTTAACATTCACTTTTTTCACATATTTTGGTGAACAATTACTTGTTACTTACGCTCTTATTTATTAGAAATGTATTAGTACTTAAATGACACAAATTATTGGTATTTGATTCCGTTATGATAACTGCACCGGCTTGTCACTGTAACATTAAATGAACAATAATTAACATCAACACGCTTCGTAATTGGCACGTTTTGGCAGCTACGTTTTTGTCGACAGCATTAATTAATATTCAGACTACCATTCTACAAAATATGAACGTGGTGCACGAGGGTGCACATAATGTTTTGAACGCTTTAAGTTAATAAAATATATAAACAATGTGAAAATTTTGCCTGACTTGCGACTCAAATTATAAATTATTACATCATTATTATTAATTTTTCACTTCATACACTTAATCTACTTACCAGTACTATATAGGAAAACTTTAGAGATTTAAAAACTATGAACGCGTTCGAAAGTTACAACCGTTTCAACGGACGCGTCACAATTCTTCTATTGCTCTCTACGCATTGAAGGGTCTACTTAAGAGTGGCTCAGGTAGTTGGAATAAAGTAAAAACCCTATTCTATTTATGGATTTGGGCCCTTCTAACATCACTCTAGCCAACTACATAAAAAAATCCTATATTACTAACTTTCGTTTTTTTACTTTTGGCCAGCTTTTTGCGTTTTCGCCCCACTGTGCGACGTGTTGATTGACACTTTTTTCAATACATTAACTAGGATTTCTCTCATGGTTTCAATTATGTTGTACCGCGAATCTTGCGAGTATCGTGAGGTGATTGTGGTACACCATGTTCTTCAGATTATCCCATAAATAAAAATGTGAGCAAGGGAGGAGCTACAACTCTTTTGACATCAGTCTACCTTGAGAAAATTCACGGAAAAATCTCTACGCTCATTTTTGATGTATGGGTCTTTGCCTTGTTTTGTTGAAACCAAAATAGCGTTTATCTTCCTCCAAGCATAGCTGTGAACTCAATGACGATGTCAACGCACAATTTAAATTTACAGTTGTGTTGAAAACAACTGGTTCCGAAATTGCAGCCTAGAAATTTAGCTATGCGGCAACTGTCACGCTAAAATTTTTACATTGTTCTTTTCTCTGAAATAGAAATATCAGACAACCGTGGCTGAAAGATATTGTAGTAACATTCACACATTTTTTATGCTTCTACTAAAGCAACTTTGTTCTTGCATACGACTCATGGCATCTTGTCTTTCTCTTCCTCCTTAATTCTTGCCCAATATAGTATACGTGCTGTCACTTTGTCCTGGAATTTCAGTAGAAAGCTTTTTTTTGAAGACACTGCTTCTTTATTTCTCTATTTTCATTTCAAAATTAGAGTGAACCTCTTCGAGAACCGCAGTTAGACAATGATATTGTTAGATTTATTCTCAGTTTGCTTATTACAAAATGAACTTTGCATTAATGATTTAGGGAATATGGAATTAAATAATAAATGCAGATGGAACACATTTATAAAACAGATTTACCTTGGAAAAAGAAAAATAAGACGAAGATTTTTTTCCTAATTGCTTGTGAATAGTGGTCAGTTTCTCTGACTCATGCATGTGAAGTTTTGGACCACTACTTCAATCCCTTCTACAATACATCCCAATTTTTACCCAACATAGCCCATTCTACAGTACGTTCAAATTCTTTAAAAAACATGTCTTGTATTGCTTAACTCCCTTATTATACATCGAAATAATTAGTTATAAGAATTTTCGATGAAAGGTCCCATCTTCTTCAATGGCGTACTTCAAAACATCAGCCGCTACTCTTAAATCACAACTCATGGCATAAATATATATTTCGAAAATTTTATGGGTGCACTAGATGTATAACACTGTAACCTTCTTAATGATAAAACACAAGTACTTCCATGGATTATCTATAAAAATATTAAACTTCGCCAATTTCTTGTACGTTTATTATTTCTTGTAAGTTCCGATGTTGACGCTGAGATGTGATCAAGAGTACAGCTGAAGTTCTGAAGAACGATGATGAGGAAGATGGAAGTAATCAACGAAAATTTCAGTAATTACACTTATCAATGTATAATAAGATGAGTCAAGTTAATATTTGTAATCATGCGACAGTTTAGTCCCTTAATATCTTGTATTGCGCTCACAAAAAGATTAAGCTGTGCTCTACTTCTACAGAAAAGCATAACAAAATACTCAAGTGAACAAACCTACCTATGGTGCACTTCGTCTTGTGGAGTAACTGTTAGCACCGATGGACAGTTGTTGGAGTTAATATTACAAGATACGCTGATCTTTGATCCATGGCATGCTGTACAGTTTTTATCCTTACAACTGCAAAAGGGGTGGAAGTTCAATGTATTTAGCACTATTCTACATTAAGTGCAAAGAATACAGGTTGTCCCAAAAAGTGTACACAGGCTTTTGTTTTTTAATTTTCCTTGTAAGTTTTGAATAGATGGATTTTATGCTCTGAAAGCTAATGAAGACGACGAGAAAGTACGTCAAGTGATCCGTATGTAATTCCTAACGAAAACACGTGTAGTTCAGATCTCGCTTAAACTGTACGTCCACGTCTGTTCCATTTGTGGGCTGGTTGCTGAATAATTATTTCGGCCACAGTAGACATTTATGGAAAGTATTTTTCCATTTTTATACTTCTTTTCGCGTTAATGCCAAATAAAATTAAAACATTTTGTTTTTATCTTTCTTTCTTTCTTTTTTAATTCACTAAAAAGTATATCTAGAATTTGGAAAACCTGGACTCCTAGAACATCAAAATCGTGCACAATGCAAGTTATATAGTTCAGTTCGGAAAACAATACAATCATGTTCAGTGGTGGCTCTTGAGGATAATCACATCGGTAAAAATTAATATTTTATCGTTATACGCTACAGGAAGAACGCTTACCTGTTTTATATATATATATATATATATATATATATATATATATATATATATATATATATATATATATATATATATATATATATATATATATATATAGTTTTCTTAGGCTGTATGAAGTTTCTTTCCTTCAGATTGTAGCTGTAACATTTAAAGTTTTATCAATATGGCATTTCTAAAGCGCCACCACTGATCATGTTATGACATAGTACTTTCTAAGTTCTAAAAAGAATGAATATTATTACTGTTATTTAAAAAACAGTAGTATATTTTTCCTTGTATATATATGTATATATATTTTTCCTTGTATGTATTTGTATATATATTTTTCCTTGAACAAATAATAATAACCTACTCTTAAATAAACAATGAAACCCGATGACAATATAGTGTCAGCACACGAACAGAAACGTAGTAGGTCTTAGTGTACTACACCTTCCCCAAGATCGTGTTAACATTAGGAAAACAACAAAACAAAACAAAAAAAAAAAAAAAAAAAAAAATCGATGAGAAAACATTGCACAAAAAGTAAATACTGACCGCAAAATATCTTGGTAATATTAAATATTGTACCTTTTTTTGCTACTGTGCAAGATGAAGACCTATTTCTGCCCCGAATATGGAAGTAAGAAGCCTGATTTTGAACACCAATAATCTCATCAATAACACGTTTATATAAACATCGTGCAGGCTTCTCAATTAAAAAGAGATGGGTACAAATAGGTTTTTTTTTTATTTTTTTTATTTTTTTATTTTTTTTATTTTTATTTTTTTATTTATTTTTTTTTTTTTTGCCTATGATAGTCATAAAAAAATAAGTGTTCATAGAAATTCGTATATCGTGTACATATGAAGTTCAAGCATTACACGTTACATCCTTTGTAAGATGCGTATGAAAGTTATTGTAGAAGGCCACGTAAAGAACCCTGCAAGCAAGCATTGTTTTTGATATTCTTCCAATTTAGACTTTTTTTTTCTCGAACTTGTAACAACAATTTTACCATGAGGCGCTTCATGACCCATCATACTTCTTTTTGTGAAGACCAGAGTTCATAAACTTATCAACAAGCATTCATGAAACGCCTAGTACTAGAATTGTTGTTGCAAGTTCCGAAAATCGTCTAAACTGCACAATATCAACAATCATGCTGTTTGTGGGATTCTTTATGTGACTTCCTACAACATTTTCCAATTGTGTCTTAGAGAGATGTAACGTTTAATGTCCGAACTTCATAAAATATACTGGCTTTTATGAACACTTTTACTTTTTATGACTATCATAAGGGAAAAACAGTGATATTTTTACCCGCCGCCTCCATTTTTCCACAGATTTTATACACTTTCATTATGCATTCATCATTTTTCCATGTCACTTGCATGAAAATATCCATGAAGTGAAGACTGTTATTTGGCCAGCTCAGAATCATCTTCGAGTTTTGATTTTAACGTCCTGTTCAGCAGTGAGGCTATATGAGACGTGGACCTACTGATTAACGTGGAATCCGAACCACAGTAGCTCCCGCCTGGAATCGAACCCGAGTCTCCCATGCGCGTACGCTAACCGTTTAGCCACGGAGCTCAGAACAACCTTTGTATAGGAAAGTAACCACTAAGAACCGCGTCATAAGATAAGATCCAATGGCAATATTAACCATTTTTTTTTTATATAAAACTAAGTATACAGTATTTGGGACTACCTGTGTACTTGTGAATAACTATACATACAAACATAAATACATTACAAAACTACCTATTAAAATACGTTGTGACAATACTGAATACCCTCATTAAGTATGCTACTCAAGACATGGGAAGTGCAAAGGTAGGAAAGACCAATAAGTTCAGTTGTAAGATACATCTACAGCCTATGCTGATTATATAGAATTACCTGAAATTATTTTAGACAGTAGTACTTTAATAGGAACCGATGCATGCCAAATACAACCCTTTGTCCTCGCCAGATACAAGTTGTAGCAGTCATATCTACATACAAAATACTTGCTTTAATGCAAATATTTAATAAACAATTAAATCCAACTACAGGAACTCGACCCCATTCAATTTTTTCTAATCTAACAAGGAACATTTTTAATAAGGATCTAGAGCGGGCAGTCCCAGTGATAGCGATTTTACATGTCCATAAGAATTAATGTTGCATTCAGCCAGTAGATCTCAACAATCATCTTCCTTTGAGTTCTCTCAATCACCTGACTACGAAGAAATCCAAATTACCTTTAAACTTTATATGGAGGATATTTCAGAAGGAACCAATGCTTTGGAAAACGACAGATTAGGCGATGATGAATATCGTATAAAACTACGTACTTACAGGCATATTGTGCACCTTCATTTTGATAAAGAATTTAAATGTTTTTATGCTATACAACGCGCTCCTCCACATTAAGGTTCGAAATGATTTTCTTAATCGTTTGTCGTAAAGCTGTTATCAGTTATAGGCCGTGAGGTCGACCAAAACGGAATTTGTCTTAATAGAAGTTATTTTTACGTAGATGTTAGAATATCGTCTGTATAACACGATTTTAGATTAAATTTTGAAAGAAAAATGGTGAACGTTGTTATGAAAGCAAAAATGTACACTCATGTCCAAAATGATTGTCGCATGTCTATAACTGTCTTCTTGTAAGAATATAATTTGATAATGATTTTGCAGGGCACTTTTAATATTGATACTATGTGTATAATCGGGAAATGTGTATTTGTGGTAAATTTCATAGGAAAAGAATTACAAATACGAAAATTAGAATGAGTAAAACAAGATGTTGCTAAATGGACAAGAAAGTTTTATTTTCGTTTTACTGTTCTCATTTACTACTCTTTTGACATGAAATTTGCCACATACATGTCTTTGCCGATTATACACATACTAACATTGTAAGAAATACCGGTCGAATTCGTTATCAAATTATATTCCTACAACAAAATATTTATAGACATGCGACAATAATTTTGATCATGAGTGTACATATAAAATTTGATTGGAACGTCTAAAGATAAGATAAATTTATAATCGTCAACAACAGACCTGTGGTCAAGTTCTGAAGGCTTCTACAGCTTCATAATTAGTGCATCTGCATAAAATGCATGTGATTGCAAGTTTAAACTTTAAGAGAATAAAACCTCAAACATATAATTGACTTTTAATAGTAAATCGCGTCGTCTAAGATGGCATATACGAGGTCGAAGTCATAATCACTAGGTATACGTGAATGAGCCTTCATTAAGGTTGGTTTAAAGGGACAAGTTTTGCCGATAGATGTCACTACAGTCCTCGTATCTCTCATCTATTTTTTTACCTCTCATGAAAATTCACGATTTCTCTTACAAATTTCAAACTACAGACTTCAAATTTTTAGAGAAGGAACTTCATAACCTACCGAAGGCAACAATCCGTGCCGATTTTTTTATTTAGAATCTTCTTCATTGTTGAAATGGCTTAATTGTTGAAATTGGATATCCAAATCTTTAACAATATACTGTTTCAACAATGAAGAAAATTCTAAATAAAAAAATCGGCACGAATTTTTGCCTTTGATAGGTTATGAAGTTCCTTCCCTAAAAGTTTGAAGTCTGTAAGTCTGAAGTCGAAATTTGTAAGAGAATCTTGAATTTTCGTGAAAAGTAAAAAATACATGAAATATACAAAGATTGTAGTGACATCTATCGGCAAAACTTGTCCTTTTAAACCAACCTTAACCACTATATGCATCAGTTGTCTGAATTCACGCGAAACAAGTACCATGACAAATCCAACGAATGCACTAAAGTACAATCGATGCATCAGCTGACTGAGATGTGTTAAGATTCCCATTGTGATCACAGCAGACACGTTTTAAAAACTTGGAACACACCTTTCTTTCAGACCGTTATTCTTATCTAGTAACAAAACACAGACATATAATTATCGGTTCTCCGAAACCTTACTTGCAAATTCATGCAATACTTCCCATGTTACCAGCAAGTGCAACTAAAAACTTTCAATTTTTCTCCCGGCCGAAACATAACAGTGCATGCAAAAAACATAGTAAGAACGACCTTGCAAGTATTCAGGTAACAAATGTTAACAGAAACCAATATTACGTGAACCATTAAAGTAAAATGTCTACAATAATCGGGCTAGCGTTATCACATGCGTACGCGATTTGTCAAGTGAAGAGATTACGTTTGTCATGATCGAACACGTCTTCCAATTGAGATCCGACTATTATATTTGATCCTGTGGTACAGATTTCATTCATTTACTATACCATGCTGTTGTCCTTCATTGTAGTTAAACGTTGAAGCCTAACACATATAGTCTTTCTATTCACTTTCATCCAATTTATAATTTCACAAATCATGGTTCCTTGCTTCTGAAATACCTTATATAAATTTATCTATAGGTGAGTACAGAACTTACATATTCTGAACACAGTTTGTGACGTTTACTAGTAACCCAGAGAAACTGTGCGCTAGCAATAACCACAAAGTGATATTGTGCGCACCAGCTACGATATTTTATTATAAAGAAGTCTAAAGAATCCACCACCATTCTAAAATATGGAGACAAAATGTATTTAGCAACATTCAATCATCTGTGTAGTTTAAAAATTAAGTTGGCTACTAGCTATCTCCTTCATCAATAGAATATTAATTATTGACAAAGAAAATAAAAAGTACGAGAGAAAGATGGAAGAAAAATATGGCTGCGGCTAACTGCAATATTATTAATGTAAATGTCATTAGTCCCGATAGATACATGTATCTATTTGCACGATGTTAAATTTAGTACAGCAAACTGTTCATTGTGTATCCCCAAGATTCAAGTACAACTGATCGATATTATATAAGAAAATAGATTGAATCAACTATTTTCTTTACATCATACTCCTAAAGACACGAATTCAATAAAAATTGAGTGAAAAGTGTAGAATTATGCCGGGAATCAAACCTGTGTTTACCAGGCTGATGCGTTAACCACTACAGAGAGAGATGGCTTAATCCTGTACTTCATAACAATTTTCATAATTAATCTTTCTACAATAAATATATAAATAAATAAAATAAAATAAAATTACGTTGAACTTATTAGGTTAACGTTTCAACAATAAAACATGTTACTTCGTTCTTCATACGCGGGAAGTTCAAAAAGTTTCCATATTCAAGCAGAAATCATTCACAAAGAGTAAGAAATTCATGTTAGCAGATTAAGTATAACCTTTAGCACGTTAAGTGTAAAATATAACTGCAGTGTAATAATTACTCTTTCTATTGCAGGTGCTGCAGTGAATGGAGGTGCAAGAAAATGCGCAAAGTGGAATACACAGCAGTGATCTGATTCCTATTTCTGCCAGGCACAGCTCCCAGACATATCTATGAGGAAATGTTTGTAGTATATGGTGAAGAACCTCCTTAGTATAGTGTTGTTGCTAAGACGTACAGATACTCAAATGTGGTCACACGCACAAAAGGGATAATAAACATCTTGTAGACAGTCAACAGCAGTGAACGAAGAGTTGATCCGAAAAGTCGAAATCCTCATAAATGAAGATCGCGGATGAAACGATCATCTGTATTTGCCAAAGGCGTCTGCACGGTGGATCTCGAGTCCGCTGACACCACTTCAAAAGCAACGAAGATTCGGAAAGCACAGAAAGCTCAAAACAGTGAAAACATTATCACTTCCCCGACCTCTGAAAAAAGGAAAATCCAAATGTCTCCAAAGGTCATGTCTGCTTTTCCGGACGAACGTAGTGTTATCCTCACGGATTATTTACTGAAAGGCCACATAATTACTGGAGATAACTGCGTAAACTTGGTCAAATCTTGTGATAAAATTATTAATATTAAGTAATAGCTTTGCAAATAAGGAGTCTGTCCGAAGGTATGCTCATCCTCCACGACAACGTGCCTATCCATGCATTCTGTTTCCTTCTCGTCAAAACACGTCAGTGTGTCGGATATTTTGACACTATATTGACCAGATCTTGCGCCTTCGGATTTCTTCCTCATTCCTAGTTTTTTTTTTTGGGGGGGGGGGAGAAAAGGGAAAACATTTTCAAAATGACGACGTCAATATTTCTGCCAAGTTTCAACTTTTTCTGTTCTCAGGACAAGGCGAATATGGAAATTTCATGAACTTCCTTCATATCAACACAAAATGAGTTAACTGGCTGAATATCTATCATACTGTGATTACGAAACATACTAACACTGGAAAAACAATAAGTACAGTCAGCATCGAAACGGTGCCCGTACTCTCACCATGTTTCCAAAATACAAGTTATTCTGATGTGATTTCACTCATTAATTTTGATAAGAATAATCTGCGGAAGTAATACAAAACTTAGAAGGAGTAATCTAAGATTCTTGTACATTACGCTGGGAGTACATTCCGATTACAGTCGTGGATACAAGTTCAGACTTACCAAAGAGAAACTTTTCCAGTCTCTACTGAGCCTGAGCTTTTGCATGCAGTAGTACAGATTCTAGACTAACTTGCATCTAAACACTGTGGTAACTTCTATCATCAACAACGATCATTTTCAAGCAGGTATTGGTAGACATTCAACGTAATCTAATGAACATCAGGATCTATATGGATATTATTATTATTATTATTATTATTATTATTATTATTATTATTATTATTATTATTTACGTACACTCCCGTTTCTGTGTATACATAGTATTTCCAAATGTTAAGAACACACTGTGGACTGCTTAAATTTTCATCAAGTTAAATAACTGGTCTACAATATTTTTTCGGACAAAACATTTAAAAAAGTCCATTAGCAAATGGAGATTACTAATTCTGACTCATATACTTTCAAGTCCTAATTTAATTACCAACTGTTTTAAAGAAAATGTGCTGTTTTCCTTCTAGCAGACTAACTTCAAGGTTATATTTGGACTCTTGCCACCTCACATTTCTGAAAGAACACGTTTAATACACTTTTATTCCACTTATCGTAATGAATCATTCAGCAAAGTTTATTCCCATGCTTTGCAACTACTGTGGTCAAATCTACAATTAATTTCTGAAAATAACTGACTTTAAGTATCTTTAATAGGCGAGTTTTTGTTAAGAGGTGGTAAATTTTACAGTTTAAGATTTGTTTGGAACTCTTTTTAGTGACGCACTACCTTTTCCCCAATTCCGATGAAGTTTATCACTATTTTTCACACACTTTATACATAAATTTTATAAAGTAGTATTGTTTTTATTTATTTATTTATTTCCAAAGCACTAAACTGTTAAGTATAGCAAAAATACGATTGACGAATGAAGTAACTCATACAAACATCATATTATAATAATTTTTAGTTCGTCGTACTCGAATGTATCGTCCTGTGAGGTGAGTTCAAAAAGTATCGAACCTCATTTTTCCCCCCGCGTAAACCAATAAACCGCGGGAGGCTTTATTCAGTGTAGATGTAGAGGGGACACTCATGCGCAGTCGTGATTTTTTTCCCGCCCGCAGATAGCGTAAGTCGCTGGCAGTCGGCCAAGTAATGAAAACGTGTAGTGATCGATCGTCAGATTTCAGTTTTTTGTAAAACGATAGAAAAACCTGAGCAGCGATACTGCATCAAATTTTGCCAAAAGCCTGGCGATACCCAAGCGGAAACCATTCAACTGGAACCGTACATTTAATTTTCAATGAGAATTTGGGCATGAGGAGTGTGTCCGCGAAATTTTATTCAGGCTGTATGTCGTCAGGTTCCCATACTCACCCGACATGGCTCCGTATGACTTTTGGTTATTTCCCAGGCTGAAAATGACACTAGAAGGGACTCGATTCGAGTCAAGAGAAGTCACCATGCAGAATGCAACAGTACGGTTGCTAGCCAGAAGTGTTTCCAACAATGGTGGGAGCGCTAGGAGAATTGTGTGCATTCCACAGAGATTACTTTGAAGGGGATTACTGTTTCGGATTTCCAAGTAAGTAACTGTATTTTTTCCAACCAAAGGTTCGATACCTTATGAATCTATCTCGTCTACATAATTTCAAAAGAAGTAATTTTATAAGAAGTTTACAAGAAAACTAAAATCTCTACTACATTTAAATAAGTAAAAATGGCCTTTCATTTCTTTGTAAAACTTTTAGATTATACTGATAATTTGGTAGTGGAGGTCTCACCTTTACTCTTTTAATTACAAATAAAGGAAATTTTCAGCTTATCTATCCGTATCTAATCTCTTCTAAAGTCGCCAGTAAAAATGCACATCTATATTTACTAGTTTCTAATCAATACTTCGAAACAAATCGACCGATTTAAACGATTATTCTTCAGATAAAAAGAAGCAACTGTTTCTGTAAATTACCTGAAACCGTACTCAACCTCGTTCATGCACTGCGAATTATAATTTTAAGAATATAGATAAATGTATACGAGGTTTTGCTGACGACTGTGCTTACTCTCACACTTCATGATGTTGGACATTTTTCATCCTATCTATATATTTGTAAGCTTTCTTCATGGCTCTAATACTAGTTTCTACAGCATTTTCAACAACGCTTGTTTCATATTTTGCCTACAAATTTCCCATCTACTTCAAAAGCAACGTTGTAAAGAAATTGTATAATAGTACTCACCACTTCCCAGGAGCTTCATCTTCACTATCCGAGATAGTAATGACAGAAACCGCTGGCGAAGGTGTGTCATGAATGGTAATCGTCTGCTGACGAGCTGGTGCCGGTTGTTCTTGCTTTGTGTTGGTCCCTGAACTGCCAGCCACTGCTTGTGGATGCCAATGTGACACAGCCACAGGGGAATTACGAATTCGACTATGACTATGACTGTACGTCGATGGTTCTGAAACAAAGCATACATTGTTCGTTGGCATTATATATATATATATATATATATATATATATATATATATATATAACACATCCCGTATTTCAGCTACTTTACCGTAATTTTTATATTTCTACGTAAAAGTGAACTGCTTTCATACAGCAAGAAATAAACAACAATTTATGCGCAAAGTAACAAAACAATTCTATAATAATAATAATAATAATAATAATAATAATAATAATAATAATAACTAAGTTATTAAGTAAGTTTTCTTGAGTATAAACTTTATCTAGCCTCATATACGGAAAAGTAACTGAAATATCGGTTTGCATTAAGAAGTAATACACCTTCTAACAAAAAATTACAGTGCGAGGTTAGCATCTGTTCATTATTAAAATCCTTCCTTTCCTCTGAAATTAATTGTAAACCAAAAAGCAAAATCAACATCTGGAAGATTTAAGTTGGCGACAAGAAATTGAGAGATTCCAGGTCATGTTCTGCTAGCACAACTCGTCCAAACTCGTAAGTCACGCGTTCGAGCCTAATCCGACTCGATTTCAATAATTGAACGCAAATCCATCAACTTAGTGAGCGTAAGCGACATTGAGGATAGACAGCCCGTGTTCAAGTGTGTGAGATCCACAGCTAGAGTGTGCCTGAGCTCGTGCAAGCTCCGATTGCAAAATGGCAGTCTCTGGTATATAGCTGCTATCCAAAACAGCAACAGCATACGATTATCACTGTGGAACAGAGAACTAAGGGTGTGTGGAACAGAGAACTAAGGGTGTGTGGAACATAAGTGGTGGCAATATAAGCCAAACTTACAGGGTTTGGACAAAAAAAAAAAAAAATCTAAAACGTTTGCGAAAATGTGAAAATCATAAATAGTATGGTGTGGGGCCTCCTTTTGCGTCCAAAATAACTTGGATTCGACGTGGAATGGACGTATACTGCTCCTAAATCGTAGTGTATGAAAGTTTGTACCATTGTTCCTCCAAAACATGCTCCAGTTCCTTAAGGGATGCTGGTGGAGGGTAGCAGATCGAACACGCCTTTCTAACTCAGACCAAATGACTCAATGATGTTCAGATCTGGTGATTGTGGGACCCAGGGGAGGTGTGATAGCTCCTGGTCATGCTTCTCAAACCATGATTTCGCAGGTTTTGCGCGTGACAGGGTGCCAAATCATCTTGGTAGATGCCATCACCATCAGGGAACAATATTTGGGCCATGGGTAGAACCTGGTTCCCCAAAATGGCCTTATACGCCTTAGCATTCATCATTCCATGCAGGGCTATGATGGGACCTGCAGAAAACCACGATATCACTGCCCATACTGTAACAAAACCACCCCCATGCTTTACAGTTGGGAGCAGACAGTCTGTATCATAGGCCTGCGACGGTGTTCTCCATACGTAAACACGACCGGTTGTTGGAAACAAGGTGAAGGTCGATTCATCGGACCATATTGCGTGTTTTGACTGCACATGAGTCCACGCCTTGTGGTCCTTGCACCACTGGATAGCCTCTCCGCATTTACTGCTATGACCCGGGGTTTGGACATTATCTAGGGCGCTCTTGTTCCACATTTCGATTATGTTTTATTTAATGGAAGTATCACATAATCACTGTAAAATTAGCGGTATTTTAATTTCGCGGGATGAGGCCTCTTAACGTGTTTGAACTTTCTAACAAAATATTACACCACACTAGAGCCTGTCTATTTCAGGTGCGCCTTCGGAAAATATGTAAAACACTACGGTCCCATCCTCGTCCCCCACTGACGGAGGAACCCTCCCTTTGCTTAAGAAAAAGAAGTGAATGACTTCAGCCAATTTGTCATTCAGTCGTTTAGTCTTGACGAGTGAAGATCATAGGCTACTTAGAATGGCTAACAGGATAGAGCACAGCGAAGTCTGTGAAATAATTCATTGTGGCAACGCTTCTGCATCCAACAATTGAAAGATCTCGGCCGCAGCAACTTGTTCCTCCTCTTTCGAGGAAGATACGGGAAAACACATCGAGAGTAGCGCCAGATGGGGCACACTTGAAATAGAAGGACTCTACTACCCTACTTTGATACAATAATGAAGACACATAAATAATAAGATCACGCTTTCTCTGTACTCAGACTTTAAGAAAGAAAGAAAAACATAAAATACTTCGGAAATTTCGACTGGAATACTCAGATAAAATAATGCACACTTAAAAAACCGGATGTATAAATATAGTGAGTAAAATCATTCTTTACCTGTCGGTGGCGTGCCTTCTTTCACTCGCTTTTTGACTGGACTTAGTTGAGTAGGCTCCTTCTTCTCGGTCCGAGGTGGTGCACCGTGGGTGCTGACAGGTACTGTGAGGTGGTTCACCGTATTATGGTGAGCAACTGGCGGAGCATGTGCTTTGGTGCTCCTTTTAGACGTGTTCCAACTAGCTTGACTGCTAACTGCGTTCGTATGATCAATCATCGTATCGTACACTTCAGGCACCTCAACAGGGAATACTGGCCTTTGTTCCTAAAACGAATATATGACAAATTAGTAAACAGTAAAAGCTTTAAAACCAACGAGAATGACATGTTTAATTTCGATAAACTGAAGTGACAAAGGGGAAACGTAAAGTCTTTTAAAGTAAATGTAGAGGATTGCTAAGGAATGCTCTTTAAAAGTACAATTTTTCACTTATTCTCTTTTACCTTGTTACGCTAATAATAAAAACATGTTTTTAGTATTGAGAGTCTACCCTTGCGTGTGGGTGTGTAAAAGGAATGAATTATGACTAGTTTTGCATGACTATTCTTTAACTTTACTTCAATTCTCGATATGTCCGAGATTTCTTCAGATGAAAGGTGGTAACCCTAAAGTATTAAATTTAAAAAAAAAGCTGGATTAGTATAAACTTCTCTTAAGTTACTTGATGTGGTAGATTTGCAAACAATGCCTGTTGATTAAATTCTATGCTACTCGAAGGAGAAGTCCATATTAACCAGTATCAATTAAAGTGTCGTGAATTTACCTGAAGAATTGTGCTAGAATCAACAATAAGAGGACGACCCCAGTCTCCAGCGTCGGACAGCAACGGCTGCTGAATGGCTGCATGCTGTGGTGGTAACTGCTGCCATGAAGGTACAATCGCCATTTGGCGGTTTGTAGGCCAAGAAGTCTGAACAGCATTCTAGAAATAAACATGAAAAAAAAATGGTTAATACCAACTCAGTGAAATGTTTATCTATACACTCATAGTATGGTTAGATAATAATCTGATTTTTAAGAGATAATTAGGTCACTGTAAGTTGCAAGAACACTAGATCATATAACTACCCAAACACATACGACGGACTACATAGTAGCAAGAATATGTCGGTAACATATAGAACATCAAAAAATAGTTTTCACGGCAACTTAATTCTAACTACATTTGACTCACGATTTATCGGGTAATAGAGGGGAAGAATCCACGGTTAACTCAAAATCACGGTTAATCCAAAGACAGGAAAAAGAAATGATAAATAATCACTATATAGTACATAGAAAAATGATACATGGCAATTTACCTGTACTATATTTTCAGGAACTTTACTTCAGTAAAGTTTCGAATCAATTGTACAACAAACGAACGAAGTATGTTAAATGTTTCCACTATTTTCTCATTGCTGTAAGTTTGTCACTTATCACCAGTCCATTCCATTGGCTAGTTAATTAAAACGGCTCCTCTCCATCCAGCTGCGATGGTGATAGCCAACGCGCAACATGTTCTCTATAGCCGTGTCCGAATCACCCAAAATGCGCCGTTCATGCCGCGTTCTATCGTTCCGTCAGCGGAAAACTGGCGTTTTCAAATTAATGAAAGCGTATTTTTAAAATTTCGCGTATTGTTAGAAATTTCGAGCAAAACTGCCAATTTTGCGTTTTATCGCGCGACAGAAACCAATGAAAATATATACAAATATCACATCATAAAATGTCAAAAAACTTAAAATTACTTAATTCTGACGCATTTCATTTTATCGCGCATTGCGAAAAACTCGTGCCTCTAATAGAAAATCAAATCATGACGTCACAGTCTTTTGTTCGTCTGAGACGCTTCAACGCTATCTGTTAGCGTCCGACTAAACTAAGACTAGTCAGTCTACCGACTAACACGTGTCACCCCGTCTCTTAACAGATGTATCAGGAGCTTTCTAAACCTGTCATGTCTTTTATTCACGTGACTTTCCACTTTGTCCCACGACGCCGAGTGGACCCCGAAAATTGGGAAGCACCGAACCCGAAACCACGCGGACATGAGTCTAACGCTCTAGCCACTAGATTACGGTGTCCCCTAATAAGTAATATACTTACTTAACCCTTTGACTATCTATCCTTTTAATGTGAATATTCTTTTATATGTACAGTCCGCAGCAAAAAACTTGCAACATGAGCATGTAAGTTTATTGTGAAACTACGCCTGACAGCGCAGGGAATCAACATAACGTCCAAGTGGCACAAATCACCTCAGGAGAAACTATGCGTTCTCCCCTGCAAACTTATTTTGGAGCAAAAGACTTCGTCCTTTCACAATAAACTTACATGCTCATGTTGCAGGTTTTTTGCTGCGGACTGTACATGTACGACTCCTTTAATGTGGGATATTCCTCACATCTGTACACAGTTTTAGAAACTAAAGTCTCCTTGTCACATTTGAACCGATGGGATAGCAACATATACTTTTTTTTTAGTTTTTTTTTTTTTTTTTTTTTTTTACAAAAGAAAAAAAAAATATGTTTGAATTATTCGCATGGGACACATGTATCCCGTTAGTAGTCAAAGAGTTAATATTTAGTAATGACTTACAACTAAATATGTATCCATTTGAAAATGTCAACTGTTTCGACAAAGCCTCTATGATTTCCTAAGTGGCTTGAAAATTTCTACTGCATACTTACTTCACACAACCTACACCATAATGCCATCTCACATTACCATCGATTGTGCACAAATAAAGATCATAGTTTCACACTGAGACTTGCATGCTGCAATATTATCCTTCTGAATTTCTTGAAATTAACTTAACTTCCTGTAAATAATTAAAGAACGAAGTATGTTCTTCTATACACACTTCTGATCGTTGAACGTAATAATTACTCAATGTTCGAAAATACACAGTTAAATATTGTGTTTGTGAGCTTAATATTCGCAAGTGTAAGGAAGAACACACTTCTTCGTTAGAAATAATATAAGTAAAAGGCTAATAGTCACCGCAAGAAACAAACCTTATCTCTAGGAAATACTTCCCAAGAACATCGTCAGCCTAGGCACACTTCAAAAAGGATTTAAACCATAAAAAGAATTTTAAAAATGTACGAAGTAAAAATCTTCTTGTCACTATAATTAGACATATGTTAACAGTCACTTCTTCATTTTTCACTTACAAGAAGCTAAGTTAATTTTTAGGAAATTATAAAAAGGATAGTTTGCAACCTCCAATTCCAATTTGGAAACTGCATTCTTAATGTGCGTAATACCGGGAATAATGCAAAAAATCGCATTAAACGCAACATTTGTATCACTGCTAAACATTAAATAGACGTCAATTTCTTTTATTATGTAATCAGTATACTTACTGTTAGAAGCATTTGTCTACCACTTTGTTCAACCATTGAGACAGGTACATACTGTTGCTGAGCAGCAACCTGTAAATGAAAATGAAAAACATTAAGATACTGTTCTTAACTAGTTATCTGACATGTTCTGACTTTTATTTCAAGATCACAGATGGACCTCTCCACTATCTACGAAAAAATTTAGTAACGTTAAACATTATTATTTAAATTATAGTTATGGATTACGTAGTAACTACAAGGTACGCCGTTCGCAAGAATTCTGTTACTCATAAAACCGGAAACTTTAATACCTACGAATTGTATCCCGTTTCCTGTTTAAGAGCGCAATTTTCGAAAACAATGCAACATATGTTTACTCAATATTAATGAAAAATTCATATACCGAATTTCACATTTTTAACATAAGAGAACCTTCATATTAGAAATTTTCTGAATACAGAGTCTGGAATTTGAATATTATAAAAACTGCTTCATTTCCCCTTTAAGAGCGGAATATTTGAAAACGCTCAAACTCGTGTTCCAATTATTTTTAATGATGACTGTATGGGTAGAATTTCATTTCCCTAACTTCAGGGATTGGTGAGATACTCTTTTCTTGAAAAAAGAAAGAAGAAAATAATTAATTATGATAAGAGAACTTCTACAACTACTGTTCTAATATTTAACAGGACTGACAAGAATGTGTGCGGAAGGAAATGTGAAGAA
The DNA here is from genome assembly GCF_964235325.1 of Thermobia domestica. NCBI lineage: Eukaryota > Metazoa > Arthropoda > Insecta > Zygentoma > Lepismatidae > Thermobia > Thermobia domestica. The sequence continues at coordinate 130,914,883 of NC_137467.1, forward strand.
GTGTAATATTTGACCCAGATACAAATTTCACTACGAAGAACGCATAATAAGGCTACATTCCGTAAGGTTCAATGAGGTAAATCCCTGCTTTCCGACTTCAGTGATCACAAACCATACTTATTCTATTGAGTGCCATTTTGATCCATACTGATATATCAACATATTTGGTATTGAGCGCTCTTCTTCAATTATTATCTCCAACTACTGTCCTTTTTACGACATGTACGTTGAAATTTACAGGTCCGCGTGACCCATGTACAAAGGCAGCTGATACTTAACTTGAACAATTTTCATAGCCTACCTATTTAGTAACAATATACTTATTAAGTATTGATAGACAACTGCATTAGGTTTTAATAAAGTAATTTAATTTAATTTTATTAAAATTTAAAAACCGTAAGAAGCATGTTGCAATGGATTTGTTATGTCTTACCTGTTGAGAAATAATAGGTGGCTGAATCTGCAGCTGAGGAGGCTGTTGTGCCACAACCGTCACATGTTTTGCTGGAGATCCCATGCCTTGGTAAGACGGACATAATATTGAAGAGACCAGCTGATGCTGGAAAGGATCAGCTCTCGTCGCACCAGCATATTGTCGGGCCACAGATCGTCCATTGTACAACTGATACTGCAATTAACGAACAAATAATGAAACAATTATCCTTTAAGTTAAAGGGAATGTATGATTAATGGAAGTGAATGATACTAAAATAATTGATTGTGGAAAGAACGGCAGAATAGCGAGGGAAAAAAAATTTTGCCCACCACAAACTCACAAACTCGTATGGGCGGAAATCAAACCACGAAAACCCTCGCGCCAGAGCAAAGCGCTTTACTACTGAATTCGGATTCAGATCTGCAATATAAGATTGGTCCACTTATCTTGAATCACTTCAACTTTTGATCCATATTCCTTTTCTACATTCCTCGCCTGGAGAGAACTGATGGAACAGAATAGTGAAGGACACGAGGGAACTCGAGAAAACCACAGGCCTACCTGTAGATCATATGTGTCCCGGTTTTAGATCCGGGGTCATCACATCATATCAGATGATGAGCGCTCTGCCACTGAGCTAGTGTGCCCCGAAATATAACGCTATAAACGCCGTACTCGTATGAATCGGACAAACTAGCAAGTTTCCTTATTACGGAGAAAAATTGTCCTTCTCTGATTGTTTTAAATGAATCTTTATTATCAGTAGACATTGCATTTATAGCATGGTTAATCAACCTATCATCATTTACTTTCTTACGGGTGAAATTAACATTTAATAACAAGACTTACAAAGTTATTCGATGAACTTTGTTCTAAATACCCTCCCCCGTCAATCCGAAGCGTGCACATACATATACAAAATCTGAATATTTGACTGTTTAAAAAAAAAAAAAAAAAAAAAAAAAAAATCATGGCTCAGAACTCGGGAGAAAAAGGTCTGCACATCATTCAATATTTCACACGCGTACTTGAACACGTCTAGGTCTATTAACATGCCACGTTCAACCACAATCGGGCAAGTTTCATCGGTTGCGTACGATATGTACTATCCATGTGATTAATTCATATTTTAGTTATATCAAACGAAGGATATATATATATAAAGTCAGAAATCTCCATCAACAACCACAATATACGTAGAAGGTGGTTTAAAATTCGAAAACATATTACTGTTAACATTACGGGAACAGCTCTATCAAACGTAATACACGCCTATGTAATGGACAAGGTCTGTCTGGAAAGTAATGTCCCGAAGTCTACTTACGTAACAGTAATAGCTGTACATTCAAAGTCTTCAAAATATGGTTCTCCTTCGTCGATACATCTTTGCCAAAGGGATTTTCAATCTGCAAAGGCATCCTGGAAGGCTTGTTCAGAAAATGCGTTTAAAGCCATTTCACAACCTGCTTTCACGGCGTCAATTGCTCTGAAACCATGTCTTTCAGGGAACGCCGAGGTGTGTCACTTGGTACTTCGCCTTTTCGTTTCGAGGATGTACTGGAATATCCAAGTTTCATCATCCGTAATAACACTGTCCAAAAACAGAATCATTTTTACAAAATTTGCAAAACGTCTTGACAAATTTCCACTCGGTAAGACGTTTGATCGCCGGTCAAAATTCTTGGGACAAGCTTCGCAGGCCCTTTTCTCATGTCCAAATCCTTGGTCACAATTTATTGGACGATAGTTTTTTGGAATATTTAACATGTCGGCCATTAAACGAACACTCATTCGACGCTCTGTTTGCAAACGTTCTTTCACAGGAGTCACATTTTCGACTGAGAAAGCTGACAGGTTTCCAGTATGGGCTGTGTCGTCGACTTCTTCACGGCATTCCAAAAACGCCTTGGCCCATCTGTAGACTTGCCTTTGTGATAAACACTCATTCTTGAAGGCATGTTGAACTATTGGTAAAGTTTCCGCTGCAGGTTTGCCACATTTCACACAAAATTTGATCGCGTATCTCTGTTCCAATGATCGCTGCATTGCGAGTTGTACAAAAGACGAAACAAAGGTTTACGAAATCGCCCGTCCTGCACCTCTGACAGCTGGGAGACAACTGAGCAAGTAGTAGCTCAGCAGTTGACTTACACCACCTTCGATCCCGGCGGATAGCGCGCTGCAACGCACAATCGTCTCAATAAAATTTGGCATTACTTTTCAGAGAGACCCTGTATTCTCATGTTAGCTAATAAGTTGCTCTAATACACTAATGTTGTCTGAAGAGCAATACCAAATACGGTAATACTTATTATTAGTACTGAATGACTTAAAAAAAAAAAAAATCACAGCTTCCTGTTAAAAACAATTTTTAACTATCAACATTACTCTACTTTATTTCTAACTACCAAATATAATGGTTCTACTGGTACAATAACTCTACAAGTGTAACACAGTAATCATGCTATTTTAAATGAAACAAAATATTCGACGCAAGAACTTATCATGCACCCTTCCGAAGCACAGTATAGTAACAGTCATTTTTGTCATACTGTGATACGGAATTAGATTATACACTTTCTAGTGAGAAATTACTCTTATTATCTTATCCTTTACTGATATCCATTAATTTATCATCTTTATGCAACAAAAATATAATAAATTATGTTACTATTTACTATGTAACTCATGCACTATTTGTTATTTAAGATATTTTGTTTATACCTACTCAACGTCTACTTTATTGAATGTTAACGGAGATAAATACAAAAGTATAGTGCAAAAAATCTGTGGGGTGATTTAAGTGGTTGAAACTAAACCCCTGTAGACGGTATTACTTCACTGCCTACTTATTCACCTGGTCCCAGTAACATTGAAAGGTATGTATTGTTAGGAATTACGAAATAATAATAGTTTATCACAACAATTTCTTTTTATAATAAAAGTGAAAACTTCCATATATATTACTGGCTAATTACTGAGGATAGAACGTTTCATCTGCTTAATCTTACTTCGTATCACTCCTAAGTGCAATTACTACAGCGAAGGCACAAGATTCTCATCGAAATCCTTCGGTTGTATAATATGCTTAGCATAAATCCATAACGCTATCATGTCTTGTTTCCTAGATAGATAGCAGTCTTCAACTTTTCAGAACGATTTTCAATACAATAACTGAGATTTATCTGGCAACTGTGCCATACACTACGCACACTAAAAGCTGTTCAAAATTTAACCCATTTCCGAATTTAATTCCATTTTTAGTAATTTTCCATCGCAGTTATTTCTAACTTACGAAATGAAAATTAGTTACTTTTGAATTCATATATTCTTCGATTGCTATAAAATGTTGGATTTAAAGTTACAGAAAAACTTATGTCTTCGCCTAAAATTGAACTTAGAACACACACAGCAAAGACCGAAAGTGTTAACCAATGACTGAGCAAACACGTTCGCTTTTTTCAAAATCTTACCTTGTACCTTAGCTACTGATCCTATTCAAGGCATTCACAATATATCAGTCTTCCCTGAGACCGTGTTCACGCGTAGCTGTAACGAAGTTGGAATCTATTTTGATTACATAAGATTTATGATTCAGTAACCCACAAAAGTAAAAATGATTCCTAAGTATTCCACAATGCACGCTTGATATATCTACTCAACACTTGTAAACTCTGTGTCCAAACATTCTCAGTAACTCAAACCTCCTTTACAAAAACCTGTGTCTTAATAAAAATCCAACCACTTCTTGTTACTTAAACTTCCTTTAAGGTACTGTAAAAATTGTAGATTAAAAAGTAAGTAACAGGAACAGGAACAGGAAGTGGTTGGACGCAAAAGATTTTTGTAACTGAGTTTCAAGCTATTGGGAGTGTTCGGACAAAAATTTACAAATGTTGAGTAGAACTAACAAGAGTACAATACGGAATACTTGGGAGTCATTTTTCCTTTTGCAGGATATGGATATCTAATGTAATCTATAGAGATTTCAGCTTAGGTCACATTTGCGTTTAAAGGTTGAACACAGTCCCACAGAGAACAGAAATGTGAGTGAAATAATATCCTGAAGAGAATCAGCAGCTGGGGGTACAAAATAAGATTTTGAGTTTTCAACTATGACCCAAGAGCTTTAATGAATGAGAGTTAGTGTTCTTTCTCAAATTGAATAACTGAATTCACGACTTTCAGCATTTTCATGGTCCAAAATGTTTCAATTTCACGGCCGAGGTTTTATATATATAAAAGCACATAAACACAACTCGGTCCCCCCTTCCCTCCCAAACCTTGTGCATTTCAAGTAGCTCCAAAGAACAGTTCTTTGAATCTCACCCCATAAAGTGGTTCCACATCAGACCGAAGTAACTCACGAGAAAATTTAGCCCACTTCAATAATATTAGATGGTGCACAAAGCGACCTCAAGTTCTGAATGTATTTGCAGTACATAATATGAGCCAAAGGTATCTCCTGAGTTTGGTACGCCTAGAGTGAGTGACAACATATCTTCGTTATCTATTACAGTATAGTGCCATCATGACCGCCAACTTGAAGCCTACCATCTTGGATTCAGGTTCAATATATGTAATAGGAAGAGATCCACGTGACATATCATTTTGGGGTTGATTTGCACCACAAACACATATCTGAAGCTATTTCCAACTTATCCGCAAACTTTTAATAGTTAATACCTTCTCAGATTTTTTTTTTTTTTTTAAATCTCACTATAAATGCAATTTTAATAATATGAAAACATGTTCGCGGGTACGGTTTAAATTTAATAATTTTAATTTAAACATGCAAACAACATAATAGGTGAAACTGCAACCCAGATAAACTCTTAAATTCATCAACTAAATCATGAAAAGCTAAACAAAAAACACACCAGATTGTCATATCCACTTGTTCTTTCTCTAACCAGGCGTTGTACCTGATTAGTCGTTAGCTGATTGTTAAATGTCAATGTCACGTTTCCATTTGAGCTGGGCACAAAGTTGGCAACAAGAGGTGCCTGCGTCGCCTGATGATTGTTGTTGGAACTAAATCCACTTCTTCGACATACTTCCATCATCTGAACACTCGCCTTCACGTTGTTACAATGAGCATAGTCCACTAGGTGAGCTAACGTCACAAAAGCGTGATTCAAAGCTTCGCCAGGTGTTATTCTTCTTTCCTGTAAAGTAAATAACAAGTGGTCATCATAAAATCAATTACTATCTTTTCCACTTTTCGCGCTTAATCTAGGAACTCCGAGGTACAAAAATAAACATATTATGAACCCTAGAAAGACCAGGAAGGGGAGAGGGGGCAATTTTACCCACGGGTTCTTTTTATTTAGTTTATATGGATTAATATGAATTCAGCATTCTCTGTTTTTGTTCCTTTTGATGGAAGGTACATTTTCGCTTTTTTCAACTGGAATATACTTTTTTTTTGTAAAAAAAAAAAAAAAAAAAAAAAAAAATCATGTCGTGCCGGCCGATTTGGTCCCCCCTTGGTTATAGGTGCTACTCATCTTTGTTTTCCCCAAAATTCCTTTCATTTGTTTCTTTTTGTATCTAAAAGTTGTACTACTTTTTAAAAATGTTACTTTTCTCCTTTATATAAACACTTAGGCTTTTATAGAATTTGTCGAGTGTTATTTGAACGGTGTTATGCATCAATTGACCAAGCGTCATTTTGCGATTTTCGAGATTTTTATATCAGCGAGTACGAGACAATGTAAATAATGTTTAAAAAATGTTTGAAACCGCACTGCTTGCTTAAACGCTCAGGAAAAGCTATTCCACTAAGTGCCAAGTACTGGATCGTAATGGTAACATGTTTTTGTTTTCTTCAATATCTCAGTTATGATACTGGTTTTCCGCAGAATATTATAAGAAATTTGGTATAATATATAAGCAGTTTTACGCACCGTATTTAGCCCGTTGTTTACAAATAAAATACATAATTCCTTGAAAAATGTCTTTCTTGTAATTCATTCAACCAGTTAACTCTAATTGAACAAATATACTCTGAAAGCTATTACAACCAACACGAGCAAATTTGAGCCCCTTCCCTCTTGATCCTTCACGTAGCAGATGCAAGTTTTCACTTTCTAGGGTTAAGAAAAAGCAATTTGCTTTATAAACCTGACAAGACGCAATTTTCAAATGCAATATTAATTAAATGTGCGCGCCATGATAAAGTACATTCTGTCCTACAAATATTATTCCTATCCTTTCTCATCATAAAGCATAATCCACAATAGTAGTGTATATTGGTAACTTCTGGGCCAAAACACCAGGCCAACCCATTTAGGACATATCTTTGGACAGCACAGAAGAATAGCACAAAGCATTTATAGATGATCTTATGAAACTTCTGGGCCAAAATTCCAGACCACCCCATTTCGGATATATCTTTGGTCAGCAAATACCGTCGTTTGTACGGGGTTTAACTTTTCAATAGATATATCAGATGTTTTCCTGTGCATATGTGTTTTGCAGATAATTTCACCCCATCCACTGCCCTTGCACAAGATCACACATTATTAAAACTTGATGGCATAATAACCATAAAGAACTTATAACTAACTAAAGCTAAACTTATATCTTCAACTCTTCTATCTTATCATGTCCCCCTATCGCTCAATATCTTTTATAAATACACAACTGAAAAGTATTTTCCAGTGAAAATAACTTAGTGTACAGTTTATGGTCTATATATAATGCTCTACGCATAGGCTGTCTTCTATTAAATACGCCACTGGAGGGTAGATACAGCTCCAACCAACGCTAGTAGCCTGTGGATGCCAACCATTGTATTGCATCCCACATCCCCATTCAAAAAAATTATAAAAGTAACATCTATCTTAGATCCATATCTTCAGATTCATTATTTGATCTTATATCCTGTAAATTTGTAATTTGAGCTAATATATTCTAAGTTTTTCAGCTTGCTCTCGCATTCTTTTTTGAATTTTTCTAATATTATCTCTAACTCGTTGTTTCTTAAGTTTCAGCTGTACAATTTTCAATTCAATTTGTTCATTTTAAGTTTGGTTAGTAAGAGAATCTAAGAAAGAGCTAACTCTTGTATCTGATGCTGTATTCATTTAAAGATGTAGTTTTATATTCGTTCTTATATATATATGTACGCAGCTTAAGGCAAAAACAACGAACAAAAAAAGGTTACACATTCATTCGCTACATATATAGATATATATTCAATGTTTCTTGTATATGCATATGATTCACATAATGCCTAGAGCTTTGTAGCAGCAGCAACATGTTTTCTTTCTTTTTTAGCAGCTCTTGGACTTCAGCCAAATGTATCTCATGCTTCTCTTCCTGCTCAGTTTGAGAAAGACTTATCCCGCCACATTTTTCGGCGGAGTGTCTGTCTGTTTACTTTTGAATTGCGATCGTCAGTTAAGAAAGTTTCTGAACGGACAACTTTAACTATGCAATTGACAGGTTCAGTTGCATGAGAAAAACTGGTTATAGAAACTTCCGCCAGATGACAGCCAAAGCCAATCATTTATAGTAGACCGAAAGTGTGTAGGATTACTGTCAGTTTCAGGGTTGGAAATTCGTATGATTATAATTATCGTTTTTCCATCCAATCGAAAACTTAATCTATGGTTTAACAAAATATATATATTTCGACGGGGAAATTTATTTGAAGCATATATGAGGGTAAGATAATAAGTAAATTTTTATATAATTCCTAATAAGTCGAAAATTATTAATTACAGACATAACAAAGTGTATATATATATATATATATATATATATATATATATATATATATATATATATATATATATCTGAACAGCATTTAACAGCATCTATTCTAGTTATGTATATACGAGGGTAGGTTAATAAATAAATTTTTTATATATTTCCTAATAAGTCAAAAACTAATAATAGACATAACAAAGTATACATATTTGAATAGCATTTAACAAGATGCAACTATATACGAGGATAGCTTTTACGATATAACCATAAAAACTTACTTTCTAAATTCTGTATTTGTATGTTATATGTTTACATGATTAAAAGTTTGGATACTGATAGTGAAATCTTCTGCTTATTTCGTTCTCTATGGGAAACAATGATTTCTTAAACTCAGTCCATTGATCGTAGCTGAGACTGAACAAACATCGATTGATTTCGAAAACTACTTGCGTTTCATTTTGTACATTTCTCACAATTACATTGAAATTATTAGTAAGAATGAATTCCTTTTGAGGTTCCATGCTAACTACTCAATATATTATTTAAAAAATATTTTTTTTATTTCATTTTTTACTTTTAGATTCATTTTTGAAGAACAGTTGGTGTATTCTATAACCATTAGAAAGCTCTTTCATTCCATCATATCTCATAAAGTTTCTTAGTTTTCATCTCTTTTAAAACTTGATCAGTATCTTTATTATATCTCTGGGGTAATAAGGTTTTGTATATTTCATTTAAATGTACTAATACTCTTTCACCAGTGTATTTTGTTGGTATCAATTTCCATTAAGATTTTCCTTCTTCCAGATCTCACAATTTAACAAGTCTTAAAACGTTAATATTGTTTTTCTTGTTTAATTGTGATGCCGTTTCCTATTTATTGTACAAAATATTTTAAAAAGTTATTCATTTTTGTAATGATCTTATTTCAGTCAATATAGGGTAATTCTATCAACAATATCTTTTGTAGGTTCGTCTGTTAATTCTCCATTTATTATTTTAATAACATTAAGCTCATCTTTAAACAATTCAATTTAATACACCATATTTTTATAATATTCTTTCTTCGAAGCTATATTAAATCGTGTTGATAGACCAGTGATTACTGCAGAAGCTGATGCAAATACTGTTGTAATAATCGAATATACTGTAACAGGAATAAATATATTAATAAACCCTGTAGAAGCTGATAGTAGAATTGATAACGTAATAAGAGTGATATATGTACATTTTATTCTTTTGAACTTCCTTTTGTTTTTTGTTAATTTCTCAAGATTTAATACAGTATCCTCAATTAACGCAATTAGATTCTCTCGTGGAATGTTATCTGGAATTAGAGATGCAAGGGCTCGGAAAAAAACCGGCTTTTTTGGAAAAAAACTCGGTTTTTTCTGCTTTGCTTTTTTGCTTCGGAAATTTTGGGCTTTTTTCAAAATACTGCTTTAAATTGATAAAACAGACTTTGTATCGCTTCTCTATAACACAAAAAATCATTTAATTAGTGGTTGATGCTGATAATAATATAAAACATCGAAAATAAACTATGAATTTCGAAAAAATATTTCAAACAATTTTTCTTCAACATATTTACATTATGAATTCCACAGGATTAACCAATGTATATAATAAGAATTTTTTAACCTCCTATATACAAAAGTAAGCAGAGTTGGCAAGAACCGTGGTTGTTTTTGAATATGCCAAAAACGCGTTTTTTGGGGGTGTTTAAACCAGGCTTTTTTGGTTTAAACCAGGCTTTTTTGACTTAGATTTTTTGCTTTATGTATTTATATTACATATTCACAGAAATAGCCTAAGTTTGTTTCGCCTTGATGTTATTATGCAACAGCGGGGTTATGCCGGAAGAACTCCCATAAGCTTAAAGAAGTGCGGTCAGTAAATTTCTTAAGTTGAGAATCTCCCGCCCTAGCCATTGGGAAAATCCCGTCATTACTTGAAATGTAAGACAATAACGGGAAAATCCTGTTATTGCTTTGCATGTAAAATTTAAAGGTCAACGTACCATAATCAGTACGCTAAAACTGAGGTATTAAATTACAAATTTAGTACCGGTACGTAGATATCATTGAAAGTCCAATCCAAGCTAATGTTGGAAGCTACGTAGGCAATCGATAAATTTTGCCAATTTCTATCAATATATTTAAGCAATATTGGCTTCTTTATAAAACAACACGCATTTAGGCATGTAGAAATATACAATTTGGTTTGTTTCGTATATTTAGGCTTAACATTCTTACGAAATACCGAGGTTATCAAGGAGAAGACTTTCGCTTAAACTGACATCCGAACCGCTACTTGGGTTACGCATGAAAGAAGGATTGTGGTTCGACCGAGAATTGAACATGGGACACCTTGATTAAAAGGTGAAAGGGAAATAAAACTATTGCAGGTGGTTTGATATCTGGAAACGTTACCATGAAGTTCACACGATTCGCATTTTTCATTCTTTTTATTTTTGTGGTTTAAACCAGTTATTAAAAAAAAGTTGGTGTAAATCAGTCAACCATAAAAGTAAACACTTCTTTTTAAAGAATACACAAATAACTAGCAAAATAGTATGTAGTATTTTTACTTTAAAATATTCCACACCCTCTTTTTGAAACAAAATAAAATTAAAATAAAACATGAGAGAAATACTTAAGATTTATATGATACACTTAAAGGCTGCACATCTAGATCTTTTGGTTCTGTATATTCTTGAAATTCTACAGTTAAGTTTTATAGAACCACCATCACAGTTTACCCAATCCTCAAGTTTTCTGAATTTTTAACAAGAGGGATTCAACATATCATTACGGAACTCCCCCCCCCCCCCCAAAAAAAAAAGACTACGGAATATATTTAAGTTAAGCTAAATACAACTGCACAACAAACATGGCTGAGTGATTAGCTTTTGCGCTTCTATCGGGAAGTCCGGGATTCAACCAGCATTCGACCATTCTGACAAAGCTTTTCTTCATTCCATCTGTGAATGTAGAAATAGTGCGTGTACTGTGAGTTGGGCGACTTCCTTTTTTATTGTTTTTAAATCGTTATTATTACTAATTACCAGCAGTGACGGTTTTGCGAAGGTTAGGGGGGCGGTCTTTCGGACTGAAGTCCGTTCCCCAAAGTTACGGAATGTATGCAACAAACGAAATATCTATTATTTATGCCGTTACTCATAAACTTTAAGCTACCGTCAAATAAAAATTACGAATGTTTAAAAAAACTAAACATTAGTAAGAAACCCTTCCCAAAATACTTTTCTAAATCCGCCACTGATTCTCAGTATAAAATGATTTTTAAAGCTGTATCCGAAAGATTATTGCTAAACATATAAACGAAACGAAATATTAGTTATGCCTGTACTCATAAACTTCAAGCACTTCCCAAATAAAATTAGGACTTTTTAGGAAACGAAACAATCAGAAAAAACCCTCCTAAAGTACTTTTCTAAATCCGCTACTGATTATTTGTATAAATTGGTATTCAAGGTTGTGTCCGGAAAATTATTGCTAAATCATTTCACAGCTACAGTATAACAGAAATGTGGAAGTACGGTTTGACGGATATATTGAAAAACGTACGCTTTGAGGGATAAATAGAAAAACGGGCAAGTTTAACATTTGCGCTAGAAGCAAGAGTACTAAAAGCTCTTAGAAATGAAACACGGATGACAAACTAGAGAAGAAAAAAGATGTCGATAACTCAAAAGTTAAAATAAAGTTAAATAGCCTCTAAAATTACCCTCAAATACTACATTCTTCATGTTAGCTTTAATTCGTAAAACATGTGCTCCATCCATCTTGATGGTGAATTTCAGAGCGAAATATCACATTCAGGTCTGGAATTTTTATCTAACTATAGAATATACTATAAGAAAGCTATTTAGATAGAAAAATCATGAAGTTGAAAAAAGCCAAAATTTCCAAAATTCTCGTTTTTTTCCCAAAAAAGCCGGCTTTTTATGTGAAAAAAACCATCGATTTAAAAAAGCCGGCTTTTTTGCATCTCTATCTGGAATATTCATTTTCATTAAATAAGTTTTTATGATATCATAAAAACATTACAAACTAAACAAATCTAATAAACATATAATTGATTTATATCTTCTCAATCATTTTTTCTTTCTGCACATCATATTCAAAGTTTTTCTTACCATTCATAACAACATAACAAATCGTTTTATCTGGTACATCGCTTTCAAAATTAACAGTCAATTTCAAATTAGTTCTATCACTTGCAATTATTGATTTATGCTTGCTTGTATTAATTACAAACATTGGTCTATTTTCTAAAAACTCTTTAGGATAATAATACATCTCAGTGTTTTCAATTGTAACTCTCTTATATATCGTATACATTTCGTAAGCTTTGTTATGTTTTTTTTTTTTTTTTTCCTTTCTTTCTTTTCTAAAATTCGAGTTCAAAGATTCTAAAGGAAAAGATTCATTTCTAGAATTACGAAAATGGATATTCTGGACTTTACAATGACCAAAATAGCTTGAATCTCTTTCTTGATTATCATTCCTATCACTTTGAAAAAATGTAATCACGAAATTAGGCACATCAAATTCACTTGAATTAAATTGTGTGGTTAAATCAAACGCTAAGTATTTACCACTAACTGATTTCTGTAAACATTGATATGTGCTGAAGGAAATAGGAATCTTATTCTCTTTTAACATGTTAGATCTTAACAAGGTAGCATAGTTACGTTCATAATTAACAATAGACATTCTCAACTCCATATTTATAATCTTAACTTTACCTGGATGTGGTTGATCATTCTCATATGTTTCATCCTGCTTTTTGTGTTTTCCAAATAGCAAATGCATTATCATCAGAACCACTTCTTTTAAATGTATATTTTAATCCACCTTTCCATATAATATTTTTAAAATCTGAACAAAATCCTGGCGAAAGTCTTAGCAAAAACACTATTTCTTCGTCATGTAATTCCTTCCCATCGACATTCATCATAATGATTTGCTCCTGGTTTTGAAATCGTACATGTGTTTACAGCTGTTGAAGTTAAACCAGGATAATCTATAATATCCAATATCTGTCCATTCTTACTAACTTGTATTTGAGAAAACAGATGTGGGAAGAAGTTATTAATAAGTCTAATATTTTGACCAATAATATATTCGCTATCAGCATAACGAAAATGAAATGTAAAACAAAAATTTTCTATATAATAAAGATGGAGAGAGTAGTGGTTCGTTTCAAACCTGTTTTCGACAATATTTGTGATCATTTAGATTTTAAAGACAAGATCAATTTTAGTATGTCCTTAGATATGTTAGATCATTTGGTCAAGAAAGCAATTACAGAAAATAATAAAGAACTAGAATCTGTTATATTAGTCTAATGCTATGGATCTTTCTCCTTATATGCTATAAACGTTAACTGAAGAACAGTGGGATACAATTTGTACAGGTGATTGTCTGAAGATTGGATGACAAGATACGATGATAAAATCAACTTTGACTTAATATCAGAGTATCAAAGGCTTTTAGATGATTTTATAAGAGATTATAACGATAGATTTGACTTTAATGCTTTATCATATCATCAAGAGTTATCAGAAGCTATTATGAGGGAATATGCTGACAAAATAGATTGGAGAATAATAGAAGAAAACTGTGATAATAGAATTAATAAACTAACTGAATCATTTATGATAGAATTTAAAAACAAAGTTCTCTGGGAAGTTCACAGATGTAGAAATACCAAGAAATTTATATTAAAATAGGTAACGTGCTAGTTGGTTTTATACTAGCGCTAATTGAACGAAAATGAATTAACTTTTATTATATCACTAATGATTTTGATGGGATATTCACATGAAAGTTTTATACTAACACAGCGTGCTAACATATATGAACAATGGTAGGAGCATACAAATGTTAACAGTTGTCTTAGGAAAATGAAATTAAAAAATATCTTTCTTGTTATAAGAAATAAGATGAAGCAGAGAAAGGAGTATTAAAGGTTACTCCCGACTGCGTAAAGCAGTCCTGATTTATTTAATAAAAAAATATCATCTTAAAAGACTTAAAAGAAGCCAAAAAATACAGAACATATTCCCATTTCAAGAAGACATCTTTGGAAAACCAAAACCTAAGAGATTAGGTAGGAAGAAAGGTTTAAAACAGTTTCCATTTAAAGAAGAGGTATTTGAAGAACCGAAAATCAAAGTTGAATCAATACCAATCGATGTAAAGTCAAAATACTACATTTAAATCAAGATTATAAACATGGAGATTCACAACACAATATAAACCAGAAGATCCATCAGAACATTATCTAAAGCTATATGAAACAGAATACAACTCGGCTTACAAAAACATGGCTCATTGAAAATTAATCTATGTTTACATTGAAATATAAGGAAAAGAAATTCAAGAGTCTTATTTTAATACTGAAAACCAAGAAATAAACCAATCAACCAATTTAAAAGAAGCACTAACTAGTATGAAACAAGCATTAAGAACAAGAATGGATGAGTTTCAAGCTAGAGGTTCTGGCTGGGCTCTTATAAACTTTTTAGAACTAGCAATCGTTAAATATGTACCATACAAAGGACCTTCATACATAGAATTACCTAAACAGATTCAAAACAAAAAGGCAGTAATTAATGTAAAGAATGAAGATGAAAAATGCTTTTTATACTCATTATACAAAGCCTTCTATCCTACAAATTCACATCCTGAACGAGTACCAAAAAATAATGAACTATTGACAAACTTAGAATTTGAACTAAAAGATATTAATTTTCCTGTAAAACTAAGCGATATTCCAAAAGTTGAAAGATTACTTAATATTTCTCTAAATGTCTATGCGTATGATAAAGACTATTCAATCTATATATTACATCACACACAGAACAAAAAAGAAAAACATGTAAATTTATTATATATAAAACTGGTTGAAGAAAAAGTTAAAACACATTACTGTTGGATTAAAGACTTGAGTAGATTAGTTAGTTCTCAAATAACAAAAAAGAGAACTCGAAAATATTTATGTGATCGATGTTTGTTATACTTTTACTCAAAGTGCATTAGATAAACATGAGCAAGATTGTTCATTGAATGAAGCGGTAAAAATAATAATGCCTGAAGAAATCACATATGTTAAATTTAAAAACTATCAATATAGAATGAGAATGCCATAAGGTTATGGGATGTGAAGAATGTTATCCAAAAAATAAACCACACACAAAAAATATCAACAACATAAACCTTCGGGATTTTGTTATTACATTGTAAAAAGTGATGGAACTAAAACCGAACCTACTTTGTTTAGAGGTAAAAATGCAGCTAAAAAGTTCATAAATAAATTGCAGAAAGAAGCTAAAATAATATCAAACATTTATAAGCAAAACAATAAATTGCCTTTAACGAAGAAACAGAGAAAAGAGTTTAATAGATCCGAATTTTGTTATTACTGTAAAGAAAAATATACTGAAATGAATTATGAAGTTAAACATCATGATCATATAACAGGGGAGTTTATAACTCCTTTATGTAATAATTGCAATTTAAAAGTTAAAGTTCCAAAGTTTGTACCAGTCATTGTACATAACTTAACAGGATATGACTCGCATTTATTCATTAAAGAGCTTGGGTGCAATAAAGAAGCAATTGACTTAATAACTAATAACGAAGAACGCTACATTTCATTTAGTAAAAAGGTTGGAACAATCA
Source organism: Thermobia domestica (assembly GCF_964235325.1). Classification (NCBI taxonomy): domain Eukaryota; kingdom Metazoa; phylum Arthropoda; class Insecta; order Zygentoma; family Lepismatidae; genus Thermobia; species Thermobia domestica. The sequence goes on from NC_137467.1 coordinate 130,930,750, forward strand.
AATTAAAATTTATTGATTCATTTAGATTTATGGCTTCTAGTTTAGAGAACTTATCACCAAACCTAACAAGAGAACAAATGATTCATACACAACACTTCTACCCTAATGAAGAACAATTTGAACTTGTAACAAGAAAAGGTGTTTATCCATATGATTATGTTAACGATTGGAATAGGTTTAGAGAAAGAAAATTTCTACCAAAAGAAGCATTCTTCAATAAGCTTACTAACACATATAAGTGATGAAGATTATGGGCATGCAAAGAAAGTATGGAAAACATTTAACATTAAGAATCTCGGAAAATACCATGATTTATATTTAAAAAGAGATGTATTATTGTTAGCAGATATATTCGAGAATTTTAGGAAAACATGTCTTAAAGCTTATGGTCTTGATCCTGCTTGGTATATGACAGCGCCAGGTTTAGCTTGGGATGCAATGTTAAAGATGACAAATATAGAATTAGAATTATTAACAGATTATGATATGGCATTGATGATAGAGAAAGGTATAAGAGGGGGAATTTCACAATGTAGTAAAAAATATGTAAAAGCAAACAACAAATTTATGGAAAATTATAATGAAAATAAAGAAGATTCTTACTTAATGTACTTGGATGCTAACAACTTGTATGGATGGGCAATGAGCCAATACTTACCATTTAAGGGATTTAATTGGTTAAGTGAAGAACAAATAAAAGCAACAGATTTTGCAAATGTTCCTGATATTTGTGATAAAGCTTACATTTTAGAAGTTGATCTTGAATATCCGAAAGAATTACATGACTATCCATTAGCTCCTCAAAACATGTGCCCGCCTGGTTCCAAACAATCAAAACTGTTAACAACTTTATACGATAAAGAAAAATATGTAATTCACTATCGAAACTTAAAACAATGTTTATCACTTGGATTAAAACTTAAGAAAATTCATCGAATAATAGAGTTTAAACAATCAGATTGGTTAAAAAATTACATAGATTTAAACACATAGATGAGAACTAGAGCAACAAATGATCTTGAGAAAGATTTTTATAAGCTAATGAACAATTCAGTTTTTGCAAAGACTATGGAAAATATTAGAAAGAGAGTTAACATTAAACTAGTAAGTGATGAGAAAAAATTTGAGAAGCTTGTAACAAAACCAAACTATAAAAGCAGTACAGTTTTTTACGGAAAATTTAGTAGCTGTTCACATGAATAAAGTTAACGTGCAATTTAACAAACCGATTTATGTGGGTATGTCAATTTTAGATTTGTCAAAACATTTAATGTACGATTTTCACTATAATGTGATGAAACCTAAATATCAAGACAAAATAGAAATTTGTTACACAGATACAGATAGTTACATTTATCAAATTCAAACTAAAAATATATACGAAGACTTCAAAAGTTTTATTAGTTACTTCGATACAAGTGATTACCCAAAAAATAACAAATACGAGATACCACAAATAAATAAGGAAGTACTGGTAAAATGAAAGATGAGCTTAAAGGAACAATCATAGAAGAATTTGTTGGTTTAAGATCAAAAATGTATTCAATCAAATTCGAAAAAGATAAATGTTGTAAAAAAAAAACAAAAGGAGTTAAGAAGAATGTTATAAGAATTTTCATTTAACGATTATAAAGAATGTTTATTTAATCAAAAAGAACATTATAAAAATATGAGTTGAGTTGATTTTAGTTTGGCGTCCCTTTCAGCAGCGAGGCTATATGAGACGTGGACCTACTGATTAACGTGGAATCCGAACCACATGAGCTCCCGCCGGGAATCGAACCCGGGTCTCCCACGCCAAAGGCGCGTACGCTAACCGCTTAGCCACGAGGAAGCTCTATAAAAATATGAATTTAATCAGAAGTTATAAGCACAATTTGTACGGTATAGAAGTAAACAAACTAGCATTAAGTTGTGTTGATGATAAAAGATGTGTTTTAAAGTATGGGATAACTACCTTGCCATGGGGACATTGTAAGTTAGAAGAGTTGTAGATATAAGTTTAGCTTTAGTTAGTTATAAGTTCTTTATGGTTATTATGCCATCAAGTTTTAATAATGTGTGATCTTGTGCAAGGGCAGTGGATGGGGTGAAATTATCTGCAAAACATACATATGCACAGGAAAACATCTGATATATCTATTGAAAAGTTAAACCCCGTACAAACGACGGTATTGAAAAGTTAGTACCAGTTTTGCTGCTTTTTACTTTGAAAAATGTAGTTTTAGTTATGTTTTTAGATGTAAGTATTTTATGGTTGTATATGTCATAAAAGCCTATGCGCAGAGCACCTCACTTAATCTCACTTTAGAATTATAGTTATGTAAATACTTTGCGCTAACCTTCTGTGCTGGTCAAAGATATGTCCAAAATGGGTTGGCCTGAAGTTTTGGCCCAGAAGTTACCAATATACACTACTCACAATTACTTTCACAACTGGTAAGAACTGTCTTTAGTTCTCTTGTTCACCCCCTCTGAGATGACAAAATCTAGACTTAAACTCACGACGCCCATAATCTTATTAGTTGTCAATTACTTTATTACTGTTTTTTTGTGCCATAGAGATTAATATATTAATTACACGGCTGTAAAAATTACATATACATTATTCTTCATAGAGTAATGAATCGTTTTCGTCTTCTCTTATTCTTTTATATTAAATTTGGTATTCCTCCATTGAATATTTAAACAAGTGTCACGGTCAAAACAATTATTTATTCATATCTATCAATCTATATATAATGAGTTGAGTTGATTTTGAGTTTAACGTCCCGTTCAGCAGCGAGGCTATGACACGTCGACTTACTGATTAACGTGGAATTCCCGCCGGGAATCGAACCCGGGTCTCCCACGCCAAAGGCGATTACGCTAACCGCTTAGCCACGAATATATATATATATATATATATATATAAAGATCTGATGCATGGAATATGGACCTAGGACCAAGATGTAATAAGATGTAATAATATTAAGTTTTTGGAAGTTTGGTTTTTGAACAATTCACACTAGAATATAATTTAATGAAAATTTCTTCGTTAATCGAAGCGATTATCTACACTGCAACTCTTGAATACGCACAGATATTAATAATTACAATCTTCCTTGAAGAAAACTTTATGCGTTAGTCTTTACAAAAACATATATAATTTTAGTAACATTATCAATACTAATATGAAATGCTAAGCAAATTCTATCCTAGTTCCTTTGAGTTTGAGCTTCAGCAGTTGTTGAAACACGTCGAACTGGAACATGATCTGTAAATTCTATATATCGTATTTACTCGAATGTAAGATGTTATCAACTGTGAGTCGCGCCTTAAAATTATATATATAAATTGCTGGCAAACTTAAGACACAGGTTCATTCTTTTCCTTCTGAATCAATAAGTGGAATAATACCATGTAGATGTACGCAACCTTGTCATTTTCTACAGCAACATTTTCTCTGCTATTTATACAGACATTTTCGCTTCTGCAATGCAATATTTCTTGACGACAATGGCAAGTCGTTATCTCACTCACATTAGAGAGTTGTAATATATTGTTTTTCACAGAGTTGCAATATCTCAATTTGTAATAGACGCGATGCACAGGAATCGACCATGTCATCGATTCTACGACGCACCCTCATTTACGAGCATACTTGGTCAAAACAGGCGAGTCTTATGTTTGAGTCAATACAACACACACCTAATTCCTATCAAGCTTAATGGTAACTATCTTAACATGGGAATATCTCGTCTAAGATCTATTATATTAATACTTTTGAAACTAGCAAGTTAAAGTACGAATTGCGTGTCATTCCTTCTGTATATTTATTTATTATTATATCCACACAACGTTTCAAATGCATGAGATTTTATAATGTATTTTTCAGTTAAAATACGTATGAGAGTATAATGAATTTGAACAATGATAAAATTATCATCTTCGTAATTAATATTATTTAGCTGCATTACAATACTGCCACGGAGCATACCCCGAGATTATCTGGAATCTGAAAATGATAGACAAACAATATTAATTGTAGAGGAAAGAATAGAAGAAACACTGCTTTCGGTATATAAGAAACACATGACTTACACATAAATATAACAAAAAACAATCGATATAAAAACACTATCAGGAAATTAATTGACCATATACGACCGAAATTTTCTAAGTATGATCCATTTTGCAATAAAAACGAAACAAGAAAACACTGATTTATATATATATATAGAATTTACACATAATTACGTATTTTTCTACGTAATTTCCCTTGCCGGTTTAAAAATTTATCGTAGCGAACAATGAGTTTTTTGGATACCCTTCTCACATAATGATAACCAGTTATTTACGGTCGTTCTTACTTCTTCATCAGGTTTAAACGTTTGCCGTAAAGTGTGGACTGTATGGCAGATGATTAAGTTTCTCCCAGCCAAAAGGCTTGATCGAATCTTTAATTTAAGCCATAGCATATGACTCGACTTTCCATGAATTATAGGGTTCCTATTTGCGCACTTCATTACATTGTCACTATACAGCTGACGCACATGGAGATGAATATTCACAGATGTCATGTTTCTTTTTGTTTGAAGGGTTTCCACTCAAAGTTATTTTTTTTGGTCCAAAATCTTTCAATTTCACGGTTCGAAAGCGACTCAAAAACTACGTTTTTCTCCTAATTAGGATTTTTTCTTAATTTTCAAGGTTTGATAACGAAATTCACGGTCTATTCACGATTGGGTGGGCATCCTGTGTCTGTGACCGGACGACTAATTGTATTTTAATCTCACAGTGTAAAATGTACCAATTACGCCACGAATAATACAAATGACGCCCGATTGTGTACACAATGGATACCGCTAAGCCTGTACACACTTTCATTCATTCCCAAGAGCACGCGAAATTTTAAACGGTGTTCACAAATGGACCTTACTTAAAAAATAACACCCGTAATTTCTTTTCGATTCCTAAAACTATCTAATGGAACCCCGGTCAGAGTAGATGAACAACATATAAAAACAGGTAAACTCACCGAAAAGAGTCAATGCAAAAACAGTGTGTCTAGAAAATATTTTTGCATTGCTCTGATGAGTACATCAATTTTTATTTCTTGTTCAATGTTTTTATTGTTTTCTCTTCAATTTTTAATCGTCGTGAGTGACCAAGAGTCCACAAAAGAGCAGACAGCTAAAGTTCTACAGGAATCAAAAGTAGGACGATATATTAAGACTGTCAAGTCTAGAAAACAAACCTTATATTCCTAATCTTCAAAATGTGAAGGAAAAAAAAAAATCTTTGAAAAGATCCCTATTACGGACTTAAAAAAAAAAAGAAAAAAAGAAAGAAAGAAGGAAAGAAAGAAAAAGAAACTGAAAATTTACAGGCAAATTCATTCCCTACAAAAGTAGGCATGAATGCCAAAGAGATCTACTAACTGAAGGACTTGAGAAGAAAAATCGATCCAAGTATTATTACATAAACAACTAATATTTGGATAATTTCAAATGATGGGAACAAACTTCCGGACCAAATGAAACAACGAAAGAGAAAAATGTAAATAAACATGGGTCAGAAGCGCTCTTTGTAGCTATAAGTGAATTCCGAAAAAGTCCTAGAACATAACATTGGGTAAACTAGCTCAGGAACTATGGTTTAGAAAGCAGAAATTAAAGAAAAGCAGTTTTTGCTTTACTGAACTTGAAAAAACTCGCTACAACACAGAGAGGGACACATTTATATCAGCTTTCATAAACATATCTGACATCACGTAATCTTCCGTATATGAGACAAAGCTAACTCACAACAAAAATTGCCGGGACAGCGAACGTGCCAACAATATTACCAATAACAAAGGACAATAAGTGAACTCCGCTGTGAATAATTTCCAATTTCTACATTCCGTGTTGCCCAGTGTTCAACTGAACGCTTCTTTCATTTCCCATGTTCAATCTTTCATTTTAGAATTACTAGACGTCAATGCTTATACTAAATTTAGTCTTTAGTTCCCGCTTGAAATGATGATTCTTAGTCTGATTAACTTAGATCCTAAATTGAACCACTATATGGAACACGGTTGAATTATATGCGTTAATGGAGAAAATCAACTGATTTTACTTCACACGAGTCGTTTATAGGTGCGAATTCAACTGTCAAAGGTTTTTTGTAATGTACAAAGACAATCGGTTGCCCAAACACAACAGACATTGTGTTTAGTTTGAGTAACACAGCATCTATTTCCAGTGAAGGAACGTACGGCTGTTTAGGGAGCAGACTGGGTAGCACAATAGTTCACGCACTGGCACGGTACCAGGTTTGATTCTCGATCCTGTCGTGCATTTTCCATGCTATGTTTGAACCTTATAGAAAAGTGTTTCTCATTCTTTTTTACATTTATTTTTATTGTAAGTGGGAAACGCATTTATTAATCAAGATGTTCTACGGACTAACCTATTCTTGTCCTCTCCGTAAGTATTTTTTTTTTTTTTTTCGTTAATGTTTTGAACATTTTACCAGTACATTTATACTTTTAATATATTAAATTTATACTCGTAATAATAAAAAGTTTTATATATAAAACTAAGGCTATCATGATTATTTGATAATAATACACGTGCCTCTGTCTTTTTTAGACTAATATTCAATCTAAGAAGACTACAACGGCACACTCTGAGGACAACAATTTGAGAATATTGCTCTAGAAAAATTGGTGTGATACAAAATCTGTTATTCCCTCCATCCATCATATGGAGAAATATTTCTTAAATAGGTCTTAGAAAATATGATTATACGCAATCATGTTTGTGGATACAATTATCAGATTGTATGCTTAAGTACTATACTCTGTATGTGTCATTATATATCCCCCTTAGTATATAAAACTCTTATCCTCTCCAGTTTCATTTAATTAAAACTAACGATACAACAATATTGTTTCAAATTTTAATCGTCATTTCTGAGATTTTTTCCCAAATGAAAAACAAATTCTGGAAGATCTTTAAATAATTAGTATTTAAACGTTGCGTTATGGAAATTGTTACGAATTATTTTAATTTTTAATAAAGAAGTACATACTCTGGTCAGAAAAATATTAATTATTTAAGTAATAATTCCAGAGTCAACATGGAGAGAGTTACATGGAAGATGTTCTGCAGAGGCTCGGAGTACACACTCAGCAAACAAATAGATCCACACGATGAATTTAATCAAACAGAAGTAACACCTAATACATGCAGAAAAATACACTATGAAGGTATAAATAACATTCTACCTGGTCCATAGTCAACATTCTTTTCAACAAGTCGATGAACTCTCGTCGATCTGCCTTTTCTGCCAGGAGTTCGCCTCCTTCCAAGTCTGTCGGTACATTTACTTGTCCTATGTCATCTAAACAATTGAAGATATATTTACGTGCTTCTTTTGATTTAATTCCCGTTTCTGCCTCATGTTCTTCAGGAGTCTAGAAAATGAAATAGAATGTGAGTAAATTTAGCACAAAGAACATTAAAATATACAGAGTATTTGGAAAATAGCTACAAGAACCCATTAGTAATCAAGTCCTAACAACATTCGTGCTTTAGTCTTGGATAAAAGCCTAAAGAGTGGATTCAATACCACTTCAAGCATTTCTCGTTTCATATAATCTCCGAGCTGCAAAGAAGCGTTCATTGACCTCCAATCAACAAATCAATCTAAGACTAGTTAATACAAGTGCAGTTCTCTCCCTGAAAATGTTCCCAGTTCTCTTTCTTCATATGACAACTGAATGTTTTAAGCCCGTTAATTAATGTAACTTTTGAAAATAATCTATTAGTTATATAGTCTGGTGTTTCTAAACTTATACGTTTCTTCTAATTAATAAAATATAGACATGCAAGCACATTCAGGATTTTTTAAATATCCTTTTACTTACTACAAATTATGATTCCTGAAAATATCTTACACTTCCAAACTTTGTCCTCTCTTCTGGAGCCTTGCTCACGAAGAATAAAAATGGGGGTGAAAAGCAAATAAAGACCAACGAAATAAAAAGGACGTGCTAGGGCAGAGTAATGAAAAGACATTGTTGTCGATCATATGCCAAATGGTCTATGCGTACTATTAATTTGCCACAGTTCCATGTACTGTTTGAGGTGTGACCGGTGCTACCAACAAGGAGTACTTTGCACTGCTCTAACCCTGGTGAATACGTTTCTTTTTATTTCCTTCATATTTCGTAACTTTTTCTTCTACGTTTAATCTCCATGAACAAGGTTCAAGGGAAAACCCAAAGCTAGAAAGTATAAGATATTTTCAGCAATCAGAATTCCAAGTAAGTAAAAGGTTTACTAAAACGCAATAGAAAAACAAAACCTGTACACACTGCAAATTAGTTCATTCCAGTAGTCGATCCAAATCAACGACTTTTATCAATCAATCTTAAACGCTACGTCGAACATAAACGTGCATATTACATATTCAAAAGACAAGCTATCACACCACAGGGTACTAACACGGAGATCTCGCGAGTTCCAAACGAGATATGACCAAGTCACTTAGTTTCCCCAAATAACCCTTTATGCCACGAGTAACACAGTAAAATTTAAAAAACAATCTCCCATAGGTTAACGAGAAAATCGATCTGGAAGTCTGAATAGTATCTTATAAATATCGATTTTCTCATTAATCTATAGAAGTTTTTTTTAATTAATTAATTTATAACAATAATCATTATTTTATTGTTAAACTTTATTAGATTTCAGGGCATAAAAGGCTATTTATGAAACTAGTGGCTTGACCATATCTCCTTTGGAATTCGTGACGTTCTCATGTAAGTAAAACATTTTATCTATGAGCAAGAGCACAAAGCTTTTATAAGGTGAATGGACCTTCTTAATAGAATTATACGTTAGAGAAACTCCGATTTTACACTTCCCAAGCGACAAGAAGCAAAATGATGTAAATCAGAGAAAGATGAATTTCAGGAAACGAGGAAGAGCTCTAAGATTTTGTTTACTCACATTCCGCTATATTACACAATGTCTGTATGTAAAAGTGTTTGATGGGACAGTACACAATATTAGCTAAATAATGTGATCTGTTTCACACTGTTATAAACTTTGAATTATTTCTACTATTATCTTGTCATTTGTAAAGTGCTAAAAATGTTTTCTAACAAGTAACAAAAACAGTAGCTGAATAACAATACAAATAAACTCTTCTAAAGACAGTAAAGAGGATTACGCGATATTTCAATTTCGTACGGTAGATGTCAACCACTCAAGAATGCTATCTGTCATTTAATGGTGCGATGTGTTAACTTCCAGCATTTTTATACACTTGTTTCAATAGCAGAAAATGGAACATGTATAGCCATCGTTACTCTGTTACTCGTGACAATGTTAAAGGATTGATACTATTGATGAATCAGGCCGAGATAATCACTCTAGCTATCTATTGAAAAGAAAACAAAAAATAAAAAATTCGCATTTGTTCAAGAGCTACCGTGTCGAGCAATGGATGGACAGATGTATTAATATTACAATTATAAGTTTACTTGCGTAATCCTAGCAACTCATAATAACGAGGGTTGTACAGAAAGTTCCAGACATTTTGGCCTATCGACACAGTGGGCGGGGCTAGAGTCGCCATCTTGGTGTCAGAAAGTTGCCATACACTGTACACATCCATCTGTGGTAGCATGGGGACTGTAACGCTCTTACTGTGCTTTCTGTGATTAGTTTCTTGGTGAAAAAAAAAATTGAAATCCATTACCAACTGTGTGAAGTGAACGGATATGGAACAATGAGTGAAGGCCGAGTGAGGCAATAGTGCATTATGGCACGATGAGGACTGCAGTGGTAGGCCTAGCCCTGTGTTTGATGAATTGGTGAGGCAAATCGACAAAATTAGAGCAAATAGTTGTTTTACGACTACGGACCTTGCTGAACATTTTCCCCAAATTTCACGGAGTCGGGTGCATAAAATTCTGGTGGAAAAACTTGATTACCACAAATCGCAGGCGGTAGATTTCTACCGCGACGGTATTGAAAAACTTGTGCCACGGTGTGGTAAGTGCCTTACTTTGCATGGCGATTATGTGGAAAAATAGCTGAAAAGTGTACCTTTCAAATGTATATAATGCAATTTGGTTTGTTCATTCTGTTACTTTTTTTATTTGAAAACATCTTACTTTCTGGACAGCCCTCGTAATAATAATAGTAATAAATATAACGGAGCTTTTGACTCAAAATATACGTACAATATTTAGTGTACGGAAATAAGCAGCAAATATCGAAACCTGGCGGATAAAATCAAAAAGTTCCGGAATGTCAGGAAGTTATAGTGCAACCAATTATTATCTCAGCTACAGCTATCAATCTAAAAATATTGAGGTGCAACTGGAACAGATAAATGCAAAGTATATCCTAACAAACCTAAAAAAACCGGTACTACTAGAAACTTATCATATGGTCAGGAAGTTCTTTGGAGAGGAAGAACTCTTCAAATAATCTACACTTGCCAAAGTGTTAAACTGAAACCGGTTTCAAACAAGACACAGCAGTAATAATAATTACAAAAGCTTAGAGCAGGCTGAACACACGAGGATCGACACATTCTCGTAAAAAGCGTTTAGAAGCCTACACAGAACAACGGAAAAAGGCCATAGTCGATTTCTTTGTCAGGTCCTATCAACGCAAAATTGAAATTTCAACGTAAAAACGAGTATATAATACATTGTGAACATTGAAAAATTGAAGGGCATTTTCCAAAAATGTAGCCAGGAAGGAAAACGTTAAATGTGGAGCAATACTGTATTGAGTGATGTGCCTATTATGAACTTACCTTTAACCTCCAAAATGGGTATGTACTATCTACGTCCCTATAGAAAAATTTCGTAGTTTTTGAGGCATTGTTCAACATGTGCTCCGTCGGAAGTCCCTGCGTCTGACTAATATATCGTATTTGATCATATTCTGAAGAACCCGGATAGAGCGGCCAACCCAGAAAGAGTTCCGCAACAACACAGCCCAATGACCACATGTCGATTGCCTCGCAAAACGGTAGTCCTGCAAGGAAAACAAAATACTTTTTATTATAATAGTGTCATTACAGGTATTAAAAAACAATTTAAAGTACGACCAACATATGTAAATGCTCGAGAAACACGAGAACTAAAATCACTACACACACACTAAACAGGATATTTGAAAAATAATTTAAGGAATCCTGCTTGCTTTCTTCATAACTGTATGATTAATGATACAATTAACTTGGTGCTGTTTGGGATTTTTTTTTAATAATAATATATATACGCACACAAAAGAAAAAATAACTATTTCTGGGGTGGAAAACAACTAAATAACTACCAAGGCATTAGGGTTTAGCCCACTTACGATACCAATGTTACACGCGATACCTCCAACCATTATTTCACGCGAGTAGGATCCTGTAAATCAGCGGTTTCGAACCGATGTATCATGCAGTTCTTTAGGGTGTGTCACGAAATTTTAGAATTTGAAAATATTTAAAGATTTAACAATCAGTTAAAATTAATTTTGATTCAGATTGTACAGATACAGTTACAAACGAGAAACTTGAAAATCATTCAGGAAGTTATGGCAAGCCGTAGACAAATTATTACGTTTCCTCAATGACTTGCAAGTTTCTTGTTTATAACTGTCTCTTTGTAGGCCAGTCAGACTTGCTGACACCTTTTGGTACCGTCAGTGTTGCTGTATTATGCCAAAATGTCAGAATATTTTTTTTAACGGCAAGTCATTATTATAGCTGTGGGATGTCTACACTTTGTGTCAATATGTTGCTCTTGTTCCAGAATAATACATTACTACCCAGCCTACAAATTAACATGTCCACTTGTCCAAAGAGAAAAAAAAAAAAAAAAAAAAACGATTTTTTTTTTTTTTAGTTTAACGTCCCACGTCCCTTTAGACTAAGAGAGATGGATTATTAAAGTAAGTGAACGATGATGAAAGAATCGGTGGAATGAGAATGTGGGAGGAAACAGAAGTACCCAATAAAACCCATGGACACGATGTTGTCCATCACAAACTTACTTGATTAGCGATCGACCAGGGACTCCACGCACCAGAGGTAAACGCTCTACCACTGAACCACTGTGCCCCTCTCCGCAAAGAGCAGCTATAACTGCCTTAATTCCTGATTTTTTTACGTTTTGTGAAAAAAAAAAATCTTCACCTCTAGTGTTTCTGGCATTCGTTAAGACGAAAGTGGAACCTCCACCACATGTTTTATATCTCTAAAATATCTACGAAGAAGGGTCTTTTCTGGGTGGGAATTTCATTCGCACTTATGGTTCTAAAGTTCTGATGCTCTGAAGTTCGGATTGTGCAACTTTACAGGTACCCTCTTATAAGTGGCGAGGATTTCTGGGAAATAAGTATTGCTTTGACAGTTATCAAATATCGTATTCGTACAATTATGAATGGAGTCTATGATGGATACTGTGTCAGCACAGGAGGATTTGTGTGTATATAGATTAAAGTGAATATATAAAATACGTACCTAATATAATTTCAGGAGCTCTATAGTATCGACTTTGCAGATAAGTGTTACACACAGCTTTGCTCACATGAGATGCGCTTCCAAAGTCAATTACTTTTACTCTATACGGTTGTCGAACTGGGTCTACTAACATTATGTTCTCTGGTTTCAGATCTGCGTGAATTAATCCTAATTGCTGGAAGAAAAGAAAATACGTAATTAGTTACAGCCAAGAAAAGAATAATAATTTTAACATATTACAGCCAGTTATAATTAATTTATATATCGCAATTACTCCAGATTAACAAGTTGATCGAAACACACTAACTGCTAGAATGTTTGTCCGAATTTTGGCGTACCTAAAATTAAAAGAATATATTAAAAGGATATAGACGTATAAGAATATGTATCTATATATTCTGTTCTATATATATATATATATAAAATTAAACTACCATTAACACTTTTCATGTGACCAGAAAACATGAAAAAATTAGTTTTTTTTTTTTTTTTAACGAATATTAAGGCATTTAGTTCTGTTCAAAGTTGCAATTTCAACACATGATTTCGAATACTTGTGCGGAGCATTTCATAATGACGAATAGGAAACTTTAGATACTAGTGATCATAACATAGTAGGCAATCTAAAGCCAACAAATTTAGTCGTTTCTTCACCATCATTTTGTTCTAGAAATTACTTTGCTGAACACAACCACATTTGTTTACACTTAATTATGAATCATGTGTATTCGTTGTGAACAACTACTTATTATAAACGAATTCTACTTACCTTTAACTTGAGCAAAGCCGTGAGTACTTGATGCAAGATGGGACGGATATATTTAAGAGGAAGGGGACTAAACTTATTCTGTTTGAGAAAATCGTACAGATTTTGCTCCAGCATCTCAAATACCAAACACGTATGGTTTTTGTGCTGGAAGCACTCGTACGCACGAACGAAATTGAATTCGTCTGCATTTTCTTGGCTTAGACGTGACAGAATGCTAACCTGTTTAAAATAAATAAAAGAATGTCTATAAATAACAACACTTGCATAAACATAACTTATTGATTCAAAATTTTCTTACACTTACTTATGATTGTAAGTTATAGATACTAAATTGAGAAACAAAGGAACAAAATCTACAGGCAATAGATTAATTATTTTGAGAAGGGATCCAGGGAAAACAGAGGAGGACAGAATTAGTAATCAAACCATCAGGCAAACATTGAAAGTTAAATATTGAGTAAGCTCACCCTTCGATTATCAGGATGAAAAAAAGTTTCCAAAACAAATGTGGGAAGAAGATAAAGAGGGTTTAGGGACGAAAAGACCAAAGGGAGGTCAAAAGACCGACTTGGAAAGGGGCGAGAGAAAAGACTTCCAAGAAATACAACATTCCACCAGATGGAATGAAGAATCTAGCGCAGGACAAAAGCAAACGGGGAGATCTCTGGAAAGTCTCAACATCAAAGTGGTAAAAGAGAACCGGATTAAGTGAAAAAGTAAAAAGATTCAAAATACCTAGTTATATCATAAATACTGTCACGAGTGTGAATAACAGAGAATATTAACACCAGGCAATTTATTTTGGTCATGTTTTACATTGACATGTTGTACAGCGGGGGACACTTCTAAATGGTACATCTTAGCCGTAAATCTCCATATGGCTGTACCATTTAGAAGTGTCCCCCGCTGTACAACCAACGCACGAATCATTTTTCAAAATGTCCCCTCTTGGGCTTCATGCAGGCACGAAGTCTGTCCGGCCACTGGTCAATGGCATTACGCACCACGTCCATGGGAAAATTGTTCATTGCTCGGGTCAAGGATTGTTTCAGACTGTTGACAGATGAATGCCGTTTATGGCAGACCTTTGCCTGAAGGACTCCCCAAAGTTTGTAGTCCAACAGATTAAGGTCCGGGCTGCTAGAAGGACAATCAGCGGTAGAAATAAAGTGAGGGACGTTCCGTGCCAGCCAGTCCTGGGTTGTTTTCGCTTTGTGGTCTGGAGCGGAATCTGCTGGAGGGTCCACCTTTCTCCAGGGAACATGGTAGCAGACAGTGGTTTCACTATAGATGTTACCACTGTGTCCTGGTACATCTTGGCAGATGTTTTAACACCTTGTTCGCAAAAATGAAGCTGGGTTGTGCCTGAGTAGCTCACTCCCCACCAAACCATCACTGAGGCAGGATGATGTGCTCTCTGAACCCTTGGAGCTGCCTCAGCAGCTGCAGTAGATGATGTGGCATACACATGGTCCTTTGGGCGTTGTAGGCCTGCTCAATTGTGAACACTTTTTCGTCAGTGAACAGAATCTTTCTGTGCAGATTATTGGCGTAACGCCACAACAATCTCTTTGATTTAAGGACCCTCTGCGGCATTAATGTTTGGGTAAGAAAGTGACCAGTCCGCCTCTTATACGCCCGTAGATGTAGGTCACTCCTGAGCACACGAGACATGGAATTTCTGCAGATGTTCATCTCAGCAGCCATCACACTTTGTGTTCGAACAGGGTTTTTTCGAATTCTTGCTGCGACTGCTTTCTGGACCTGTGGGGTTCGTTCGTGGTCTGCCACTCCTTTCAGCTGTCGTGTTCCAGTCTCGGTGTATCGCTGTATGGCGCGACACACGAATCTCTTGCTGATTTGTAGGGGTTTCAGGAGGTTGAAAATCTCACCTGCTGTCTTCCCGACCTTGTGTAGTGCAATTACTGCTACACGATTTTCGTAATCGCTCCACTCCATCAGAACTCAGTACAATAGCAACGTATGTCATGAACAGTCAAACACACACTACAAGCATCTTCCGCTTTATACACAGATGGAGCACTGTGCCACTCCGGATGCCTACAGCACCACTCCAAACTTTGTGACAGTATTTATGATATAATTAGGTATAATCAAAAAGCTAAAATATTTTCAAAATCAATACCTGTATTATCTCAGGAATGAATATATATATATATATATATAAAAGACATATTGAACTTTGTTAACACTAAGCACATATTTAAATTACAAAATTAAATGTTCCCCTAATTGTCTGTTACTCTCAGAAGTCTCTGTAATTATTCAGTTGATTACATTCGCTGTCATCTAACAACTTCTTGGATCAATGGTAGGTAAAGTGGAACGAAAAGGTATGGAAAAGAACAATTTTAAAACCTGTAGAAAGGGTATCAACGAAGTAAGAAAACTGGTAATTCTCACCTGCTGTGAGTGAATTCTTTACTTCAAGTTAGGTAAGTATAACAGTTACCTCGTCTTTAAACGTTTTCTCTCCATACCCAGTAAGTAGCGTGAAGTTTCGAAATGGGTAGGCCAAAACAAGTTTGTGAAAAGTGGTGAATCATGCAATATATTCGTTTGCAGTTGACCGGACAATGCTTTTCATCCATATGGTAAATCACTGTTTCAAATAAGTGAAAACAAATGTGTATGAACCGTAAATTCACCAAATGAATACAAATTCTCTGTACACAATATTCTCAATACAAGTTCTCCACTTCATCCGCAACAGATGTTAACGTGCTAATACAAAGCATATTGTAGAACAGAGTACGATTATAGCATTACATGCTTTCATGGAAATAGGTATTTTGACAGTGGAACTATCAACTGAAAGAAATAGTATCTCATTTCTTAAATATTAATAATATACACAATAACATTCTGTTTCTTATTGTTTGTTTCTTTTCCGTCAGCATTTAAAAGTTACTGAATGCGACTGCTAATTAGTCATGTCTTTCTGCCTTGTTTCTGTTGAAGACTGTTCGTACTTCGATTATCGTTTACGTCTCCCGAAAACTTATCGAAGACTAGACTTCGTCACTTCATTTCGAATTTTGTGTATTATTCTCAACAGTTTCTTCTGCTGAGAGCGATGAGGAAGTGGTCATGTCTTCGTCCATTCTCGCCTGCCTAGGTAAAGACTGAAAATTATTGTTTGAGCGGCTAAAATTTGAAGTTGTTATTGCTTGCTTCATGTTTATCAGTCACATTATAAAATAAATATTATACTAATAAAATACAATATATATCAATGATCAGCAACATGAAGCTGAAGTTGACGTATATCTGAGTAGCCTTTAACCATAATATGACAATTGTCCATACCTTTTCATTGTCTTTTATTCTGACTGAAAAAATTATCAGATGACAACGGATGCAACAACTTAATCCAGTGATTAATAAGAAAAAAAAGGTACATTTAGTTTTTTAGCATGCTGATTTTTCCAATACTGAAATTCTGTATCATTACACAACAGGAATTTGAACGAACTCTTACCTCTATCTGTCCCTGTCGTGCGTACGATGGGTGATTCTTGAGAATTTTGATAGCGACGATCTCATTTGTGCCTTTTTTCCAACACTTAACAACCTGTAAATTAAATAATAAATTGGTAATTGCACGTTAACAACACAGTCACTCCTCCAAAAATTTATGCAAAGAAACGTTACACAAAAAGTCGCAGACAACTAATGATCTAAATTAATTCACTATTAGTACTGTATACAGTACGTACACAAATATTTATAAACTAGTTTTAAAAGTTGTTTCAGCTCTAAGCAGTATTTGTCAATCAATAACAAAAATCATAAAATAAAAGATTCTTCCCCTTCCATTTTCATGTACGAAGACAAATTAGTGGTTTGATTGTCACACGAACTTCGAATGAATGTTAACTTAACCCTCTAGTGCATGATGTTGCCATTTGGCTACGTTTTATCCATCTTGCTATAGCAGCAATAGTACAATTCCAAACGGTTATACCATGCATTTACTATGCCCTGCTGTAGTTCTAATTGTAATTTTTCCCCATATATCTCATGTACTTGAATTTTCGTAGCGCGGAGACATTAAATGGTAACAGCATCTAATGGAAGATTATGTTGTTCTCCCCCGCAAATTTTATTGGCTGAGAAGAAGAAGTAAAAATGTTGTGGTATTATTTCCAAAAATAAGGTGAGATTATCTTAACATTTCGTAAAATCAATAATTAAATTACTATAACAGAAGAAAGAATTTAAAATTATTTTCTGTTACATTTTTTCATAATAAAGTCATACAAAAAGAAAAAAAAATTCAAAAATGCATGCACTGTAGGGTTAATTAATAATGTACAGCCTACCTCAGCATCCATTTTTCAGAAAATCTAAAACTAACCCAGTTAAGTATTTTATCTAGAAATGGATAAAAGAGATATTTTTCTCTTTCCATATTTGCTGCAAGAATGTGTACTAAATACTGAATATATGGGTAGAAGTCAGAAGATTTTGGGAGAGAATTAACTTAAGAACTGTGTACAGAGTTATACATTAGAATTCAAAGTCAAGATGTATCACTGTATTTTATTTTACGAATTCCACATGAGAAACCGTAGAATTAACATTCCTTGTTTATAACCTCAGGTTAAAAATTACAAATAAAAAGTGCAAATTCGTGATTTAGTGCGAGGGAACAATGCACTTTGTAGATACAGAAACTTGTTTCCCTCTTAAAAGTAAAATTTCTTCAAACTAGCACAAAATTGTCTTGATAAAAATCTTTTGTATAAGATTTTCATTATCATACTAAGTTTTTTGACCACATCACTGTATTTTATGCATACGACATAATGCAAGATAAAACTGGAAGATGCGTGATGAGTTGAACGTGAGTTACCCAGAATTACTGAGGAAGATACCAGGGAACTCCGAAACACTACAGTTAATAATACATTAACTATTAAACGTAGTAAATAACAGAGTAAGTTTATAATCTATAATTTCTTTTCCCAAATGCGCTTTCAACTTTGAACTTTGAACTACTTGCATTGGCTATCAACTATAAAAACTTGGACGAAACAAAATGCAGTAAAACAAAAGCCAAATATACTGTATTCAGTGCATTATACTGGGTTGGAGAAAAAAAAAAATAGTAAGTTATAGGTTTTTAAAGGTAGTTTACGAAAGCACCGAATATAAAATACATTAACCTATATTTGTATCTGATCACTGTTAATAATAGATACATTTTGCTCTACGCTTTCCTTATTTGTACAAGACATATTAATAAAAAGAATAAAGTACTAGCAAAAGCATATTATCCGAGTCAAAAGAACCTCTGAAGTCGATTGTATTGTACATATTTGTTGTGGCCTCACAAATACTTAGATTAGACACTTTAAATATATATATATTACTATTCGATTGCGTTTCGTTGTTGGAAGTTATTTTTTAACTACTAAAAATTTTCAGTTTGCTATGAAATTATATGCACAATTCAAAAAAAAAAAAAAAAAAAAAATATATATATATATATATATATATATATATATATACACTTGGGTAGTTCCTAAAGAGTATCTTAAGTATTTTACATGTACCTGTACCTATTACCTAGTTCCAACCTGGAAAATACCGTGTATTTCTATCTACGTGCATTTTCTGAGACAACTTTGTATTTATACCTAGGTACAACTTTGTACGTTGTACAAGACTGCATAACAACATAGAGATGTGCAACCAACACACTTACTTGTCCAAATGTGCCTCTTCCCAGGAACTCTAGGACCTCGTACTGGTTTGTCATTGAATAGAGGACCTCGTGCTGGACTAGCTGGTAGTCGCCGTCCGCGTTGGAGGAGCCCTGGGGGGCTGCTGCCTTGCTGTGGGACGTCGTGGTCGTGGTGGTTGCCTCCTGGCCTGAGCTATGATCATTACCCTCTGTCTCTTCAGATTTTCTCTGAAACATGAAACAATCCATTAGATAAACATTTTGACTTCCATCAATACATACCTTCATTAAACAGAACAATATGTAATGCATCTTCACATATTAGAAGGTCTTTTCATGCAAGTATTTACAGCAGAAAATTTGTGTCATCGTGTTCTAAAAAATTATCAATTTCTTAAAAAAACATGTTTGAGTACTTTCATTAATAATTATCAGGGAAGAGATGCTGTAGCACAAATTCACATGTTTCGTTTAACTAATGTGTGGTCAAGATAGCTAGATAGCTTAAGAGTCGACCGTTGAGTCTTGTAGATCACTTTCAAAATAGGCGGTAGTAATTTGTCTCGGTAAATCTAAAGGACTAGCTGAAAGTCCTATTTGGTGACTGAAGAATAAATCTGCGTGATACCACAATAGTAATTATTATTATCAATGGAGCATATTAAGTGCTGGGCATGAAAAATGAAACATCCCTTAATGTTTCATTATATGAAATATTATCTTTGGTATAAAATGCGGATTGCGGAAGTAATCACACACGCATTAGACATGTCACATTAGAAAACTGAACATATCATAGAATGTTACATATTCAAAACACTAATGCCCATCCGACCTATTCCCTGCTGTTTTTGTGCTTACTTTAGTTTTTATCACTATACTCTCTACTTTTCTTATTGCTTGTTTAAGGAAGTGCAGAATCACACACCTAACACCAGATTGTAATAAATCCGTTTAGAAAATATATCATCAGTTACACTATTCTTTTCTGCATAACATAACAAGGATCAGCGTTCCTAAATCCCAATATTTTCATTCCGTTTGCTTCTTCGAAGTTATGCAAATTCACTTTTGGCGGTGAATCGAAGCACATGAAGCAATAGTAAGCACAATGCTGCCCAATGATTCTATTCGAGATTCCAGAAAAAGTTGTGGAAGAAAATTTTCCATAAGAAAGTGTAAGAACAGACTATGCACCAAAGCAACACGCGCTAGCTACTAGACCAGAGGGGAGGGCTTAAAAATGTATGTAAACTAACTAACTCCTCCTTTAGCCCCATGATCTGCAACGAACTCTTCTGTATCTGACCTTCCATAGTTTCTGTGAACTGAAGTTTTTAAAAAGTGAATCAAAATTTCTTTTTGTTTGCTCATGGATACGAAGTGATTAGCACAAAAACAAAATAAACTTTCCCCCTAGCTATGGGCAACATTATGCTTTGGAAGAATAGATCACTTGTTTGTGTCTCCTACTGATAAGTAGTTCTGTACAAGTGATTCTTTGTACTGGTAGTTAAACACAACTTACCACTAACAGTTCTTAGGTGGTAGAACTAAATCCCTTTCGACAGCATACTCCTGATAAGAAGGGTTGTTTTCGTTTGTAATTCTACTGTAAAACGATACATGTTTTTATTACAAAGAAACATATGCGCAGCATCTCTATTCTTGTAGACCATTTAGCCATGTAGCTTGACATGTAAGCCTTGTATATTATTACATGTTAAGTTTCAACCACATTCTCAACGGATATCGAAGCCGGGCTTCCGCATCAAAGGAAAAAGAGCAACACTTCTCGACTTTAGCTACTTAAAAAAAAAAAAAAAAAAAAAAAACTAGTACAAACATTTATCTATTTCATGTTCTTCAAAGAAAACAGAACTGTTTTAATACGCTTTTAAATTCAAGATATTTACGAAGAAATATCTTCTATGTAAAAGGAAACTGTGTTCAACCAGATTCACTTTTTCGAAGTCGTTTCTGAAAACAGTTTCATGGAATAAGTCCGTATTTTTGTTTACGACTCTTACTAACCCAAAACTGTATTGGGCATTTTGACTATACATATACTTTATAATTTGGGCCTACGCTCCCGAAATGAAGCCGTACGATTTAAATAGTGGGGGACGGAAGCAACTTGGTAATTATATGAAGCAAGAATTCAAAATATCCGATTATTTTCAGTGTTGCTGAATGTGTCACGGTACCCTTCTACCTAATTACCTAAGAGATATAGGGTTTTTCGTCCTTATGCAACACCGAAATCATGAAGGACAGTACTTCCTACTAACATGGGCTCCGAACTACGACCAGGGCTTGAACCCGGTCCAATTGACAGATGCACAGACAATCATATATGAGGAACGATCAGAAACTAAGGTTACAAGGGAAATATTTCTGCAGTTTTGTCTCTTATATAGGAATGAGGGGTGTGCGGTAATTTTAATACATGGAGTTGGCAACTGTATAGTTTCAGCCATTAACCACCTACGGTGCTAGTTGCAGGTAAACACAAATGATAACTCGTTTGGAAAACTGGTCTCGCGAAGTAATCCACTCAGTTATTCGGTTTCTGTGAGCCAAACATGTACCCGCGACTGAATTTCACTGGCAGCTCATAGAAGTTTACGAAGAGACTGTAATGTCTCGTCAGCATGTTGCAGAATTGTGTCAAAAGTTTGCGGCTGGTAAAGATAACGTCACCAACGAAGAGTGCAGCAGCAGACCAAGCACTGGCTATTTCGCTGAGAAATCATCGACCATCCTCCCTACAGCCCAGACCTCACTCCAAGTGACACCCCCTCCCCTGTTCCCGCAATTGAAGGAACACCTAGGAGGCCATCACTTCACTTCAGACGAGGAGGTGAAACACTTAGTGACAACATGGCTGAACACGCAAGGACAGGATTTTTACAGGGGGGGATCTTTAAATTCATCCCACGATGCGACAGGTACTTCACCCAATATGGAGACTGTTGAAAAATAACTTGTATGTATTATCTGTTGGCTGCATTGGTTGTATGAAATAATATAAACATATTTCACTGCAGGCTATGTAATCTTACATTCTGATTACCCCTCTTAAGATCAAACTTTACAATATGGGCAACAATATACAATATATCGCCTCCAAGATATACAGAACCACGTCACCGGTTTTGTATAGGTCCGTGCATAGGCTTATCACTACAACACATCAATATATCTTCAGATTTCACTAAAAAAGAAACACAATCCACTTAGGAAGAATATTTTTAGATCACTAGCACTTAAGCTCACAAGCCCTATCTGCAGCTCACTTTCATAGCGGTGTAACTTAATAGAGCTTTCTTTTTTATATATAATCTCGAAATACACTGCTACTAACCTTCTGTCCGCACCTCTGATACGTGTCTAACAACTTTATGGTGGAAGCCCGTATAAAGTTCTGTGGCATAACCCCATTAGGGCTCTTGTGTTGCACATTGTTACGATTGCTTCGCTGTACCACAGATTGACTCAAATTTAGGTTCCCACCATTCAGAGAATAAACACTGTTTCCCTCTGAGGAATAGTCCTGTTGCAAATGATCCAACTTTCGTTTCTTGTGATTGTGTTGCAACACCACCCCACTACTGCTTGTCCCGGAATGCTGGGATTGGATGAACATGTCATGCATTCCCTGAAAAACAAAGAACAATTACAGATTAATACAGTTATACATTCAGATACAATAATCAATATTACACTCATCATATAAGTCAACACAAACCTAACATTTTAGAACGAAATATTAAAAAAAAAAAAAATCATTCAAATCTGTGAACAGCGCAATATTGCACAACGTAAGACGAAGTTAGTATCATGTTGCTGCCAGCTGCCTTGCTGATCGATCACCACTTCGGTTTCTAACTGAATAACAATTGGTTGATTTTGAATTTGGAGTCTCCTCCAGTATTTAGTCTACATGAGACGTGGATCCAAACCACATGAGCTCCCACTGGAAATCGAACTCAGGTCTGCCATGCCAAACGCGTACGTTAACCATATACCTATGAGGGAGCTCGACTGAATAATCAGATAACGCAAAAGAATTTTCAATGATTTCTTTTCTCAGCGCCAGGTACTAATAGTGCAGGATCATTAGTGTGTAAAACACGTTAAGAGTCTTCATCCCGGCGAAATAAAAATACCGCTAATCTTACAGTAATTATGTGATATCTTCAAATAGATAAAAGATAATCGAAATGTGGAACAAGAGTGCCCTAGACAATATTATTTTACATGAGAAACCGTTATCACGACTCACTTATTTGCTTTCGATTTCGAGCCATTTTGAAAATCGGCATTTATTTTCGCGTTTCTAAACAGTTGAAAACGGAAAGCCACTAGTGACTTGTGATAACGGTACCTCACGCAAAATAATATTGTCTAGGGCGCTCTT
This sequence comes from Thermobia domestica, assembly GCF_964235325.1. NCBI lineage: Eukaryota > Metazoa > Arthropoda > Insecta > Zygentoma > Lepismatidae > Thermobia > Thermobia domestica. The sequence goes on from NC_137467.1 coordinate 130,954,165, forward strand.
GTTCCATATTTCAATTGTCTATTTGAAGATATCACATAATTACTGTAAAATTAGCGGTATTTTAATTTCGCCGGGATGAAGACTCTTAAGCGCCATGTACGCTCCATGGAACCGACATGTCCACTTTGTTTCGTTACTTTTTTAGGAGACCGTAAGTCCGATCTCGTTGACACTTCTATTAGAAGGGTTTTGTGCTAACGGTTCAGCAACATTGCATTTTTTTTTTTTTAATCTACAAAATTAATATAGCGGCCCATTTAAAGAAACCACAAAATTCACTGCAGCGCTCAAAGAGTTAATATCTTTTTCATCAGTGTGAACACAAATGGTTATTAAAATAATGGAAACACTTCAAGAAAATTTTTAACTAATTAATAGGCTAAGAACTGCTCTGATTCGTCAGAGATGGAGGTATCCAAGTCATGTGTGTTATCGAGAAGAATACTGTATCATTCCTTATGCTGTGCAGCACTGTATATCCCTAGTGAGAATGGAGGAAGGTACTACTCCGGAGTGAGCTCCAGGGAAATATTTTGCTGTGCATGTTTTTGGTTTTCGAGTTATGAGCTGAAGAGTCAAAGGTTGCGTTCAGACCTAATTAAATTTTCGCAGAAAACATTTCACAGACTTAAAACAAAAATTAGGACGAAATAATCGAACAAACCTGTTCATTTGAGGTTACAATTACATGTTTGATTACCGATGGGTACTCATGTGGTTTGAGTCCCACGTTAAGTTGTACGTTCGCGACTCATATAGCCTCGATGTTAAAATGGGACGCTATTTATAATAAGAAATGTATTACGATCAATGAAGGAACTTTTTCCGTAATCAAGAAATTAGTTACAAGTCTTGTTAAAACTATACCTAAGTACTTAAATTGATTCACTTCACGTATTTCGACACTTCTATGCTTTACGAACTTTGTTCCACACCATGTACTTAGTCTTATCTACGCTCACTTCGAGGCTGATTCTTTTACACGCCATTCGTATGTTGCTGCACTATGTAAATCATCCCTTGTGGCCCTGTAGTTGCTAACGCTTTCGCCTTTGGTGTGAGCAGTCCCGTGATCGATTCCCGGGGAAACACTCGGTCAAAAAGTATAAACGCTTTTTCAGGTCAGCCATCATCACTCATACCAGGCAAATGCCAGGATGGTACCTAACAATGGTCCCAAGGCGCTTCCCCATTCCGTTCCTGCCCTCCAATTCCCCGAAAGTGTGATCGCCGAGAGGTATCATCCCTCATACTTGACGGACAAACATAACTTTATACTTCGAAAGCCCAGAAATCTAATTTCTAATCTTACCTAAATAATCTCTTATGTTCACAGTAGCCACTTACACAAGAATTGGTTCAGTCAACTCAAGGCTATTCTAAAGTTATTTATTATCTTTCATTTTCCAAACAGTAATCTTACAACTCTTGGCACGTAATGATTTCAAGGAATGGCCTAAGGAGAGGAATTCCCCCTGGAAGTACCTCCGATCATGCTCAACTTGGGTTACTAGTATTTTCGCTTCACTACTTTCAACCTCCCCTATTGAAATAATAAACACTTCTGACCAGAGTATATACACTTGTTTATTAAAAACTAAATTCCAGTGTAACAGTTTCAACAACGTAACGTTGTCTTCATCAGACACTAACTCTGATGTCTGTGATCAGAGTTAGTGTCTGATGAAGACAACGTTACGTTGTTGAAACTGTTACACTGGAATTTAGTTTTTAATAAACAAGTGTATATACTCTGGTCAGAAGTGTTTATTATTTCTTTAGTGAGTTCCAGAGTCGTGATGGATAGACTCCCCTATTGATATTGAAAACCTTTCCCTCCCCCCCGGAAACCTTCTGAAATCATCACTGCTCTTGGAAATTCCGAATTCTTCCAAGAACCGTCTGCTTTAACGTCTACACATAATCTGGTGAACCGTATTGTCGTACTCCCTCGTTCTCTCAAGTGCCAGTATCGACCTATTAGTTCTGAACACATTCACAAATCTCCATTCACTTCATAGACTCAGTTGTAGCTAAATAATTGATGTTCTTGTCTTCTGTGCGTGAGACCCAAGTTTGACTATCGATGGGATCTCGTGTGGTTTGAAAATGAAATATTTCAGTTTAACATCCAACAATCATGCCTTTTAGGCTAAGGGAGACGATGATTAGGGCACGTTAATGTTGGAAGACCTGGTGGAATGAGATAGTGGGAGGAAACGAGAATAACCCGAAAAAACCCCACGGACATGATGTTGTCCACCACAAACTAACTTGGCCTGGAATCGCACCAGGGACCCCACACACCAGAGGTATGCGCTCTACCACTGAGGCACCGTCCCCCTCTTATGTTGAGTCTCACGATTCACACAGAACCGATGTTAAAATGGGACGCTATTTTATTTATTTATACGTATTTCTGGCCATTACTGGTAACTACGACCTTAATCCCGTCACGTATGAGGGATGATGTCCCTCTGCGAGCACACTGTCTAGAAAAGGAAGTAACCTGGGACCTGTGTGTTAGGTACCATCTCGGCATTTGTCTGGTGTGAATGACAAAAAGCTCAGTCAGAATAGCTGTCCTTTAAAAAAAAAAAAACTTATACTTTTCTGACCGAGTGTCGCCGCCGGGAAATTGGACGCTAAACACTTTAAGCTTTTCCTCTAAGCTTACCTCACATTTTGAAATTTAATGAACAACAAAGACAATGAAGAATAAAAAAGTAGAAAGTAACCCAGGTAATATCTGCACAATACATCATGAGCTGACAACTGTTTCCAAGACCGTGCATATCTATCTATATATATAAAAATGAAAATGACTATGTTTGTGACTTAATAACTCTTGAACCACCCGACCGATCTCGATCAAACTTTCAACATGGATGAGGTTCGGGCCTGGAGTGGTTTTTGTTATTAAACTTTGACGGTGCAACGTAAGGAAGGGGGAGATATATAAGAATGATTGAAAACGAACAATACTGGTGTCGAAGCCACAGTTTTCGTGGTCGTTGAGACGAATAGTGATACTTCCGATGTAGTTTATATTCAAATTCAGCCCTGTAACTTGGGGGAGGGATATATAAAAATGATCGAAAATGACCGATATCAGAGGGTACTTCAGTAATAGTAAAAAGTGACTAACTAACGGAATATATTACTATTTTTTCTTATTTTATCCCATCGAAGCGGTTAATCGACACTAGTAGCGTATAAATTTGGATGCGCAACAATTATGACGTCATAAACTGTGTACTCTAATTTCAAAACTGCATACGCTCGTAGTATACGAACTAAGGTCTGGAAACTATTATTAGTTTGTTTAACAATATTTTATTTATACTACCAGGTTCACTTCCTACATTTTTTATATTTTTCATTGTCTTAAAATTATTCACTATTTTCTTTTTTAAGTGGAACTTAAGACTTAGCTGAGAGAAGACCCTTAAGTAACAAACGAAACTTCAATTAATTTCCTTCATCTAAACACGCAGTTAAACTACACGAATGTTACATAATATCTCGTAATATGTTTGAAGCAACAACATTTCTCGGTAATTGTTACAGTCCGTTTTGTCATTTCAGACGTATATTTTTTTGTTCTACGGAACTCCATGAACTGTACTTGTTGACAAGTTATTTACACGTGTCAACTCGGAAACCATCTCTCGCAGCACGTGTATGATATAAACGTTTTATTTTATTGTAACACAAAAAATCCATTTGAAATCTCGGTGTAACAAACAAAACTCTTGTGTTTTTGTGTGTGTGTAGAATTAGACAGAAATTCACGAACAAATCTTTCATTAAAAACCTAAAACATTTTCTCCACTGTATCATTCCTATCAAAGAGTGCTGCTCAAATCAAGACTACATCGAATTTCACCCGACCGTGCGTAAGAAACGCATGCCTTTGCTGCGCGTAACTGATGACTCAATAAAATCGCGCTCTACATTCAGTTCAATAAAAGCTTGACTGAATAAAGTTTCTCAGCGTCAATACATACAAAGTGCTGTATTATTATCAGTTACCAGAGAAATGCAAGTCAAATGTGTAATAAATATTAACTTTCACTTGCTAGCTAGCAACTCGCGCATGGTTGGTTACAAACAGATACCTTTACAGAAACTACGGCAATGTCAAACATTATTTATTTGTAACTCTTCTAAATCTAAACACTTCCACTCTGTTTCGCCCTCAAAATTGTACAAATTTACTTTCAACAGCGAACTGAAGGACTTAATAGATATACTTCTCACTTACAACACAGTTTCCACTATTCATTCGTATGCTTTAATCTGATTCAACTAAAAAATCGATCCACTTCTTCAAAAGAATTAATATACCTTTAATTCTGATTTAGATTACATTCTTCCCGAATATCTTAAGTTATAAATATATAAGCCTGCTCCTGCGTATGCCCTGTCAGGTTTCAAGATAATGTAGGATTTCAAAGTCTATAGAGGTTGTTCAAGCCTACGTTTGGCCGATTCCGTTCCTTCCCCCTCCCGGGCAGAATGGACTCACCCAACCTGGCTCATGGCGTCCTGCAGTGTTGTAAGTGGCTTCCTGGGAACGGAGTTGTTTTTCCGCGCGGACGACAATAACGCACAAAACAGGACCATTGTTGTGAGTGTTGTGTTAAATTTGTTTCCAAGTGTGTGGGTTTCCGCTCTGTGACCAAAATGCCGCACAAACTAAGCCGGTTTTGGGAAGGCTATGTTGCGGCTATTTATGACACCCACTTTAGTGTTTCTGTCATTAGAAAACAGTGCAAGAAGAATGGTTGCAACATCAGTTTAAGTGGAATAAAATATGTTATTAAAAAGTACAAGGGCAACGAAGCTCCACCATCTGGATCACTAACGAAGTTGCCTAGGAAGCAGGAATGCACCAAGGCCACCTCCACCATGCAGAGGAAACTTCGCAAAATGGCAATGCAAGAAAATCCACCAACATGAAGGTGTATGGCTAATCGCCTTGACGTGTCTTTGGGGACTGTGAGCCGGACGTTACACCATCAACTCAAGCTGGAAAAAGTCATGAAAGCTCGCGGCCATCTTCTCACGGATGCCCACCAAAAGGAACGAAAGTGTAACGCCCGGAAGCTGTACGAACGGCATCTGGCAAAACAATGGTGGATGTACGTCGTAACGCTAGATGAAGCATGGATTTACCTTTCCGACTGCGGCAAACCGAGAGCCATCATGTACCGAGAGAAAGGTACCAAGAACTTCAGAAGGTGGGCCCGTGTCTGTAAAGAATCCTTCCCAAAAGGGTTTATGGTCGTTACTGGCTACTGTTACCGAGGTAAACTGAAGATTCGTAGGGTGGCGAAGAACTGCAAAATAAATTCGCAGTATTTTCAGAAGCAGATCATGCGGCCGATCTACGAGCATGAGATTCCAACAATGTACGGATATAATGCCAATCTGGTGCGCATTCACATGGACAAGATCGTCCCTCGCATTCTACAGGGAGATGGAGGAGGCAAGTGGTATACAGGTGATACCTTTCAATGAGGTACCTGTTAAATCTCCAGATGCAAGTCCTAGGGACTACTGTGGATTTGGATTGCTGAAGCGGGCTTTGGGAAAACGGCGTGTGACAACTGTGGAAGGACTTTGGAAAGCTGTGCAAAGGGAATGGGACAAGATTCCCCTCCCAGAAGCCTATTACAGTGGAAATTACGCTGTCGGGCTATTGTTAGGAACCAAGGGAAGCACATCGAATACTTACGGACCTGACGCCATGGATTCTTCTAAATTTTTAGGTAAGTCGAAATTGGCCAAATGTAGACTAAACAACCTCTGTACAAGTTGTGATCAGATCAGTCGCACAAACACTATTATATGCAACTTTTTACCACTGCCCCAAATCCCAGGGGGATGAGAGAAACGTTCCCACCAATCTTGGAACTAGGGGGACTGTCCTCCAATAATCCGATTTAAAATGTGTTTTTTTCGGAGGGAACGAGATTTGTGTCCGACTGTCACAAAAGAAAAGTGATATGAAATTGATATCCCTTGCTGTATGATATACAACAGGATTCACTTCAGAAATCACATTCATCTACCGCAATATGAGTCTCACCCCTGATCCTCCACAGCATTGTTTTTCAACTTCATAAATATTTTGAACATCGCCTTAAAAAAATATATATGGAAACGGTCTTATACATCTCCCTTCTCCCCCCAATGTTGAAGACAGATTTGCGCCGCTGCTTTTTACAGCACTAGAAAAGCAACTGCGTTTAATGAAATGCTACATGAAAGAGCAAGAATGAGATCAAAAGCTAGCGAAGACTGATACTGTGAAACGCAAATTAGTCTTTTTGCATTATTGTTACGGATTAAAAGAAGTTTTTATGGTTTCATGAAGCATTTGATTCGACTTCGAGACTAGAACTGAGGTGAGAGGTTCAGGCACATTGTAGTCTATACTACTCTTGTTCCCGATAACATCGAATCGCGGACAATACACAAGAAGAATCAATCGTTTTCATTGATTCAACTCATTTCAATATTAAGCCACTGACATCACACAACCTCTGTTACTCCATAACAGAAAGAACGAACTATTCGACTAAGTCGGTCGTGCTGACTGATGTTTTCGAAAGAGCAAGTCATATCACTGTACTCATGTCCAAAATGATTGTCGCATATATATAACTGTCTCCTTGTAAGAATATAATTTGATAATGATTTTGCAGGGTACTTTTTTAACACTGATACTGTGTGTATAATCGGGAAGTGTATATTTGTGGTAAATTTCATAGGAAAAGAATTATAAATACGAAAATTAGAATGAGTAAAACAAAATGTTGCTAAATGGACAAGAAAGTTTTATTTTCATTTTATTGTTCTTATTTACTGCTCTTTTGAAATAAAATTTGCCACATACATGTCTTTGCCCATTATACACATACTAACGGTGTAAGAAATACTGGGCGAATTCGTTATCAAATTATATTCCTAGAACAACACATTTATAGACATGCGACAATAATTTTGGACATGAGTGTACATGAACAAAATACATGGCATGCTCCCGCTTAGCCCAAGGTTGCGCGAGTGCCACATAATTTCTGATATTGCCTGGCATTATGAGGCAACTACGGAGTTGTTTGGACGAAGAAACAACACGAACTCGGGCCTAGAAAGACTACAATAACGGCGATGGAAATCGATGTATTGATAACACATCATTTAACTGTAAGTTATCTTGGTCGGTAAAGCTCTTGTTCGATCTAATGTCGTATATATATTTAAGGTAATAAAAAGACATGAAATTTTTAATATGCCCTTTAGGTTAAGGAGACAGGTGTTAGAATGAAAATTAATGATTATAAGCCTTGAGCTTTTGTTTTGTATCCTTAAAATGTAATAAAGAAATAATGGCCATGTTTTTTTAAACATTGAATTAGAACTGGACAATCTACGTAAAATTGCCAATCGATCAGTGAAAACGCCATCTTTCTAGAGCCTGTAGTTTCCGAGATATCACTGTTGAAACGATTGACCACAAACATATAAACACCCACAACATATAGTTTAAAAGAACTCGGAAGATGGAAACATAATTCACGTGCATTGGTTTTAGAGAAGACTTATTAAAATACAAAGGCTTTGGACAATAGTTTTAAAACAAAATTTATGAAAAAAGATGTATTTAACTAATTTATTTAAAGTACACATACTCAAAATGTTATGTTTGTCTCTGTTAAACGTGAAATCACGCATAACCGTAAATGAAAGATTTGAAAGCCGAAGTTATAAGTTGGAGCTCAGTCACTTTTAAATGTTATTGTAGCATTTTAATAGATCGACTAGCTGAACCTGTGCTCTCTACACAGCCTATCATTCGCATATGAGCATAAATCTCCTTCTCATTCCTCACAACATATGCACATGTCCCTTTACAGACACAAGTGAAACACGTCTTCATAAAAAAATCGGCAAGGGGTATCATAAATGGAAGATTTTTTCGATTATTTTTTCTCAATATCTCGCACCGTTTGCAAGATTTGAGCATACTTCCGGTTGGAGTTTCTAATTCATGTATGACCAGTGTTTTCTTTCTTCTTGCATGCAGTATGTAGTAAGCAAAAACATGACATATACAATTAATTATAATGTCAGTTATATATGGTGTTCATTGGGCAAAACACTCAAAAAATAAAGATTTATCTTAGACTCAAGAAATGCTTATCCTTCCTTTTTCATTATTATTTGCCCATGAAACATACGCCTGAGACATATACAACCCCAATATACAACAATGTGGTGTTGGAATGTAAAACGCGTAGGATATGCTGCTTTAGTTTTTTTTTTTTTTTTAATTTCAACGCTTTCAATGTACCCTAAAAATGTAATAAAGAAATAATAATACCATGTCTTTTTTAAATATTCAATTAGAACTGCACAATCTACGCAAAATTTGCAATCGATCAGTGAAAACGTCATCTTTCTAGAGCCTGTAGTTTCCGAGATCTCATTGTCGAAAGGGTTGGCCACAAACATATACATTTCCAGTAACGTATAGTTTAAAATAACTATAAAGATGGCAGCATAGTTCATTTGCATTCATTTTGGAGAAGGCTTATTAAAATACAAAGGTTTTGAACACTAATTTCATATCATAAACTTTATAAAAAAGATATAATTAACTAATTTAGACTATTTAAAGTACAAATACTTAATCTGTTTGTCTCTGTTAAACGTGAAATCACACATAACCGTAAATGAAAGATTTGAAAGCTAAAGTTATTGGTTGGAACTCGGGCACTTTTAATTGCTATTGTAGCATTTTAATAGATAGATACGTTTGTGGACGTTTATATGGTTGTGGCCAATCCTTTCGACAATGAGATCTCTGAAACTACAGGCTCTAGAAAGATTTCACTGATCGATTGAAAATTTTGCGTAGATTGTCCAATTCTGATTGAATATTTAAAAAAACATGGTCATTATTTCTTTAGTACATTTTTACGGATACACTGAAAGTGTTGAAATTAAAAGAAAAAACTAAAGCAACATATCCTACGCATTATACATTCCAACACCATATAACTGTATAATGGGTTGTATACCTCTCAGGTGTTTGTTTTATGGCCAAATTATAATGAAAAACGATGGATAACCATTTCTCCAATCTAAGTTTAATCTTTATTGTTTGGAGTGTTTTGCCCAATGAACACCATATATCACTGATTTTTATCATGACGTCTTTCACTTGTGTCTGTAAAGGGACATGTAGAGATGTGAGGAATAACAAGGAGATTCATGCTCATATGTGAATGATGAGCTGTGTAGAGAGCGCAGGTTCAGCTAGTCTATACATTAAAATGATGGAAAAGTTTGTTTGTGGCCAATCTTTTCGACAGTGAGATCTCAAAAACTACAAGTGCTAGAAACGTGCCGTTTTCCCTGGTCGATTCCAAATTTTGTGTTGATTTGTCAGTTCTCATTCAAATTTTCAAAAACAAAAAACTTGTCTTTATTTTTCTACTCCACGTTTTAGGTGTCGTTTCGACCCTATTAGTTTAATATTGCCACTAGGACGTAAAGGTTGATACCCTTGTGATAAGCAACCCATATAAGAGCTACGTACAGCGAGTTGATGGACATTTCAGGCGCTTTGCTTTAACCAGATTGACGAAACTTACTGCAAGCTGGCAACTTCGAACGCTTGTGGACCCATATGTGACATACTCGGATATGAAATTACAAGAAAGAAATCTGCATTTGATATCTATCACTTATCGAAGTTTGCAACAAATTCCCCCCAAAATTATGTTCATTACAATACTACATTTATATGTTTGTTTACAGCAATTCACTCCCTTTGATGGGTCTTTCTTTCCTTTACGTGTGTCTGTAAAGAGACTTGCACAGATATAGTGAAAAGTGGGAAGGAGATTGACGCTCATATTAGCCTTGTGCGCTGTGTAAATAGCGCAGGTTCAGCTGTTAAAATTTTTAAAAGAACTAGTCAATAAATAAAGCGTAACCTTGTTAAGACCAGGAGGGGGCGAGTGGCTATATAAATGCATATTCGAACTCGGTAGTGTGTGTTAACTTCACCCAGTCAATTGGTCATCAGTATTTTAATTTTCTTGATCTACAGTACGTTTCTCCATTTCCGAAACATTTCTAGTCACCTCACCACATTGATCAAACTGCTAAAGAAACAAACTCCTGGGGGCCGTAGTAACTCAATGGCAGAGAGCTCATATCAGATACTTTGGGTCACTGGTTTGATCCGAGCTCGCCCCAAATGAGTTTTGTGATGAAAAACAAGCATACATGGGTTTTGAGGGGTTTTCCCGTTTCCTACCACTTTCTTCATTACAACATTCCGTTTATTACCATAATCACAGTCTTCATTAGCCTCAAACCACGATTATGGGACGTTAAATTTTTAAAAAATCCACCTGGAATTGAATTCGAAATCACGTGCATTAATTCGCATACACCTAAGAAACTACAGAGATATCTTTTAAAAAAATGCATAGGTTTCAAATGTGATGCATTATTTAAATGGTTTACGAAGAATTCATTGAGAAACTTATGGACTTAATATGAACCAAGTCACTTATGCATGAGACTATTTTCCATGCTTTCGTGGTAGCTAAGGGAACAGTCATCAGCATTATTAGTCACACAGAACTAAAGAATGGCGACAAGAGTATCCGCCTAGCACTGACTAGATAGGTTTTAGATACTAGCAACTGAACAGCATGTGCATGTGGGTCGATCGGTAAATGAATGTGGCATTCAATTACTTGATGACGTTACATGAGCACGCAAATAATGAATCAGATTAATGTCGCACACGCGTTGTTAGATTATTACAAGATGACAACATGAAACATCCTTCCACGAACTGAATTAATAACCAACATTATTCATTTAAACTAGAATTTACAATTTTATTTTTTTAAATCCAAAATTGGGACATTTATCAAAGAGGGCGAACAACGTGAGTTTAATACAGTGTATCTTGAAATTTTAGGGAAATAGAGAACTTTAATATTTAAATAAGTTAGGAACTAAAAACGTTTATAGGAGCACGGTGGCACAATGGCAGAGCGCTTACCTCTAGTGCGAAGGGTTCTTGGATCGACCTCAGGCAATAAGAGTTTGTTGAGATCACCGTATCCATGGGTTTTCTCAAGGTTCTCCACTTTCTTTTCACATTTTCGTTTCAATCCTTTATAATCTGCCTTCTAAATTTCACATTAATAGCTATATGTACAGGCAGCGACAAAAGTTCTTTCCGTTTGATGAAGTTAGTTTCGTAAATAACTTCAGAATGGAAGGACAATTTGAGTTTTCAGTAAATTAAAAAGAATGTAATTTTCTGTACGTTCCAGCCATACCACCGTTATTTCCAAAATAAATTTTACCAACGAAAAGAACTTTTGTCGCTCACTGTACATATTCCTATCATTAAAAAAAAATAAAGTATGATAAATTACATAGTTCTGCCCGACAAGCTTTGGATTATGGGAATTCAGATATATCTATCATATCCATAAAGTAGAAATGTATAAAACACGTAACATTACTACAAAGTTTTATTTTTAAACAAGTGAGTATCGTTTCACAGTGTGAAACGAAGACTTCCAAACTAGTCTATACAAACTCAATACTTAAACTTGAAGTAGTACAACAGAGTATCAAGATGAAATATATGACCTGTTCCTCGGATGAAGAATCCATACCGAAAAGCCTTTAATCGCTATCCCTTACGGTTATTGTGTTACGGCAATAGATTGTAACCAAAAATCACTTATTTCAATCATCAGAAGTTTAACGGAAAAGACAGAACCTATTCTTGGCAAGCTGAATCGATTTTTAAAGAATCCGCATCCGATTCTCTTACCGTTTTTCTTCCATACAAATCAGTATTGAAACTGATACATTCGAAACACATCCTGTTTTGCTACTGTGTTGCAATATCTTGAGGTGCTGAATCGTTTGGAGAAAAAAAAATCTATCTTAGTTTTCGTTGTATGGCGATAAACGTTAAAACTGGAAGTGGCTTAATTTAACCACTTCCGGTTTGGATAGAGCTTCAGCAAAGATGGAACCTATTGCTGGGACGCTGAAAACACAAAGGCCGTTTCTCGATATCTTTTACCGTTTTGCTTCACGAAAATCAGTACTGAATACGGAATACAAAATTTCAACAACTTCCTGTTTCAATACAGTTGAAGATTGTCACATGTTATCTTGAGACGCTGAATCGTTTGGAAGTAACCACTTCTCGCTATCTGCTACCGTTTCCGTTCTTTGGCGATAAACATTTAAACCGGTATCGAGACCGGAAGTAAATAAATTTGAACTACTACTTGTTTTGCCAGGTGCTGTCGATTGTCATGTATGTTGTCTTGAGACTTGAATTGTTCGTAAAAATACAGCTTCTCGCTATGTCACAATTTTCGTTCTATGGAGATAAACATTGAAACCAGAAGTGGATAATTTTGACCACTTCCTGTTTGAATAAAGGGTTAATGGAGTAAATGAATACCATTCTTGAGATGATGAATCGAGTGCAAAAAACGCACCATGATAGCATTTACAGTTTTTCCTTTACGGAAATCAGTATTGAAACCAGACGTAATAGTTAATTTGAACCATTTCCGTTATCTGTAGTGTTGTAGATAGGCATAATATGTTGTCATGAGACGATTTATCGTTTGCAAAAAAAAAAAAAAAAAAAAAAAAAAAAAAAAAAAAAAAAAAAAAAAAAAAGCTTCTAGCTATCTGTTACCATATCCGTTCTATAGTGATAAACTTCAAAAGCGAAAATGGCTAAATTAAACCACTTCCGGTTTGAATAGATAGTTAATGGAGGAGTCGGGATCTCTCCTTGGGACACGGAATCGATTAAAAAACCGCTTCTCGGTCTCTTCCAGTTTTTGCTCGTAATACCTGTCAACATACGAACAGACAAAGTAGTTTTATAAGACTTCCGACATCTAAACATAACAGTTTGGAAGTCTAAAAAAAATAGGAAGTTTTAACTAATCACATTTATTCAACACGAAGCGATCGTGAAGACTTGGAATTAAACCATGACACTAAATCCTGAAAGAGGGAGAGATGCTTTATCTCGGAGTACACATATTAAAGACTGCACATAAAAAGCCATATCGTAGTGCTAGTAGGCCATCCTTTGTCATGCAGTAATGTTACGCTATGCTCATATGATTTTGCTTGAAAATTTTAAAAACTATAACCACTCTGCTTCACGGAGAAAAGGAAAAGAGAGAAATGCTCCACAAAACGATGCCAGCCACCTACCTATTTATGTCACCAGTAGAGTCCAAACTTTTTAGTGGCAATGTTGTTTCATAAGCAAGCAAAGAATGAAGTGATTAACATGAAACAAAATATATGCCAAAATTATCAAAATACAGCCGACCTCAAAGCCTCAGAGTATGCATTTTTCTGCAGAAGGGTAGAATTCCGAGTTTTCTTCGGTATACAGACAATTGAGAAAATTGTAGTAGTCAGTATTTGTGTGGTCTTCATTTGATTCTTGGGGTTATAGCTGCTTGGTTGACTCAAAGTTTGAAGTATCTTTCTGACAAGGATGGTACTCCGCGATATATGCAACCCACTGTGCAGTGCTGTCTCGCTAGATGCCTATACGAATGGCGTTTGTATCCTTCGTGTTTTCCCATCTTCGTGAATTGAGATGAATCTGCGTCTCTTTCAAATACGGGCGACATATGCACCCAAAGCAAAAACACATATTTTCTGTTTTCGTTTCTTCTTTCTTCCAGCTCCTTATCACCCTCTTCGCTCATTTCCGTAACACACTATGACAATGTTGTACACGTTATTGGTCCATTTCCGGATGTTCTGCTTTCTTCGCATGGGTGTGTTCTACCTGATTGTCTTGCGTCGATTATGGGTAGTATTTCGTACATTTAATGTTTTCCGATATCTCTTCTCGTACTCGCTATATTCCACATAATCTCATTTTGACCCAATTTTTATGCCCCTATTTGACCCTTTCAATGCGCTTGTTGGCCGAGATTATATATATATATATATATACGTGTCGCTTCTTTTTCGATGATCTCTATGTCTGTGCAATCTCATCACAATCGGTGTGTTACACCGGGGTACCCAATCTTGTGACCACCAAAGGTAGGCCTATATGAGGATCTACAGTTTTAACATGGAATTCAAATCCTGGCCCACCGCGCCTTGTGCTAATATACAACCACAAGTCTTCATCTTGTCTGTAACCCATTTGCCTAATGTGGAATCAATGGGGCAGTGAAAATGATGAAGAACGGTGGTTCAATGGTAAAGCGCTTATTTTTGGTGTGAGACGTCTCTAGTTATATCTAAGGCGATGATTTTATGGTAGGCAACATCGTATCCGTGGGTGAAATCAGGGTTGTTCTTTTTCTCCCCATATTCTCATACCATGAATTCTTTGATAAAAGCAATCAATTTAAAATCTAAACTACTTGCCCAAAAGCCATTTAGGGACAGGGTCTACCACCCGGCTTGTAGTACTCACGTCTTTGGGTTAATGCGTGGTGATGATGGGACGCAACAATCCCAACACCCTCAGCCATCTTTTCTGTAATCACATCCGGCATTGCTTGACTTCGCAGACATTACCAGTGCGGCTAGAGCGCTGGATTTCATAATCAACTGAGTCGACTAGCAGGGACTCAAACTTCGATTTGCCGCCTAGAAATGGAGGGATGAAGGTGTGCCACGAAAGCATGAGTTTTTTCTCTTACATTCTCTATCAAAAATTAGTGATGAGCGCAAGAGTCTTGGTCTTGCAGTTTTTGCAAGTTTTGCATGCCAGACCAAGACCAAGAAATCATATGCAAGACCAATACCATACCTGCAAGACCCAAGACCAAGACTCTTGCGCAACTACCGGCATTACTTGAATTTTTTTATAGAATGTAAAAAAGAAGGAGATGGATTTCTTGGCTTCAGTAAAAATGCTGCTGTAGTGAATGTGTTCCCAGTAGTTTCTGCAATCCGTGAGAGTCGATCTGCCCTTGTTGCATATAGCTCCAGTATGTCGTTTTCTGAATTGGTTGTTCGCGTTTTCTGCAGATATTGCTCGTTTTCAAGCCACACAGGATTCATCTTGCGCCATGTGAGTTTTTTTGAGGGACAAACACTGTGTGCGTGGAATCTCTCGGCGTTTTTCCGTTTCCTCCTGCTTTCTTCATTTCACTATTTCAGTCATTTCTTATCATTACCGTCTCCCTTAGCCTTGGTGCAAAAACGTGGGACGTTGAACTAGATACTTCATTTCATTTCAAAGCATATTAATGGTGTTCTTCTTTCAAAACTAAAGAGAAATGTAGTATTGAACATCGGTAATACCGTATACCATAGGTGTAGGCTACATGGGTATGGCCTTGGCTCCGAGACTCAAGCATCCGTTGGAAATTTTTAGTGCACTCTTAAAATTAATATCGAAATAATATTTTCATGACATTGACAAAAACTTAGTGCACGTGACCGCAAGTTTGATTTCAGGGCAGATGCTTATACGTTGAATAATTGTTTATTAACATACTGTAACTTTTAGCCTCCTTAGGTATACGGCACATCGAGGATTGAGCGATATAACATACTACAACAATAAATATATATCTATTATAAAACTGAAAGTGACTATTTTTGTGACTCCTATTTTCTTGAACCACCAGACTGATTTCGATCAAATTTTTAACATAGATGAGATTCAAGCCTGGAATGTTATCTGTTAGTTCACTTTGACGGAGCAACGTAGGGGAGAAGGAGGATGGGGAGATATACAAGAATCAATATAAACACAAATAAAGGTGACTAAGTTTGTGGCTTAACTCTTGAACCGATCTCAGTCAAATTTTTAACATGTATGAAATTCGGTCCTGAATTTTTTTTTTTTTTGAGTTTGTTTCACTTTGATGGTATAACCTAGGGGAGGGATATATATATATATATATATATATATATATATATATATATATATATATATATATATATATATATATATATATATATATATATATATATAAACTTTTGAAACACCCAACCGATCTTGATCAAATTTTCAACATAAATGAGGTTCGGACTTGGAGTGTTTTTTATCATATCACTTTGACGGTAGAACTTAGGGGAGGGGAGGGGATGAAAATGTACAAAAATAAATAAAATTTAATAACTCTTGAACCCCCCGACCGAACTCTATCTCATTTTCAACATAGATGAGGCTGGTTTCTGTCATATCACTTTGGCGGTGCAGTTTAGGGGAGGGGGAGGGGAAAATATTTTAAAATGATCGAAAATGACCGGTATTAGAATGGAATCTATAGTTTTGGGGATCGCTAAGATAAACAGTGACACTTCCGATGTTCTTTAAATACAAATTGGCGGAGGAGGGAAGGTAAGAGATATAAAAATGATCGAAAATGACGAATATCGTATCGAATCCATAGTTTTTGTGGTCGCTGAGTTGAATACTGATACTTCCGATACCGTTTATGACCAAATTCAGCCTTGTAAGTTGAGGGAGAGGGAGATACATAATAATTATCAAAAATGACCAAATAGTGTCGAATCCATAGTTTTCGACATCGCTAAGGTGAACAGTGATACTTCCGATCCCATTTAAATGCAAATTCAGCACCGCAACTTGGGGGAGGAACGAGATATATAAAATTATCGAAAATGATATTATCAATGTCGAACTCATGGTTTTCGAGGTCATTGAGATAAACAATGACACTTCCGATGCCGTGCCTCGAAACATGGGGGAGGAGGAGATATGTAAGTCTATTGAAAGTGACCGATATTAACCCTTTGGGGAACCCATAGTACAATTTGTACCATACGGGTGTTTCATGGTACATTGAGTTATAACTCTCCTATTTGAGCTTTTTCGGTTTTTTTTTTTTTTTTTTTTTTTTTTTTTTCAAGTCCAGAGGCATTGTAGAAGACCTTACGTATGGTTTCATGTCCTTCCTAACCTCCAGTGATGAATGCATAAGGACGTAAAGCACAAAGCTCAACTAACTTTATTATAATAAATAACCCTGACTAAGTGCACGCCCTTCACAATACACATCAAAACAAAGTTTATTAACAAAACAAAAACATGTACAGACGATATTTTTTGACCTCTAGATTCACCGTGACTCATATGCAGTAAATATTAGTAAACATATAGGCTTGAATGCCCTGGTATTTTAGCCAATTCATTATAGTTTTGTCATTATGAGTTTAAATTTATACATTAATATGATAACGCGTATTCCTAAAAGTTTACACAAACAAGCTAACAGGTGAATGTGATTCATGTTGTTTCTGTGATGAATATGATTCATAAACAATACGAAAAAGTTTTTCACATATTTGCAATGTCCACAGGTATTCTGTTTTCTTACGATTACAAAATACCCAATGCAGCGCTGAAACCCATGTGTGTAACAATTTAATGAGGCTGAGCTCTTTTCACTGATGAGCATTCAACAAGCCTAACTGGATCAATGCCACGTACTTTCCCTCGTGACTACAAACCCCTTTCAATTACAACATACATGTCTATTCGAAACTGCAGAAATTCAACGAATAAATTGGGTGTATCGAACTTAATATTTTACACAATACAGTGAAACTTGTCTATGCTAGCCACCACAGAGTCTATCGAACTGTGGTCAACTCACAAGTAAGTGCATTTTAAAGCAGAAACAATTATAGATTGTAGCATACGTACTTCTAATGTAAAGAAATACGAAGTACCCACAATGTCTCAGCCCTCGAAACATAAAAAGAAAGAATATTAAAACAATTTTCTACAAATAGAGAATTGTGTAAGCGATAGACAACAATAATCAAAACATTTATTACAATCCGGAAATGAGTTACAGGGGTTTGCTGGCAAGAGGACGAGATAAAAGGGGGTCTTCATATGAAATAGGTAACAAAGCCTGCACTACGTATTTTGTTTGGTACAGCACGTAATACACAACTCCCGTTCCCAATCATATACAGTATATTTTTACAAAGTGCGGGAAATGAGATTCCAACTTCTTCCTCTTGTTTTCCCAAATGCCCATACGACTAAAGGAAATGCATTCACAAAAGACCATTACTACTGTTCTTTTATTTATTATTTCTCAAAAAGTCTGTGCTTTTTTTTATTTTTTTATTATTATTTTTTTTATTTTTACAAGCAAGGGAAAAGAACTCGTTATTCATGTTTTTCTCTCCTTTTTCTAGTGCGCTAATTACGTACAACTTACCCTGGTATTTTAGCCAACCCACATGTTTCCATGTGAACAGGCTGAAGATACCAATTTGGAATTGGTCATGTCTGTGTGATTTAATGTATATCGCGGGGGCCAGGTCGCCAAGGAATACGAGTCAGGGGCGTAACTTTTTTTTCTTTCTTTTACGTTCGTAGTCCCAGTTTCCCGCCTGCAAATAGGATTCTCTTTTCATATTCTTGGATAGATTGAAAATAAGTTACAGTAAATTTACAATGAACCTCAAGTATATTTAGTTCCCTTCCATTGCGAGCATTGCCTACTTATTGTATCGCTTTATTTTATGCTGTGTGTGTGTATGTGTTTTTGCTTTCGAGGTAACATATTTCTGTTGCTTCACAGATTAACCATCAAATATATAAAAGTTGCTTACGAGGGATTCTTCAAAGGAATGTAGGGATTCCCTTTAACCTGGCAAGTAATCCCTACGTTCCTTTGAGGAATCTCTCGCAGACAACTTCAGACAACTTGCGGAGGTTTGAAACATATATTTTTCAATCAAGCAGGTATGATTTCCAGTGCTATGTTCTAAACCGCACTCTCTGCGTTGCGTTGTTCCTGAATTACAGCTCTCTGAAGTTCATTTTTTCACGCTTTCGGCACCTTATATCGCCGAAACTATCCATCAGTGACCGAAGTTCCACAGGACTCTTTTTGCTGGTCTCGGTGTCGGGAATCAGCTCCCGAAGTCTGTTCAAATAGTTTCTTACCATCCGGCATCTATCTAGCTATATTATATATATATATATATATATATATATATAAAAAAGAGAGTTTATTTTATTTCTGGCGGTACGCGACGCTACGTCGTACCGGCACCTTTTTAATGAGAACGGATTATTTCCTCTTCCGTCTTAAAAGGGGCTGACGAGAAACTTATAAAATACGAAACAGTAAATATATAGTTTTATTGGAAATCAGTTTTTATTGTTTTTCCTTCCTTTTTTCTTTCTACAAAAAGAATTGCGAATCTTTGTTTATTCTTAAAGTTAGTAGTAATTGTATTCAGCGACTAGAAATAATTTGGGTCCTAGTGTCTCTCGCTCGCTGGCATGTTCTCGGACCTCCCTTTTTTCATTCCTTTTTCGCACGGTACTATAAATCATAAAGGCTCTTAATCGACCTTTTTTTTTCTGAAAAGACTGACCTCCAAAAACAAAATAATCTCAACAAATGTGTCTGTCTCTGAAGTTCGACTAAACTGAAAGCCAGTGCAAGAATTCTGTTGAGACTCCACCTCTGAAAAACTGTCCACCTCCACCTTTTACTTTCTCCGCACACAAACATTTACTCAGTTCCCATTTTAATGTATCCAATTAATTGTTTATATTCATTATTTGGAAGGGGACATCCCCCAGATTTTTTCGCAAAGTTTATCCATGAATTTAGTAGAGGTTTGTAGAACATTTTGCTATGAAGACTAGTATTTTGAAGAACATTATGTGAACAATGTACTATGTGTGTATTGTCACTTAAATTCAGTATTTGTGGAACTCGTGATGGCTTTGAAAACAAACAAACAGCAGCTTACTTTCGCCCGTTTACAGAAAAGGAAAAACGCAAAACACAAATCACTAAGAAATATTGATTATCAATGAGTTTATTGTATTGAAAATCAAGATGAAAGGATTTTAAAAGCATCGTTATATATATATATATATATATATATATATATATATATATATATGTGTGTGTGTGTGTGTGTGTGTGTGTAAATGAGAACTTTTTACTTACAAAACTGCAGTGATATATTACTAGACATTATTGTTATTATTGTTAATAATCATAATATCCTTTTTAAACATTATAGTCCTGAGGTCCAGCGTACTGGCACCTTTACTTCTACAAACAAAACGAGATAAGGATGGAAATATATATATATAAAGGATGGAAATAAGCAACAAATTTTACTAGCCCAAGAAAAAAGCTACTAGCCCACACTCGACAATAGAAATCATTTACTTTCCTTTGAAATAAATAATAGTGATATTATAAACTCGCCAGCATCATATTATATATACCGACAACGTTTGGGAAGTGATTCCCGACACCAAGATAAGACAAAAAAGTATAGACCAATCTGGGTGCACAAAAGCTTCCTTTCGGAGTTATAGGCTACCGAAAACATAAAAAATAAATAAAATAACTTTAAAGGTTCATAGCTCCAAAATTATGGACATACCGTAGTCGGGTTAAGACTACTTAGGAACCAGTATGTGCGCCATCCAAAAATACATGTTTCAGAATCCTAAGGTACTCACGCAACAATTTTTATAGAGGGAGTTTGTCTACGGGGATATAATTTGAAGTACTCACCAACTATTTCTATAAAAATTATTGCAGAAGTATCGCAGGAATATGAAACTTGGATATCTGGATAGGGCACATGCTAGTTCCTAAGTGAAGGCTTAACCCGGTACGGTAGATCCTATAGTTTTGGAGCTATGAATCTTTTAAGTTCCATTTTCTTCATGTTTTCGGCAGCCTATAACTCCGAAAGAAAACTTTTGTGCACTCAGGTTGGTCTATACTTTTTGTCTTATCTTGGTGTCAGGAATCACCTCACAAACGTTGTCGGTGTTGTTTTGAAACACCCTATATAAATAGGCCTATATAAACTATAATTTAAGGTCAAATCATATAGGCCTATAAATCAAATTGACATGTATTATTGGGACGCCTGTTTCTCAAAACTGGTGAATTTTCTCTCTCTCTCTCTCTCCTGTATATATGATATTGCCATGCATATCAGCTTCAAACATGGCGGAGTACTAGAGCGCTTTCCCTATACGCGAAAGGTTCCTGGTTGAATTCCAGACCATGTAACTTTGTGGCAGGCAATGTAGTTTCCACGAGTTTGCTCATAGGTCTCCCGCTTCATACAAAAAAAATATATATATATATATGTTTAATCACAATTCTTTTTTTTCTAAAACCCTATCATACATATTTATGATACGTTATATTAAATGTTGTATTTTATTTCACTTGACTGTTTCAAACATTATTTTCCACATATTGAAGTTTTCAATATTAACTAATATGCATATACGAATAATATTAAATCATTCGTGCATACACGTAATACATGCAAAACATGATTACAAAATTTACGTTACAATTTAATTATAATGTCATCACCTTAGTTGCTTCAAATAAGTGCTTTCGTAACAGCGCTTACATCAGATTTCGCTGAAGCTGCTGTTTACATGCCAGCATTTTGGAATTAATAGACAGACATAATTACCTGCGTCATCCTGTGTCAACAGCTAAATAACACCGCCAAACGAAGCACGTCTCTTCCTTTTATTATATACAATAAAATAATAACGAAAATCTGAACATTTTAAACATAAGTATCTTTTATTCTTTTAGTGTCACACTGCGATTTGGTTTTTTTAAAACACGTTTTACATTAGTAATACCGTATAACTAACACAGCAACATATTATTCCACAAAAACTAGTCTCTCTATAATCTACCTTAAGAGGAACCAGGAGTGCATTCAGTTACTATTTGCTTAAGCTTCGATTTAATATTCGCCACAAACACATTTTATTATATATCGAGACTGATTTAAAAAAAAGGGGGGGGGGGAACAAGAGTTCACTGTAAACGACATATGTTAATATAGTTTTACTGATGGGAGCTTCATGGGCACATAAAGATCCACTTTACATAAATAGATATTTTCTTGTGGGTTTTTCGATTATTAATATTATAAATTACATTATGATCGTATGTAGTACGTCACGCAGGGTAGACCTGGGCCGTGTGTTGGAGCGAGCAGACAGTGGTGATGCAAAATAAGATACCTCTCTGAGTTTCAGAGATTAATATTGTGGATGTGCAAGCATACGTATCAAAGGTGACCACTGTATCATCCTAGGTCATGGCACCCTACAGAACTCATGGAAAAACAAGAGTAATTGTAGTAATTGTGGACAGGTATCTTTGACCTCTGAAGAAGACCGTTACCAAGGCCCGTAGAGCGAATGTGGCAAAAGTGATTGAAGGAATCTAATTAGAACCTTGAACAGCCTATAATGGCAATCACAGAAGAAAGTTCCTAAAACTAAACCATCGCTTCTTCTTATTGCCAACAACTTTTAGCGGAAAAAAAAACGGTTTCGAGACTACAAAATGTCCTCCTCTTCCCCTCCCCGATAATTGGGAAGCGTTTTATGGTCCGATCAACCCTCTTATTTCCAAAAACAGCTCGTGTTTATGTACGACAGACACCCAAAAAAGCTTACGCTACAACTGTCTCGTACCCGCTGTGAAACATGACGGCAGTTCTGTGATTATACTCACATAACGCACTACTACCAGTGATAATGTGAATATTTTACATGACCACTTGTATTTTACCGTCACGATGTCTTCTGACAATGATGCAGTGCCAAATCACATCGTTGAGGTGTGGTTTCACAAACATCGGGATAAACTACATCTCTCCTGGTCCGTATAACCCCCAGATCTGAAACGTTATTGAATACATGTGGTCAACTATTGAGCTCAGATTCCGAAGCAGATATTTTTTGTCCATCCACAATATTTTTTTCCATTAAACGACCAATCAGAGTTGATCTGCAGGCTAACGATATTTCCAAGAGGGCAGGACATCGATTTTGTAACAATTCAAAAGTAACTTCAACAGAGAGCGGGTGAAAATTTGCACTATTTCACGTTAACAGAAGCAAACAAACGACTCAATTGTTCCCTAGGGGAGGAGGATGTATACCTTCACACGTCAAACGACGGTTATTTTTTAAGTTTTATCACTTTTTTTATTAAAGAAGCGAAGGCGAATCATATCACGTAAATCTAGAGGACACATAAAATACAGAGTTCAGTTTAGCATTGAAAAGTTTCCATAGAAACAAATTGCATATTAGTCAATTCTGTTACTAAGTCCGTGTCTAGAAGTTTGTAAGACTTCTTTCTTGTTATGGGCTGAGACACAAATACGTCGTAACCGCTGTTTCTATGGTGACAGCCAAGTTTCTAACTACGTCACCTATCTATTAAAAACCATGTAGTTGCTCCCACAGAAAGAAGTTCTGATATCTCTACATGTATTGAAGAGATTTCAAAAAGAAAACCTGCAGGTGTTAGTTAGCACGGCTTCTACAAGCTGACTACAAAAGAAAGAAGGAAAATATCAACGTATGGCAACTGTCCTAAAACATTTCATTCTAAAAAACTACTTCCAACTAGTTTCATTATAACAAGAACCGTCAGTAACATTCTTTACGAACGCCTTCTCAAAATTCCAACTTCATTGAATTTCGCAGCGTTTCACATTTATATCTTTACAATCCTTACAAAATACCACGAACTACATTACCGAAGGTTTTCACTGAAAAAAAAAAAAATGTAACACCTTACTTTTATCAGCAAGCCGATATAGATGAACAGCGCTCTGACTTCGCAACGGGAGGTCCTGGGTTCGAATTCCGCGGCACATCAGCCTAGAGTTTTTCATGGAATCTTTTCTGAGCTCCCCATGCGACTGTTGTAAATATGCCTTTTGATAAATGTGCACTTTAGATTTAATACTGGAATTTGCCATATATAGAGTACTTTAATATATTTTTTTTTTTCATCAAAATGAAAACGGCCTATTATTGGCAAAGAACGGCATACTTTTCAGTATCACTAAAGTTAATTTCTCTTTCGATTTGCTGGCGCCGCGGTGGCTCAGTGGTAGTGTGTTCACCTTGGGTGCTTGAGGTCCCGGGTTCGATCCCAGGGACTTTTTTTCTTTGTCACACACTAATCATATTGCAAAATTAAGACAAATTGTAACATAACGAACTGCTATAAAGTTTCCAATTGTTAGAAGCAAGTATGTTTGCTTGATGATGCAGAGCTCAGACACACATATACATATACACACAAAAAAAACTGCAAAATTCAAAAACGAGAGTAATTACTTAATAAAAATAATTACTTAATAAATTTCCATGGTTACTTCAAGTCAAATATCGCAATGAAGTAGGAAACAGTCAAGTAGAAAATCTTATCACTGTAACTACGTAATATTACATATACCAAAATTAACACATGCACTAATGATTTTAAAATTAAAAGAAACAAATATTCGTAACTACGTACAATTAGGTGAATGATGCGTATACCAATGTAATCACTGACGGAGATAATTATTCGAAATAAAGATTGCGCAAGTATGTAATAGCCAATCACGTGTAAATCCATGCCAATGGATAGTAGATAAGCATTTACAGGAAGCTTCATTTTCTTGGCAACCACAACAAACACGCATTTACGATGAAACTAAAATGAAACATACAGGTTTACATAGCTTTTTACATCAAAAACTTGAAAATATGTGAACTATCCTTTTCAACGTAGTCTATGAATCACAGAATCATGTGGTACCTTTAGCTATGGACCTTATCGCATGAAAACAAGCTATGACGAAGCCCAGTGCTGCCAACCTGATAGTTATTTTCAGTCCCTAATGGTCTTTTGGGGTATGAGCGGAAATAAAAGTATAATCATAACTGCCATTCGAAATGGTGACAAACTATGTGTTCAACTTTCAGCCCTGCTTTTATAACTAAGTTTTCCTTATAGATTCGTTCAATCTGATTATTTCTTTGAGTTTAAGATGCATTATTAGGACCTTATTATTTATTTTGTAATTTAATATGAAATAGTAACACAATATTAAGCATAAGCCATTTAGCCACGAGGAAGCTCAATATCGTACTAATCTGTACTGTGAATATATTTATATATACACAAACATCGTGTCTCCAGTTTCCTCCCACTTTCTTCACTCCACCATTTCATTCATTTCTCATCATCACCGTTTCTTTTAGCCTACCAGGCATAAAGTGGGATGTAAAATTGTAAGGTTTCATTTTATTTTCATTTAAATTGTAACGAAGAAAACTGTGTAATGCGTTGTTGTGCTCTCATATCCTGCAGTATGGGCAATTATTTTTCTTAAAGGAAATATTTAAAAAAAAAAAAATTAAACGGTTCCTCGTGGCTCGAGTTCCCATCTTTCGTGCGGAAGGCGGCTTGATACTAACCATTTGCCTTAAAATTAAAATAAATAATCAAGAACTGGAAAAAAAAAAACTTAATTCCAAGAATCACTAAGATGACAACACGTTTCCCTTATCGTTTCAATCTATTTTGATAAGGAACAACGTTCGCCATAATTCACAAAATAGAGACGGATTTCGAAACTAAAAAAAAAAAAAAAAAAATCAATAAATCTTAGAATAATTCGTGCAGCTTTTCGATATTTTGTTTCTTTCATTCCTTAATGTTTCATTATTGGGAGGATGTCTCAGAAGAATAAAATTACATGCTCTTAACAATGAATAAAACCAAACAATTTAAAATGGATAAATTTATCCTCTCAATATACATTAAGCCTTTGGATCAATGTAGGATATGTATCTCTTGAATTTAATCGAATTATAATGAGTATTGTCGCTCCTTATAAAATGCAATAAAAGGGAAATGTGCTGTCACCTATAGGCGATAATCGAATCTTCACATTAACCTTAAATTAAGATTTTATCTTAATCCTTCAGATACAACTTCTTGTATCGTATACAGGGCCGGATTTAGGAGGGGTGCAAAGGTGTACGTGCACTACCCCCTCCTTTGTTGTAAATATACACTACCTAAAGTGAGAAACTAACAGTGAGTTTTGCAAAATCAATAGTTTAAGTCAATTTTCTGAAGGTTGAAGGAACAGATATCATTGAGAGCAGACACTTAGCATTTCCAAAGGAATTCCTCATTCACATCACAGATGCCTAAAGGCATTCAAAAAACTCAAATTTAATTAAAATGTACTGGTAGTTACTGGTGCACCCTCCTCAGAGAATCCTGGATCCGGCCCTGATCGTATATATATATATATATCGAGATCGGTGTTCTTAATAATTACATACAACTAAAATCAATGTATTGGTTATGAAGTAAGATCTCAGATTTGTTATGTTTCAGCGCAAGATTTCATATCAAACTGCATAGACAATCCATTTGTTTCAGAATCATATAAATTTCCGTCGAAATAAATAAAGGAAACTAAATAACTCAAACATACCGCAGCCAGTGGTATGGATATGAGTACCTTTATCCATCCGCTCTTAACTTAAAGTTCATTCTTCTTTTGAATATAACACTATTAGTATAATCTTCCTAAAGAATTAAAGACTTATGATGTGCTAACATTTCGGTTGATTAAAAGCAACGATTGGGAAAACAGGAAAAGGTCTAATCACTAGGTTGGTTGGTACTCAAATTTTGATCTAATGTTTGCAACAGGAATGCCCTACTATTTGAGCACTCAACGACTCGAACAGTGGCAAAGAGTTCCCCCCTAGCTACATAGTTAGCGAGACCCGGTTTCGATTCTCGAGGGGAGGTCACACCGTTCTTATCTCACGTTATGCTGCAGATCTAAGTCTCATCTAACATCGAAGTTGAACAGAATGCTATTAACTAACCATTAGCCATTTGCTGTTTTTAAAATGCAATAATTCGGTAGATATTTTGATTAAGGATGCTTTGCAACATCACTATATACAAGTAAATTTTTATACCACTGGCAACTCAACTGTCAATTTACGAATCAGACACGAACATATTTAACAAGGACGATATTTTGACTAAAAGTTTCATGTGTACCAACTAGAATAAATATAACACTCTACATTTAAGGATTAAATATCTTTGGGAAATTTCTTAACTTTCTCTAACCAAAGAAGAAAGCCCAAAATGCGCGTAAAAATCCTTACCTCAAGAAAATTAAATCCCTGCAGCAAAAGAAACTGGAACAAAAGCACGTGTACACATTGCTAAGATAAATAGTTTGTTAATTTACTTCGGATGAATCATAATGAAACACAAAAACCTGAAAAGAGCATCAAGGAAATACCTCAAGCCATTTATAAATTTGTTTGAAACAAGAAAGAAAAAATAAAACTAATAGACGAAAAACCTAGCAGAAATGTAACGGTTTGAAACAATGATACTTTAAAATAAAACTTATACAACTTTATGCAGCTCAAATAACTACGAGCAACCTTCTAGAAAATTCCATACAAAAAACAAACATCGGATAAACAACATTTTTAAAAAATCTCAGATTACACACTGTTTTTTTATCTTTTGGAACTACCCCTATAGAAGGCAAGTAGTTTAATCTCAGCGGCAAGCATAAAAGACATCCCGCTAATCACTAAGATAAACAGGTCGCTTATATAGGAAATACCGAAAGACTACCGCATGCGTGAGTTAGTTACATAAACAACTTTTCAAAGCTTAAAAGAAGATCCTGAATTTTTTTAATCAATTCGTGTAATAAAAATTGTAAAAGTAGAAAGACTCACATACTTCAGAGAATCGAAAAAGAAAAACCACACCATTATTAAGGCAAATGCTTGACAATGAAAACTAATTTACCTATACCAATTTGGAATAACAGGGAATCACATCCTCGTTACGACTTAGGACAGTTATCGAAAAATAAATAAATAAATAAACTGTCGTAAAAGTAACTCACTTCGAGAATAAATTATGATTGTAGACGTATTGCATTTTGCTACACATCGCATTTCTATCATTTCTGCAGGAAACTGCGATGCAATATCGCTTTAAAACGACAAAAGTTACTCCTTACGTGAAAAAATGTATCTTACACTCAAGTGGTCAAGGTGAATTCTGTGTACGTGTTAACATTTTTACCTGTATATAATTATGATTAGTTCCCGATACTTTGTGCCAGTTCAAGTAACTGTCATACAGTAGAAACCAGATGTCCATATCAGAACTACAAACAAGTGTACTTTTTTTTTTCTGTTGGCAGAAGTTCATCTATTTGCCTTTTCATTGATAAACTATTGCACAGTCACGACCATGTCCTTAGTTCCAATATGATTACGCTATGAACTGTTTAGTGCTTCTTTGCAAAGAAGTGTGATACATTGGTTTTCCTGCACTGACATACATAGAAGATACTTTTCATGTTTTCAGATCATGGTAGCTAAAAATGGATACTTTTGCGGTAGGAATCCAATTCACGGAAGACAAAATGATTTTAATAAACCATATACAAGAGATTCACAAATTACCGTCATAAGTTTAATGAGGTAATCGAAAGTATATTACGGTCTGTATCTTTGATTGCTACATGATCCCTTAATGAACTACATTTCAACTGCGTTATTTCTACATCTCAGATTTTCCCCTTGTAACCAAAATACCGTAAGTCACTTGACGAAAATACGTTTGAAATGAATCAATTCAACTATGAAACTGAATTTATATATCATTAAATCAAGTGTTCAAATGTTCTTGATGTTCAATACACAAATTAGCACAGAATATACAACACAAATTTATAAAATTTAAAAAAAAAAAAAAAAAAAAGCTCTTTTAAATTATCTAAAGCCTTATTTTAGCTTTTTTTTTCCTTATCCCATATAAGCGAATATGAATTTAAGAAGATACACAAATAACTCAATCATATTATGGTAATTATAGTCATGTAACCATCCCTTTGGAAGTACAAACACGTTAATTTTTTGATAACTTTCTATTCATTGTGAACTAACTAAATTACAATGTAACAAGATTGAAATCCTTCACAAAAACAACGTTTTAGAACGAACCATACCAGAACATATTGTTTACATCAATCAGCTACTGCTACTGTAGTCAACTGAGAACTGAACAATACTAGTGTGAAGCTACTTAATAGCCCCTGCTATATACTAATAATAAAACTATTAGAAGTTTTAATCAATCAAAGCATCTGTCTGTAACTCGTAAAAACATGAATATACATCACGTAAGTTGATTCCATGCATAGTTTTACTGCTCTACATTATTATAAACCATGGGTCTACAATGTAATATAAGATGCAAACTACATAGACTTTCATTGGGAATCAAATGTGAGTCCTTCCATACCAAAGGCAAGATGCTTAATCACTAAACCACGAAGGAATTACCAGTTGGTGAATTCTTCGAATGTTAGTATTCACGCAAAATGAAGAGGAATTTAAGAAAAGAAAAGGTACATAGCACCAGAACTATTACGTCTCCAGTAATTAATTTGTAGACAAATTCTGTACTTGCAGCAAAATAAGACACGAACTGACATATAGAGGAAGATGTATTATCCTGTTGCCTACGGTCTATAACTACTACTTCCAACGAAATGTTAGTTATACTGGACGCTTTAGTGGAATAATCACAATATGCTGATGAGTCACACACTTTCCCTAAAGGCCCTTTCCGCTGGTCTAGTTTCTAGCGTGTGATCCATTGAAACAATCGTCTCGACAAATTTAAATCAAGGAAACAAATCGTAGCTGCGATCCAGGTTTCATAACTGACTACCTAACGACCTCTCTGCAATACAGAACTACAAGAGACTGATCTCTGTCCTAAACGCGCTGGTATGCCATGTCAACACCACGATCGACTAGTACAGAAAATTTAAGAGTCAACTGCCGTGTCAGTATAATAACCGATCCTTCCTAAGAGACAAAGAATGACAAACTTTCCTATCCATGGTTGTGAGAAGTAGAACGAATTAGAAAAACGGCAGACTCCGTTGTTTACACATCACTGTTTAAAAGTAGACACCGACGTATAGGATGTAATTACATACTGAGTGGATGAGAATTCTATCCAAAGGCTGCGACTCTTTACCAAGGAGATCTAAGAAACAGCCCGGTGAAAAGCTGAACAAAAGGATAGACTGAGAAACAAGACTAAGGGTTCCATGTAAGCGAGAATCGAGTTTAGAATTACACTTCCCCGCTATTAACCTATACCAATCTTTACAATTAATCTCTAATTAAATGCTATTAAAACGATACAAATATTAGCCCCTGTAATAATCTATTTTCAATGTGAGAACATATTAGAATTATAACGGCACTGCACAACACACTAGTTAAAAATCTTTGATAAAAATGTAAGAGTAAGAGCGCTACAGAAGTTGTGAAACAATTAAAATTCATTATTTAATAAAATGCTGATATACACTGACAGTTTACAAATAAGACCGTAATTTACCTTAGTACAATATAACAGCTTGTTTATCGTCAAGACAGCAGCAAAATTACGTTAATACAAGACTTTCGAGAGCACGATGAGTCAGTGGTAGAACGCTTATCCCGTGCTGCGCGGGGTCTCTAATTCGATCCCAGATGATGAGAGTTTGTGGTGCACAACATTGTGTCCGCTGGTTTTCTTGGTATTCTCCCGTTTCCTATATTCTCATTCCAACAATTCCTTTTATAATCATTCACTCAAAATGATTATCTGTATCTTTTGCCTAAAACAAAGATTTTTGCTACATTAAGACTTGATTTGGAGATTAAAAAAAAAAAAAAAAAATCCACTGCGCTGTTATGAAGCCTGAGTCACCACGATGATATCATGTTTCGTAACTTTAACAAGTTAACCATAGGGGAGGAAGGAATCACAAATAATGAGACTGGGTGATATTCTAATCCAGGGCGCAAAATTTCGAAGTCAGACGCACTCGCCAATCCAAAATTGATGGTCGCCAGTATCTCTTACGTACAAATTATGAGAGGTCCAACCCCACCACCCCTGGCCTTTGGTTGGACAAAGAAAGAGATTACATAAGGGCATAAAATTTCAAAACCAGACAATTAGATTCAGGATAATCAATTTTGAATTGGTGTAACGCTCTCTCTCTCTCTGCACTGAAGCACCAGGTGTCGATTGCAGTTTTCGGATCTAAGTCCTTACGTGATGGGCATGATGAAAACTGTCAGCAAATCATTCAGTGTGACAGTCTTCAGTGAATTCCTGTAGGCAGTCTTAACTGTTGAGACTGCTGAAGCCTCTCTCACATGAAGCAGTACTTACAGGTAGAACTGCACAAAATGTGACAAATGGAAGCAAATTTGGGAATCTCGTAAGGCAGGAATCCAGGAGGCAAACAACGTCAATGGAGGATGGGAAAAGAGGGGCGAATTACAACGTTGTAAAGACTTCACTTTCCGTGTCCATTGTGAAGACTTCACATTCTGTGTTTTCTCTCCCTCAGTGACAATTATTTTCGTGCGAAACAGAAACTGCGCAGTGGTGTGAGTTTAGGAAGAAACCATTTCTACTGAACACTGGTCACCAGATCTAAATTTCTAGTCGACAATGGCGATTTGGCGACCGGAAATTTTGCGCCGTTCTAATCCCAACTATACTATATGTAATTGACTACATGAACTGACATAAAAGAAAGCGGTACTTCCAGTACTTCCAGTTGACGCGGAAAGCTGAAACTTGGCATGATTGTAGGTTTCCGGAACTAACCCACAAGGAAATTGCCAAAAGTGAATATTTTTAATTTTTATGAGGTCTAAAGGGGCGATGAAGAAATTCCCCATGTTATTTAAATGGGCTTTTTTTTTATTATTATTATAATCTCATATTTCAGGTACTTGGAATTGGGATATAAACTTTAAATTGGGTATGCTTATACATTTTCGTTGGCGTTAACTCAGTAAATCGCCAAAAATAAAAATTTCCAACTGTAAAAATCGTTCCCCCGTTGTTTATGACATCTACACCCCCACTTCCAGCAGGATTAGAATGATGAAATTTGACATGATTGTAGCCTTCCGGGACTAACCCACAGGAAAATAGCCAAAAGTGAATATTTTTAGATTTTAAGGGGTCTAAAGGTGATGAATGTCATTTAAATGGCTGTTTCCTTGGGATACAAAATCTTATTTCTAGATACTAGAAATGTGAAAAGAAACTTGAAATTTGTTAGAATTGCGGGCTTAAGAGGTGCGAGGCTGTAGGCCAAGGAACCGCAGGGATCAGGGGAGGAGAGCATCCAGCTAGCCAAAGGCTAGTCAAAATGATAAAACACTGTCATTTTATAGGATGAATTAGGAAAATTGAGGTAATTACCATAAAAAAAAAAATAATAATAAATGGATAAATAAACCAGTGGATAGCTGGCCCGTAAGGAATATAAAAACTTCTCGCTAATTAAGCAGCAACTTTTGAGACATGAGAAGTACAAGAACTACAAGGAAGACGGAAAGACTCCCTGGATGCATACTTAATATTTAAAAGACTAACCTTAAACGTCCTAAAAATCCTTGTAGAAAGTTAAGGATGGTTTCGTCAACCCACCGTTGACTTCAATGGTGTGAATAATAAAATAAAAAATAAGCTGCTTGGTTCTTCACACTGAGCAGCTGCCTCCAACTACGAGACGATGAGAAATATATACAAATGTGATGGATAAATTCTCGTTGCAGTGTATACACTCGAAAATGTGTACCTTTTAATTACTTAAATTGGGAAAAATGAACATTTATGACTTACGATCAGGGTGTTCACTGAAAAACAAAACGGCATTTTCATGTATCTTTGTCAAATTTGAAACATGCACTTACACTCAGAATTCTTGGTTAAAAAGAAAGCAGTTTCTTCTACCACTTACAAAATTAAAAACTAGGTAATGTTGAAAGATAAAGAAAAAGACAACAGGAAAAGGTTCATGTCACGAAGTAATATAATTTTGTAGTTTACAGAACGAAAAATCATCAGAACACAAAATATGAAGTGACACACCTGAGCCTCATAAACTACTTGAACTGGTAAATTTCTGATGTGTCAGCTGATATTTCTTAAGATTTCTTTATCTACGATCTGTAAAATTACATTACTCAGAAAGTTGGCTGACGGAACCATCTGAAGCTTTTTGCAGGGACTTTTTAAGGATGCTTGGAGGTTAGTACTAATATAAAGAAAAGGCAAAAACTGAAATTGTCTGAAGAAATATAATCTACTTGTAACATGCAAAAAGCTATCTGTATTTTAAAAGAGAATATTGTGTATTTACAACGCATATCGACAAAATGCCTGATGTTGAAATTTTTGAATTGTAACACATCTTCGAAAGAAAGAAAAAAAAAACATATGGGCAATAGATTCAACGTTGCAGGAACGGATATTTTACATCAGTCTTTCCTCTGAAGAAAGAAAAAAAAAAAACTATTGCAACAGAAAAAGTAAATTCACAAATTAAGCGCAAATAAGGTTTACAAACCACCGTCCTTCAACTTCGTGTTTCTATACAACGTCTGTCCTCAAACGAACTTTTTTTTTTTTTTTTTTTTTTTTTTTTAATGGTTAAAATAACCCGTCTCTTAAAGCGTTAAAACCAAAACGCAAATGACGCCCCACAAACAACTGCAGTAGTACCAGCTAATTTCCATTAAAACGCGCACAAAAATGCAAGCTATTTTCTCAATATGTCAGTCATTAAGAGGAGATGAACTTCAGTAACTAATGGCCACAATTTTATCTATTGGCATGTTTTTCATAAATGCATGAGAGCTAATATCAAAACATAATAAGTAAACACATGAAACATCGAAATTATCTTTGTGATGTATTCACAAGTAACAAAATTAATACAACATATCGCAGCGTATAACTTTAGTATATATATTCCCAGCTCAGCATATACAGTTAGTACAAAAAGCCTTTCCCTCATTACTCCCATCGAATGCAATTCACCTCTTAATGCGACAAACTGAAAAATAATCAACCCACTTATGCTTTGTTTTAAATATGTTTCAATCATAATGAAACGGAAATGTTCTAAATAACTCATTTTCTGTTTATTTATTAATACTGTATACATTACAGCAAAGAAATGAAATACTTTTTATGAATACTAGTAGTTCCCGTAAGCCTTCGGCTTGCCGTGCGCTGCTTAACACTACACAAATCTAAACATGGTTAATGGTAGTGTGCTTCCCTTTGAGTATTAAATATTGCACTGTCTGAAGGTTGTCTAGTTACTAAAGTAAATTATTTTGCGCTTGGCATGGAACAGATACTTGTGGAAGTAATTACAATCATATTTACATTGTATAAGGATCTTGTCTTATTAATAAACAGCAATCATGTTCATACTGAAAATCATCATCATCATCGTTTCAAATCGAAACAATACAATTTGACTCTCAATTAAATCGTCACAATATATTACTGCAAAATATAAAAATATTAATGCTTAAATTTAAATATGGTTATAGCTGTTGTCCGGTTTTGCAGGAATTAAACTGAAATAATGCAGTTTTAAGTTGCGAATTGCTTGTGCCATCTATTCGCGTTAGATACGCAGGTAGCACACGTAGTGAGCAGCGACTATTAAATATTGGGAAATAGCGTAACTTACGGACCGAGACTGTTGACGGTTATTACTTAGATTTTCCCCAAAATCACTTGCTAGTGATTATGCCTCACATAGTAGTGACTGCGGTTCGTTATTTGTAGCTAGGATGAGTATATAGTGTGAACATTATGGCATAAAAACTACAGTGCATAAGACACGAACTAAATAGTGCTAGGTGGCCACAAAAAAGCACGAGTATTATGTAACCGAGTCAGGGCAGGAGCGCAGCAGAGGTGCCGAGAGGTATCGAAGTGGTGCGCCCGTAGAGAACTGGCGCGTTAGTGATGGTGAGTATATATATATATATATATATATATATATATATATATATAAAATAAACGAGATCGTTTACAACGGCTCGCTATAAAATTACAGTACCGCCTCCGGAGTAGTCGATAAATTTGTGGGAAACACTAAATGATATCCCTGTTCCCTTCCAGAAAAAAAAAAGTTATAAAGTTATACAAGCAGAGCACTAACAATAGTAAATTGATGCTTAAAAAGGGCGATCTTTTTATTTATACTATCTTCGTCCGAATCACCCTTAAGAGACTGATTAATTCCAAGATTTTATTCCGCCACAAAATTTTCAACCCAGACACGGCCTTATAGAATTTAAAATTCAACTTAAAAAATAAATAAATAAATAAAAACTGTCCTCCAGACGATGAATTGCTCGAATTCAAAACCACGAACGGTTAAACTATAAATTATGTTTATGATTTTAACTCTCGTCTGTTCCTTACAGAACCGCAATTACATTTTCAAATTCTTCCAAGTTCTGAACTACAGTACTATATACGTCTATAAGAAAACTATATTCCATTCTTAAAATATCCACTGCTGAAATGCCTAGATTTTCACTGCTGATTAAGAAAAAAAAATCATAATAAATTTAATTATCGGTTTCGGAAATTATTAAACAAACAATTAAACAGGAAATTCATTTCCAACTAGTTTTATCTGGACCCTCAGGTAACTCAAATCATATTCATAGTAGCAACCATGTGTGTTAAGTTCTGTTATACTCACTGTGCTCTTCGATTCTAATGAAAAACAAAACATGGGAAAGAATAAAAGAAAAAGAAGTCCTCAAAAATAAATAAGGTTTTATATTGGTAGCGAACACGATTAAAAAAATTAAAAAAAAAAAATACCCCTACATTTCGAAACTTCCTAAGGCTCGGTGCCCCATTCTCAATTTCTGTATCTGGTAACTTCCAGGATACGGAACATGTGGTTCTTAGTTTGTAGGTATATCAGAACATTCAGATGGTATCCGTTAGGAAATCTGAGGTATTGCAGAAGGTAAAAATAAATACAGACGCACCTCTTGTTTGAATTTTCAACACTCCATGTCACAAAAGTGTTGTTCAATTAAAAACAAAATCTTCCATAGGCAAAAGATAGTCATTAACACCATTTACTTTTACCTCTTGCACTGCCTCAAATTTCCTTAAATGTTCTATTCAAGGCAGAAGAGTAAGAAAGCTGCCGACATTTACTAGCAACAAAAATGAAAACAGAACAACAGAATTTCAGAAAGTTCATGCATTTAATGTGTTCTATGTGTAGTGTTATAGATATTATAATTAATTTTTCTAGCCACCATTCCTGCAAAAACAAATAGCCTACAACCAGGAAGCTAAATACATCAAAGGTAAACACGAATATAAAACACAACGTAAATTACTAACTAGCCCAACTTGCAAAAATTACGTACAAAATTGTCTACGTGAAACGTTTACTTTTAATTTGCAGGCTTTCTCCATTAAAAATAAATAAATAAAAAATAAAAGTCCAGAAATAGTGCAATGAAACGTTTACCTAAATAGTCCTCTATTTTGTTTCAAAAGAATAATCAAACAGAAAAACATAATTCACATAAAACGAATGCTATTTACTTAGTCTTTACATATAGAACGAATACGTATCCACAGAAAGTACAGTGCATGTTCAGATATTTCATATCAGAAAATATCACAAGTAAAACATACTCCCCCCCCCCCAAAAAAAAAAAGTGTTTGTGACGAAAGTAACTTCAAAAAATTTCAAACATTTCCGGATTGTAGGTGCTAACACAAATACACATATCATCTGATCATAATCCTGTTACACAAATAATATTCCCTGCATAATGGTCTCCTGCATTTTTTCACGACAATAAACGTCACGGTATAGGAAATGCACTTTTATTTAAGAATCCAAAACCGCGCACAAAATTTTCCGATATACGAAAAACAATAATAATGACCAGAAAGAAGCGATTAATGAACTTGAGAACGCAATCCAAGTATCAAACTCTATTGAAAGCAGAACTGCACCGAGGCATAATAAATATTTTAAAAATAATAAAAAAAAAATAATTCATTACATTATGTTCCTACGAAACATCAAAAACGGCCATCCATATAAAGCGCCTTTCTTAAATGTCATTAACAACCTGGTGTCAATTTTAAAATATTTCTCGTATCATAAATACAAATCTACTCTTCACAATAATCTAAAACATTTACGACAGAAGAGTAAGACAGAGTACAAAGTTGTAGACCTACATAACTATTTACCACTAGCCAGAATTACACGAGGCAAAATCTGTTATCTTCCGTCTATAGCCTCCGAAAAAAGAAAATCAAAATGAGTTTGGAGAGAAACTGCAAATACGTACGTATTAATCCCAATAAGAAATTTAGCCTAATTTGAACTATCTCACTGCACTCTGCTCTGTACAAACTTCCATTATGACGACACCATGAACGGAAGTAGATTATTTCAACATCAATTTCAATAATTCTGGAATCACGCAAACGAGTTAGATCGAAAAACTCAATATTTCAATCCAGACTTTAAAATTCGTCTCGTACACATCTAATGTAAAAAGGCTTTCAAGCTTCCACAAGTTAACTGAGAAAAAAAAAAACATTCCTTGCACTAAGTACAAGGGTTGTTGTACGGATAGAAAAAAAATCCCAACATCGCGCAAAAATTCTATGTAAAAAGTCAACTATAAGAAACAAGCAAATCCAGATCATACGTACAAATTACTATCCATTACTACGGGAACAACGAAAGCCTTGCAGTCAACCAAGCCAAGACCAAATTAGCCTATACAACTATAACATCAATATCGAAGCAACTCATATTATATAACAACGCAACGAGAACATTCAGATCTTGTAACATAATATAAAAATAATATATAAAAGCAATACGGTACAGCAATTAATCACGAAAATAAAATAAAAAATCCGCCTCAACCAAGGATGCACCTATTGTAAATACTAGCTAAACACACAATCCGTATTACCGTACTGTAAACACATAGTTGACATTACTCTAACCATATGGTTTCCTGTCCAGATAAAAAAAAGAAAATTATGTACATCGAAAACCTATTTTGTATATATTACAATAAACAAGCACTGCAACATAAACATGCATCAATTTTGAGCACTACCTTGCTCCCAGCAGGCGAAGTGAAGTGCACAAGCAGGTACCGACCCTACAGATAAAGATTCAGGTAAATATTCTGTATTACTGTACAGATAATTTTATTCGTTAATTGTAAATATTCTTACCTCTCACACTCCTCTTCCGCTCGAAAGGACTCCTCTCTCATACTGACATCAGGAACAAAGGAGTCCTTCAAATTTCGGCCATCTTGAAATGGTCTCAGACGGGCGTATCGTGATATTGTCCTGCACAAAATATCACCACAAAAACTCTCCCTCACACAACACACACACACTACAATTACGTACACTTAAGAATGCATTTCCTCAATATTAAAACAGAGGTTCAGAATGGGTAAACAACACATTTACCCAACTTATTAAACGTTTTCACTGAAAACATTTCCCAACACTCATTCTAGTCCTTAACATTTCACTCCATGTACGTCAGCCACAGGCCAGCAGGGTGACAGGGACGATGTCACGAGACTCGCACGGAGGCTCTCGGCTTCGAGTCAAAGATTATTACAAATAATTACCCTTTAGACATCATATAAAGACAAATACTCAAGTAATTTCAACGTTATAAATTATTAATATTTTTGGTATAATCACGTTCAGTTTTAAAATAATCAGAACTAGAGTTTAAACAAAATAAATGAATTACGAAACATC
The DNA here is from genome assembly GCF_964235325.1 of Thermobia domestica. Classification (NCBI taxonomy): domain Eukaryota; kingdom Metazoa; phylum Arthropoda; class Insecta; order Zygentoma; family Lepismatidae; genus Thermobia; species Thermobia domestica. The sequence continues at coordinate 130,992,861 of NC_137467.1, forward strand.
CTCTTCTAACCTCGGCATTAACGCCATCTTTCGTCAATATTTGTCAAAGTCGGGTCTGTTCTTGTGATGGTGCAGTACGATTCTTTTAGGTTGGGGGGATGGAGGATGTTATTTTGTTATTTGGTAATTAAGTGTTACTAAAACTTCGATTTTGTGTTTGTTAAGTAAGATATAAGTAAAATTTCGTTAATTTTCAATTCTGTAGGATTGAAATGCTACCGTACGAACATCACATATTGAGGCTTCATAAATCGATTCTTCCATTTCGACTCCGCTTCCATCGTGGCAATGAGCTGTTCAACTGTTTCTTTCATTTTTTTCTATCTTTTCGAGGAATTTGTTTTGCATGGAAACAGAGCGACTCTTGCCAACTTAATGAATAAATTAGTCATATGTTAACTGTTTTCAGTAAAATAATTCAAAACAATTTACATAATAAAAATATAAGTTAAAAATCTTAGATAGAGTAGATGTAAATTTTGTAAATTCAGTTGAAACACTTTAGTGTATCAGGCATTTTCGATGACACGGAAAGTCGTATACATTCGTTGAACTTTTTTAAGTTTATAGTTCTTTTCCATCGTGGATACTGTTTGCTATTGGACACGTGGATATCGTCCACTTCGTCGACCCTACCTACAGAAGTAATAATAATTCTCACTAATTTATATTTATTTCCAGGAAAACTAGATGTGTCTCTTATGTGAACATTCATAATATTTGTAACTAGCTAAAGTCGACGTTCTTCACACAGAGAGAATATGCATAAACATACATCTTTCCCTTAGGATACGCATTTCCATGAAGATGTAATGACAAAAGTTCATAATAATAAACTTTTGGCATACGTTTTAACCCTCTACCCCCACCACATAGCAATACGCTCTTTCAAAGTGACATGATAAAATTCCGGTCAGTTAAGTTGCGTTGAATTTGAGTTCAGCGTCCCTTTCAGTAGTGAGGCCAGGGGCGATCCGGGGAGGGCGATTGGCCCCCAGAAAATGAAACTTTATTATATATATATATATATATATAAAATCCATCCCAAAGTTTGGAGCCCTTAAAAGTAGCAGTATGACAACCCACCGCCCTTCCCCCAGAAGTCGGTCCTGGGTCCGCCCCTCAGTGAGGCTAGTCTATATGAGACGTGGGGCTTACTGATTAACATGGAATCCGAACCACATGAGATCCCACCGGGAATCAAACTCGGGTATCCCACGCAAAAGTCTAGTCAGATTTGAAGCATGCACTACATTCCAAAATTCATTTCAAAGGGGTAACAGTTTTTCCATGATAAAATCAAAGACGTCCGTGTCAACGTGGCGATAATAGTCCTATAGATATCCCCCCTTACTAGAGTTGAGTTGATTTTAGTTTAGCGTCCCTTTCAGCAGCGAGGATACTACATGAGACGTGGATCTACTGATTAACGTGGGATCCGAACCACATGAGCTCCCGCCGGGAATCGAACCCAGGTCTCCCACGCCAAAGGCGCGTACGCTAACCGCTTAGGAGCGAGGGAGCTCACCTTACTAGAGTTTTCGAAACGCTGGGACACATGATCGCTTATTTTTAATGAGGAATTTATCTATTACGTTTCATCGTCTTAACGTGTAGTACTTTATTATTATTACTATTTTGATCCCTGCATCCCCCTTAATTTTGAATTAAAATGAGGTTACAAAATCCTAGCTCCAGGTAGTACTTAAAGACGTTATAAAATGGATTTCAAACTGTTCTGCCGTTTTCCCGTGACGAGTATCGGCTTACAATGTGACGAGTATCGGCATATATATATATATTCGAGCCCAAGGTGGCTCAGTTGTAGAGGGCTTCCCTCTGGTTCGATCCCCGACCAAACAAGTTTGTGGTAGACAACATCATGTCCGTAGATATTCTCAGGGTACTCCGGTTTCCTTCCACTTTCTTATTCCACCACTTTTTCCATAATAATTAACTTGTCTTAATCATCATCTCCTTTAGCCTAAAGGGCCTAATCGTTGAGACTCAAATATTTTCATTCTCCTTAGTTTGGCAAGCCATTAAAGCACGGTAAATCTGCAAAAAGTGGAATGGGTTTACTTTTTATTTGGTCATGTTATTAGACTTCCAAACTATGTGTAAGTATCAGAAGTCTTATGGAACGGCAATGTAATCCCTCTGCTTGTTTGGCAACAGTTATCTGAGCAAACACAGTAAACATATGTTTTTTGTCAATCGATTCACGTTCCTAAACAGCTTCCATCTCCTCCATTAACCAGCAATTCAAACCGGAAGTGGTTGAAATTAGGCATTCCGCTTTCAACTTGTTCGCTATAGATAACAGAAAGGGTAATGATAATAACGAAAGTTTTTTTTTTTTTTCAGTCGGTTTAGCGTCTCAAGGAAACATATCACAGCAATCCACAATACTCTTCCAAAACTAGAAGTGGTTGAAATTTACTACACTAATACTTAACGTTTCAGTAGGTCTACTGATTTCCGTTTAGCAAAAATTGTAAAAGATGTCGAAAAGCTGTTTCCTGCAGTCGATTGAGTGTCCCAAGAATAGATTTTATATCAGTCTAATCGTCTATTCAACTGGAAATAGTTCTAATCAACCTTTTCCGATTTCGAAGGTGTGATCGCAAATCTGAAATAGATAGCAACAAGCTGTTTTGCAGTCGGTTCAACGTCTCAAGAGAACGTATCATCGCCACTTGCAACACCGGAAATGATTGAAATCCGCATCTCCAGAGTAGGTCCCAAACTTTCCGTTAGCTCTCTATTCAAATCAGAAGTCTTACAAATTAATCGTTTCCTGTTTTATCATTGATTGCCATAGAACTAAACGGTAATAGATAGCAACAAGAGAATTTCAGCAATTGGTTTAGCCTCTCGAGGAAATATAGTATCATCATCCGTAACACTTTACCGAAAACGAAAGCGGTTGGTATTTACTAGTACTTCCGGTTTCAATACAATTTTTCATAAGGTAGAGCATATCAAAGAACTTTTTTTTATATAAATTCAGCCCCCCAAGAATGATTTTATCTTGACTTTCATCTATCTGTTGAAACCGGAAGTGGTGTAAATCTAGGTTTATCCAATTACAACATTAATCGTTTGATGGATAAAACGAAAATAGCGACGAATATGTTTCATCTTTGATTTTATTCTTTTTGTTGCAAACAGAAGTGATGGACATAAATTATTACCACTTCCGGTTTTGATGTTAACCCGCATACCAGCCAAATTATAAGAGATAGCGAGTAATGGCTTTTTAAATATGGATTCAGCGTCCGAGGAATAGGGTCTATCTTTGATCTTATTCACCTATGGGGACCTGTAGTTATGGATGTAGTACTTCAAATTAAAGTATTAAATTCACATATTTTGGAAGTTACCGTAGTTTCTCACTGTAAAACAAAACTTACTGGTTATAACCAGGGATAAAAGTGGATTTGAAAAGGTAGGGGGACGGTAGGAAGCGGCAGGACATCACGCCATCCCCCTGCCTATTTTTGCCAATTGTAATTTCGTAGGAACTGGGGGACGATGTGCATATTTTTGGAGGTGGGGGACGGCGTTCCCCCGCGTACCCCTGGTTATAACTGGAACCGAAGTATTAGGATAAATTAATTTTTGAAGCTGTAAAAAAATGTTGAAGCTTAGTTAAATCAGAACTCTGGTTTTCACAGATCATAAACCCTTTTTTTTTTTTTTTAATTTAATACTTTAAAAGAAAGTGTCAGTTGTTTGTCCCATAAATATATTACATGAAAATGTTTCTTGAATTAGGCTCTACAGCCCACAAGTTATCGTCGCGTTCTATTCTTGTAATTCTCTGGGATTGAATTTTACTCCAAAATGAACTCTAAATAAAACTCAAGTATCACATTATATAGTTGAGTGGTATAATAGATTATACCACTTACTAAAGTAAAGATTATGCAAATACTAATAACTCACACAGGGTGTTTCAAAACAACACCTACAACGTTTGGGGTGATTCCTGACATCGAGATAAAACAAAAAGTATAGACCAACCTCTGAGTGCAGAAATCCGTCATTTCGGAGTTATAGGCTCCCGAATATGAGGGAGTTTTGCTACAGGCATGTAATTCGAAGTATCACCAACTACAGAGTGTCTCATCTCAATTTGATGGGACACTCTTCATTTTTAATTTACATAAACATGAGGGACCTTTCCCATCTATATTTTAGTAAGGGCAATTTGTGGGAGTTTATTTTGTTATTTGTTGTAGGTGTGTAAGCTTTCATGGTGAATCGTGGATCTCGAGTGAAATACATACGATTTATAAGCATATTTTGCTAGTCAGGGTTCGATCATCACTGCACAAAGGCAATTCAGAAAGCATACCAGGATACACGATCCACTATCTAGGAAAGTAATCCTTCGTGTAGTTCGGAACTTTTGTGAGACAGGGAATGTCAGTAAATAGCGTCTCTGGACAACATAGGCAGTCTAGTTGCAAAGGGAGAATTCAACGTGATCAGTCCATACGTTTTGCGGACGAAAATAGTTCTGCCTCAAAGTTACCGCCGAATCTTACAATCACATGATCAACGCGTTTTTCTTTCCCGAATTACAACGCATTGGCCTATCCCCATGTGCACACAACAGGACGAAGTCACTTGTCATACTACATGACTACCCATGGCAGCCCTTCGCCAACAATTCGCATGACGCCTAATTTAGAGGTTAGGTTACGTCCATTGGCCATCAAAATAACCGGATCTAATACCAACATACCAGTTCCTTTGGGGCTATCTGAAAGAAAAAATAACACATCATGCTGACAGTGAGAGACAACGTGTTGGAATATTCTCGTCGCAATTGTTTCAAATTCAGGGTCCTGTGATATTCAAAATTTAATACAAAATTGTTGTATTCTAGCTATGTAATCAACAAAGTTTGTAGTAAATTGGAATATTACAACCCAAAATGTTTATATTCCAAATGTGTTTCATCAATATAGGACATTCTGTACATTCTTTAGGTCTACCTGAACAAATAATTTATAATGAAAAAGTATTTAACATATAACAAAAGTTACAAGTTTGTTTTAATGTTTGATCATGTGTAAGTTCTGTGGATATTTCATCAAATTGCCATTTTAAACTTAAGAAAAATTAAATACAACATACGAGTGAAAAGTACGATTGTGTCTAAATGTTGTTAAAGAGTGAAATTTGTGTTTCCTTTGTGATCCTTGTCGACTTTTAGTTTGTCCTTTTCAGTCCGATTTCTAGTCACGATCGACATGCTTTCTGTGAAGTATGATAAGAACCTGTAATTTGAAACCTGGAACCTATAAGAAACAGAAAACTAAACGCTATAATTTAGCGAAGTAACTCAGAGCTGTTCAGAGAAATTAGAAAAAAGAAAATGAAAAACTAAAATCACTCAGTCGAAAAGGTGTAACAGCTTTTTCAGACCAGCCATCCTGAATGAAGTTTTTCTTTGGTTTTCTTCGTTCACACCAGGGAAATGCCGGGATTGTACCTAACATAATGGTTTCAGACCACTTCCTTCCTTCCCCATTTCCTTCTTCCTCGCCAATACCCCGGGCAGTGTGATCGCCAAGGGACATCCTCTCTGATATAGGAACTATATGACGGACTAACACAGTCATAGATGCCGAATGCCCAGAAATCTAATTTCTATAAAAAAAAAAAAAAAAAAAAAGGACCGCAAAGGGTTAAAACAATGACGCTCCTAATATCTTTATCTCATCATTTATGGTGTCACCGCTAATATTGTCAGATCTATCGTAAGTTTCAGGTATTGTTATTACATTTACGTCTTTCTTTTTTAATCTATATTATGTTATTTAATAATGCATTAAGTAATGTTTACAAGATATATTTCAGATAAGATAAACGCCAATGCTTGGTAACAGTGTCATAGCGCGTTTATCAATATTATACAGCTGATTAGGTAAACAACGTGAACTTGTTACCTATATGAGCAGAGTTAAGATTGAAATGTTCTTTCATTTGTAGAATGTTTCAAACAAAAGCTTTCAGTGAACACAAGGGATGATTATGATGGTGGCATTTCTTGGAAAATAATAGATAAATGAGTTCAAATTCCATCATCTTCACTTTTATAATAGAAGTTCCTCAGCTATTATATTCCAAAAACAATAAACTAAGAGAGAGATATAGCGAATAATGGCGGTTATAATACTAACTAATGAACAGGGCCGATTTTAGGTGATTTGCCGTCCCGTGTAATGGCATCATATGTTCCCCTTTTTCCAGAAATAACAAATCTTAAAAAGCATGGGCGCCCACAGAGGGCGGCAAGAGGGGGCAATTGCCTCCCTTGGGTTTTCGAAAAAATAGTTAACTTTTATAGTCTCTTCTGGTGACAAAAGTTTGTGTTTAATTGCTTTCGGAAGCTGAAGATGATTTTTTTAAAAAAAATCTTTGTTAATGGTGTAGTGTTCAGAATGGATATGACTTTTTTTTTTTTTTTTCTAAGAGGCAAAAGATGAGAATAGCGTTGTCCGAATTCCGGAATCAAGAAAGTTGAAAGTAACAGAAAGAAAGTTAGTTCCTATATTATCTTCCATCTTTTTCTGCACAACACATGATATATCTCTTTGAGGTGATAAATCAAACTCGGGCGTCTTCCTTGATCTGTTAGACTTTCGTGTCGAGGCTGGAGACACTCTGCCTTATGCAGAGTCGTTTAGACGTATGATTAGCGTCACACTAAAAGCTTGACTACTGCAGGAAACATATGTTAGTCGAACTCTTTTGTATGGCACTAATCACGCGTCAGAACGACTGTGCTTGGAACAACTGTGTTCAAAGAACACATTGAAGGACGATCGGCAATGCGAAATATACTTCACAATGAATTCAAATTGAATTAATTTCAGTTTGTGAAAAAGAATTTTAAAGTGTTTTAGTTATGGAAGCAAATATAGAAAATCATTCTGGGTAATTGCTGATGAAAATGTGGTCATTTCTGGAGTAGAGCAGTTGTCAGTAGGAATTAGATATTTAGACTCAACTCCAAATCAACCCAAAATAGAAGAATTCCTTGGTTTTGTGGCTCTACAAGAACTTAATGCAAAGGCAATTGTAACTGAAGTTTTATCCTTTTTGTCAAAATGTGACCTTGATATGTCGAAATTATGTGGACAGAGTTATGACGGATGCGCCACAATCGTAGGAGCGGAAAGGTAGTGTGAACAGAATAATACAAAAACAATATCCTAAGGCATTATTTCTTCACTGTACTAGTCATAAATTCAATTTGGTTATTAATGACACTAATAAAGTTAAACACATTCGAAATTCAGTTGCAACTATACAAAATATAATCTTTTTTTTTTTTTTTTTTTTGAAAGATCTGTCAGAAAAAAATCTTGTTCCTAATGTGCCTCTCTTCTGTGAAACATCGTGGTCAGCAAAGAACAAAAGCATCAGAATATTTTTGGAAAAATCTCAGAAATAGTGAATTGCCTAAAACAGCTGTGTCCTGGTGGAAACAGAAGCGCGCAACAAAGTGCTCATTTCGTACTAACATTTTTCAGCGTTATCTGGTACATTTATAATATCAATGCACATCATAGCCAAATGCAGTGTTATTTTAGAGCCAACTACAAATGCTCTACAAGGAAAGGCAATAGATCTTTGCAAGGTACAAGAACACATGGAAGTTATTTTGGACATGTTTGAAAATCATCGCTGAGATGTTAGCAACTGCTTTCACCAACTTTCACATCCGGTACATGGGGTCCTCGGTTCGATCCCAGCTTGCGCCAAGTGAACTTTGTTTTGGACAAACCCCGTGTGCGTGGGTTTTATCGGGGTTCTCTCGTTTTCTCCCACCTTCTTCGTTCCACCATTTCATTCATTTCTCATCATCACCGTCTCCTTTAGACTAGCCGGAAAAATCGTAGCACATAAAACTTAGAGATTTCATTTCATTTGCTTTCACCAACTATGCACAGCTACCACAGTCTCGGCTGTCGCTGTTGGGAGTGTAACAGAGATATTTCTTTCGCTTCCAGCGACTACTTGCACAGTAGAACGTTCATTTAGTACTTTAATGAGAGTAAAAACTTGGTTACGTTCAAGAATGGAGGAAGAAAGACTCAGTGAACTGTGTATATTGTGTCCACCGAAAACATGTGCTTGTAAACAAAAATGTGTTCATAGAGCAAGCAATTAAAATATTCGCTAAGGAGGATCCTCGTCGGCTAGAATTTCTGTTCAACGAACACCAGTGAATGAAATGGAATTAGTCCCAGAAGCGACAGTCCTATTAGCGACAGGAACTGTTATCTGTCCTATGAGCGACCGATTCATTTACATTGAGATGATGGAAGATGATATGATTCCATCTCGTAAGATATGTTTGCCTCTGGCGTATTAGCGCCCGAACAACCATGGTATGAAATATGTACGTGCCAGTGATACCGTTCCTCAAATATATTTTTTCTCTACTGTGAGTGCAAATAAAACTTATTTTAATTTTAAGTTAGACTTGACTTAGTAAAACATATCAAATAACGAGACAACAGGGATATTTCCATGAAAAGTGTATTCCTATGTAATTATTGAAAAAACAGTTGTAATATCCCCTTTCTTCAAAAGCTCTGTGTTCTGTACTTAATTTGATTCAAATCTAATTACTCACTGAGCACAGTAATATGTTTTATTTTGAAAAACTTAAACGTATAACTGTTTGCCAACTATCTCCTTTCTAGACTTTCTAAGACACTGTGAATAAAATAAAAAAAATGTCAATGATAAAAAACAGCTTTTGAGATCCCTTACATCTGATTGGCTATTCTCAACCAATGCCACCAATTAAATACAGTTCACTCTAAGCAACCCAAAAGGTAAATAAACTCTTTAAACTACCTTACCCCCTATTGTAAGCTACTAAAACGTAAACTAATTGCTTAATTTGCGTTCCTCCCTTGTTTTCACTTATACATAAAAGCTTGTCGTATAGCAATCTGAAATAATCCCTTATAACTAAACAAACTATTATGTCCTGCGAAAGATACACCGTGTTTTCAGATTTCATTGATATCCTGAAGTGGTGAACACCCTCTTTCCATAGGCGCCCGATGGGAAGGCAGGGATCGCTCCCCTGGCTCAAGAAAATGTATACGTAATATAGCAAACCATTTATATTAAATACCATATATACCAGACGTGATACAGCAACCATGAAGATGCCCCTCCCTAGAAAATTTTCTTCGGGCGCCCCTACCTCTTTCTGATTTCTTTCTTATGCCATAAACATATTCAATCTAAACTTATGCTCCGCATCATTTTAACATGAAATATTTAATTATATTAGAATCATAGACAAAGGCGGAGCTACTCTAAATATTTAATTAGTTTTCCCTTTGTTATAGTCAGTGTATTTATAGAAATTAATTCAAAAATATAATATTAGGAAAAACGTATAAAAGATTGTTAATGTAATGAGAGCAGTCTCACGTATTAAATTCAGGTAGAGCGAAATTTCTCATAGTACATTTTGTTAGGTTCTAAATCACATTAGCATAAAACAAGTTAAAGAAGAGAGAACCTTATCTTCTTCCATTATCTTAGTATGAACGAATCGGTGACTCATAGCGCAGTTAACAGATCGAATCGGTCGCTCATAGGACAGTTAACAGTTCCTGTCGCTAATAGGACTGTCGCAAGTGGGAGGACACCAATGAAATGTAGGGTAAATAGAGTGTCTTTTTCCTGTCAATGCTATCCTAATAATACTATGTGCTAAAATAATTGATCAGTTCGACATGAAGGATTACGTGCATATATATATATATATTGTGTGTGTGTGTCTTGCCCCTCCTTGGAAAAAATCTTGCGGTCGCCCATGTTAAAATGCCACGATTTTAAGATTTAAGTATGTTACCCTATCATGAACAACAAAGGGAAGGGAAAGGGCACTCCCAATCAGAAAGGCCTAAACACCACAAATACAAACTCGTTGTGTCTTTTTTTTTTTCTTTAAATAATAATCTATTATGTTAGTGAAAGATAAAGCAAACATACCTGCAGAAGAAAGATAATAATAGTTTTTATTGAATTCAACGTCGAACTTCAATCTCAATATACCAGTTTGCAATTCCGGTGCAACTAGCTCTTTTATGTTTATTTCTTGATTTTCCTTCTACATCTATTAAAAATTTAAAAACATAAACTTGTTTCCACCTTCAGTGATAAGGAAATTGTTTATGACAAAGAGAAGAGTGATAACTAACTAAATGGAACGGCTGGTATTTGACAACAATCAAGCAATTCATGCTGGAATTTGACCATTTGCTCTAGCACTGTCCATGTGACCTCAAACTAATGCAACCTAAACATGACTTATGAATGTAGTATTCAAATACAAGATCAGCTTAGTAAATTTAACTATCATCATGAAGTCTGTTTCCAACAAGAAATATTTATTTCAAATAATATAGTTATGACAGATCTAGCCGCCCCATGCAAATGCACATATTGCACATATGGTAGAGCCGGCCCTGCCCGTGACTTTGTGATTCTGGTTTCGGATACTTGAGCACCACAGGCGTCATTTGGGGAGGACAGGGGGAAACAGTTGGTCCCCGACTAAGTTTGAGAGACATCAGTGGGCAATCTTGCTCCCTTCCCTGGCAAAATCTGAAGTTACGCTACTGCTGAACACGATTTTGAAAAGTTTATTGGAAAAATGCTTTCTTCACAGTAAAAGAGGTATTTATTTTGAACTTTCAGTGGACAATATAAACACATGAAACCTAAGTCCAGTGGCGGTTGTTGCAGGAAATGACATCGATTTAAAAAAGTTATCGCTACAAACTAAGGGAAGAAAGTTCAATACAGCTTCAAAAAACTGTATACAAAATTAATATATTAGGAATCCCTTAGCTTAGAGCGATAACTTTTATTTTTTTACCGATGTGATTCCCTTCAAGAGCCGCCATTGCCTAACTCTATAACATAATAGCTAAAATATCGTATATCTGAATATCTTTTTCAGTTACACATTAACTGTGGTAAACTACGTCCTTAAGCTTTTGTGTGTTTTACGTTCTTATTTAAATAGAACACCGGGTATTCAATATTTTTATATATATTTAAATATTTTTGATATTTCGATATTTTGATTGAACTACTCCTTGGCTAAGGGGTTAGCGTACGCGCCGTTGGCATGGGAGACCCGTGTTAGATTTCCGGTGGGAGCTCATGTGGTTCGGATTCCACGTTAATCAGTAGATTCCCGTCTTATAGAGCATCGCTGCTGAAAGAGACGTTAAACTCAAAATCGACTCAACTCGATATTGAATATTGCAATAGTTTCTTATATTTCGGTATTGAGTATTTTTATATTTCCAGACATCGATTGTTTCGATATTTTATCTACTAAATCCAGATATCACACAGCCATAGCTACGTTCCTTCATATTTCGTTTCAAACCGTAGGTCTTTTTCTTGCTGCTGACATACAACGTCAGCACAAATGAATCAATCCCATTTATTTTTGTTATATGGCTTCTTTCTAGAATGTTAAATGAGTTTGGATTATCAAAACTTCTTTATACACTTAGGTATTTACCCCGTACTTCTGGGAGCAAAAAGTCTCAAAAACTAATTAAAGAATCATCATCAAATTTAGTCAAAACATAGAAGATCAAGATTTAAGAATCGAGTTCGTTTTAGGTCCCGATATTCAAACCAGAAGTGATATAAATTAACCATTACCGGTTTTAACATTCATTTCTACGTAACAAAAATGCTAACAGATAAAGAAAAATGGTTTTCTGTAATCGAATAAGGATTCAAAGAATACAATATATATATATTTTTATCCTTAACTTCACTAAAAATCGAAAGTGGTTGAAATCCACTACAAGATCCCGTTCCAATATTGATCTACAGAGCAAACGATCAGAGTTAGTAAGAAACGGTTTCTTGGAATCGATTTAGTGTTCTAAAAATAGATTCAATATTATCTCTTAACTCTCCATTTTTAAGCCATAACTGGCTCATATACAGGGTGACCCAGAAGTAGGTGTACTGTACTGTACTGATCAACTCATTGCATTTTATATAATTTCTTATTACTATTCATCAGGTAGACTCAGTTTCTTTATTATTTGTTCTTAATGTGTTTTTACTTACATTTTAAGCTCGGAAGAGCTGAAGTAAATAAAACCATAAACTAAAATGTTATACTTGATCAATGCAGGGGTGTATACCTATTTTTGGGCCATCCTGTATATCAGTTATATATGTATCAGTCAAAAGCTACAGATATCTGATTCTTGTTTTGTATAAAACAATTGAAGCAACCCGAATTATGCTGTGTGGCACATTTTGGAATTTATTGAGTACAATTATGCTCTATAGAACATGACTCACATACTGAAAAGCTTAATTCTTCATTGCCCAAAATATGGCCCTAATAGTCTATAATAGGAAACTTTGCTTGAAGCATTGGTGTAATGCAGGGATGCAAATAGGCCTACCACTCGCCCGGGACGAGTAGTTCATCGGTGCGGGCGTTTTTTTTTCTTTCTTTCTTTATATATCGCTATGATTTATTTCAAAGGTAAGTAAACGATTTCTATTGTAGCATGTGGGCTAGTAGCTTTTTTTTTCTTGGGCTAGTAAAATTTTGTTGCTTACTTGCATTCCTGCTGTAATGCAAGCATACTCAGCGACACAACTACGCTATTTCTCACCTGGGGCAAGAACTCGCCTTAGCACCCCCCTGACCAACCAAAACAAAACGTTCCTCCAAATATTTGCCCAATTTTGCGATTTTCCAACCCGGCACCCGGGACTCAAGCCCGTTTCCTCCCTTCCCCCAGTTACTTTACTAGGCATACTACAGTTTTCGCAGTTTTTGTCGATTCACTGAAATGTGCCATACAACGTTATTTAGGAGAAAGCTTCAATTGTCTGTTGATGCACAAGCATCTCAGAAATATGTCCATAATTTCTGCTGAGACGTGTGATTTATTAATGTGAAAGTAATAATAACACATTCTAAATTGCTTACACACAACAAAATCCTAGAGGATCATCCCGTATTCTTTGCAAATTCTGTGTACAGCAGCGCAACGCGAAGTGTCAACTGTTATGCCGACTATCTCAAATTTTGCGTTGCATTTACGCAAACCGTTACTGTATGTGCCCCCTGGTCACTTTCCTGAGGTGGATTTAGGCTATTCTTTCCGAATTTTATTACATTTCGCTTGTACAAATCTGTATCACACAATCTTCCAATATTTGTAAGCCTACTGTCACAACAGCGCCGTAGCTTAGATATTTTCGGGGGGAAGCATTAATACGCTCATTTGGGCCCCTAGAAGAAGTTGTTTTTCTAATTCTTGGGCCCCCTTTTTTCATTTTTCTCTTACTCTCTATGAGCCCTCCCGCACGTCTGCGGGGCCGTTAGTTACGCCCCTTGGCCCGTTCCATACATAACAAATTAATTAAGGGAACAATATTGACAAATTTCAAAGCCATACGAATAAATATTATTTCTAGGGCCCCTAATTGTAGACATTTCTTACTGAAATGGGCCCACGACTCATTTTTTTTTTATTTACCTTTCGTGTGCTGTTTTGTTTATGTAATATAGTGAACCTGTTTGATGCTTCATTTATAATTTCATGTTCGTATCGTGTATAGAATAAGAAACTTTTGTCCCCCTCAAAGGCGGGTAGCTTCCCTGGAGGGGCAGTTGCCCCATGTCCCCACACAAGTTACGGCCCTGTATAACAATCAGAATATATATTGCAATTTAACCAACTTCTTCCATTAAGTTGACTGAACTACAAAGAAATAACTTATAATATTATTCCCATAAGAACCATTGGACAGCAAACAGTACAAAAACTTCAACTGCATGTACAGCCTATGTATAGTGGAACTGGCTGTTTATTTTGTTATAACAGTGCCTCTATTTTAACAAAATTTGAATCTGATCATGCCCAAATTTCCAATTTAGGAATAAGAAAAACATGCGGCTTTGATTAAAGAAAGAAAAAAAAAAAGCCCTATCCATACAGGTCCTGAGAAACAGGAAAACATAAAACCATTAATATAGTGTTTGACTTTGTTTAACCCTGACTCAATTGAATTTCTAGTGGCTCGCCTATCCACGTTAGGTAGCTCATATACTAGTGGTGTTAATATTCGAGTATTTATAATCAGCATATTCGATTAAGGTATTCTTTGAACGTTCGTTATCCTAATATTGAAAACGAATGTTCGGATATTGAATAATTATTCGTATAAGAATGCTGAAACAATACGAGATACCCGGAAAATCAAAAGGGGAATTAACGATTCTTGCTTGCTTCTCTAACTCCCTCTTTAACCTAAGATCACTCGATTATACTACCAATTCAATCCGTTTTGAAGCACCAAAAGCAAAACAATAGAAAATTTTCAATAGAATTCTTGATAACCAGGTTTGAGAAATTTTAAAAAAGAACTGCTAGAGAGAAGTAATATTATAGTTGAGTGTTCGCGAACACAAATAACGTGAATATTTCGATTCTTTGGAAAGAACTTCTCTAAGTACGTAATAAAAGTTTCTTCTACTCCCTTTCGTTTCTTTGTAAGAAAAGGAGAAGAAAAATAAAGTAAAAATTATCGTCCTCCTTCTTGTCGGAAGCCAAAGAGGAAAGCATCCTTACATAGCAAAACCGCGCCAAGAGCTGACGTAAGTTTGACGTCATTCTTCGGGGCCAAAAGAAGAACTGGAAGTGTTGGGAATCGAACGGAAATGAGAGCCCCCAAATGAAAGGAAAGGAGAGATAAGGAATCAATATTCTGCTTTGGCCTTCTCTTCTTCCTTTGTTCCAAGGATGTTTTTCAAGTACCATTTTCTTCTTTTCACTTAAAACAGAGAATATAAAAAAGAAGGATACATACATTGAAAGCCAGCAAAAAAAGAAGGAAAAAATGTTTAGATACCATGAAGAGCGTTCAGTTTCCTCGCTGTACTTGTCGTATTAATATTCATGGGCAAACAGAATACACATATAATAGTTCTTCAGCTTCTAGCACTGCACGTTTCTCGTTAATAAAAAGAAAGAAAAAAAAAGTTGCCGATGTGAACGTCAAATTAAAAATTTAATAACGAAACTGCACGTTAAGCTCTTTCACCAGCTACAGTTTAGTTATGACTATAGGTTGGACTAAAATTGTAATATGGATACATGGATGCACGTCTCCACTGTATAGTTAACTGGTAATCTTAGACTTTGCTGCTGATTATACTGCACGTACATATTTTTGTCATTTTCAAATCGAAAATTTATTTATACACTTTTTCTTGTGTCTATGAATATCTGAACATCAGGCTCCTTGATACTGTAGGAAGTTAAAATGCTTTTCGAAAGAATATTAAGTGATTCGTGAAATTTACTAGCTGCGAAATGGAGCCACAGTTACTGAGTTCTTGTGTACGTAATATTCCTAACTACGGTTTCAGTGAAAAGTTTTCGACCAGTCAGGATTTGAGTGAGAATTTACTAGGGACCTATTATTTTGGCAGGTGAATTTGGTACCGCATATCAGACACTTCTGTCAAAAAGATTAATAATAATATTAATAATAATAATAATAATAATAATAATAATAATAATAATAATAATAATAATAATAATAATAATAATAATAATAATAATAATAATAATAATAATGACAGTTGGATCGAGATGCGAAAGGTACTGCATTCCATATATCTAATTATAATTCTTAAAATCTTACGAAGAAAAAAAATCGTAAGTAGATATTGCATAGTATAAACAAAAGTGTGGAAGGTGAGATTAACTTTGAAAAATATACAAGTAGGAGGATCATTGGAGTGACATAAATATGAAAGAAGAATAACATACATATTTGTAGTTCTAGAATCATTTTTCATAGTTTAAAAAAGCAAAAAAAAAAAAAAAAAAAAAAACACGTGAATTTTTTACAACAACAATATTAGTCATTGTTGCTATTCGAACAAGCGACTGGAGGCACGGGGTTCAGTGGCAGTGATGAAAATTTTCCGTTTCAAAATTTTCCGGAAAATTTTCATCACTGTCTCTGAGCCAGCGTGCCTCCAGTCGCTTGTTCGAATAGCGACAATGATTACTTTGTACGCGAACGTTCCCAAATGAGCGACAATTAAGAATATGAAGCAGTATATAGGTTGTCGTAAAAAAAAAAAAATCACATGTAGTATTTTTTGCTGTTTTTAAACTATGAAAAATGATTCTAGAACTACAAAATATTATAAATTATTCTTCTTTCATATAAAAACATATTCCAATTATTCCTACATAGTTGTTTAGCCGTGATGTGAGGTGAAAAATTTTCTTCTATATTTTTCCGGAAAAACTTCCGTTCTTAACAAATATCAGTGATCAAGTAAAAATTCCTTAGTATTCATAAAATTGATTGAATTCATGTATAGAAATGTTAAAAAGTGAAAGATCGTTTAAAGAATCTGAAAATTTTCATGGCTCAGACAATTTTCAGTACTATGTAGGAACAAGTTAAATAATTTCTCATGAATCGAAATATTTTCTGTTGTGTGTGGAAAAATTGAACTTTTTATGAGTCGGAAAAATTTTCATCAGTTTGAAGCAAAAAGTGAAACAACTTTTTGTGAATCGGAAAGTTTTATTTCTCTGTAGAAAAAAGTGAAAGGAATTTTCATGAATCGGAACATTTTCATCACGATGTAGAAACAAGTGAAAAAACTTTTCATAATCCGGGCAATTTTGGATATTAAGTATACTGATGTTTGGTGGAAAATTTTCCACTATATTCAACGGCACATTCACCTATAAAATTCAATTCCTGTAGAGGAAAGTTAGACAGCAACAAATTATCATTTTCCAATTAGCTTTCAGAAACCAGAAAATTTTCTAATATTTCAAGTTGGGAAGTAAAAATATACAGTATTTCTCTCTCTCTCTCTTTCTTTCTTTCTCTCTCTCTCTCTCTCTCTCTCTCTCTCTCTCTCTCTCTGTGTGTGTGTGTGTGTATGTAAAGTGCAAGGAACATACATCGAGTTCGTAGAGAACAAATATCCCATTCCAATATTTAAAATGCAACAAGAAATTGAAAAGAAACTGTGAATTTATCACTTTCAGAAATAGAAAATTCCTCTATTTCTTCACATGTGGGCCTGCCTATGTAATGAAATAACTACATAAAAGTTCCTTATAAAGATTATTTTTGTAACAGAAAATAAAAAAAAATGATTTTATTGTGTTTAACACTCGTAAATCATAAATTCAATATTGGAATTTTGTATAATCAACATCTTAGAGCAAATATTTGTATTGTAAAACTACCATTTTTATGTATAAAAATGTATTAGAAATAATGAGGATTCGATAGAACAAGTATATATATATATATATATATATATATATATATATATATATATATATATATATATATATATATATATATATATATACAAATGATGATCAGAAAAATGGAAACACCTGTAGTTGGCAACACGTCAGATGTATGGGTTGGCAGTGGTGTCGTGGCGCCCGCAGCACCGGACCGCTGGTGGTGGTGTGTTGGGTCGGTCTCAATACTACGTCAGGCGCAGTGGAACAGCAGTGTCCAGTGGCTGCAGCAGACGGAGGTAGTGTAAAATGGGAGACCTCTCAGATTTTCAAAGAGGGCAAATTGTTGGTGCGCGGTTATGTGGAGTGAGTGTGACGTCAGTGGCTACTGTGTTAGGTGTGTCGCGTGGGACAGTGTCGAAGGGGATGACGGCCTACACAACACACGGGAAAACCACATCGAGGAAGCAGAACAGTGGGCGGAAGAAAATCATGAGTGACAGGTCATGCCTGGTATTAAAGCGCATTGTCACGCAGAACCGTCGTGCCACTGCGGAGCAAGTGACGAAGGAACTCAATCAGCACCTCCCCCACCCTGTTTCGACAATCACAGTCTGCCGCGAGTTACATGACATGAACTTACGGGGTCGTGTTGCACGGGCGAAACCGCTCGTCAGGGACCATAACGCTTTCGCACGCCGCAAATGGTGCCGCAACCATGCAACTTGGACCGTTGAGGACTGGAAACGTGTGATATGGTCGGATGAGTCATCCTTCACCCTTCGGGCCGTGCTTATGTGTGGAGAACGTCCAAAGAAGCTTATGATCTGCAGTGTCTCCACCCAACTTGGAAACATGGCGGCGGCTCGGTGATCCTGTGGGCCGCAATATCATGGTTTTCATTGGGTCCTGTGGTCACACTTAGCGGACGAATCACTGCCAACGATTATGTCGCAATTTTAGGAGACCACTTGCATCCTATGGTCCAGATGGTGTTCTCGGACAATGACGCCATCTTCCAGGATGATAATGCACCCATTCACACAGCTGGCGTTGTTGCAGCGTGGTTTGAGTAACATCGGGATGAAGTTCAACACCTCTCCTGGCTTGCCCAATCCCTAGATCTCAACATAATTGAACATCTGTGGTCCGTCTTGGAAACACGACTCCGGCGACGATTTCCACCTCCATTCTCTCTCACAGAACTGGCCGATGCCCTGCATGAGGAATGGTGTAAAATTCCACTTGCTACCATTCACGACCTCTATGCCTCCATCTCACGCCGCTTCAAGGCTGTTCGGAAGGCGAAAGGTGGCCCGACACCTTATTAATCTTGTAAGTTGCAATTTCGTTCAGGTGTTTTCATTTTTCTGATCACTATCTGTATATATATATGTATTTTCCATTTTGTAAATTAAAATGAAATTACTTTATGCTTTTAGAACGCAGCGCTAATAGTGCAGCTTTTTATGTTTCTTTTATTATTTTATTGGAAGAACAACTACACAAATTAGCTTGCTTATTACTTATATTTCACTTTCTCTTCTGAATGAATGTATGAATAAATAAATGTTTATTTCCAGAAAATGGTCAGTATTTGCTTTCATGAGTTACTTAAACTCGAATTTTGGGTAGTCAAAAATTTACAGTAGGCACTTTATATTATATCTACTTATTTATAAATGTTGTAGTATATAAATCTATAAAAGTAGTAAAGCTATGAGAAAACCGTCTTATGCGTATTAAACTGACGAAATCTAACAGTGTAAGATCAAAGGTGGATTCTGAGGGAAGAACGCATTGAAGTTTTTGAAACATTCATGAAATGAAGAATCGTTAGATTTTCACTTCATGAAACTTTTTAAGACAATATTTATTACCAATAAATTTTACGACTAAACAACGATGTAGGAATAAGTGAAGTATATTTTTATGAATCGGAAAATATTCACGACTTTTAATAAATTGAAATTTTAAATAATAGAATGGGATATTTGTACTCTAGGAGCTCAATGTATGTTCTCTGCACTTTGCATACACACACACACACAGAGAGAGAGAGAGAGAGAGAGAGGGACGGAGAGAGAGAGGAGTTGAATTGAGTTGATTTTGAGTTTAACGTCCCTTTCTGCAGCGAGACTATATAAGAGGGACCAACTGATTAACGTGGAATCCGAACTACATGAGCTCCCGCTGGGAATCGAAGCCAGGTCTTCCATGCCAAAGGCACGTATGCTAACCGCTTAGCAACGAAGGAGCTCGCAGAGGAAGAGAGAGAAAGAAGCACTGTGTAAAATTTTACTTCCCAACTTGAAATATTAGAAAATTTTCCGGTTCCCGAAAGCTAATTGGAAAATTATAATTTGTTGTTGACTAACTTTCCTCTACAGAAATTCAATTTTGTAGCTCTATATGCAGTTAAATATAGTGGAAAATTTTCCACCTAACATCGGTATACATAATATCCAAAATTGTCCAGCTTATGAAAAGTATTATCTATTTGTTTCTACATCGTGATGAAAATTTTCCGATTTATGAAAACTCCTTTCACTTGTTTCTACAGAGAAATAAAACTTTCCGATTCACAAAAAGTTGTTTTACTTTTTGCTCCAAAATGATGGAAATTTTCCGACTCATAAAAAGTTCTTCAATTTTTCCCTATAAGACAGAAAATATTTCGATTCATGAAAGATTATTTAACTTGTTCCTACATAGTACTGAAAATTGTCTGAGCCATGAAATTTTTTAGATTCTTTAAACGATCTTTCACTTTTTAATATTTCTATACATGAATTGAACCAATTTTATGATTGCTGAGGAATTGTTACTTGATTACTGACATTTCTTTTGAGAACGGAAAATTTTCCGGAAAAATATAGCGGACAATTTTCCACCTTACATCACTACTCCCTGGTAAACATCTGGTGAATGGGGTCCTTCGTTCAATACCTGGCTAAGTAAGTTTGTGGTAGACAACATTGTGTTCGTGGGTTTTCTCAGGTACCCTCGTTTCCTTCCACTTTA
This sequence comes from Thermobia domestica, assembly GCF_964235325.1. NCBI lineage: Eukaryota > Metazoa > Arthropoda > Insecta > Zygentoma > Lepismatidae > Thermobia > Thermobia domestica. The sequence continues at coordinate 131,013,248 of NC_137467.1, forward strand.
TCATTCTACCTTCTCCCATTATCATTCACTTGTCTTAATCATCGTCTCCCTTAGCCTAAAGGACGTAACTGTTGGACGAGAAACTGAAAGATTTCATTTCATTTTCAATAGTAGCTCGTTGTATGACATATTCTCCATTCCATCCATATGAACGATGTTACCAACCCAGGTACGTAACACCGTGACAAGAGAGTGCTAACACATAGATACGCAAATGGTAGGGACATATTCATAGGCTAGCACTGAAAGATCCAGACTTTTATTGGAATCTTAGATTTGTTTAAGTATTTTTTCATATGTAATTGCATAATGTCAACATTATTTTTTTAAAATGTCTAAAAGTGTGTAAAAGAGGTGAATATGTGTTACTTGGAGGTGTTCAAAGAGTGTCGGTAATGTGCAGTGGCGTATTTACGATTTTGTTTTGGGGGGGAGGGCTTTACTCACTTTGGTCCAGGAAATGTGAAAATTCTGCAAGATATTTCATTTACTTTAATATAGCTAGTAAATAAGATTTCGGGGGGGGGATTAAGCCCGGAAGCCCCTCCCTAAATACGCCACTGGTAATGTAAAGTAACCTGTGTTTAAAAATAGTTTTTAAACGCATACTGTTTGGGCATATTTTCAACACTCTAACTGTGTTTGAACATATTCTAGCCATTTTTCTTCACTATTAGAACACTTTAAGACAGTTTTTGACACATTAACCAATGTTCAAAGTAGTTTCTAAAAGACGTCTAAGAAGTGTTCATACACTGTTTTATTTTTTGTAATGTAGCTTGAAATGATAAAACTTTATATATATATATATATATATATATATATATATATATATATATATATATATATATATATATATATATATATATATATATATATATATATATATATATATATATACAGAAGGTTGATTAATTCGTGTGTCAATTTCATTTGTTCACTGTGCAAAAATGATATGAGGTAAAGCCGTGCAATTTGGTGTAACTTTAGAGGAAAAACATAAGTTTTGTTTCGTCATGGAAGCATGCCACTTGTGCTAAAGATTGAAGAGATATAGGATCAAACGTCAAATTTCGATTTTTTTCCTTATGGGAATGCAATAGTAAATTCTGAAAGAGCCTGAAAAAACGTAAATCGGAATGATAACAAATTAAAAGCTGTATGATATGATTCTATCTCGCAAGCCGACCAAATATGAGTCAATCAAGTGTCATTGTCAGAGGTCACTGTCAGATCAAGGTCACAGGTCACCTTGAGAACCCATTTGACATGATGAGGTACGGACATTGCATTGTTTTCAGTGTATTCAAATGGGTTCTCAAGATGACCTGTGACCTTGATCTGACCGTGACCTCTGACCTTGACACTTGATTGACGCATATTTGGTCGGCTTGCGACATAGAATCATACCATACAGCTTTTTCTTTGTTATCACTTCGATTTACGTTTTTTGAGGCTCTTTCAGAATTTACCATTGCAGTCCCATAAGGAAAAAATCGAAATTTGACCTTTGACCCTGTATCTCTTTAATCTTTAGTACCAGTGGCATGCTTCTATGGTGAAACAAAACTTATGTTTTTCGTCTAAAGTTACACGAAAGTGCACGGCTTTACATCATACCACTTTTGCACAGTGAACAAATGAAATAGACACACGAATTAATTAACACTCTGTATATATACACACACACACATATATATATATATATATAACCTCACGATACACGCTTGATTAATATGAAGTTACAAGTAGCAGCAAAGTGTCATGGAGGAGGGCACAGTGGCTCAGAAGTAAAGCACTGACCTCTGGTTCTTGGGGTCTCTGATTCGATCGTCCCAAATAAGTTCGTGGTGGAGATCATCGTATCCATGGATTTTCTCGGGATACTACTCCCTTTCCTCCCACATTATCATCCCACCAATTATTGCATCATCATTCACTTGCTTTAATCATCGTTTTCCTTAGCGCAAAGGACATAATCGTGAGACGGTGAACTGAAATATTTTTATTTCATTTCATTTTCAATAGAAGGTCATTGTATGGCATATTCTCCAATACTTCCATATGAACGGTGTTTCCAACCCAGGTAAAGTTTTATTCTTCAAATGCACCGCGTCAAATCATTACTTCAAATAAATACAGAGCGTTCAAAAAGTCTCTATATACATGAATTGTCACATATTCAAAGCAACGAGAAAACCCCTCACTTCAACGTCACTTTGCCGACTGGAATCTAAAAAAGGAACTTCACGCAAGGCGATAATATAGCAGTGTTGCAAACCTTCGCATAAAATTTTATTTCATGTGACTGAATGCGACTTTGACTTGCCACGATACAGGTGTATAGAGACTTTTTGAACGCTCTGTATATTGAACGAAAACTTACAATACTACTTTTATTATTACGTTACAGTATCACGCAAACATCCCTAAATAGTCAAATTTGGAGGCTTCTATATCAGTGACAGCCCAAATGAGAAGAACGTTTGCAATGCACATCAAATTCACATCAAAGTACTTTATCATCGAATAGTGTGATCGCGATATGACTTATTTGGACTGAGTAGCACCAAAGTTACAACGAATTGTAAATTGACTTTTTTTCAGGGATTTATTTCGAAAAAGAGATTCGATATTACGTTCAATCACATAGATGATTTGCAAAATAATAATAATAATAATAATAATAATAATAATAATAATAATAATAATAATAATAATAATAATAATAATAATAATAATAATAATAAAGATCATAATGTCGCTTAGAGCAAAATGATATCTCAATCTGTTCCGAAGATATGAACAAGTAGAAGTGACACATATACACCACTTGAAGGAGTTTGGTTTGTATGGTGTAATATTTTCTCAATGATTATTCAAACGGAAGTAGTAAATTGTTACCACTTCCGGTTTTAATAGAGAGATTAGAGTGGAGATGGAACATGTTCCTGGAACGCTTAATTGATTACAGGAAACCGCTTCACGCTGTCTCATTGTTTTTGCTGTATCTAGATCAATAACAAACCCGGAAGTCGTTGTGGATTTCTATAATTTTCGCTTTTAGTAGAGACTTAAGGACGGAATCAAATGTATTTGTTAAGGGGGCAGACTACTAAATATTTTTGAAAAACTAATGTTTCTTTTTTCTTTTGCCCGCTTTTCGTAAGTGGAAAGAGGTAATAAAATGAAACTTACCACAATAATAGATAATGTTATTCTACACCCGAAAATACGAATCGGAAGAATTTTCAGTGTTGCCATCCATAGATATTACAGTGTGACCAGAATTTGAATTACTCAAAAATCTAGGTAAAGGGCAGCGACTAGAAAAATGAACTCAACGGTAATTGATGACTTATCATGCTGTCTATGTTCCTTGTTTACTATTTTTAAATAATATTTGTATTTATTTTGTAATAATTTGTGTAAGTTTTATAAAATAAATAGAAACATTATTTAAAATAGCATCAGCCACTAGCCTACTGTAAAAGTAATTCCCTGCTGTTATTAAGCAACCAAATGTGTATATGTATCCATAAGCGAGAGAGTGGCCCTACCCAAGATTAAATTCCTAAAGCCGCCCCTGAACCTCATAGCAGCAGAACAGGGCTGTACGAAGGATTGGGAAGCAACTCAAGCATAGCACATGACTAGTTCATGGTGTCTTTTGTTGCCCTTGTTGTATTCGACCTGACGTGGAGTAAGAACAACCATTTAGACAGCGATCGTAGTGAAATTATAGGTTTCATTTTCTGTTGCACGACTGCACAATAACTTGCAATATTTACTGTTTCTCCACTTGCGTCTACAGCGCGCTGTTCCTCGATGGTGTTTTCGTGGAGAGATGGTTCGAAATGTGTGGCTTATTTGCTACGTGACACTCGACTAAGTATGCCAATGATAAGTATGTCACCCCCTAGTATACACGTGATAACGTCAGACATGCCTAGTCTTCGTTTATTGCTGCAAAAACACAAAATTGTCTTTAGTTTCTGAGTTACCCTCGTATGTAATACTGATTAATAGTTGTTTTGTTGTAAGTTTTCGTTAGTATGTAGATTATAATCTGATGTAATACATTTTTGAAGCTTTATTTTGGGTTGGCAACATTGTTAATCTGATGGTATTGCGATGTCAAACAATGTTCTCTTCTTGGTGTTGGCATCGTACAAAATGCATTTATTTTTTGTACTATTAGCTTAAAAGTTATATGGGCATTTCAAGATAAATTGTATATTCTATATATCCAAATATTGAAATATCTAAATATTGATCGATATAATTTTTGGATATTAAGATTTTGGGAAACATATATCGGTATACTGAAATAGGCAATCGATTAATTCATACAACTAAGAAACAAAAACCTTATAATACGTGTATTGCCACCTCTAAACACTGCTTACAATATAGTCTTTCAATCGTGTTTAAAAACTGATTTTGCAACCCATTCTGTGTGAATCTTGTCGAAACCACAGGGATTATTGTGTAAGTTACGTATCCTGTATATGATTAATCTTTCCGAATAAACTGAACTTTCTCTAAACTAATACATATTATATGAATACTGATTCTCAAGTTAAAACTGATACTCGTTAGATAACAAAATACCAATATATATATATATATATATATATATATATATATATATATATATATATATATATATATATATATATATATATATATATATATATATATATATATATATATATATATATATATATATATATATATTCGTTGATCATATATATAGTTAGGTAGATAAAATTATATTATGGATAACGCGGCGCGCGGCTTGTAGAAGTGTGTGCTAGTTGCAGAATACGTTGTGTTGTGTGAATTATTCCCTGGGACTTGGGTATGGCATACGTGTAGAAAAGAAGGGAGGAGAGCGTCTCTTGTGTTTTTGTGTTTTTATTTCGAGTTGACTGAGCGTAGAGAAAGCTTGGCCGCTTGATCGTCGAAGCGAAATCCAGGCCATTGTCCCACTAATTGGTGTGGTGCTGCAGTGTCGGATGAAAGTTTCGGTGGAGATAAGGTATTCTGGATAAACACTGCATAAAAAAGACATGTCTACTCCTCTACTACTGTACTACAGTACAACACACGGTACACTACATTGTCTGTATTAACACAGGCAGGTGGACTTTCCCAATGACATCGCCTCATTCACAATAACAATAGCAGACAGTGAGAGAGACTTTTTAAAATTGTTCCCCTCCTTCCGTTAGTTTTTTTTTTTAATTTCTAACAGTAGCCTCACCGAAACACACCTGTGTTGTTTTGTTGATCTGAACCCTTCTCTTTTTTTCTTTTCTTAAGTTGATCGATTTTGAGTTTAGCATTTCGTTCAGCAAGCTATATGACACATGGGTACACAGGTAAAACGTGGAATCAAAACCGCGTGAGCTCCCACAAGAAATCAAACCCGGGTCGGTCAACAAAAGGGTGAACGCTAAGCAGTGGACACGTATAGGATGGACTCTTGGTTCACAAATATAATCGGTTTACGAACAAGATTTATGAACAGTTTCCTTCTTGGCAATGCGAACAATACGGGATGCGAACGTACCACACACGCGTATATCCACGATTCCATGCGTTTGCGTGAATATTATCTGCTAGATCGCTGTTATAAAAACACTGCGTTTGTTTTACTTTTTATGTGCTTTTTAAGGCCACACACTATTTTCTTTATTTTAGTGTCTTTAAAAACATTATTTGTCTTTAGAAACATAATGTTTTCAATTATACTTTTCACCACAAATCACTTGAAGATATAAAATTACATACAAGACCATATTTCTGTGGCTAGAAATCTTTCAGTTTAACGTCCCACATTATACCCGTAAGGCTAGAAAGACGGATGGTTAAGGCAAGTTAATGATGATGGAAAAATCGGTGGAATGAAATGTGGGAGGAAACGGGAATACCCCGAAAAAACATACGGACAAAATGTTGTCCACCACAAACGCACTTGGCCCAGGATCGAACCAGAGACCGCACGCACCAGAGGTAAGCACTCTAACATGAGCCATTATTCTGTGTCTAAAATTGATTAATTGTAAACTGAAAAAAATAATTTCGGCTTACGAATATTTCGGTTTAGAACAATGCTATGAAGCGGATTCACTCTGTAATCCGTGGGTCACTGTGTATGTGTGTGGTTCGTTATTTATTTGTTTATTTTCTTAATTCGCCTCATCCAGGACATCGTGTTCAGGATGATTTGTTTCAACATTCTACTTAAACCAACATAACAGGGACACGATACACAAACATTGAGAAGAGTTTAGAACGTCTATACTCTCCGGAGAGACTCGAACCCTTGATAATTTGCGCCTCGTGATCTGAAACGAAACGCCCGAGAGTACTTGGCCCGTTGCCACCAGCCTATAGCCACGAGGGAGTTTATCCATTCATTCATTTTTTAAAAGTAGACTATAATGAAGTTCAACTACAATCTCATTTCAAATGTCCATAACGCTAACACCCTGAATAGTACGACCAAGAGTAGTACATGGTAACTGTCCACTGCCAACATTGGCCCTACTTCGTAATTAGTCACTTTGCTGAGCTTTTGCCAATCAACTCAATTGCCAATGTAGCCTCTACAAAAGAAATAACATTGCCATTCGGAGTGTGAGGTCGAAATTGTTGGATAAATTATGACAAACTGTTAATAGGAAAAAATATACATGTTAAACTATGTTAAACCGATGTATTTTTCAACTTTATTTTTGTAATTTTCAGTTCCCAAGACATGCCTCGATTAGCCTACATACAATCTACAAAATGTGCAGCTAAGAATGCAGTTTTTAAAGTTGATTTTGCCTTAACTAACGTCCTTACTTAACACTGAGATTGTGAAGAACAAACTTTACGTAGTCTAACACCACCCCAGGACTTAGTTATCATTAGGAATTAGAATTTTGGACTTTGGCATCTATAGCCATGTTAGCCCGTCACGTATAAGGATGGCGTCCCTCCGTGATCACACTATTCGAGGAAAGGGAAGGAAGTAGCGGCTTGGGACCTATATGTTAGGTACCATTCCGGCATTTTCTTGGTGTAAATGAGGAAAATCCAGGAAATCCTCACGCAGGATGGCTGACCTGAAAAAGCTTTTACAATTTTTCGATCGAATGTCTCCACGGGGAATCGAACTCGGGACCATTCACATCAAAGACGAGAGCGTTAGCAACTACACTATGTGGGGCCACTACACAGAGCTTGAATGCAGTCCAGCGGTAGATATATAGATAATCTTATGTAGAAAAAGCCCTTTCCCACCACAGTCTCTCTTCTTCACGACAGGTGCACAATAAGACCCGCAATGTCCCAGCCATTGTTGAGGTTAGTAGCTATATGTCCTTCCGTCACGAAAACAAGATGGCGGACGTTTAATTAAACTGATATTACGTTGTATTACGGGCTTTTTAGCGTTGCGGTGTTGTCAAATTATGCCCTAAAGGGTTGAAATTCCCTATACTTTGTATATTTATAGTGTAAATCATGCAACATTGTAAGATATAATTTAATTAAATTTTGATATCAATTTAATTAACCCTTTAATTAAACTCTTATCAAATTGATTACCCCTTTAATCAAACAGCTATTAATTTATTCAATTAAAGATGATTACGTAGAATTAATGTAATCGCGTATGATGATATACGTACCGTTATTACCTTATAGTATTGTTTAATTACGAACGGGTTTAATGTATTATTGAAATAATGACTGCAATTATCTTGGATTGATAACGCGTGGCAGATGGTTCCGCAGGCGCCATTACTGTCTGACCGCAGCGCGAGTTTCCTTTATACTTTTCCGCCCATTTACTTTGTATATTACCGACTGTCCATTAACCGCACTGTATTGAACGTTAGCTTTCCGCTGGCGCCATTATTGTCGCGAGTTTTTTTTGCCCGCCCTTTTTGTATATTTGCCGCTTGGTAGCCGTGGACGCTAATGGTATTTTCCTTTTATAGATACCGGCACACTTTGTATATTTATCCAATATTTTAACTTAAGTAAGAAGAGAAAGTTTACTTACCTTTGATGACACGCCCGCTATTTTGCTGTTTATTTCCTGGTTGCGGTTGGTGGTTCATTGATGTTGACAATCTTCTTTATGACGTAGAAGAACTTGTTGCGCGAACCGAAAGGAAACAAATATTGCGATACCGCCGTTGTATTTTCGGTTTTAGGTATATTTATAACCTCGGTTGACTATTTGATTCAGGCTATTTTTGAATTTAATAAAATAATAATTAATTAGCTGAATATATAAATTTGATATTGTAATTTTATGAAAAACAATTATTGTGCACTTATGTATTGAAGAATTTTTTTAAAAAAGTACGAGAAACTATACATTATTGGAGTGGGGATATTTTTATGGCGCTTACACGTACACTATCCGAAACTAGCTATGTTTACAAGCTAACGTTGTATGCTGGTACTTTTATGTGGTTTTTTTTTTTCGGAAGCATGGCTTATTTGACACTGATTGCAGGTACAGCATTTGATTGTAGGATATTTGTTGTACCTTGCAAGTCAGAACTATGTTCTTTTACACAGTTGGATTGATAATTCAGTTTCAATTGGAATTTTTGGTTATTATTATTATTATTATTATTATTATTATTATTATTATTATTATTATTATTTGAAGTATGAAAATAAGTATTATTTTACGTAAATAGAATTGGAACTTGGGCTCTGATTTAATACTCCGTTATGTTAGGATATATATGACTGGAAGAAAGTTAGTTTTGTATGCTTCATGAAATTATTATAAGTATGTGATTGCGTTTTTAGTATATGAAATTGGATAGAAATAACAGTACATAACACGTAGATGAGATCGTTTTTATTCCATCCCCCTATTATTTAATTGTGAAATTACACGTTACAATTATTTGATATTATAATACAGTTATTATTTTGTTACTAATTGCGGAGGCCATATGATTTTAGTTTACTTTTGGATTGTAATATTTAGATTTTAATGTTTAGTGTGTGTATCCTACCAGTTATGTAATTGGCAAGATCGAACAAACAATTTGAAAATGTGTAGAAGTCTTGTTTACCAACCTAATTTTGTGCTGTTTAGATTTTCATATTACATATATATAAGAATAGACATTCCATACATAGGTTGAAACTGAAATTGTATTTTAGATATTTTGGAGGGTGGATTTTAAGGATACCCATTTAGATACTTATTCTTTTATTTAGGGTGCTGCATTTTATTTACAATATTAATGCATAGACATACAAGATATAAGACCCGAATTTAATAATTTTATTACTAATTTAATACAGCTTGTATTCAAAATAATGGTGAGATTATGGATTGTCAAGTCAAGCGTGAATTTTACTAATTAAACTATATTTACTACGTATGGCACTAATTTTACTAGAACTTGCAATGGTTTTAAGCTGTTTTGTTTGCATGAAATTAATATTAGCGGTTTGATTTACGTTGGAGTTATTTGAATTATGCTTTGAGATTAGTTTTTTATTTATAATGGGAAACTTTATAGTTGAATTTACTTAGAAATCCTGTTGCAGCGTTTGAATGGTATATACGTTTATAGCATGATGGTTATTGTTTTTGTAGGTGAAATGAATATCTGTTTACTGAATGAAGATATGATTACATAAATATTTGATTTTGATAGTATTATCAGGAATTGAACTAAACATTTTACGCTCCAGAGGTTACAATTGAACACTAAATAATTTTAAGTTTATTGTCCTACGATTATACATGTTAAGATAACTTGTATTAGAACACTTTGTGGTGACTTTCCCTTTTAAGATGAATGAAACGATGGAATGAGAATGTAGGAGGAAACGGTAGAGCCATGAGAAAATTTTATATGTATGATGATTGTCCATTACAAACATACATGGTCCAGAATTGAACCAAGAGTATTGACGATACTAACTACGAAGTGTGTTCACTATAAGTAAGAATAGAGGGTATTCCATTGTTTGAAGCGATTTAATGGGAAATAGTTGAGGGGTAAAAGTTGTTTACTTTATGTGATAGTGTTGCAGAACTATTTATATATTATGTGGACTTACAATGAATACAGTACTGGGACTATTGATTTAGGCGAAGATTATAGTTGATGCCTTTTATAGGGAGTTTTTTTTTAGTTTAAGCTTGCTGAGGACTGTATTATTATACTTTGAAGGAAATATACTACGGATATTTAATCTTGTACTTACAAGTGGGCTTGATTCACAAGCCTTCTGGTTAACACTTGGATGTGGTAGATGATTATTTATTTTCTATGCTGCACAACAATATTTTAATGTATATGGTTTTATTTGACTCAATTTATGTACATTAAAATTACTGACAGAATCATTATAGGTAAAAATTGTTTTTGTCTCGAAATTTTATGTTAAGTGTTTTGATTGTTTACCCTAAAAATATTTTCTATGGAGTATATGTGAATTTGATTATATCTAAGACTAGAATATATTGTTATTGACAGAGTATTTGACATAGGTTTAATTGAAGTTGGGAATCAAAGATTCACAAATTGTCATGTGATGCATATATGGCACATTGATATTTAGTATAGTGTAGTGGAAATGTATTTAAATTTACAATGCACGATAATATTAGAATTTCACATATTATGTATTGTGGTAAAAGATTACCCTACAGAACCAACATATGAAGATTTGGATGATTACACTTTGTATTTTGCTGAACTAGGTCCTTGACGAGATTAGTTTTGTATAGAGATACAGATTAACTACACGCTATTACTGTATGATGATGAAAATGATTGATACTTTATTGTTTGGATATTAGATATATGGGTTAATGGTTTTTAGAAAAGAATTTACGGAAACTTGTGTCCATTAAGATTTTGGAATTTCAGATTGCAAGATAGAACTTTGTTTGATGTTATTTGGTTTATTTATGGATGTTGATTTAAATTTGTTGAATTATAATTACACTATTCAAACTTGAAACTTGTTTACTGTATTATATTTGTGTGACATTACCAGAAATAACTACAAATTAGTTTGTTATATTACATTAGGCCATATTAGAAACTATTTATCAGAATTGGTAACTATATTTGAAATAAGATTGAAGACAAAGAACTATGCTTGAATTTCGCGATGAATAATATTTACTTATTATACTGATTAGAACTTTAATTATGTGTTATGGTACCACCACTAATTTAATACTTTACTGTTCACATATTGCATACATTTTAGGATAAATTAGTTTTTTATGACTATATGTAGATATTACACTAAGATTAGAATTTATTTTATATTGAAATATGACACAATATTAAGTATGAACTATTGATAACTAATACTAACTACAGTTTACTAGGAACACAAGTTCACACTATACTTTGTAGGTTTGAAATCATTAGTCTTTTAAGAAGTAGATGGTTACTATGTTTTAAGAGCAAGGACAATTGATTTGTACAATAGTGACAGCTATTATACAGGATTGGAGATACTCTATTTATATAACTTTAATTTATTAGTATTGCAATTAGCAGATAGAAGTACATTATTTATAAATATTGATGATAACGACTCTCTTAATTATCTATAAATGGTATGTTTATTATTGTTATTTAGATTTGTTTAACTGGAATCAACTGAAGTAACAGTTTTAACTATGACCAATATTATGATCCACTGGAGAATGTTTTTGAGTTGATATCAGTGAAAATGTACAGTAGAGACTTATTATATCCTTGGAATTGTAGTTTTTACTAAGAAATGCTATGATTATGAATTATTATGATTTTGAGAGATATATTGATATGTATTGCTTTAATAATAAGAATTAATTGATTTAGAATATTAAGATTGACAGATGATTCCTGGAATATAGTTATTTATTTATTTATTTTGGATACAAAGCACCACAGCTAAATGACAAGTATTATGCTCTTGAACTACTAAGCACATAATTGACAGATTGCCACATAGTACTTTATAACATAAATGCATAGCAATTACATGTAATGCTAACTGAAGAGTGCACTATCGACATTTACTTAATAGATAGCCAGGCCACCACAAATAGTGACAACTATTGTTTTGTTTAAAGCTATTTAAATATAATTGACAGATGGATGTTTTGCTTTTATAATAAGATATATTTGGTTTACATTTATGGAGACACTTTTGTTTTTTGGTATTAGTCACTTATTTTAGATATGAGGCTGCGCAACTAACGACAGCTATTATTTTATTTGAAGTATTAAATACGCGAATGTTACTGTGATTTGTTTTTTTTTCGTCATAAGATGTATTTGCTTTACATTAAAGTTGGATATTTTGATTATTACAATACTGAAATCTATATATGTTAGATAGAGGGAAATACAACTAGCGACATCTATTAACTTATTTGCCAGTTTGAATGTCAGTTTGATTTGTTTTCTTTTCATTATAAGATATATTAGGTTTACATTTAAGGATTAATATTTGATTAGTATGATATCAAGACTACTCATGTTAGATAGAAGCTAGCACAACTAGCGACATCTGTTGACTTATTTGAGTTATTAACTGCATGAATGTCAGATTGAATTGTTTTACTTCAAATATTCATTTATTAAACCATAAATATTTTTAAAATGATTGTATAGTAACAAGGTATATTGACGCTAAATACGACTCAGTATACGACATTACCATGCACTACTTCGTATTTAAATTATTAGATTTTGAATTACAGACTAGGACGTTTTGCTGTTATACTAAAAGACTAATTATTTTGAATATTTATTCATTCAATTAATAAATACTAATGGATATGCATTATATTTTCTTTTACATAACTTTATATTTCAATAATTTTGCTGCTTATATTAACTTGTTATTGTAGACAGTTTCTTTTGTTAAAGAAATTTGATAAGATAAATATAATTGTATAAACACAGTTAAATTGAAATTATATATTTATAGCCTACATATTGAATAAGTACTGGTTTGATTTACGAGTTGATGATGAAGAGTTGAACGAACACACTGTGAATTTTATATTTGTATATCGGTAAGCATAACATTAAGGATAACTTTCTATGAATATGGAATAATTTTCTTGTACTGAAGAACACTGTATCCTTATTGAACAGAAATTTTTCAAATACATGAAGTTTAAAGAATCATAAGAAATATTTACAAGTAATTGATAAAAACTAAAACGATGAGACCTGACATTATGATGTGGAGATATATCAGGAGAATATGATGGATAAGAAAATAGCAATTTTTACTTATGAAGACTCTTTATGTATTTTTTTGTTTAATAGTGACATCAAGTATTTTTATTTCAGATTGTTTACAGACAAAAACTATATACTATTTTCACTACTGATGAATTACATGATAATTTAATTGTATTATAGATTATGACACTTTCAGTATTAAGTGCTTTGAAGGTTTGAAATCCTCCCAAAACAATGTTTGTGAATAGATGAATGTTATGTCCATTTATAAATGTTTTAATAAACGTATTAATCAGGGGATTAACACATTGTAGGATTTGTTCATAATTTCAGCACATACAAAGAATAATTTAGTTATCAGTAACTATAAGCGCTTGTTTATCTTAGGTGACAGTTTTGAGATTATATTGACTTTAGCAATTGCATATTATTGTTTTCATTATAATGATTCCTTTATTTTCTGCAAGATATGTTTTATGTTACGTTTGTTGATCCTATCTTTTCAGTATAGTGACAAATGTTTCAGCTGTATTATATTTGAATGAAAATGATACCAACCAATTTGTTTTATTATTAGAGGTTTATTTTACGGAAGAGTATGATGGATATGAGGTTGTAATGAAGGAGAAGATGGATTGATTGTGTCGGCTGGATGTTTATATGATTATGTGGGACTTGTGGTGTGAAGATGCTTTGAAGGAAATCAGCAAAAGCATCAGCTTTGGAGGAATCTGTCTATATATGTAAGGCATCATTTGATAGTTGATATGCTGTTTTACTATGTTTTTTCGCAAAGAGCATTGAAATGTTTTCAATACTTGTTAGGACGAGTGACGTTAGAGAGTATTATATATTTTAATTCAACACCGTAGCTTGTAACCACAGATGTAATTTTTTGACCATTCTCTGAAGTTGTTGGTGATGACGGAGTGATTTTGGATTTTTTTTTGTACGTTGATAGTTACGCTAAAATTGTCGAGAGCGAGTGATAAATGTGAGATATTTTATTGGCAATGTTGGTCGATAAAGCGTTGATGTAGTTACTGGTATGTAAAGTGTACTAGCTTCTTGGATTGAAGATGTATTGGTATGAATGTCATGATATAGTGCGTCCATTGATGTACGGTTGTAATGGGTCTACTGCTGTCGATAAAGGTGTTTTGTATTGTTTACAGTTGAATTTGTTAACGGATGATAGTTCTTGAAATTCTGTAGATTGAGTCGTATGATGAGTACTAAGTTGTAATTTGATCGGAAGAGGCTCACTTTCTATTGGATCGAGAACATTAATTTGGATTTGTGAAATGTGATTAGCGAAGTAATGACAATATCAGGTATGCTTTGTGATACAGGCCTACTGGGTTTGGAAGACTTTGATTGATACCAGATATGTAAGTTATGACAAAGGTTTGAAAGGTAGATTTGTCTCTTTCTGATTTGCTGTGCATGTTGAACTTGGCCATAATTATGAATTTCTGATAATTATCGGAAAGGTGTTGCACGATTACAGTAGGTAGCAGGTTTACAGGTTTGATATAAACTGTACCAACGATTATAGTTATATTACGGAAATATAAAATAATGGTGAGATATTCAGGAAGATCTGGCAGCCTACGAAAGTGGCGGCGTGATGGAATATGTGGAGAAAATTCCACAACTGTTTATCCATTTGTGCATCTCCTAGAAAGGTGCTAGCCTGTAGAATTAATGTATATCCAGAAAAATTACATATGATCGAGGAAGTGAGAAAGGTTTCGTTAAGGATAAACACTACAGCTCTTTCTTCCACTAACAGCGCTTCGAATAAAGCTTTATTCTGATGAATGGATCTAATATTGAGAAATATAAAGACTATATCCATGATTAGTAGGTTAGACAGTAGTTTCCAAAGGTACTGTAAGAAAATAGATATTTTGACCATAATAAGTAGTATGAAATGTAACATGGAATATTTTTGCTGCGTGGATGATTTGTTTTAAGGCATGTGAACGATGAATTGGTTGAATATTTTGAAGAGTATGCGTTAGAGAGACCACAATATATTGCGTACTGTTATAGAAGCGTCCAGTGATTGTAGAACGTTTGCAGAATAGTTGTATATACGTAGTGGTACCACCACCTACTTAGGGTGAACTTTGGTATGGACGGATTTGCCTTTACACTTGTAACTATATGTCGGGTGTTGTTTATGGCAAGTGTAACAATTTGGGGGTGTAGATTGGGATATGAATGACTGGAGTGATCATCAGATCAATAGCTGCAGACAGAAGTATTTGGGCATATTGCGGTAGAGTGTTGATTATATGTACAGCATTTTTCGCATTGAAGTGTTAGGGTGTTGGTGACCGTGAAAGTTTAACTTTGTTTTTGTTATAAATGTATGCCCCACTAGTTAGAAGAGAATCATTAGTGGTTTGAGAAGGTGTTAGTACTTGAATAATGTACGTGGGACATACGACATTTCTAATTCGTATAATCTTTAGGAGTGTGTATTCTTTGTAGGTAAGTTTCTCCTGAATTCTTTTTTTTATCATTGCAAGACTTGCATTCTTAATATTGTTTCCAGTATTTTATTTCGATTCTACATTTTTTTTGTTTTTCAAGTTGCAGTTTTGTTTTTACTTCTACACTTTTTCATTTTCCGTTTTTTTTTGTTTTTTTGTTTATCATGTTGTATTTTTCGTTCTGCACTTTTTTTCAGTTTTACATTTCTTGTTTGTTTAAAATTTGTATAATATTGTTTACTCTTGATTTAATATTGTAATGTACATAACTTTTGTGAAACTAAACATTTCAGTCTGACAATCACGGTGTTAAAATTTCAAATATGTTAATATTTGCCAATTGGTATGATACTTCATATTTAATGCTGATACATAACGGTTCTGTAGTAATCAAATCCACAAGAACTTTGTGGTGGACATTCACCGTGTGCGTGGGTTTTCTCGTGGTTCTCCCGTTTCCTCCCACATTCTTCATTCCACCTTTTTCATTCATTACTCATCATCGCCGTCTCCTTTAGCCTAACCGGCATAATCGTGGGACGTAAAACTCAAAGATTTCATTTCATTTTTTTTCATTAATTCACAAAAATTCATAAACCATATCTTATGTAGAAGTTAAATTAACAACTATCATGTGTGCTTATCATATTTCAAATAATATAATTATTGATACTAGATGCGATATGCTGTATCTATTGCATATGAATAACACTGATATACCAATCAAATATTGTTCTGTGATATTATAAATCAAATAGTTCTTATCAGAACCTAAAACACATTAACGTGTCAATTAAACTCTCCATATTTCATAACATATCAATGTTTATTGTTAATTATAATAGGGTGCATCTATCGATAATAAAAATTCTCTAGCATATCTTTCTTGATGCCAACTCCCAAGTATAAACTATCAAAATGTATCAAAGTATCAATTGTAACCTTACTAGCTAGCAATAATTAACGTAAACTTCTTGGTTGCTCCACTAAAGTGAAAAATGCAGGGGCCATCACAAAACCTATCTGGTCGTACCAGAAGCTCTGTTATGTCTGTGGCTTCCCGCTCTTCAATGATTTAAACTTATTCTAACCGCTTGCAGTTCTCACCAGCTACAAAGAAAGCACACGCTACACCAAAAACCAAATATAGTGGACAACACTATAAACATGGAAAGAAATTCTACTGTGGCTCCAACTTTACCTCGAACTTTATCTCAATCAATGTAATCGTTTGTGTTGACCCGTTTCGATTCACGTTTCTCGACTGAGAAACAAGACTGTACATGTACCTTCCTCGTGCGTCATTCAAAGAAATAGTCAAAACTAGGAACGGCTTTATTTTCAAAACAGAAAATGCAAACTTGGTCAGCACTATAAAAAACAAAGTACATATAGAAACCTTCAACAAAAAAAATGTTAAACTTACTAACCACAATGCATCTCAAGGCAAGCAAATACCACCACCTCGTCGTCCTCCTCTCCTTTCCGTGATGAATCGGGGTGTTAATCCTTATACAGATAAAAAAAAGAATTCAGGAGAAACTTACCTACAAAGAATACACACTCCTAAAGATTATACGAATTAGAAATGTCGTATGTCCCACGTACATTATTCAAGTACTAACACCTTCTCAAACCACTAATGATTCTCTTCTAACTAGTGGGGCATACATTTATAACAAAAACAAAGTTAAACTTTCACGGTCACCAACACCCTAACACTTCAATGCGAAAAATGCTGTACATATAATCAACACTCTACCGCAATATGCCCAAATACTTCTGTCTGCAGCTATTGATCTGATGATCACTCCAGTCATTCATATCCCAATCTACACCCCCAAATTGTTACACTTGCCATAAACAACACCCGACATATAGTTACAAGTGTAAAGGCAAATCCGTCCATACCAAAGTTCACCCTAAGTAGGTGGTGGTACCACTACGTATATACAACTATTCTGCAAACGTTCTACAATCACTGGACGCTTCTATAACAGTACGCAATATATTGTGGTCTCTCTAACGCATACTCTTCAAAATATTCAACCAATTCATCGTTCACATGCCTTAAAACAAATCATCCACGCAGCAAAAATATTCCATGTTACATTTCATACTACTTATTATGGTCAAAATATCTATTTTCTTACAGTACCTTTGGAAACTACTGTCTAACCTACTAATCATGGATATAGTCTTTATATTTCTCAATATTAGATCCATTCATCAGAATAAAGCTTTATTCGAAGCGCTGTTAGTGGAAGAAAGAGCTGTAGTGTTTATCCTTAACGAAACCTTTCTCACTTCCTCGATCATATGTAATTTTTCTGGATATACATTAATTCTACAGGCTAGCACCTTTCTAGGAGATGCACAAATGGATAAACAGTTGTGGAATTTTCTCCACATATTCCATCACGCCGCCACTTTCGTAGGCTGCCAGATCTTCCTGAATATCTCACCATTATTTTATATTTCCGTAATATAACTATAATCGTTGGTACAGTTTATATCAAACCTGTAAACCTGCTACCTACTGTAATCGTGCAACACCTTTCCGATAATTATCAGAAATTCATAATTATGGCCAAGTTCAACATGCACAGCAAATCAGAAAGAGACAAATCTACCTTTCAAACCTTTGTCATAACTTACATATCTGGTATCAATCAAAGTCTTCCAAACCCAGTAGGCCTGTATCACAAAGCATACCTGATATTGTCATTACTTCGCTAATCACATTTCACAAATCCAAATTAATGTTCTCGATCCAATAGAAAGTGAGCCTCTTCCGATCAAATTACAACTTAGTACTCATCATACGACTCAATCTACAGAATTTCAAAGAACTATCATCCGTTAACAAATTCAACTGTAAACAATACAAAACACCTTTATCGACAGCAGTAGACCCATTACAACCGTACATCAATGGACGCACTATATCATGACATTCATACCAATACATCTTCAATCCAAGAAGCTAGTACACTTTACATACCAGTAACTACATCAACGCTTTATCGACCAACATTGCCAATAAAATATCTCACATTTATCACTCGCTCTCGACAATTTTAGCGTAACTATCAACGTACAAAAAAAATCCAAAATCACTCCGTCATCACCAACAACTTCAGAGAATGGTCAAAAAATTACATCTGTGGTTACAAGCTACGGTGTTGAATTAAAATATATAATACTCTCTAACGTCACTCGTCCTAACAAGTATTGAAAACATTTCAATGCTCTTTGCGAAAAAACATAGTAAAACAGCATATCAACTATCAAATGATGCCTTACATATATAGACAGATTCCTCCAAAGCTGATGCTTTTGCTGATTTCCTTCAAAGCATCTTCACACCACAAGTCCCACATAATCATATAAACATCCAGCCGACACAATCAATCCATCTTCTCCTTCATTACAACCTCATATCCATCATACTCTTCCGTAAAATGAACCTCTAATAATAAAACAAATTGGTTAGTATCATTTTCATTCAAATATCATAATACAGCTGAAACATTTGTCACTATACTGAAAAGATAGGATCAACAAACGTAACATAAAACATATCTTGCAGAAAATAAAGGAATCATTATAATGAAAACAATAATATGCAATTGCTAAAGTCAATATAATCTCAAAACTGTCACCTAAGATAAACAAGCGCTTATAGTTACTGATAACTAAATTATTCTTTGTATGTGCTGAAATTATGAACAAATCCTACAATGTGTTAATCCCCTGATTAATACGTTTATTAAAACATTTATAAATGGACATAACATTCATCTATTCACAAACATTGTTTTGGGAGGATTTCAAACCTTCAAAGCACTTAATACTGAAAGTGTCATAATCTATAATACAATTAAATTATCATGTAATTCATCAGTAGTGAAAATAGTATATAGTTTTTGTCTGTAAACAATCTGAAATAAAAATACTTGATGTCACTATTAAACAAAAAAATACATAAAGAGTCTTCATAAGTAAAAATTGCTATTTTCTTATCCATCATATTCTCCTGATATATCTCCACATCATAATGTCAGGTCTCATCGTTTTAGTTTTTATCAATTACTTGTAAATATTTCTTATGATTCTTTAAACTTCATGTATTTGAAAAATTTCTGTTCAATAAGGATACAGTGTTCTTCAGTACAAGAAAATTATTCCATATTCATAGAAAGTTATCCTTAATGTTATGCTTACCGATATACAAATATAAAATTCACAGTGCGTTCGTTCAACTCTTCATCATCAACTCGTAAATCAAACCAGTACTTATTCAATATGTAGGCTATAAATATATAATTTCAATTTAACTGTGTTTATACAATTATATTTATCTTATCAAATTTCTTTAACAAAAGAAACTGTCTACAATAACAAGTTAATATAAGCAGCAAAATTATTGAAATATAAAGTTATGTAAAAGAAAATATAATGCATATCCATTAGTATTTATTAATTGAATGAATAAATATTCAAAATAATTAGTCTTTTAGTATAACAGCAAAACGTCCTAGTCTGTAATTCAAAATCTAATAATTTAAATACGAAGTAGTGCATGGTAATGTCGTATACTGAGTCGTATTTAGCGTCAATATACCTTGTTACTATACAATCATTTTAAAAATATTTATGGTTTAATAAATGAATATTTGAAGTAAAACAATTCAATCTGACATTCATGCAGTTAATAACTCAAATAAGTCAACAGATGTCGCTAGTTGTGCTAGCTTCTATCTAACATGAGTAGTCTTGATATCATACTAATCAAATATTAATCCTTAAATGTAAACCTAATATATCTTATAATGAAAAGAAAACAAATCAAACTGACATTCAAACTGGCAAATAAGTTAATAGATGTCGCTAGTTGTATTTCCCTCTATCTAACATATATAGATTTCAGTATTGTAATAATCAAAATATCCAACTTTAATGTAAAGCAAATACATCTTATGACGAAAAAAAAAACAAATCACAGTAACATTCGCGTATTTAATACTTCAAATAAAATAATAGCTGTCGTTAGTTGCGCAGCCTCATATCTAAAATAAGTGACTAATACCAAAAAACAAAAGTGTCTCCATAAATGTAAACCAAATATATCTTATTATAAAAGCAAAACATATCCATCTGTCAATTATATTTAAATAGCTTTAAACAAAACAATAGTTGTCACTATTTGTGGTGGCCTGGCTATCTATTAAGTAAATGTCGATAGTGCACTCTTCAGTTAGCATTACATGTAATTGCTATGCATTTATGTTATAAAGTACTATGTGGCAATCTGTCAATTATGTGCTTAGTAGTTCAAGAGCATAATACTTGTCATTTAGCTGTGGTGCTTTGTATCCAAAATAAATAAATAAATAACTATATTCCAGGAATCATCTGTCAATCTTAATATTCTAAATCAATTAATTCTTATTATTAAAGCAATACATATCAATATATCTCTCAAAATCATAATAATTCATAATCATAGCATTTCTTAGTAAAAACTACAATTCCAAGGATATAATAAGTCTCTACTGTACATTTTCACTGATATCAACTCAAAAACATTCTCCAGTGGATCATAATATTGGTCATAGTTAAAACTGTTACTTCAGTTGATTCCAGTTAAACAAATCTAAATAACAATAATAAACATACCATTTATAGATAATTAAGAGAGTCGTTATCATCAATATTTATAAATAATGTACTTCTATCTGCTAATTGCAATACTAATAAATTAAAGTTATATAAATAGAGTATCTCCAATCCTGTATAATAGCTGTCACTATTGTACAAATCAATTGTCCTTGCTCTTAAAACATAGTAACCATCTACTTCTTAAAAGACTAATGATTTCAAACCTACAAAGTATAGTGTGAACTTGTGTTCCTAGTAAACTGTAGTTAGTATTAGTTATCAATAGTTCATACTTAATATTGTGTCATATTTCAATATAAAATAAATTCTAATCTTAGTGTAATATCTACATATAGTCATAAAAAACTAATTTATCCTAAAATGTATGCAATATGTGAACAGTAAAGTATTAAATTAGTGGTGGTACCATAACACATAATTAAAGTTCTAATCAGTATAATAAGTAAATATTATTCATCGCGAAATTCAAGCATAGTTCTTTGTCTTCAATCTTATTTCAAATATAGTTACCAATTCTGATAAATAGTTTCTAATATGGCCTAATGTAATATAACAAACTAATTTGTAGTTATTTCTGGTAATGTCACACAAATATAATACAGTAAACAAGTTTCAAGTTTGAATAGTGTAATTATAATTCAACAAATTTAAATCAACATCCATAAATAAACCAAATAACATCAAACAAAGTTCTATCTTGCAATCTGAAATTCCAAAATCTTAATGGACACAAGTTTCCGTAAATTCTTTTCTAAAAACCATTAACCCATATATCTAATATCCAAACAATAAAGTATCAATCATTTTCATCATCATACAGTAATAGCGTGTAGTTAATCTGTATCTCTATACAAAACTAATCTCGTCAAGGACCTAGTTCAGCAAAATACAAAGTGTAATCATCCAAATCTTCATATGTTGGTTCTGTAGGGTAATCTTTTACCACAATACATAATATGTGAAATTCTAATATTATCGTGCATTGTAAATTTAAATATATTTCCACTACACTATACTAAATATCAATGTGCCATATATGCATCACATGACAATTTGTGAATCTTTGATTCCCAACTTCAATTAAACCTATGTCAAATACTCTGTCAATAACAATATATTCTAGTCTTAGATATAATCAAATTCACATATACTCCATAGAAAATATTTTTAGGGTAAACAATCAAAACACTTAACATAAAATTTCGAGACAAAAACAATTTTTACCTATAATGATTCTGTCAGTAATTTTAACGTACATAAATTGAGTCAAATAAAACCATATACATTAAAATATTGTTGTGCAGCATAGAAAATAAATAATCATCTACCACATCCAAGTGTTAACCAGAAGGCTTGTGAATCAAGCCCACTTGTAAGTACAAGATTAAATATCCGTAGTATATTTCCTTCAAAGTATAATAATACAGTCCTCAGCAAGCTTAAACTAAAAAAAAAACTCCCTATAAAAGGCATCAACTATAATCTTCGCCTAAATCAATAGTCCCAGTACTGTATTCATTGTAAGTCCACATAATATATAAATAGTTCTGCAACACTATCACATAAAGTAAACAACTTTTACCCCTCAACTATTTCCCATTAAATCGCTTCAAACAATGGAATACCCTCTATTCTTACTTATAGTGAACACACTTCGTAGTTAGTATCGTCAATACTCTTGGTTCAATTCTGGACCATGTATGTTTGTAATGGACAATCATCATACATATAAAATTTTCTCATGGCTCTACCGTTTCCTCCTACATTCTCATTCCATCGTTTCATTCATCTTAAAAGGGAAAGTCACCACAAAGTGTTCTAATACAAGTTATCTTAACATGTATAATCGTAGGACGATAAACTTAAAATTATTTAGTGTTCAATTGTAACCTCTGGAGCGTAAAATGTTTAGTTCAATTCCTGATAATACTATCAAAATCAAATATTTATGTAATCATATCTTCATTCAGTAAACAGATATTCATTTCACCTACAAAAACAATAACCATCATGCTATAAACGTATATACCATTCAAACGCTGCAACAGGATTTCTAAGTAAATTCAACTATAAAGTTTCCCATTATAAATAAAAAACTAATCTCAAAGCATAATTCAAATAACTCCAACGTAAATCAAACCGCTAATATTAATTTCATGCAAACAAAACAGCTTAAAACCATTGCAAGTTCTAGTAAAATTAGTGCCATACGTAGTAAATATAGTTTAATTAGTAAAATTCACGCTTGACTTGACAATCCATAATCTCACCATTATTTTGAATACAAGCTGTATTAAATTAGTAATAAAATTATTAAATTCGGGTCTTATATCTTGTATGTCTATGCATTAATATTGTAAATAAAATGCAGCACCCTAAATAAAAGAATAAGTATCTAAATGGGTATCCTTAAAATCCACCCTCCAAAATATCTAAAATACAATTTCAGTTTCAACCTATGTATGGAATGTCTATTCTTATATATATGTAATATGAAAATCTAAACAGCACAAAATTAGGTTGGTAAACAAGACTTCTACACATTTTCAAATTGTTTGTTCGATCTTGCCAATTACATAACTGGTAGGATACACACACTAAACATTAAAATCTAAATATTACAATCCAAAAGTAAACTAAAATCATATGGCCTCCGCAATTAGTAACAAAATAATAACTGTATTATAATATCAAATAATTGTAACGTGTAATTTCACAATTAAATAATAGGGGGATGGAATAAAAACGATCTCATCTACGTGTTATGTACTGTTATTTCTATCCAATTTCATATACTAAAAACGCAATCACATACTTATAATAATTTCATGAAGCATACAAAACTAACTTTCTTCCAGTCATATATATCCTAACATAACGGAGTATTAAATCAGAGCCCAAGTTCCAATTCTATTTACGTAAAATAATACTTATTTTCATACTTCAAATAATAATAATAATAATAATAATAATAATAATAATAATAATAATAATAATAATAATAATAATAATAATAATAATAATAACCAAAAATTCCAATTGAAACTGTATTATCAAGCCAACTGTGTAAAAGAACATAGTTCTGACTTGCAAGGTACAACAAATATCCTACAATCAAATGCTGTACCTGCAATCAGTGTCAAATAAGCCATGCTTCCGGGAAAAAAAGCAACATAAAAGTACCAACATACAACGTTAGCTTGTAAACATAGCTAGTTTCGGATAGTGTACGTGTAAGCGCCATAAAAATATCCCCACTCCAATAATGTATAGTTTCTCGTACTTTTTTAAAAAAATTCTTCAATACATAAGTGCACAATAATTATGTTTTTCATAAAATTACAATATCAAATTTATATATTCAGCTAATTAATTATTATTTTATTAAATTCAAAAATAGCCTGAATCAAATAGTCAACCGAGGTTATAAATATACCTAAAACCGAAAATACAACGGCGGTATCGCAATATTTGTTTCCTTTCGGTTCGCGCAACAAGTTCTTCTACGTCATAAAGAAGATTGTCAACATCAATGAACCACCAACCGCAACCAGGAAATAAACAGCAAAATAGCGGGCGTGTCATCAAAGGTAAGTAAACTTTCTCTTCTTACTTAAGTTAAAATATTGGATAAATATACAAAGTGTGCCGGTATCTATAAAAGGAAAATACCATTAGCGTCCACGGCTACCAAGCGGCAAATATACAAAAAGGGCGGGCAAAAAAAACTCGCGACAATAATGGCGCCAGCGGAAAGCTAACGTTCAATACAGTGCGGTTAATGGACAGTCGGTAATATACAAAGTAAATGGGCGGAAAAGTATAAAGGAAACTCGCGCTGCGGTCAGACAGTAATGGCGCCTGCGGAACCATCTGCCACGCGTTATCAATCCAAGATAATTGCAGTCATTATTTCAATAATACATTAAACCCGTTCGTAATTAAACAATACTATAAGGTAATAACGGTACGTATATCATCATACGCGATTACATTAATTCTACGTAATCATCTTTAATTGAATAAATTAATAGCTGTTTGATTAAAGGGGTAATCAATTTGATAAGAGTTTAATTAAAGGGTTAATTAAATTGATATCAAAATTTAATTAAATTATATCTTACAATGTTGCATGATTTACACTATAAATATACAAAGTATAGGGAATTTCAACCCTTTAGGGCATAATTTGACAACACCGCAACGCTAAAAAGCCCGTAATACAACGTAATATCAGTTTAATTAAACGTCCGCCATCTTGTTTTCGTGACGGAAGGACATATAGCTACTGAGGTTAAGTTATGAAAAGTGTTTGACATTAAAGCTTATTGTGGTTGAGGTACCATGAGGTGGAAGGTAAAGCGGCATGGTGGGTCAGTGGTAGAACGCTTACCTCTGGCGCATGAGGTCCCTGGTTCGATCACTAGCCAAGTAAGCTTGTTGTGGGTAACATCGTGTCCGTGGGTTTTCTCGCGGTACTCCCACTTTCTCATTCCACCAATTCTTCCATTTTCGTTCACTTGCCTAAATCATCCGTCTCCCTTAGCCTAAAGGGCCTAATCATGGGACGTTAAACTGAAATATTTCATTTCATTTCTTTTAAGTTCTGGTTTCAATATTCATTTGCTTAGAGCAAAAGCGATAAGACAGCAATAAGCGTCCTTTTAAAATTGATTCAGCGTTTTACGAATAGGTATCACGTTTTCTATTAACTCTATATTCAAATGGGAAGTGGAAGAAACCAACTACTTCCGGTATAGGCGTTAATATATAACGTGAAACGGTTTTCTGCAAATCAATTAAGCGTCCCAAGAATATATTCAATCTCTCTACTAAAACCGGAAGTGGTAGAAATTACTGACACTTCCTGTTTTAATATTAAAAAAATATTATCCCATGAAAACCAAATTCGTTCACATGGTGTACACTGCTACTTGTTTGATATTTAAAATACGTTCAGTTGAGTTGATTTTGAGTTGAGTCCCTTTCAGCAGCGAGGATATATGAGACGGGATTTACTGATTAACGTGGAAACCGAACTACATGAGCTCCCACCTGGAAGCGAATCTGAGTCTCCGACGCCAAAGGCTAACCGCTAACCGCTTAGCCATGATGGAGCTCATTTAAAATAGGTGTACGAGCTACGTGCAGTAAAGTAGTGAATAATCCTATAGCTCCGCAAGGATTGACTAAACCCGAAGTTAGAAATTCTAATCCTATTTGGGGTTAGAAAGTATAACCACGAGAGCAGGATGTCATCTTTTTAGGACGTTTCAGGAATAGAAAGCAGGTAATAGTATACAAACAATCATGTGCTTTCCTTTTGTATTTTACAAGTAACAATGAAATGAAATGAAATATTTGAGGTTTACGTCCCACGACTATGCCGGCAGGGCTAGAGGAGACGGTGATGATGAGAAATGAATGAAATGGTGGAATAAAGAAAGTGGGAGGAAACGGGAGAACCATGAGGAAACCCACGCATACGGTGTTTGTCCACCACAAAGTGTATTTACCAAATGAAACACATATACTTTACTTTATTCAACTCAACGACATCCTTTGATTGATACACATATATTAGGTCTACATAATAATTAGAGTGTAAAAGTTAATGATAATTTTATGTTATATTTCATTAACGATAGCATACACTGTCATCTTGCTAGTGTCAGAATGAAAGTAGTGTTGCCAATATTTATCTTTAGGGTATAGCTAAATGGTGCACAGAATGTAGCCAAAAATGACTAAAATCTTGGAAAATTGTAGCTAAAGTTATGGCTAACAGAATTTGACAATAAAACACGCAAAAACTTCATAATTTTCCTGTTCAATTATAATTCTCAAATCAAATACCTTTATCCTTAACCCATAACTTATACTCAAAATATTTACAGCATGCTTTGCTTGCACCATTGACATTACTTTCTTCGTTCCCTATTTCTGTGGGAATGTGGGATATAGTTCTATGGAAACACCGATTTTGCATAACATTGAAAGTACACCGTTCACGTTGAACATATACTGAAAATTCTCATTTGCAAATTAATTATCTATTCAAATTAGCTATATCGTAATTTGGAATTTCCAGAATTTTGATTTGCCAAGAGTCATGCTAGGAAGTGAGGATTATAAGATACGTGAAATAGATTGTGGTGTGTACATGTAAAGTAACTTTAACAAACAAAATTACTTTCAAAACACCAAGTAATATTTTATTCTGTTTTTATTTATAATTTTAGAGAAGTTTGAATTTGATCAGATATCCAACTACCGCAAAACACAAATGACTAGCATTGACAAGTTTAAAAGCAGAATTGGCGAAAATTATAGCTAACAGTTATCCAAATTACATTAGTAATGGCTAAATATCCTCTGAAAATGGCTAGATTTAACCATAAAATAGCTAAATTGGCAACTTTAAACGCATCATTGGCCAAAATTATAGCTAATATCCAAAATGATAAAACATCCTTTGAAAATCGCTAAACTTAACCATAAAATGGCTAAATTGGTAACTTTAAACGCCATTTTATGGTTAATTGGCCAAAATTATAGCTAATATACAAATTACATTTTAATGGATAAACACTCTCTAAAAATGGCTAGATTAACCATAAAATGGTTAAATTGGCAATACTGAAGTGTTGATGCGCGTCTCTTTTATTTTCAGTTTTAACTTAGTGCATGGAATGGATTTTCTCGAAACGTACGAACTAGGGTTTAACCTCAAGCATGTCATTTTGTTAAAGTCGTAGAGATCTATAGATCCATGGGCGTACTCATGGGGAGTCAATTGGGTTCGGATCTCTTCCCCCCCCCCCAAAAAATCCTAACTCAACATACATTTGTACATTTTCTAAATAAAACTATATTTCTTTAACCCGTTAGTACTCGCGCCCTTTTTATGATAGCCGTACTCGCGCAAGGGTTCAATAGACCCCCAAATTGATATTATTATTTTTTTTACAATAAAAATATTTTTTAAAAAATAATTAAGCCAATGTAGCATAACTCTAGACATATTTTTAAAAAGTATTTGTTGCAATTAGATTTTTTGTACTCATTTTGAGGTATTTAGTTATATCTTTTTCATCAGGACTTCTGGATGGGAACACAAAATTTACCTGTTTGGGGGTCTGTATAAGCTCCGCGCGAGTACTTAAGGGTTAACGTGAAAATGATTGATGCACTGAGAAAAATCCGTTATCCGGACAGCGGTATGCTGTACACATATACGGAATCCTCTTGCTTACTACAGAAATCAGTACGGAACATACATTATCCATATAAGCTACATACGTACTGCCCTTAGATGTTATATCATGCCGTTGCAGGACGTCTGACATCTAACAGTCTTCCTTATACTACATACATATACGTATGTTGCATTCCTCAGCTATGTTATATACATCCATTTGTATGTGGGATCCTGACCGCCTATATTGTTTCATACGGAAAGTACGTATAGATGGAACACTTATACGAAAAATATTATAAATCATGCGTTTTCAGTTATACGTTTGCTATATGTTAAGTCCAAACACTACAGGATTTACACATGTAACATACGTTTTTAATTACGCCACATATGATTTTTTTTTCTCAGTGTGGAGCATGAAAATTTGATCTTACCCTTCATCTGTGCTCTTTTTCTTATAAAAACGATCCAATTCTATCACTATTTTAACTCCTGAAAATATAGGTGGAAGTATTTTATAATTACGTATTGTCTTTTCAGGTGCAAAATAATACTCGTTCGATACTACACAGACGTAGTGGCTTTTAATATTGGACCCCTTCCAACAAAAATTTCTGGTTGCGCACCTAATCAACCTTGGATTTTTTCATTATACGATAATAATATTGTACCGAGTCCCATGTAAAAATCTCGTCGCCTGTTCTGCACGATTGAGTGGTTGAATTTGTGTTTTGCGTTCCTTTCAGCAGTGAGGCTATATGAGACGTGTACCTACAGCTTATCGTGTGATCCGAACTACATAAGCTCCCGTCGGTAATCGAACCTCGGTCTCTCACAATAAAGGCGCGTAAGATAACTTATTCTGCATGAAAACACGATTTTTGATAATTATTCATTTACAAATAATTGTAAAGGTTTAAGGGGGCCCAAAAGGCAGGTTCCGCATCAGTAGCGTGGCTAGAATTATTTTTAGGGGGTCTAGTAAGGGAACCACTAAATTTTGATGGGATCATTAGTGTTTATCACATGTTATGCGAATATATAGAGAGAGCACTCTATATATTGCTCTTCATAGATACATATGCTTTTTTGAGACACTATTCAAAATTATTTTTTAGATTTCTTCATACTGTTTTCCTGAACAAATTCAATGTTCTTCTGTAGATGTTGTGAAACGAATTCAGAAACATCCTGTACCACTATTAATGTCACACTACTTGAAATATTCTGTAGTAAAGATTGAATTAAAACAAGAAAATCGTAAGATACGATTGCATTTAGAACATTCTACGAGAACATTCAGAAATTATGTCAGCATAATTCGTTGGAATTACTGAGAAATTCAGTAACGACGTATTTCGTAAGAAATAAACAGGAAGGTTCTATATAGGACTAGAGACTTTTCTTTAATGTTTTATACATTACATGCTTGTTCTCTTCACCACAATTTCCAGCTAAGCTGTTACCATACTTTTTTTTCCTGCTTTGCGAGGAATTCCCATTGGTGGTTTTGTAACACTTTTTTTAACCTTGAATATATCAACAAGCGTAGCAGGAAGTTGTTTCTTTTTAAAAGATAATGTATTAGAACAACAAATGTTTATCTTCACACAAAATCCGCGAAAATGTTAAATTCAGCAAAATAACGTAGATTCTATACGTTCCCTAGTGAGATAAAAACTCATAAATTCACACACACACAGTATATATATATATATATATATATATATATATATATATATATATATATATATATATATATATATATATATATATATATAGGGTGGCCCAAAAGTAGGTATACAGTCCCGTCCCGTATTTTATATCATTTCTTATTGTAATCAGACACGTAGACCTAGTTTCTTTATTATTTGTTCTTAACGTCTTTTTACTTATAACTTAAGCCCAGAACAGTCAAAGCAAATAAATCCATAAATAGAGGTCTGCGCGGATGCGGATATCCGCGGATATATCCGCGGATATCCGCATCAAAATGGGTATTTGCGGATATATATCTCTTTTCTGTGCGGATAGCGGATAAAGTTGCGGATAATGTTTCCTACATTTATTCTATCTAAAAAATGCTGTGAATTTTCTGATAATGGTGGAAAGAGCACTAGAAATGTTCGTTTTGAATTAAAAGTTTTAAAACCAGTTGAAAAATACTAAAATCAAAATACAAGTGTGAACTATTACACAAGTTTGAAACTTGTGACTCAGTGACAGCAAAAGGACAAAATATGACACGAGAAAGTTGTCCTTTTATTGCTGTTTTCAACATTTTTAGCAGCCGTTTTGTAGGTGAATGACATCTCTGACCTAAATAGAAAGAAACGACAGGCCCCATCGCTACTCCTCAAGTACTGCTATTTGCTGTAAAAAAGAAAAATAATTGCCGCCAAAGCCCCTCTGATAAAGCTGAAAATTTTCAGACCATTCGCCTTGAAGAGGAAGAAATGTCTTCAAATAAAGTTTTTCTAGCCTGAGAGGTCAGGAACCAAATCCCTAATTTAAAACACCACATCCCCTTCCATAAACTGAAAACCGGTCAGCAGAATTATCTTTGCCTTTTGTGACAAACTGGAGAAGCGAAATAGTAAACAAATCACATCATACGTTCATCTTTCTCTCTCCCTCTGTCTTAAAAAAAAAGAAAAAAAATCTTCAATGTTTCCTTTGAAGTACAGCAGATACTGAATGCACATTTGCGACCCCACAGATTTCTCTCTTCGGAGAGGTGCCACGGACCTCAATGAACATTCCGAGGGATTGGAGTTTTATAACAGCAATTGTTTCTCTCTCTTTCTTCTTGTGTATATGTGTATATGTATGTATGTTCTGGGCCTCTGGTAAAGAAAGAAAGAACAACCAATGCGTTGTTTTTCCTACCCTAAATGTGTCCAACAATGAGTGGGGGCTGCAAACAAAAGAAGTAAATTCTAAACTTCCTCTATTGCCTCTTCCCTAAATTAACGGTATAGACTTCCTATTTGTATATTCGAAGTTATTTTCACTTCTAGTTTCAGTAAAAGCGTGGTCGTGAAAGCTTGAGTTGATTTTGAGTTTAACGTCCCGTTCAGCAGCGAGGCAATATGAGACGTAGACCCATTGATTAACGTGGAGTCCGAACCACACGAGCTCCCGCCGGGAATTGAATCCGGGTCTCCCACTCCAAAGGCGCATAGCCACGAAGGAGCTTGGTCGTGAAAGCATGCATTGTATTGCGTTGTTAGTTTTGTCACTTATTTTTAAAATTTAGTGCACTTACTTTTGCTAGTGTCAGTTCGGGATATGTGGATGTGTTTGCGGTGGTATGATTAATTTTTATTTCTTAATTACGATTATTTCTATTTCGGCTTAGTGTTTAGAACAAATGCCTATTTTTTATGAGTAATGATGAAGTTTAAAAACTTAGTGACGTGCTCTAAAATTAGTCGATTGAGGGGATGTTACCTACGTGGCATTATTTTGGTCCGATATCTGCATTTGAAGATCTTGGGTAAGTACATAAGTCGTTAATTAATTTCTAATTTGTATCTGCACGGTTTATATTGCATTTTATTTATCGTAGTTGGTATTTGATCATGAGGAAACTGATATATTGTTTCGTTTGATTCAGAAAACTACGTGTAGTACAGAATATGTAAGTTGAATATATTTGCTACCTCATTATCTGCGGATGCGGATGCGGATAGAGATGTTGCGGATGCGGGTGCGGATGCGGATAGAGATGCTGCGGATGCGGTACGGATGCGGATGCGATATTTTGAATCCGCGCAGACCTCTATCCATAAACTAGAATGCTATACTTGATCAGTACAGGGGTGTATACCTACTTTTGGGCCACCCTGTATATATATAGTCATAGAGTCATAGTTATATTTATCTAAAGTTGCATTATTCAATGTTCACTAGTTTGTTCTTGGTGTTTCTAAATGAAGTGAAATATCTAGTTTAACGTCCCACGTTTATGGACCGAGCCCACATAGCACAAGACTGATCCCGCAATGGACAACGGGACATCCCGAATCATTTGAATTTGCTCCTGGGACATTCATAGGACTTCCGTGGGATATCCAAATATCCGCAAAACGGGATATTCAACGGGACCTCAAAGGGATGTCCACTGGTAAATCTTGTGATAATGTGGTCCTAGGTATGTTTGGCGTGGGATTTCCCTGGGATCTCCTGTCCCATCCGGGACGTACCCTGGACATCCTATGTGGGAATCCTTTAGGACGTCCCATGCAGGAAGTTCATAGACGTCTATTCATTGTCTCGATAATCCCAGGAACTATATAGAATAATTGGGATCAAAATATGACGCCCTAGGGACGTCGTTTGCTATATGGGAGGCTAAGGCAAACGATGATGATAATAGTGAACGAAATAAAGAAAAAAAAGAGAAAATAGCAAAATCCAGAGAAAATCCACGCACACGATGTGTGTTCACCATAAAGTTAATTTGATGCGATCTGGAGTTGAAGTGGGGACCACACGCACCAGAAATGAGCGCTCTACCACTGAGCCACCGCAGCCCTGGACTTTTAAAGTTTAAATGATTTGATGATTTTATAGAGCATAAATACCGTAGTACACGTAGAATCGCGATGACATGATCGCTTAAGGCATCTGCCAACCTGGCTTCCATAAAGTTATTATTATTATTATTATTATTATTATTATTATTATTATTATTATTATTATTATTATTATTATTATTATTATTATTATTATTATTATTATTATTATTACTGTAACTAGATGAACCTATGCTGTCTACATAGCGCATCACTCTAACATTAACATGAATCTCCTTGCCACTTCCTCACCACATCTCTCTACATATCACTTTACAAACGTAAGTGAAAGACGCGAGGATTTACAAAGGGAGTGAATTGGTACAGACGTACATATAAACGTAGCATTTTATTTGGTCTAGGAATTAATTCGTGCGGGTGGACAAGAGATGGCGCAACGAACGGAGCGTCCCACAGTTCCGTGTATCCACACATGTGTTGCAAACCCCTGTCATCGCGTATCGTTCGTAGTATAGGGCAGTGGATTAAAGCGTCAACAACACCAGTTTGTAGTTAAGTGAACATTGCGCAATTTGTGCCTGATAAAGTGTTTTTGCGGGGTGTCCTGCTGCATTACTTTAACATGCAGAAAAGTGCGACTGAAAGTCATCGTATTTTGGTGGAAGTGTATGGTGACCATGCTCTAGCTGAGCGAACGTGTCAGAAGTGGTTTGCAAGTGGTGATTTCGGCTTGGCAGACCAAGAGCGAGCTGGACAGCCAAAAAAATTTCAAGACGAAGAATTGACAGCATTGCTCGAGCAGGATTCGTGTCAAACGCAGGAACAACTTGCAGCAGCATTAGGCGTTGATCAAACAACAGTCTCCAAACGCTTGAAAGCCATGGGAATGATTCAAAAGATGTCACATTGGGTTCCACATGAATTGAAAGACAGAGACGTTGAAAGACGAAAAACCATTTGCGAATTGCTGCTTCAACGACAGAGCAGAAAGGGGTTTCTGCATCGAATTATTACGGGTGATGAGAAGTGGATCCATTACGAGAACCCTAAACGAAAAAAGGCCTGGGTGAAACCAGGTGAACCAGGTCCATCACAACCAAAACGAGATATTCACTGTGCAAAGGTTATGCTGTGCATATGGTGGGATATGAAAGGTGTGGTGTACTATGAGCTGCTGCAACCGGGTGAAACTATGAATGGAGAACGTTATCGACGACAATTAATGCGTTTGAAGCAAGCTCTGGCCAGAACACGACCAGAATGGGAGAACAGACATGATAAACTTATTGTTCAACATGATAACGCTCGCCCACATGTCGCAAAACCGGTCAAAACCTATTTAGAAAATGTCGGATGAGAAGTTTTACCCCACCCGCCGTATTCACCAGACGTTGCTCCTTCGGACTACTACTTGTTCGATTGCATGAACAACGATTTGATTGGACAGCGGTTTACTTCTTCAGAAGATATCGAAACATGGGTCTCTGACTGGATCGCTTCCAAGGATGAGGACTTCTTTCGCCTCGGAATCCGTACATTGCCTGACAGATGGGCGAAAGTGGTGGCTAGCGATGGACAATATTTTTCTTAAGGTATTTATGTATTTTGTGTTTGTACTACAGCTTCAATATGTGCGTACCAACCGCACGAATTAATTCCTAGACCAAATAATATATCTATAGACTAGCCTTCGGCTAGCTGAAAACTTTTCTCTCAGAGCCCTGCGTTTGCCCGGCGTATAGCTTCGCACAGTTTTTTTTGTTACTATTTCTACTTTTTGTTAAAACAGCTTTTCATTTTTTTTCCCTCTGCGATCAACAGTAAGGGAATTATGGATATTTTTAATTTAAAACAACTGCCATTTTGAAATAACATGGCGTATCGAAAAAAAAAATTATAATAGAAAGAGAGATAGAAATCCTTACGAGGATTGAGAAACCTTTTTCATTTTTCTTCTAGCGTGAATATTAAGGAATTACGGACCATTTATAACTTCAAACGGCTACCCTTTTGATTCAAGATGGCAAATGTAGTTCACCAAAAATAAAACCAACTACTCTACCAAGCAAATGAACATACCATGTATCATCTTGGTACGATCAAAACAGCGAACGCTATCGTATCACTAAGATTATAGAGCTGCCAAAATGTCTTCAGCCGTGGGAAAAATTCGAACTAAAGCTCACACCCTCGACACAACCAGACCCACGCGTTGAGCTAAGCGAGAGAGAATTAGCGATAGGGAGTGGAATTCCTTCAGCCGATAGCAGCACTTGGAATGGAGAAGTAGGTGTCAAGTCAATGTGGCATATCTATAGTTATAACTATATATATATATATATATATATATATATATATATATATATATATATATATATATATATATATATATATATATATATATATATATATATATAGTGTTTCAATGCTATAAAGTTATCTATAAATAATGATCTATAAAGTTAATTTTTTCATGGTTTCAGCAGCCTATAACTCCGAAAGGAAGCATTTGTGCACCCAAGTTGGTCTATACTTTTTGTCTTATCTTGGTGTCAGGAATCACCTCCCAAACGTTGTCGGTGTTATTTTGAAACACCCTGTGTATACTTTCTAATAGCTTCCCCCTATATAAAACAAACCTAACAAACATTTCCTGTTGGTTACATCGCAAATCCCAAAAATTTACAAAAATGTCAAGATCCTGCATCTGTTGGAAGTACCTAACAGTTAGGGAAATGGAAGTATAGTCTCATTTAAAATACATTGAGTGAATTTTAAAAATCTCATAAAACCTTCTAAAAGCAGATTTTTAAAAGTATTTTTGACTATTTTCATGTTTGGTAGTTTCAAAAACTTACGAGTATGCCAAGTTTAGAGTTTCTACTTCAACTAAAAGTGCCTAAATTTCTATGTTTTTCGTTTAAAAATAACCTCTTTTGAACTGCGTTGAGAATTTTTTCTTATCTTCCTTAGACTCCATAGAAATTTACACTTTCGATCCTGGGCTAATCTGACCTTGTTTATTATAGTATCCTGGGGCTTTTAGGCCTTTTAAAAATTATAACACATTGCTAAATAATAATAGACGCACTAAAAACATTGCAAACAAGTTTTAGGACTTTAGATTTTATTATGAATGTATAATTTGGTGATAGAAGAAGGAGTAATTCCCTACAGTGCTCTTTGAAATATGTACTTTTTGAACAAACTTTAAAAAAAAAATTACAATAACACTCCCGCTGCGTGTGAAGTATGAGCAGTGATAATGGTGATGTAAAAACGAGTGGGAAATCTGCGGGAACTGACCGCTGAATTCCGTTATTGTGAAGCGACGATTCTGCATGATGCTTTCCCGAACAAGGTCCAGAAGATCGTCTGTGATGACGGTTGACTTCCCACTTCCTCATCATACATATCCGCAGTGATTCTAGGTTTTCAAGTTAAAATTTCCCTCAGGAATGTTCAAAAATTCCCTTTTTAAGATAAAATTTCCCTCATTTTAGTTCACCATAATATACATAATATTTTGAAGAGAGCATTATTGCGTATCTATGGATTCTTATACTGTGCTTATATCTCCACAACATACTTTTGTACTTCTGATGTGTTATTACTTCAATGTTATCTTGTATAATGACATCCCAAAGCCAGACCGCCGAAGGCTTGTGGGAAAATAAAGTGTGCGGGATTCTGAAAAGAATGCCACTGTCTTTCGTCATAGTGCCGCAGTGCTTAGTAACATAACATTTGTTGCAAAGCTAAATTTCCCCACATTTTATCTCATATTCGTAAAATCTCCCTTTTTCTCTCCATAAAAATTTCTTTGCTAAATCTCCCTACGTCGCGGGAAATTTCCCTCAATCTAGCATCACTGTACATATGTTGGCGTCCTGCTGCAAATTATTTACACCAGCAACGCACCACCTACTTGTTCATGACGTTAGGTCCATAGACCTATCACAGATGTCGATAGATTTCAATCGGCGGTATGCCGTGTGCATTCAAAAACTTTATAACTGCTCGCACTTCACACGTGGCGGAGCTGGAATAGGAAATCACTTCATCTTCAACCACTGCCGCGACGCTTCTGAGGGCACTAGGAAAGTTCCGCTGGCGCATGCGCTATGCTAGGATCTTAGTCTCTCATGTCAACGCAGTCGATGCGCACCACATAAGGTTTCTTAGCTATGGAACGCATGGAAAAGTAACTTTCTGGATTGGGGTGTTCTCATGCACACTACTATACCGTGGGGAGCGAGCGGGGCGACTGCCGCAGGCGCCGAAGTAAGGGGGCGCAAAATTCGGGAGAGAAAAAAGAAAATATATGTGTAAAATAGAAGGAAAAAGTAATAAAAAGTGCTCAAAATCAAGGAAAAGCAGGGTTCATTTTTGAAAATTTTCTTCGCTTCGCGGCTGGTCTGTCGACTTCACTTATATGTACGGGCACTGTCGTATATTCTCGCCCCGGGTGCTGATTTTCCAAGGTACGGCACTGTTCATGTACTCACCTGCTTTTCAAATTTCGAAATCAGAATCTAAATCTGAATCATCAATTTCACCTTCCAAACGGGTTCCAAACTGTACTCTTCTAAAATCTTTGAAATTTCTTCTATATTTATTTTACTTGCTTCAAAAAAGACAACTTCTGTAAAATTAAAGTTCCACTTACCTAGTTACATCATAAATACTGTCAAAAAGTTTGGAATGGCGCTGTAGGCATCCGAAGTGGCACATTGTTGCCATCTGTGTATAAAGCGGAAGATGCATGTAGTGTGTGTTTTGACTTCTTGACATATGTTGATATTGTACTGAGTTCTGATGGAGTGGGGCGATTACGAAAATCGTGTAGCAGTAATTGCACTACACAAGGTCGGGAAGACAGCAGGTGCGATTTTCAACATCCTGAAACCCCTATAAATCAGTAAGAGATTCGTGTATCGCGCCTTACAGCGATACACCGAGACTGGAACGGCAGCTGACCGCGCAAGGAGTGGCAGACCACGAACGGTACGAACACCGCAGGTCCAGAAAGCAGCAAGAATTCGAAGAAATCCTGATCGAACAAAAAGTGTAATGGCTGCTGAGATGAACATCAGCAGAAATTCCATGTCTCGTGTTCTCAGGAGTGACCTACATCTACGGGCGTATAAGAGGCGGACTAATCACTTTCTGACTCAAACATTAATGTCGCAGAGGGTCCTTAAATCAAAGAGACTGTTGTGGCGTTACGCCAACAATCTGCACAGAAAGATTCTGTTCACTGACGAAAAGGTGTTCACAATTGAGCAGGCCTACAACGCCCAAAATGACCGTGTGTATGCCACGTCATCTACTGCAGGCTCCAAGGGTTCAGATGTCACATCATCCTGCCTCAGTGATGGTTTGGTGGGGAGTGAGCTACTCAGGCACAGCCCAGCTTCATTTTTGCGAACAAGGTGTTAAAACATCTGCCAAGGTGTACCAGGACACAGTGCTAACGCCTATAGTGAAACCACTGTCTGCTACCATGTTCCCTGGAGAAAGATGGATCTTCCAGCAGGATTCCGCTCCAGGCCACAAAGCGAAAACAACCTAGGACTGGTTGGCACGGAACGTCCCCACAATCTTTATTCACGCAAACTTGGAGAGTGGAAAATGATGTGATATCAAATGGAAATAATCTTTTCTTATAAATTCATTATCGAGAACTTCTCATTCCAGCTCTACAGGCTTTTGAATTTGTCAGCATGCAATAAGTTTTGTCATTCAGATTAAAATAAAACATCTGCAATGTACTTCGTCCCGCTATACGTAGCTCTCCAACTGGTTGTGTAACGCAAGGATATCAACCTTAGAAAAATAACGGCACTTTTTGGGCAAAGAAATAATTGAATGGGAAAGTAAATCTACAAAATGGGAATCAACCAGCGAAAATAGCAAGATTCTCGAACTTGTGGTTTCCGAGATCTCATTGCTAAGGAAAATTGGCCACAAAACATATAAATGTAGGGTATTAATATATAAAGGGTGGTCCATAAGTCTTAGTACAGTGGATTATTTTGGAAACAAACATGATTAAAGCAAACCTGACTAGCGGCGGGCGGACGTGGGTAAAGGAGCTACCGATTGATACACGCAAGGTGAATGACGGCCATTTTGATGACCGCCATCTTGGATCCAGGTTAATTTTTTCAGATGGAAAGGTAGGCATGTGAAACATCAATTAACATTGCTTTTTGCAGGGAATGCAGTCTCGCAAGCAGAAATGCGTTATCATGTCCCGTTCCAAAGTTATGACGCCCCAAAGTTGACGGTTTTCTGCTTCCTTGCAGGGAGAGCGACATGGCAATAACGCTGCAAGAAATACGTGATGCCCCAAATTTGACAGGTTTTCTATTCGTTGCAGGTAGAGCGAGATGGCACTGACGAAGCAGGAAAAAATTGAGATCATCCTAATGTCTGGGGAAAGAAGCAGTCGTGTGATTGCCCAGGACTTCAAGCGCGCCAGTCCGAAAAACCTGCAATAAGCCACAACACTGTTAGCTACCTCATTAAGAAATTCAGTCTAACTGGTAATGTTGCCAACAGACCACGGTCAGGTCCCCCACGAACCGCGACAGATGAGGAAACGTCCACAATGGTGCTTGCTTCGAGTGTGAAAAGTCCGAAGCGCAGCACAAGACAACATCAGCGATAACACGCGTACCACGTGCTTCCGTGATGAGGATTCTCCATACGAACAAGTGGCATCCCTTCAAACTGCAGCTTGTCCATAACCTTTCAGAGGATTATCCAGACCGCCGCATGGAATTTGCCAATTGGGCTTTATCACAATATGACCGAGATCCGCATTTTCCCACCAGCGCTCTCTTCACAGACGAGGCAAACTTTTATTTGGATGGAGAAGTGAACATGCAATATTGGTCGAATGCAAACCCACATGCGATCAACCCCTGTAAGAGGGTTACCTCTGCTCATATCATGGTGTGGTATGGCATATGGAACACGTCGATCATAGGACCCTTACTCATTCCTGGTACCCTAAATGGTGTCCGATATCTGGACATGTTACAGGAGTTGGTCTTTCCGTTGCTTCTCCGCCCTGATGCCACCTTGCCGCGATATTTTTAACAAGATGGTGCCCCACCGCCCTATGCGCTGCCTGTGCGAGAATGCTTGGATCTGTATTTTTCTGGACGTTGGATCGGTCGTCGAGGCCCTGTGGAGTGGCCAGCCCGATCGCCGGACCTCAATCCCTTGGATTTTTTTAATGGAAACACTTGAAACATCTGGTGCATCAAGAGAAGATTGGCGATGTTGCACAATTACAGAAACGTATTTAGGACATCTGTGATAGCATCACCCCCGCTGTGTTGTTAAGGGTTCAGGAGGACTGGATTAAGAGACTCCGGTGTGTGTTACAATGCCGGGCAACATGTGAAGCACATCTTCTGGTGGAACTTTGGGGCGTCATAACTTTGGAACGAGATATGATAACGCATTTCCGCTTGCGAGACTGCATTCCCCTACAAAAAGCAGTGTTACTTGATGTTTCACATGCCTACCTTTCCATTTGAAAAAAAAAATAACCTGGATCCAAGACGGCGGTCATCAAGATGGCCGCCATTCAACATGTATGCATCAATCGGTAGCTCCTTTACCCAAGTCCGCCCTCCGCTAGTCAGATTTGCTTTAATCATGTTTGTTTCCAAAATAATCGACTGTACTAAGACTTATGGACCACCCTGTATATGAAATGAAGTCTTTAAGATTAACGTCCCACGATTATGCCTGTTAGCTAAGGCAGACGATGATTAAAGCAAGTGAAGGATGATGGAACAATTGGTGGAATGAGAAAGTGGGAGGAAACGGGAATTCCCCGAGAAAACCCACTAGCACGATGTTTCTTCCACATACTTACTTGGTCGGGGATGTCAATTTTCTGTACTACAGGTTACAATCGTGCTTGAGTAAAAATTATAATTCTTTACTAGTGCTAATAATAAACAACAAAGCATATTCATGATCAGTATGATCATTATTCATTTATAGATAATTGAATTTGAGATTATGATGTTCGTTACAAGTAAATCGTCGCAATATAATACTGTAGAAATACGCAATTATTCATGTTCAAATTTAAATATAATTACTGCCCTTGTTCAATTTTTAAATATATTAAATTGATACAACGCAATTTTTAAGTTGCAATTAAATCGTCACAATAATTTTACGTCTTCAAATTACCTGCACGCTAGCAGCACCTACCGGCATTAAGCAGATAAGTAGCGCTGCTTGCGACATCGATTAGCTTGACAGTGTACTAATAGAAAGTAGTGTTACGAAGAAACTGACATGTTTTTAAATTATAAATAGGATTTAATTACTAAACTAGGAATGCAATGGATGTACCCGATTGCAATGAAATGAGCTGAGCGAGCTTAAACTACGTAATCATTCCTGGCCATTATGCAATAATAAATGCCATTTTTAATTGTTGACAAAAAAATCGCGTGAAAACTTTTTCCCCATGTTAAGTCTATGCAAGCGTTTTTCGGTGATTATTCCTCGATGGTACATCGGATTTTTGATTTCGACCTATGTTGTCACTCAGCACGACATACTCTATCAGCGTGCTAAGTTTTGTTGAGATCGGCCAAACGGTCTAGGAGGAAGCGTTTTTCGGTGATTATTCCTCGATGGTACATCGGATTTTGATTTCGACCTATGTTGTCACTCAGCACGACATACTCTATCAGCGTGCTAAGTTTGGTTGAGATCGGCCAAACGGTCTAGGAGGAAGCGTTTTTCGGTGATTATTCCTCGATGGTACATCGGATTTTTGATTTCGACCTATGTTGTCACTCAGCACGACATACTCTATCAGCGTGCTAAGTTTGGTTGAGATCGGCCAAACGGTCTAGGAGGAGTTCACGGACAACCAAACGGCTAACCCGAGTATAAGAGCTTCGCCTCGCTCAGCTCAATAAAATTATATTGTTCTATAGAAATAATTATACACACGATATAAGTTTTTAAAGGTTTGAAATAAAATGACACACTTTAATTGAACTTTATTAGTACATTCCGTACCTACACATATTCACTATATTTTGTCTTATAAACGAAATTATACATATTAAATCTCAATATTATGTAGCAGGGACACTTGCATTGTAAAACCTTTGTAAAGAAATACAAGAAAATTATATGTCTGATCCCCACCTCCACAACCACTATTACTACTACCCAAATATAATAATAATAATAATAATAATAATAATAATAATAATAA
Organism: Thermobia domestica; assembly: GCF_964235325.1. Classification (NCBI taxonomy): domain Eukaryota; kingdom Metazoa; phylum Arthropoda; class Insecta; order Zygentoma; family Lepismatidae; genus Thermobia; species Thermobia domestica. Next base: position 131,055,709 of record NC_137467.1, read on the forward strand.
TAATAATAATAATAATAATAATAATAATAATAATAATAATAATTCAAAAACACACAGTGGGGCACAACAGTAGACAGGCCAGTATTTTAAACTATAATTTTTATAAACTGATGCAAGTGAATTGGTAAATTCCAAATCCCACCGTTAACAAGAGTAATTGCGATTCCGACTTCCATTTGTCCGCATTCTGCTTTAGAATCACAACGGAAGTAATGAAGGGCACATAGAATATTTAGGCATTGACCAATTTCTTACCACATATATATTTTATTCTCCCTTCTTAAAGTAATTGGATGCTTATACAGGGTGTTTCAAAACAACACCGACAAGTAGCTGTTGGAGTTCTTCAACTTATATACCAGGGGCGTCATTTAGGGAGGGCAGGAGGGGGCAATTGCCCCCACAAGAGTTTGAGGAATGCATATACTTTAGTCAATGCCTACTAATATACTAGTACAAAACGTGAAATCCTTCTGTCGGTGGTGCTTTTGCCCCCCCCCCCCTCCCCAAGCAAAGTCTGAAATGACGCCCCTGTTATATACCCTCTATAAAAATCGTTGCGTGAGTATCTTAGGTTCTGAAACATGGATTTTTGGATCGGGCACATATTAGTTCCTAAGTGAATCTTGACGACTACGATAGGCCCCATAGCTCTGGAGCTTTGGACCTTTAAAGTTCATTTATTCATGTTTTCGGCAGCCCATAACTCCGAAAGGAAGCATTTGTGCACCCAGGTTAGTCTATGCTTTTTGTCTTATCTTGAGTAGAATCTGACAAACATCTACACAGGAGAGGCTTGCCGCCGCTGTGTATATTTTAATTACGTGTTTCTGTGATCTTTTTCGCTGGCGCCATTACTGTCTAGCCGTAGTGCGAGTTTCCTTTATACTTTTACCGACTGCTTTATATATTTTATTACGTATGTGTGATTTTTTGCTGTAGCCATTATTGTTGGAATTAATTACGACTTCCTTTTATACTTTTACAGCTTGTTTTGTATAGCTTATTACGTATGTGTGATTTTTCCGCTGGCGCACTTACTGTCTGACCGTAGTGCGAGTTCCCTTTATACTTTTACCGCTCGCTTTGTATATTTATTACGTATGTGTAACCTTTGCGCTGGCGCCATTACTGTCTGGTTATGTTGTGATTTTCTTTTTATACTTTTACTACCCGCTTTTTATATTGCCGCTTGGTAGCCGTGGACGCTAATGGGATTTTTATTTATAGATACCGGCACACTTTGTATATTTATTATTATTGTGACTTAAGTAAGAAGAGAAAGTTTACTTACCTTTGATGATACGGCCGCTATTTTGCTGGCTATTTTCTGGTTGTTTGTTGTTGTAGTTGTATATAATTTATGTCCATATCCTAGTGTTGTTTGTAACGAGAATAATTACAGTGATTTTTTCCCTAAATAGGTAAATTTTTCTTTTAGGGATGATTTGTAGTGGTGCAGCGAAAAGTAATTAGATTTTCGATAATTTGTATGTAAGCTATTGAGTGTTTTTTATGTACAATGATTAGATTGTTGTTGAGTTTAGTTTAGCGTCCCTTTTAGCAGCGAGGTTATATGAGACGTGGACATACTGATTAACGTGGAATCTGAACCACATGAGTTTCCGCCGGGAATAGAACCCGGGTTGACCACGCCAAAGTTGCGTATGTTAACCGATTAGCCAGGGAGGAGCTCTACAGTGATTAGACTACGTATAGTTACCTATAATATAATTTTTACGTAATGAGACCAAGCCCTAATTATGAATTACACTTTAATTTCTACTAGATTAATTATGACTTTACCTTGCACATTCTTTTATTTATATAATTGGAAATGATCAATATTAATTAACCTATAATACTTATTATATGTATATACTTACGTATGAAGAATTGAGCGTTGCCGATTGTGGTTTTGAAGGACGGATTTGTTTTTCCAATATGGCGGCGTTGCGTGATTGTTGAACAGAAGTTCCTCCATAGTAGGACTCTGAAATGCGAATGCGCGCGTTTTGCTTGCATTGTCGTATAGATTGATGGTAATTAAAATTGTGAAGAATTTGGCTGGGAGAAGTTGCACAGAAGTATTAGGCAGATGAAGTTTTTTTTTTTTGCCTAGGGGCTGCTTAAGCTTTAATGTAGACAATGAAATTTGTGCAAAAACACGATAATGTCCAGCTATCTAAGGTAAATATAGATAAAGGGTTTCAGTGTAGAATGACATGTATGTTAATTGGCATACCATTATCTACTTGGATGAAAGAAAAAATGAAATGCAGTCCCCTACACTTAGGTCATGAAGATTTGTTGTATAAAAAAACTCTTAGACACTTTATAAAAAAAGCGGCCCTGAGAAACACAAATACTTGTCATAAAATGTTCAAATAATTGGAGTATCCTATGATCGACCCCAAGCACTAAAGGTGAGCACCTTACCACTAACCCGCCGCAATCCCCAAAGACAAAAGAACTTTAGTTCAGTTTAGATACTTAATGCTGCCATCAGAATATTTTCTTTGTGCAGCATGGAATCGAACTTTGAATAAATGTAAAGATTAAATAGCAAATTGTTTCTTAGAAATAAAAATTACTTACTTACTTACTTACTATGGTATCTGTGTATGCTTAATTATGAAATTATTTTAAATAATAAATGAAATCTGTGAGTTCCACGATTATGTCGGATCACTTTAGAAAAGGTTATGAAATTGGTGAAATGAAGAATTGGTAGAACACGTTGTTTGTCCAGCACAATTTATAAAAAAATAAATCCCAACTTAATGTTTGTCATAAAATGTTGAAATAATTGATGCAAGCGGTAATCGAACCAAAACCCTAAACAGTGGAAATAAACGGTTTACCACTGAGCCCTTATGGCTCCGCTATGAGAAATAAGATAATTGATGCAAACGGTAATCGAACCAGGGACCCTAAGCAATGGAAATGAACGCTTTACCACTGAGCCCTTATGGCTCCGCTATGACAAATGAAATAATTAATGCAAACGGTAATTGACCCCGGAATCCTAAGCAGTGAAAAATGACTGCTTTACCATTGAGCCATTATGATCCTATAATAACAAATGAATACCTAATGAAGAAAAGTCTAACTGTAGAAACCAACTAGCACTGAAAAACTAAACATTGAAACTTTGTCAGCATAGTAATCCATATAATTTTATTTTATTTTATTGGATGCTCAAGGAAATTGTATTTTCAAAAGTGTTAAAATTGAATGTGAATCATGGGACTGTCCTGTTATGAAATAATAAAAGTTTGGTCTCGATAAGAAAACAATAGTAAACTATGGCTAACGTACTTATAGATTTATTATCAAATCTTTGAAAAAAAAACTTTGAACAAATCTTTTCTGTTTTGAACAGTACATAAGTAAAATTAACAAACAACTGTGTGTCAAATAAGTAAGATTAATATATACTAAAAGATGTTTGTTTTCAAGAACTTGAACTGAAAATTGTTTCTACTGGCCTTCTTTTTTAAAAAAACAAGTGGTTAAATGAAATGATAGGAAAAGGTGGTAGTTTAGTTGACCTCCCCTTTGAACACCAATGGGGTATTTTATATATAATCTCACAAAGTTATTGTTCGTGAAAAAAAAGTGTAAATAAAATGATAATTTCCTACATGACTATAGTTTGTCACCACCGATAGCAGGGACGCTATCCGCTTAGCAAAGAGGAGGAGGGTCATGTTGGGAGATTGAATCTTATTCAATACAATAGAAATCTATAACCTAACGCATTGATATAAAAACCTGTTTAAATAAGTAAGTGATCTTTAAATATATGTCATATAGATATGAAAAAGAATACAGATAAATAGGAAATAAATCAGTGATTACTTGTACAAATAAATAAATTTTACTTTCATGAAACTTCAGACATAAGAAAAAGAAGAAGTTTGTGAAACAGTTTATTCTCCTTTACCATTGCAAAGTTGGTGTTAGTTTTTTTCTTTCCTAAGCTTTTAACATATAGCATACCTAATGAAAATTCACAGGAATTCCTAACACTAATCAAATACATAATGTAGGCTTCAGTTTTAACATATATTTTTACAACTTACTACATGGATTGTCTACAAGAATCCTTAACATTTGACGAGTTTTCGATAGCATTTGTTCCTCCCTATTGTACGCGCTACTTTATTTGTAAACATATTTAGCGAAAGTTCAATAACTATTGTCTCATGATAACAACTGTAATAAATTTTTCAAGTGTGGGGTATTCTGTAGATAAGATAGCACCACTCATTACTAAAAGTTGTCACAAAAGGAAGTAATCTAACATGTCTTAAATGTAAAATAACCAAAAGTATATTTTAAAAAGGATTTAAAAGCATTATTTATCGATACGATGAAATCCAACAGGCTAATTAAAAACAAGCAAATACAAATGAGCTATTGGGGGTTCAGGTATCGTAATTTCTAATTATTGCTTTCAATGTCAATATATAGAAATTCAAGCACGCGCAGTAAACGGTCTGGGTAACTTTGTTGGTTGTAAAACTGATGCAAAGATAAAATATTCAAGCTAATTTGGATAAAAAAAAGTATCTAAACTAATAGGGGGTGAATCTAACTTTTAAACCTTTGTCACAAGTCACATATCTGATATCATTCATAATCTTCCAAAAACCCAATATGTTTATATCACAAAGCATACCAAATATTGTCATTACTTCTGCTAATCACATTTCACAAATCTATATTGTTGTTCTCAATCCATTAGGAATTGATGTGATCATGTTCCAATCAAATTACAGTTTAGTACTCAACATACGTCTCAGTCTGCAAAATTTCAAAAAACTAAAAAAAAAAACATTTTAATAAATTCATCTGAAAACAATAGAAAACATATCTATCGGGAACAATAAACCCTTTGCAAGCTCCTACATCAAAAACAAACTGTATCATAACATTCATATCATCATAACTTCAATCCAAAAAGCTAGTTCACTTTACATACCATTAATTACAATAACCACTTATCAACCAACATTGCCATCAAAATATCTCACATTTATCACTCAATCTCAACAGTTTTTTATCGTAAATATCATCGTATAAAAAAATCCAAAAACACTTCATCATTACCAAAAAGTTCAAAAGGTTGATCAAAAATTATATCAGTGCTTACAAGCTATGGTATCGGAATAAATCTGTAATACTCTCTCTGACGTCACTCATCCTAACAAGTACTAAAAACATTTCAATGCTCTTTGCAAAACGCAGTAAAACACCGTATCCATTATTAAATGATACCTTATCTATATAGACAGACTCTTCCAAGCTGATGCTTTTGCTAATTTCGTTCATGAGTTCTTCACACCACTCCGTCCCACATATTCATATAGACATCCATCCAACACGGTCATTTCATCTTCTTCATTACAACCTCATATCCTTCATACTCTTCCGCAAAAATAAATCTCAAACAAACCATTCATAGTTCAAATATCCGTACAGTTATTCGTAACAAAGAAATAGTGCCCCTGTCTTTAATTCAATAAACTATCGTCATATTAAACTATGCCTTCTTATATTACTTACTTTGTTACCCACAATTTTTTACTATCATTCTGCACACTGGATATTTTCCTGTCACCTGGAAACCCTCTAAGACGTTAATGTTTCCAGACCAAGAAAAAAACTCATGCCATCTTATCATCCTACCGCACAATTCAATTAACGTTTGCTTTTAGTAAAACCCTATAACGTATTATAGTAAGACATCTGTATGCATACATAACAACACAAAATACTTCCCATACATCAATCAAAATTTCGCCCAGGATATTCGATCAACAATCAACTACCGGTCTTAACTACCATGGTTACACAACATTATAATTAAATCAAACCAACATGTCTTGTATTATTTAACTCAAAAATATTTAACAGAGTAAAACACCGCACAATTGCATACACATTAATTCATCTTCAATTTCCTATCTCGTATATAAAACTGATATACAAGTTTTTTTAAATCAACCGCCTGTCATATATTTCAATATATAACTGCTTCTCCCATCCTATTTTCCTTCACTGTTGAGTACCTCAAAAAATCTGCTCTGTCACCAGATCTCTATGTTCTCTATGTTCCCAATATGTATCCACTTCCTGATAACTTCAGGTCTTTCAATATGCCACCAACACTATCTTTTCTTGCGTTAGAATCTAGTATCCAATCCATCAACATTGCTCTACAAATAATAATTAACAGTTTTCTTCAGTGGTGCAGCAAATAAAAACTAACAATCAACGCCACAAAAAACACAAATTATCATCTTCATTCCTCCGTAAAACATCAAAAATCCATAAAAATCCTAACTACCTTTCCCTAAAACTAAATCAAGCTCTCATCCAAGCACATTCAAGTGTAACTTAGTTAATGGTCACATTCACTAAACATCTCAGTTAAAAATATCTTCAAACAATCGCAAAAAAAAAGCATACAATAGAGTTAACTTATTAAAAAAAAAAAGTGTCGGCAAACGTCCTGGATAGTGAAAGCAAACACAATTCTAAATACATACAAGGCGTCTTTTACGGCCTGTGCTAACTTACGAAAATGCTGCATAAATTAAAACCATCCACACAGTTTACAAAAACTTATTAATGTTGGAACAATGTGCTTTCCGCATTGCATATCGAGTCAAACTGATTAGTCCTACAGCAAAGTTGTGCAACCAAATTCAGTTTCCTACACTCTATTTTCATCTTAAAACTTTGCGTCTCGCATACATATGCTCTCGTTATAACCCATGAGCCCTTACTTTAAAATACTACGTACCTTTTAGCTCTCCATCCTTCTCCATGTTAATATTATCCTCCAACGCTATCATTGGTCTATACTCTCTATTGCTACAATCTACCTCCTGACCCCCTTTAACCAGTAGTGCCTCGCAAATTATCAAGTTCATGATCATCTGCCACTCATATTTCCATTATTTGTACACTAAATCCATCTACCACTACCAGGGTTCCCATTGTCTACATTAAAGCTTAAGCAGCCCCTAGGCAAAAAAAAAAAACTTCATCTGCCTAATACTTCTGTGCTGTGATATACTAGCACACCTCGCCTCATCCCTCATGCTCATCATTCACAATATACAGGTATAATATACTTTATCAGTACATATTCATTATTCTTTCCATATTTCTACTCTTCCAGTTCTATACAATACTACACTAACTGCAATTTCCTCGTTAATTTCCTAGCAAATGTTAAGGATTGGAAAGATCCTTAAGACCTTAGCAATTATTATAATGTAATAAAAACTTCTATGAAACATCACACAATCCTTAAATCCTCCAATTATACATCACTCTTCCCTAAAAACTGCGTAACCCTCTAAAATGGTACAAGTCAATATGACTAGCTATAAACAAACAAACGAACAACAAACGTATAAGTTCCAATAAAGTTTATATTTTGTGTATTTGTTCACATGACAATGCTAGGTTGCAATGTTCACATGCTTCTGCATTTCCACAACCACCGCATATATGTGGTATCTCTCTTTCATGCCAAAATAAAATAATTCATTGTGTGTCTGTATTAACGCATAATATGTACACCTATATCTTAATAAAACAAATCTAGTTAGTATATAATGCAAGTCTGACATTCGTATGGTATCATCTCGTTCTCATAACATTTTATGTAGTTATCACACATGTTACAAGTGTGTAATTCATCACCGGGTAGTTCTATCAAATACACCCATAATCGTGTTTTCCATATTATGCAATAGATGGCTCCACATATTTTCACGCAATCTGTTATTGCTACCGCATTCACCGTAAATAATTATAATATTGTATATGGTAGTTCCTAAATAAATTAAAAATCGGGTTCAAAATTCTCTATTGTAACTACACAGCAGTCTTAAATAAGTTAAAATGTTCTGTCTACAAAATTTTTTTCGCATATACGTTCTCATATATACTCTCATATTTTAAGTGTCATAAATATAAACTAGACACATCAAACGTTCCCGGCAAGCTTATCGGGAATACATAAGAACACGAAACCCCGAAGCTCTTCAACTTCACCATCAACTGCAACGTTCAGTCAAAAACTACATTCAAGCATACAAACGCCGTCAATGGATCAAAGCCTGTAATAACCTTACTGACAATGCACACCCTTCACGTTATTGGAAACGTCTCAACGCACTCTGTGGCAAGTACAGCAAAACCCCATATCCTCTCATCATCGACAACAGTCACGCACCATCTGACCAAGCTAAAGCAAACGCCTTTGCTGACTATCTACAAGACATCTTCACACCATCCCGTCATGACCACATTTTTGCTCATCCGGTCGATCATGTCAACACCGCACATCCTATCCTTCAACCAAATCTCAATCATATTTTGCCGCAGCATGAACTCACAGCTCCAATCACTGTTACAGACATCACAACAGTCGTGCAGCATAAACGAAACTCTGCTCCTGGTTTTGATTCCATCACATATCGTCATATCAAAGAAAGTCCTATTTCTCTACTTCTTCTTCTAGCCTCTATTTACACTTTTATTCTCAGAACTGGCTTTTTCCCCGCTGAATGGAAGATGTCCAAAACCCTCATGTTTCCGAAACCAAACAAACCTCCTAGCGCAGTCTCTTCCTACCGACCTATACAACTTACTTCCACTTTCAGCAAAATTCTTGAGCGCATCCTTGTCAACAGACTTCATCCATACCTCCACGCACGTAATCTCATTCCTTCTTTTCAAGCCGGATTCCGCCCATCTTATTCCATTAACGATCAGCTTCAACGTCTAACCACTCTCATTACAAATCACTATAATTCCGTTCGTCCATCCTGCCTTGTTCTGTTCGACCTAGAAAAAGCATTCGATAAAGTCTGGCACCTTGCACTTATTTTCAAACTCATCAAGCTTAAATTGCCCATGTCTTACATTCGCTTCATTTTTCACTTCTTGGCATGCCGTATCACATATGTTAATATCAACAACCATCTATCACATCCTATCTTCCTAAATTCTGGTGTCCCACAAGGCTCAGCTCTGTCCCCTTTGCTGTATTTACTATTTGTTTCCGATTTTCCTTCTCTTCCAGACGACGTGTATACTTTCCAGTATGCAGATGATACAGCCTTCCTTGCACTTGGTCGCACCATCAACCATATCAACCTCATCTTACAAGAATCTATGAATCGTTTTTCGCACTGGTGTCATAAATGGAACCTCACCATAAATGCTTCGAAAACACAGGCCATAGTATTTCTGCCGCCACGCAAACGCTCCAAGACCCACAGAAATCCATCACTTCTTTCTCTAAAAATTCAAGATACAGCGATCCGTCCATCCAAAACTGTTACTTACCTTGGTATCGTTTTTGACCACCATCTCACCTGGCTTCCTCATCTTAATTACATCAAAACCAAAGTATATAATCGTCTGAATCTCCTTAAACGCCTCACTGGCACTACCTGGGGCCCCACCTCAACCATGGTTCTCAACACGTATAAAGCATTTCTCCGTCCTGTCCTTACATACGGTTTCACCGCTTGGCTCTCAGCTCCTACCTCGTACTACTACAAACTTGCAACATTTGAACGTCATGCCTTCCGCATTGCCTACCGCATTTCTCTTCCCAGTCCGACCAGATACCTCTATTCACTCATTACTTTCCCTACATTACTTTACCACCTCGAATCTCTTCGCCTCAAGTTCATCACTGTCCGATATATGCAGCAGCAACCACTTCTCCTCGCTACTATGCACTACCTTGCCAATTCATCTGCTCGCCCTCGCTATTACCATCTCCCTCTAAATTTGCTGTTTACATTATACTGTTATACCTTGCCGCCAAATCATCCCGACCTAGAGCTATTGCAGGATCATCGATTGCATGTCCATCTTCCTCATATTTTCCCCTCGCATCAAGCACAGTGATTACCCTCTGTACCTAACAGGGCCTCCCTCGTCTTCATTGGCCTAGCGTCGCCCCTAGGCAGAAGATAACCCGCATTTGTTCTGCTAACATTCCCTACGTGTTGTGGCGTCATCTGCACTCATTTCATCCCTCATGATCATCTCCGCAAATAAAATATTTTAATCAACTTGTTCTGTAATCTATAATGTATGTATGTATGGTATATATTTTTCTATGTCTTGTATACCCTTTGCCTCACTGATGATTATGGTCGCAAAGACCATAATGACCTGACATCTGTAGTAATTGTTAAATAAAGTCTCATAGCCCAACGCCCGTCGTTCCTCATCCATATACTTCCTATGCAACCCTTCCCTTAAAGAGGGTGTAGCCCTCTACAGGGTAGCTAGCCTGCGGGCTAGCATTAAAAAAAAAAAAAAAAAAAAAAAAAAATATAAACTAGACATTCATTACTTTCCCAGAGCTTGCTCTGAAGCGCCACTGAGAGAACAGTGATGAGTTTTGAAAATATCCTTCCTTTTCCTGATCCTGAGCTTTTTCTCTGTCTCTTTTGCGCGAACCGTCTGTCAGACTGATCAAGCCAAGGGCAGCCGGTTCTACAGATCGAGGCAGGGGACCTGCTCCCCCTGGACAACTATCCAAACGGGTTGTCCTACCTTCATTATCATCATCAACTTCCACTCCATCATTCACTCTTCATTGTTAAGCGTCACGGTTTTCCACCACATATCGGTTTTTTGCGATGGGAGATTCAGATACTCATCCTGGGTCCTTAGTGGATGGACGCCACTCTGGCTTACCTCCTGTCTTTGTCACTCCGCCCGCTTCGACCGCGAAGGTGGTCAAGCGGAAGGATAAGGGCAATAGACAGAGAACCCAATCGGGCAGTTCCACAGCATCCAATGCCTCAAATGTCTCCACAAGATCCAGGTCTCCAAGACAGCAGCAACTGTATGCTGACACTATCAAACCGCCTCGCCATCAAGCCAAGAAACCGCACAAAGATAATGCTTCAGAAACTTCTGACATGGAAACCGGTGACATGAGCTCTTCCGGAAACCATCAAACTCAACATTCGCATAACAACCTTTCAGATAAACCTGTACTTCATTCCTTTCTACTGCAACACTATGACACTAAGTATAGCAATGAGAAGTTCATAACTCTCCAACTACGGAAATACCTTCCAAGTATACCGATAACAGAAGTCATCAAAACTCGAAATGGTTACATCTTCAAATCCATTGATCCGCAGTTTCTCACCACAGTTAGAAATAAAGCTTCCTTTGAAATATTTGGCAAGAATGCCACGATGTCATCTCTTTCTTCCGCACGCCAAAAACAACCACCACCCCCTAAACGCCCGCCATTTCTGTCTGTCGTCATCCGTGGGGTTGATCCATCCTACTCTGATGACGAAATCCAAGAGGAACTTCAACTCGCAGGCCATACCATTCACAAAGCAATACGTATACGCAACAATAATGGTGCCACATATATGGTTCGTGTACTTACTTCTTCACAAAGTACTATAGATTCCTTGCTTACTACTGGCGCCTACATATATCATCGTCGGCACAAAGTCGAGCCCTCACGCTCGCCTGCTCCACTTCCTGTGAGATGCGAAAATTGCCAGACCTACAATGATCACAGTACTAGTCATTGCAAGAATCCACCAGTCTGTGGCTATTGCGCAGGATCTCACCAAACACGCACTTGTCAAAATCTCCAACGACCACCTGAATGTCCAACTTGTCATGACCAACATCCGGCATACAGCTATAAGTGCAAAAATAAACCGCAACCTAACCAAGAACACCCAGATTTGGTAGTTCCACTTCGTATCCCAGACCCTTCACCTCTTCCTGCCCAACAAACTTCCGATCCAGTTACCATACAACAACTCCTTCAATTTCTAACCCTCACTTTACAGAACATCCATCCTTTTCAGCGTACTCACATTCTTCAACAACTCACTAAGGCCGCAAAATCCGTTTTCAATGTCAACTTTTACGCCACATACACAAACAACTATGTCCATTTCCATACATCACCACAAGAAACAGCCGTTTAGATATGCTTATCATGGATTTAGTCTTTCTTTTTCTTAATATTCGCTCTCTACCAACGAACAAAACTCTGTTTGAAGCACTCCTGCTTGAGGAACACGTATCAGTATTCTTATTAAATGAAACGTTTCTCACGAAAACCATTCACTGTAACATACCTCGTTATACACTTCTACGTCAGGACAACACAGTACCAGCATTACGGGCAAATGGCGGCGTAGCCATCGGCTTTCGCAATCATATACCTTATCGCCAACACATTTGTCCCATTCCTCATCTCCCCGAACATATCATCTCTACATTATACTTCAAGTCTATCATGATCACCTTTGCCACTATATACGTTCGACCAGGCCATCCTATCCCTCTTGCTTTTTTCAGTCACATATCTCATAGCTATAAACATTATATCATCCTCGCTGATATCAACTACCATAGTCGCACTCCTAGAGAACGCACACAATTTTCCGACCATATTACCACTCATACCACTGGCATTCTTCATATTCCTCCGGCTCCTACTAGACCAATAACAAATACCACCCCCGATGTAGCTATCACGTCCAACACGCTTGCTGCTAACATCACCCTTACAGTTCTGGACCTCCTTGGCAGTGATCATGCTCCACTCAAGCTTTCCTATCGTATGGGCACTGCTCGACCCCATGTAGTCCCTCCGCCGATTCAATCGCCACGTTTTGACAAAGCCGACTGGGATCATTATCGTACCTATCTTACAACTGCCACAGCACATCTGCATCCACCCACTACATCAGAGGAGCTCTACGCCCATGTTGCAACCATCACTTCAGAAATTACACATGCATCAGAGCTGTATATCCCTACTACTAGTTCCATACCATATAAGCCTAAATTACCTCCGAATTACCTTGCTCAAGTCAAACGCTCCCGACAAACTTATCGAGATTACGTCAGAACACAAAATCCTGAAGCTCTTAGTCTTCACCGTCAGCTGCAACGATCAGTCAAAAATTACATCCAAGCATACAAACGCCGTCAATGGATCAAAACTTGCAATAACCTTGCTGAAACTGCACATCCTTCACGTTATTGGAAACGTCTTAACGCACTCTGTGGCAAGTACAGCAAAACCTCATACCCTATCATCATTAACAACAGCCACGCACCTTCTGATCAAGATAAAGCCAACGCCTTTGCCGATTATCTGCAAGACATTTTCACACCATCCTCTCATACCCATATCTTTGGTCATCCAGTCGACAATGTCAACACTGCAAATCCTATCTTCCAACCAAATCATAATCATCTTTTGCCGCCACATGAACTCACATCTCCCATCTCAGTTACTGACATAACAACAGTTGTTCAACATAAACGTAACTCTGCTCCTGGCTTTGATTCCATCACATATCGCCATATTAAAGAAAGTCCTATTTCTCTACTTCTTCTCCTTGCCGCTATTTACACCTTTATTCTTAGAACTGGCTTCTTTCCTGCTGAATGGAAAATGTCCAAAACCCTCATGTTTCCGAAACCGAATAAACCTCCCAGCGACGTCTCTTCATATCGACCTATACAACTTACTTCCACTTTCAGCAAAATTCTTGAACGTATCCTTGTCAACAGACTTCATCCATATCTCCGTGCCCGCCATCTCATACCAACTTTTCAAGCTGGATTTCGCCCGTCATATTCCATTAACGATCAACTTCAACGACTAACTACCCTCATTACCAATCACTATAATTCAGTCCGCCCCTCCTGCCTTGTTCTATTTGACCTAGAAAAAGCATTTGATAAAGTCTGGCATCTTGCACTCATTTTCAAACTCATCAAATGTAGATTGCCCATGTCCTACATACGCTTTATTTTTCACTTTTTGGCCTGCCGTATCACATATGTTAATATCAACAATCATCTATCACATCCCGTCTTTCTGAACTCTGGCGTCCCTCAAGGCTCAGCTCTGTCCCCTTTGCTGTATTTACTGTTTGTTTCCGACTTCCCTTCTCTTCCGGACGATGTGTATACTTTTCAATATGCAGATGATACAGCCTTCCTTGCCCTTGGTCGCACCATCAGCCATATCAACATCATCTTACAGGAATCAATAAATCGTTTCTCACACTGGTGTAGCAAATGGCACCTCAATATCAATGCTTCCAAGACACAGGCCATAGTATTCCTACCACCACGCAAACGTTCCAAGACTCACCGGAATCCTTCGCTTCTTTCTCTGTCAGTTCAAGGTACACCGATCCGTCCATCTAAAACAGTCACTTACCTAGGTATTGTTTATGACCATCATCTCACCTGGCTTCCTCATCTCAACTACATTAAAACCAAAGTTTACAACCGCTTAAATCTTCTCAAACGTCTCACTGGCACTACATGGGGTCCCAGCTCCGCAATTATCCTCAACACATACAAAGCTTTTCTCCGCCCCGTCCTTACATACGGTTTCACTGCTTGGATATCAGCTCCCTCCTCCTACTACTACAAACTTGCCACCTTTGAACGCCATGCCTTCCGCATTGCTCATCGCATTTCTCTTCCCAGCCCCACTCGACACTTATATTCACTCATTACTTTTCCTACACTCCTTTATCACCTTGAATCGCTTCGCCTCAAGTTCATCACTGTCCGCTATATGCAACAACAACCAATCCTGTTAGCCACCATGCACTACCTTGCACTTTCATCGACACGCCCTCGATATTACCATCTCCCTCTAAATTTATTGTTTACATTGTATTGTTATACCTTGCCGCCCAATCATCCCGACTTAGTACTCTTGCAGGACCATCGATTGCATGCTCATCTTCCGCATATATATCCATCGCATCAAGCACAGTGATAAACCTCCGTCTCTAACAGGGCTTCCCCCCGTCTTCATTGGCCTAGCGTCGCCCCTAGGCAGAAGATAACCAGCATTTGTCTTTGCTAACATCTCCTATGTGTTGTGACGTTATCTGCACCTCATTCCATCCCTCATCTTCATCCTTGCCCACATACAATTTATAATCAAACTATCCTGCATTCTTTAATATTCTTATATTTTGCTTTGTAATTATATGATATTTATAGTTATGATTAATAATATGTTCATATATATGTTATGTATTACCTTCCTCAATAATGATTATGGACGCAAAGCCCATAATGACCTTCCAACTGCAGTATTTATTAATAAAGGAACATCCCATAGCCCAACGCCAGTCCTACCACATCCAAAATAGTTTCCTTTGCACCACTTCCCTCCAAGAGGGTGTAGCCCTCTACAGGGTAGCTAGCCTGCGGGCTAGCAAAAAAAAAAATATATAAACTAGAATTCTGGCCACAAAAAAAAAAAAAGGTATTGCCTTCTACGGTCCTCCCATCCATTGGATGGGAATGAAACTCTTGATAAATATTAAAAATAAACTACATTAAAGTTTATATTTTGTGTATTTGTTCACATGACAATGCTAGGTTGCAATGTTCACATGCTTCTGCATTTCCACAGTCAACGCATATATGTGGTATCTCTCTTTCATGCACAAATAAAATAATTCATTGTGTGTCTGTATTAACGCATAATATGTACACCTATATCTTAATAAAACAAATCTAGTTAGTATATAATGCAGGTCTGACATTCGTATGGTATCATCTCGTTCTCATAACATTTTATGCAGTTATCAGAAATGTTACAAGTGTGTAATTCATCATCGTCTGCCTCTATCGATTACAGTCATAATTGTGTTTTCCAATTTATACAATAGATGGCTCCACATATTTTCATGCAATCATGTGTTGCTACCGCATTCACCGTAAATAATTATAATATTGTATATGGTAGTTCCTAAATAAATTAAAATCGATTCAAAATTCTCTTGTAACTATACAATAGTTTTTTAAATAAGTGACAAAAAATGTTCTGTCTACCAAATTTTCGCATATAAGTTCCCATATATAATCCCATATTTTAACTGCTCTAAGCATGAATTGCAAACATCATACTCTCGATCGATATTTAACTCGATCCAAACAGCTGTGACGTACCAGACGTCAGAACAGCTGCATTTTGTTTCCTTCCTGTTCCTCATCCCGGATTCTTTCTCTTGCATTACTTTTGAGCTCTGTCCGTCAGACTTATCTAGTGAAGGGCGTCCAGTGCTACGAGTTTGGCAAGTGAATTTATCCAACCTTGACGGCTATCCAAACGGGTCGTCTTACCTTTGCTTCATTTCATCTCATTTGATCAGGGATTTCACACACAAACACACGTCATTACGGCTTCGTGCCGCAGGTCTCGTGTTGCTCATGACGGACTCTGGCAAAGCTACTGGACCACCTCTAGAATGCAGACACGGAGGTTTACCACCTGTTTTCACAACTCACTCTGCTAGCTCCACGAAGGTGGAGAAGCGGAGAGAGCACAGCGAAAGACGCCGCCGAGCCTCAGAGCGCTCCACTGCCTCAACAGTGTCAAATGCATCCAGTAGGCCACGATCTAGATCGCCACTGAGTCAGCCCAGCTATGCCAGCAAAGCAAAATCTCCTCCTGCTAAGAAGCAACATACCGCTAACGATTCAGAGTTATCTGACATGGACGCCGAAAATTCCACCTCCTCGCGCCGAGCATCAGCAACCAATATCTTGCCAAATCAACAATCTGCATCTGTTTATTGTTTTCTACTTCAGAAATACGATCCTAAGTATTCAAACGAAAAGTTCATCATCCTCCAACTTAGGAAATATTTGCCCAGCCTTCCACTCCAGGAAGTTGTAAAAACGCGAAACGGTTACATATTGAAGTCCACCGAGCCCGATTTCCTCACGACAGTACGCAATAAAGCCTCTTTTGAAATCTTTGGTACAAACTCCATTATTACGTCTCTGTCTTCTTCTCGACGGAAACAGCCACCTCCACCTAGGCGACCTCCAATGCTCTCTGTCGTGATTCGAGGAGTTGATCCCACGTACTCCGATGAGGAAATCCAAGAAGAACTGCAATATGAAGGGCATACCATTAACAAAGCCATTCGGATTCGCAATAACACCGGGCCAACCTACATGGTTAGAATTCTCACATCCAGTCAGGACACTATCGATACCCTTCTCACTCAAGGCGCCCTCATATACAAGCGACGACATAGGGTCGAACCTTCTCGTTCACCTGCACCCTTACCCCTTCGTTGTGAGCGGTGCCAAACCTATAACAGCCACGCAACGGCTGACTGTAAAAATGCATCTGTCTGTGGTTACTGTTCTGGCCCACATCATACGCGCCTTTGCCCTAACATGGAACTCCCGCCTAAGTGTCCCACCTGTCAAGATAGGCACCCCGCCTACAGCTATAAATGCAAAAGCAAACCAAAGCCTGATGAAACGCATCCAGAATTAGTTGCTCCTCTCCGTACCCAGTCTGCATCCACCAACACTGAGAAACATGTTGATGATCCAGTCACGGTAGGCAAACTATTAGAATTTCTTACCCTTGCACTCCAGAATATACATCCTTTTAATCGTCAACACGTTCTTCACCAGCTTACACTTGCAGCCAAATTAACCTTCAACGTCTCTCTATATGCTACATATTCAAATAACTATGTTCATTTTCATACTACACGACATGAAACAACTGTTTAACCTATGTATCATCATGGATCTGTCATTCTTATTCTTAAATATCAGATCTCTTCCTAAAAACAAAGTTCTTTTCCAGACTCTTTTACTTGAAGAGCATATTACAGCCTTCCTTCTGAACGAAACTTTCCTGACTAAGTCTGTCTCCTGCCGCATTCCTAACTATACTTTAATTCGTCATGATAATCCACTACCGGCATTGCGAGCTAACGGCGGAGCTGCTATAGGCTTCCGACACACCATCCCATTCAGGCAACAACAATGTCCCGTTTTACATTTACCAGAGCATGTCATTACCACTCTATATTTTAAAAACATCACGATCACTTTAGCTACGCTCTACATCAGACCAGGCAATCCAATTCCTCTGGATTTCTTCTCACATATCTCCACTACCTATCGCCACTATATAATACTCGCAGACATCAACTTCCATAGTCGCTCCGCTCAAGACTGCACTCGTTTTACAGATTTCATCACAACTCATACTACAGGAGTTATTCTTGATCTTCCAGCTGCCACTCGCCCAATATCGAACACCACACCGGATATTGCAATTACTTCTAATACGCTCAGCACACGTTGCACTATCACCGTCCTTGACTTACTGGGTAGCGATCATGCCCCAATTAAACTGACATATCATACAGGTCTTGCTCATCAACAACACCAACTGCCAGCCCGTCTCTCACCCCGGTACGATAAAGCCGACTGGCCGAGTTACCGCTCTTATCTTTCCACCGCTATTGCATCTTACCAAGCGCCCAATACTTCAGACGAACTCACTACTCAAATTGAGCATATTACCTCTGCTATTCAACAAGCCTCTGCTCTTTACATACCACAAACAGAATCCATACCATACCGTCCAAAATTACCACCACAGTACCTTCCTCTGATCCGTCAGTCACGGCAAGCTTATCGTGAATATCTCCGTACACGAAACCCGGATGCACTTCATCACCACCATCAGCTACAAAGAACTGTTCGAAATTACCTCATAGCATATCGCCAAAGGCAGTGGGTGAAAACCTGCAACCACCTTGCTGACACAACTCATCCCACGGTGTATTGGAAGCGTTTTAACGCTTTGTGTGGTAAGTTCTCGAAAACCACGTATCCTCTTCTTGTCGATGGAAAACCGTTACACTCTGATTTGGACAAAGCAAACGCTTTTGCTGCACACCTTCAAGGCATATTTACACCTCCTGCACAAGTTCATGTCTCCCGTTCTCATCCTGTTACCAGCATAAATACGGACTTACACCACTTTCAGCCAGACGCCAATCATACTCTTCCACCGCACGTTCTAAATGTCCCCGTTCAGTCGGAAGAAATCACAGCTGTGGTTCAGCGTAAGCGAAACACTGCCCCAGGCTTCGATGGAATAACTTACCGGCATATCAAAGAAAGTCCTCTTGCACTACTTCATCTTCTAGCACTTATCTTTACGTTCATTCTTCGCAGTGGCTTCTACCCTACTGACTGGAAAGTTTCAAAATGTCTAATGTTTCCGAAACCTAACAAACCTCCAAGTGCCGTTTCCTCTTACAGACCAATCCAACTAACGTCCACATTCAGCAAAATCTTTGAAAGGATCATCGTTAAAAGATTACATCCCTATTTAAACGATAGACATCTCATTCCTACCCATCAAGCTGGTTTCCGCCCTGGTTACTCTATTAATGATCAGTTGCTCCGTCTCACGACGCTCATCACCAACCATTATAATCTGCTTCAACCATCCTGCCTTCTTCTGTTTGATCTCGAAAAGGCATTCGATAAAGTGTGGCATTTAGCGCTCATTTACAAGCTAGTCAGACTCCGACTTCCTATGACTTATATACGACTGATTTATCATTTTCTTGTTTGCCGTCTTACTTACGTTGCCATAAATTCTGAGCTTTCACATCCCATTTTTCTGCTCTCTGGCGTCCCACAGGGATCTGCTTTATCGCCTCTGTTATATCTACTTTTCGTTGCTGACTTTCCAGACCTACCACGCACTGTCCATCTGTTTCAATACGCCGACGATACGGCATTTCTTGCTCTCTGCCGCACCATTCCGCAAATCAATATCGCACTTCAGGAAGCTATCAATCGTTTTACACACTGGTGCCGAACATGGAACTTAACAATTAATGCTGGTAAAACGCAAGCGATAGTTTTCATCCCGCCTCGTAAACGCACAAAAGTACATCGTAATCCAACACTCCTTTCATTACATGTCAATGATATACCACTGCACCCTAGCAAAACTGTCACTTATCTTGGCCTAATTTTCGACCATCATCTCACTTGGACCCCTCACCTCAACTCTGTTAAAACTAAGGCTTATAATAGACTAAATCTACTCAAGAGACTAACTGGAACTACTTGGGGTCTCTCTTCCCGGCTTGTTCTCAATACTTATAAAGTTTTCCTTCGGCCAGTACTTACTTACGGTTTTCCAGCCTGGATGTCCGCACCAACATCCTATTATAACAAGCTTGCAGTACTTGAGCGCCATGCTTTTCGCCTTGCCCATCGTATTTCATTACCTAGTCCCACCCGTGATCTATACTCTCTCATTACATTTCCTATTCTTAAATTTCACTTAGAAACTTTACGCAGTAACTTTCTCACTGATCGCTACTCCCGTCACCACCCACTGCTTCTCGACACTATGCACTACCTTTCACTGCACCCGTGCAGGCCTCGTTACTACTATACCCCTTTGCACCTTCTTTTCACGCTCTACTGCTACACTTTACCCCCTAATCATCTTGACCTGGAACTCCTGGATGAATATCGTATTCATGCTCATCTCTCTCACATATTTCCTTCATATACTGCACAGTGATCTTCCTTTGTGACTAACAGGGCTCCCTCTGTCTTCATCAGCCTAGCGTCGCCCCTAGGCAGAAGATAACAGCATTTGTTCATTTAACTTTTCCCACGTGTTGTGACGTGCTTGCACTTCATTCCATCCTCCATGCCCATCTCATCTATCAATACATATAACTATCATACTTCATCGTCTGTGTTATGTATCTAGTACTATAAGTTTTTTTCTTTTCTTTTGCTAATTTTCTTAACGTACCTTCAATATGTTTTCTTGTTTTGTTGTTATATGTTTATATTATTACCTTTTCCTCTACCTGTATGTATGATTATGATCGCAAAGATCATAATGTCCGTTTATACTCATATGTATATTATACTTTTAATAAATGATGCAATAAAATAATATAACTGTAGAAAATGTAACCTATACATCCCTTAGATCCTCTCCCAATATACGGCTTCCACCCTTTGCCTCAATATCCCATTCCTAAAAGAGGGCGTACCCCTCTAAGAGGTTGCTAGCTTCCGAGCTAGCTTAAAAAAAAAAAAAAAAAAAAAAAACATGAATTGCGAACATACTTTTCCAGAGGTTTGCCTCTGAAGCGCCACCTACCTAGAACGGTGACGATTTTTTGAAAAAACCTTCCCACTCCTATTCCTGGGCTTTTCTCCGCGTTTTTTCAGGACACTGTTCATCAGACTTATCTCAGCCAAGGGTGTACAGTGTCACTGCATCAATAGGAGAACTGTCTTACCTGGACTACTATCCAAACGGGTAGTCCAACCTTGCTATCATATCATCACATTACATTACATCTCATCATATTCACACTATCGTATTGTCTTCGTTTTCTGGGCATTAGCCCACTGGATAGATCTCACTATGGCGGACTCTTTCACGAAACCTGGCAAACGAACAAACGGTCGACATCAAAATTTACCTTCTGTTGTTGATGGACCATCCGTTTGTCCCACGAAGGTGGGGCCACGGAAGGGACCATCAAAATCACAACAAAGCACTTCAGGCTCTCGTCAACGGAGAGACTCTCAAACTTCTGGCACATCCGTTGCATCTTCTGCTTCAGTTCGATCCAGGTCACCTCAATCCAAGAGTAGTTATGCCGCCCGAGTCCAAGACTCTCCTCCAAAGAAAAAGCATCACACGGAATACTCTGATAATGACGCCATGGATACGGGAAACGCACCAGCAGCTTCTACTCTTCCAACTGTTCCAACAACATTTTCCATCCTTCTTCGTAATTATGATCCCAAGTTCTCAAATGAGAAATTTGTTGCTCTTCAGCTCAGGAAATACCTTCCACGTGCTTCCATCAAGGAAATCGTGCACACCAGAAACGGCTACATCCTTAAAACATCTGATCCTGATCTATATAACACGATCCGGAACAAAGTTCCTATCGATACCTTCGGGGCACAAGCCGAAATCACTCATCTTAACACTTCGACTCGAAAGCAGCCCCCTCCACCTCGGAGGCCGTCCCAACTTTCTGTTGTCATCCGCGGAGTCGACCCGTCTTACACGGACGAGGAAGTTCACGATGAACTCAAACTGGATGGTTTCACCATTTCCAAAGTTCTTAGAATCCGCAATGACCGTGGGCCAACTTTCATGGTTCGCATTCTTACCCCCCATCAGGAGACAATAGACGACCTGCTTGCTCATGGAGCTTACATATACAATCGGAAACATAGAGTTGAACCATCACGTTCAATGGCACCATTATCAGTACGTTGCGAACGTTGTCAGGCATATAACACCCATAGTACAGCTGAATGTAAGAATGATTTCAAATGTGGCTACTGTGCAGGACCACATTCTACACGCCTATGTACTAATTTGCATCAGCCGGCAAAATGCGCTACATGTCCAGACAACCACCCTACATATAGTTACAAATGTAAAGCGAAACCGGAACCAACGCCGCAACATCCTGAATTGGTTGTCCCATTACGTGTAACGTCCATTACTCCCCCCACCACGCCTACAGTAGATACTCCAGTTACCGTAAATCAACTTCTCACCTTTCTCACTCTTGCACTACAGAATATCCACCCTTTCATCCGTCCACACATTTTACAGCAAATCACACTTGCAGCCAAGGCAACATTTCACATTCACTTCACCGCAACATATTCTGGGACTTCAGTACATTTCCATGCATCTCCAACAACTCCAACCAGTTAAATTTTCATCATGGCACTTAACTTTCTATATTTGAACATCAGATCCTTTTCAAAGAACAAACTACTGTTTGAAACTCTGTTACTAGAGGAGCATATCACAGTTTTTCTCCTCAATGAAACATTTCTAACCAAATCAACTTCATGTCGCCTACCGGGATATACAATTCTACGCGCTGACAATCTCCTGCCTGCACAGCGAGCTAATGGGGGTGTAGCGATTGGATTTTCTCCTCATTTGCCTTATCGCCAGTTCTACTGTGCTCTTACTCCGTTACCCGAATACATCATTACCACTGTGTATTTCAAATCTATAATCATTACTGTTGCTACTATCTACATCCGGCCTGGGCATCCTCTTCCACTACAATTTGTACAGCACATTTCAAACTCCTATCGCCATTACATCATCATGGCAGATTTCAATATGCATAGTCGCTCCGATCTCGATCGTACCAATTTTGCAGCTTTTATCACCACACGCACTACTGGAACTATTCATCAGTTGCCCAAACCTACTCGCCCAGAGTCACATACCACACCTGACATTGTTATAACATCTAGCAATCTCCTAACCCATAGCAGCATTGCAGTACTTGATACACTAGGTAGTGATCACGCTCCTGTTAAACTCACCATAAACTTCCATTCTTCTGCATCATCTCGCTCGCAACTGCCTTCCCGTACCTGTTTTCGATTTGATAAAGCCAACTGGATCAGCTATCGCTCTTACCTCGCTCAACGCACCGAACACCTGTCATCCCCCACTACAGAAGACGATCTATACACCACAGTTGATACACTTACTCAAACCATACAGGAAGCTAGCACTCTCTTCATTCCCACTAGCAAAAATATACCATATCTACCTCGCCTGCCCCCACATTATCTGACTATGATCTCACGCTCTCGTCAACTCTATCGAGATTACATTCACACCAGAAATCCTGAAGCCCTACTCCATCATCACCAATTGCAAAGAACTGTGCGCAACTACATCCAGGCATATAAACTTCGTTGTTGGGTTAAAACCTGCAATACCCTGTCTACCACCAGTCATCCTACTAAATTCTGGAAAAAGTTTAACGCTTTGTGCGGCAAATTCACAAAAACACCATACCCAATTCTGATCGGCAATTCTGCTGCTCAAACAGATACGGAGAAGGCAAATGCTTTCGCAGACCATCTGCAGAACATCTTCACTCCACCGCCCCCTGGAACTACACCCCATGTTGCAGACAGTGCTGACACCTCTGCATTCTTGCAACCCAACACCATGCATGAACTTAGTGTAAACCAAGCTATTACTTCATCTATCACTGTTGAAGAGGTCACAAACACTATCAAATGTAAACGAAACACAGCGCCTGGCTTTGATAATATTACCTATCGCCAGATCAGAGAGTGTCCACCTACAATACTCATCCTCATTGCCAATATCTTTACCTTCGTATTGCGTACAGGATACTTTCCTCTACCCTGGAAAACATCTAAAACTCTTATGTTTCCAAAGCCACATAAGCCCCCTCATGAGATCTCCTCTTACAGGCCAATCCAGCTCACAAGCACATTTAGCAAAATTCTCGAACGCATTCTCGTTAAACGGCTTCATACTTACCTCAACACCAGAAATATTATTCCTCTCGCTCAAGCAGGCTTCCGTCCTTGTTTCTCCATCAACGATCAACTCTTACGTCTCACAACCCTTATCACTACGCATTATAATAGAGTGAAACCATCATGTTTAGTCCTATTCGATCTTGAGAAAGCTTTCGATAAAGTGTGGCATCTCGGTCTTATTTATAAACTGATCAGGCTCCAACTTCCTCCAGCATACATACGACTTATCTTCAACTTCCTCTCCGGTCGTATCACCTATGTTGCCATTAACGAACATTTGTCTCATCCCATCTTTTTACTGTCAGGAGTTCCACAGGGTTCTACCCTTTCACCTTTGTTATACATTCTGTTTGTTGCTGACATGCCACACCTCCCTGACAACATTTATTCTTTCCAGTATGCAGATGATACTGCTTTTCTTGCTCTAGGAACATCCATCCAGCATATCAATAGGATCTTACAAACAGCCATCTCTGACTTCTGCCTTTGGTGCCGCCACTGGAAACTCACCATCAATGCTACAAAAACGCAGGCTATCATCTTCATTCCACCAAAGAAAACAAGCAAAGTCCGCAGAAATCGACGTTGTCTATCTCTCCACGTAGACCAGGTTCCTCTGCAAGCTACAAAAGCAGTCACATACTTAGGCATTACGTTTGATACACACCTCACCTGGATGCAACACCTTAAAACAATTTCAACAAAAGCTTACAATCGTCTCAACCTGCTTAAACGTCTCGCAGGAACCACCTGGGGTCTCAAATCAAACACAGTCTTGAACACCTACAAAGTCTTTCTTCGCCCTACTCTCACCTATGGTTTCACAGCTTGGATTGCCGCATCAGAAAAATTCTACCACAAACTTCTTATTCTCGAACGCCATGCCTTCCGAATTGCTTATCGCATCACATTACCTAGCCCCACACGAGAATTATATCAGCGCATTACTTTTCCCGCCCTGCAGTACCATCTCGAATCCCTTCGACTCTCATACATACGTCGCCGATTTCAAATCCACCATCCACTACTTTTCGACACAATGCACTATTTAGCACTGCATTCTACACCTACCCGTTATCTTCACACTCCATTATCTCTTTTGTTTACGTTATACCATTACACTCTTCCTCCTGATGATCCCTCACTCTTGCTTCTGAATGATCACGTCACTCATGCTCATTTACCTCTCATTTTTCCATCATTTCATGCACAGTAAATTTCTCATACTAACTTGGGTTCATCATGTCTCTCATTATAGCCTAGAGTCCCCCTAGGCAAGAAGATAACTGCATTCGTCCGCTAACATTTTCCTATGTGTTGTCCTGTGATTGCACCTCATCTCATACTTCATCCTCATCAATTATATAAATATAATATTACATTACTATCACTTATCTGCTATTCTCCTTATCGTGTTTATTGTATATTATTTAGTGTTCCTCATTTAATATTTTGTAAATCACTGTTCATCTACTTTCATAACACCTATGTATGTATGTTTTATGTTAAATAGATGTATTTATGTTTATCTCTCCACCTAATGTTAAGGAACGCAAAGTTTCTTATGACCATTACTGCTATGAAATAAATAAATAAAGCACTTAGACCAACCACCGCCCTAAAAACCAACAATCCTTCCAAATCACTTCCCTAAAAGAGGGCGTAACCCTCTCAGAGGTAGCTAGCCTTAGCTAGCAATGTAAAAAAAAAAAAAAAAAAAGCATGAATTGCATCGCCTCCATAGCCAAGTCAAAGAGCACCCACCTCATAGGCTGGATGAAGGTTTATATTCTGTGTAACTTTTCAGATACTAATAGAAAATTGTAATGTACACACGTCTCTGTTTTTCCACAGTCAACGCCAATATATGGGGTTTCTCTTTCATGCCTAAAATAAAATAAATCAATCTGTGTCTATATTAATGCGTAATATGTACCTCTATATCTTAATAAAACATAAATCTAATTACTATATAATGCAAGTCTGACAATCACGTGGTATCATGTCATTCTCATAACATTTTATATTGTCGCAAACGAAGATACTACGTAGATCCTTCATCCCTATTTGTATCAATAGTTGATAACACAATACAATACATATATTCCAAATACTTGCACTACACCACGCATATACATAATTGCCCATTCAAAACTTTCAACAATTTCTAATTGTACAATTATTTTCGTGTAAGTGCGTTGAATACTAAAAATCAACAGTTTTCATAATTTCGTCTACGCAAATATATAATCTGCAGAGTTGTATGCTAATCAATGTGTTCCGTATTAGTACATGATCTATACCAATATAAATATACCATTCCAGCACTAAAAGTACAATTCGTCTAAATTTTAAATAACTAGTCAATAACATTAAGATATATATAATTATATACATTGTAAATAATTCAATCGATAATATTCTAATTTCGTAAGTTGTATTTATAAATAAGTCCCTAAGTATAAAAAATACTATATTCCAATAATTCAAATCTATTCAAAACTGTTTTAACATAATGGCAGCAACATCCTCTCCGGTAAATGTAAAACAATAACATCAGTAAATACAAGTCTTTGCCTATGTCTTATGCCTTCAAAATTGTTGATTCATGCTTTCAATAGTACACCAATACTAAAATATGGGTTTCTCTTAAAAATATTACCCGTTGTATTCATTAATATATTATTTCCTAAAATAATAAAACTTTCCCAAACATTCTACATGTCATCTTCCCTATGCATCATGCTGGTCTCATTCCATAATAATTTTGTTATCTCCTAAGCTCATTCTAAAATAGCTTAAAACCCTATCTGTAATGTTATACATTAGCAGTTAAAATTGCCTCATACTTTACAAACAAAAAATATTAAATATTTTTACATACATAAAGCATTTTATACCCATTTCAATAGTTGCAAATACGTCAATTATCTGTCAAATGTATTTGCTGTTGCTTCAAATTAAATCAGTTCCACACGTAAAAATCAATCACCATATAAAGCTTCCCAACTTTTATCAAATATTATAAGGAATATATATTCTTATAATTCAATACATGGTAAATAAAAACAATATAATTATCTCTGGTACTTGTTAATTCTATAATAGCAGCTACATATATACTCTAGTTCGCAGTAAATACAATATACTTAAATATTATGCTCCATACCGTAATCCAATTTAAAATATTTTCAAGCTATTATTTATCTAATTCTTTCAAATGGAAATCGTAATGCCAATTAGCATAAAAACAATCTTCAGCATTTCCTCAATATGTGCAACATTCATCAATGCAAACCAATACTAAACAATTCCCAAGCAACGTGTAAATTGTAATACTCCGCCCATTCCAAATCCATCATGTGCCGTTCCGCACATTCAATACGTTAACGCAAACCAATACTAAAACTGCACCCGAATATAATCTTAAATACATCTATACAAATAAAATATAAGTTTGTTCTATTTTATAGCAATTCAATATACTTCTACAAACCATATTATTAAATAAAAATCCTAAATAAATAATAAACAACCCTACAGAGTGCATACGTATCCAGTTAAACCTAATTTAATAACCTCATTACAAACTAATATATTACGCTTAAATGGTGCTTCAATTCAATAAACAATAATAGCTTTCTCTATTTATTTTATTCTCTTCTCTTTCTTGTACATCTAAATCTCATGTAATTCACCTTAAGTCTCCCCCTTCATTCTGTATCAGTCTCCCATATAACGTGGCTGTTAAATAAAGTTGTAATTATTGCCAATAGATGGCAGCACAGTTGTACATATCGTAGTACTGTGGGGTTCCGCTTTCTTTATCAAATTGTCTCGTTATCTATTATTATTATTTCAATTTTATAATAATTAAGTACATGCTAAAACAAAAAATAATATAAATTAATCACATAATGCAATAATATATTAAACTATGCAACTTCGCCCAGCCAAATGCAAGCAAAACGCGCGCATTCGCATTTCAGAGTCCTACTATGGAGGAACCTCTGTTCAACAATCACGCAACGCCGCCATATTGGAAAAACAAATCCGTCCTTCAAAACCACAATCGGCAACGCTCAATTCTTCATACGTAAGTATATACATATAATAAGTATTATAGGTTAATTAATATTGATCATTTCCAATTATATAAATAAAAGAATGTGCAAGGTAAAGTCATAATTAATCTAGTAGAAATTAAAGTGTAATTCATAATTAGGGCTTGGTCTCATTACGTAAAAATTATATTATAGGTAACTATACGTAGTCTAATCACTGTAGAGCTCCTCCCTGGCTAATCGGTTAACATACGCAACTTTGGCGTGGTCAACCCGGGTTCTATTCCCGGCGGAAACTCATGTGGTTCAGATTCCACGTTAATCAGTATGTCCACGTCTCATATAACCTCGCTGCTAAAAGGGACGCTAAACTAAACTCAACAACAATCTAATCATTGTACATAAAAAACACTCAATAGCTTACATACAAATTATCGAAAATCTAATTACTTTTCGCTGCACCACTACAAATCATCCCTAAAAGAAAAATTTACCTATTTAGGGAAAAAATCACTGTAATTATTCTCGTTACAAACAACACTAGGATATGGACATAAATTATATACAACTACAACAACAAACAACCAGAAAATAGCCAGCAAAATAGCGGCCGTATCATCAAAGGTAAGTAAACTTTCTCTTCTTACTTAAGTCACAATAATAATAAATATACAAAGTGTGCCGGTATCTATAAATAAAAATCCCATTAGCGTCCACGGCTACCAAGCGGCAATATAAAAAGCGGGTAGTAAAAGTATAAAAAGAAAATCACAACATAACCAGACAGTAATGGCGCCAGCGCAAAGGTTACACATACGTAATAAATATACAAAGCGAGCGGTAAAAGTATAAAGGGAACTCGCACTACGGTCAGACAGTAAGTGCGCCAGCGGAAAAATCACACATACGTAATAAGCTATACAAAACAAGCTGTAAAAGTATAAAAGGAAGTCGTAATTAATTCCAACAATAATGGCTACAGCAAAAAATCACACATACGTAATAAAATATATAAAGCAGTCGGTAAAAGTATAAAGGAAACTCGCACTACGGCTAGACAGTAATGGCGCCAGCGAAAAAGATCACAGAAACACGTAATTAAAATATACACAGCGGCGGCAAGCCTCTCCTGTGTAGATGTTTGTCAGATTCTACTATCTTGGTGTCAGCAATCATCTCCAAAATGTTGTCGATGTTGTTTTGAAACACCCTATAGGGTTTATTTAAAAACACACTTTCATAAGAAAAGATTGCATCAGACGTGGACTTATTGATTGATTAGATAGAAGTTTAACATCACTTTTCAACATCAAGGCTATATGAGACGGCACCTACTGTTTGACAGTTTCGATAATAAGCTCGAGTAAGAGTCGAGGAAATTTATTTAAAGTAAACATTCAAAACTCAAGTCTAGCTCGATAATTCGAGGGCAAGTCAAAAATTATCTACACTTTTCATTCTACAGTTTATTTACATGAAGCTAGGGTTATACTATGCACATCATTTTTCTACGTAATCTCCCTCCTTATCAATACACTTGACCCAACGGTCAACGAGCTTACGTATTCCTTCCAAATAAAAGGTTTTCGGTTGGTCGAGAAGCCACTTTTGTACCGCATTTTGCACGTCTAAATCTGAGGCAAATCGGCGACCACGCAAAGCATCCTTGAGTAGCCCAAACAAGTTAAAGTCAGATGGAGTTAGGTCTGGGCTATATGGAGGGTGTTCCAATAACTCAAAGTTCAGCTTGTTGATGGTTTCAATAGTGTGATAAGCAGTGTGTGGCCGTGCATTGTCATGCAACAACAAAACTTTCTTTGACAACAAACATCGGCGTTTGTTGCGAATTGCCGGCTTCAGGTTCTTTTCCAACATTTCAATATAACTCACACTGTTGATCGTCTTTCCCTTTTCCATGAACTCTGCCATTATGAGCCCCTGCGAGTCCTAAAAACGTAACGTTTCCTGCGGATGGCTCAGTCTTGAATTTTTTCTTCGTCGCAGATCCAGAGTGTTTCCACTGCATACTCTGGCGCTTTGATTCTGGCTCATAGTGATGTACCCATGTTTCATCGCCGGTGACTATTCTGCTTAAAAAATGCATCACCTTCGTTGTTGAAGCGAGTGAGTAAGCGTTGACAGACCCTAACACGAGTGAGCTTGTGTTCTGCAGTAAGCTTTCTTGGTACCCAATATGGACAGACTTTATGAATACCGAGCTCGTCGTGGATGATTTGATGGGCAGAGCCATGACTGATGTTCAAAACAGCTGCTACCTCATCGATAGTGATTTGCCTATTCGCCAGAGCCATCTCTCGAGCTAGCAGAATGTTGTTGTCATTAGTGGAGGTTGATGGCCATCCTGCTCGCTCTTCATGCGTTACACGTGTTCGATCACTTTTAAACTTCTCGAGCCAAAAGAAAAAAAAGAAAAGAAAAGAAAAAAATTTTTTACGTGATAGTGCACTTCTCCCATATTGCGATGATAGTCTGCGATGAATGTCTGACTGTTTGACACCCTCCGACCAGAGGAATCGGATCACTGCTCGTTGTTCCTCTTTGGTGCAAACTTCTAATGAAGCAGCCATGATATATCTGCAACAGAAGGAAGAAAAATGGAAGAATTAAGATCACACTTTCACAGCATTGTCACAACAGTATAACAATAAAATATGCGAGGACAGAAGACAAAGTGCGCAATGTAAGAAAAGTTATGACAAAAGTGTAGATAATTTTTGAGTCACCCTCGTATTGTAGCAATTGCGCTAAAACAACATCAATAAATGTATTCATGTTAAAATAAAATGCTTAAAGATTTATTTGACATTTATTTCGCATGCCTACATTTTTTTACTGCTTGATACACACCTTTTAAAAATACACTAAACTCAGAAGGAACTGGAATTTGCAATATGAGTGTAGGTGGGAAAGTGTTAATATGGGATACACACATAAACTACTTGACCATTTAGGGTTATGCGTGAACCTTTAGGGTTGATGTCATTCCTAACCACATTTGTTCTTACAGAGAATCAAACCTCGTTACTTCCACACGGTTAGTGTACGTGCCTTAGACACAAAAGTCCGGATTCGATTCCCGGGTGGAAGCTCATGTGGTTCGAATCCCACGTTAAGTTGTAGGTCTATGTCTCTTATACCTCGATATTGAACGACACACTAACCCCATAGTCAACCGACCAACCAAACCGTTACTTCCATGCTAAGGACGATGAAAGTCAGCACTAAACAAGATTGAGTTCGTTTGGAAGGTGTGTTTTCTGTTATAAAAGCCTCATTCGGCTGTGTCGGAAATTTTATTACTAAGAAAATGATAATGATGATGAAGAATCACATAGGTAATCTACATCAGTTTATGTTTTCACTGACTTTGTCTTCATTTACTCCATATCCTTTCTGGAGTGATAACTCCTTTTGCTTTATTCGAAGTTTTCGTTGTTTGGGTTAAATATTTGAGCAGTAGATAATATCAGGGTAAGTTTTCGGGTCTCATACTTTCTTCAAGCTTATTGATTCATTGATTTATGTGTTTATTATGTCCTCTGTCAGCACAGAAGCTATATGAGACGAAATCTATGGCATACGGAATCGTCGCCAAATTCCCTTCCTTTCCAATAGGTTTTATAGGGACAATAAGATTTTATTTACAATAACCGAATCTACTTCAAGACATGAATATTCAAACTTTGTCCGAAGACAATTTGAATCAGTAATTAGAAAAAAAAGTGCTCGTTTTGGTTATTTTGTTTTGTTTATTGTACACTTAAGTTTATTCTTCAGTAGCATGCTTTCAACAATTAAACTCCCTCAATAATGAAAGAGGGCGCCCATTAGGGGGACAAGGTGGGGCGCTCGCCCCCTAAGAGAAAATCGTACTTCGGAATATCGAAAGCCCAATAGAATTTTTACATTAGTTATAGCAAAATTTGAAACTATATTTGAAACCTTGCTTATATTTGCCCCCCCTGGAAACCACAACATGGGTGCCCTTGGCAATGAAAGATGTAAAATATTACAAAAGTGCACAGATCATTCTCTAATTACACAGCCACACACACACACACACACACAGTTCTGTGCAGCGGACCCCGAAGTTAATTTGGATTCTGTGTAGAATCCAAATTTAGAAAACCCAGGACGATTGACCGTTTTAATTTTGTTTTATGGGCAAGAAACGTGCATCTTCCCTATCCAAAATTGCTCAAGGTTTTTTCCTTTTAAAAAAATGATACCGTCAATCGTTGTGGGGTTTCGAAATTTGGATTTTGTGTAACAAAATACATCGAATCCATACCCTGGAATCCGTTTCATAGAACTTTTATTTATTTTATTTATTTATTTTTGTGCATGTGTGGCAGTGGTATTGATTCAACTTGTCTTTGGACAAAGTTTGAATATTCACCTCTTGAAGCTAATTCAATTATTGTGAATATTGTTGTTTCCTATAAAAAATACATGCTGCCACCTGTTGGTGACAAGCGCTAATTTAAATTCTCCTAAAATTTAAATTTGCACCACTATAGCGGGTTTGATGTTCTTCTACAGAAATATCGTGCACCAAAGGTGCGAACAGTAGCAACAATTTTATTTTAACTTTAATTTTAAAACTATAGCACCGAGCCTACCTCAGTTTATTCCTTTCTGTCACTTTAGTCTGAACCTAATTTTTATCACATTATTTCTAAGGTAGGTGCAGGTAAATACGTCAGTTAAGGGTGTTGGATTTTTTATGGCCTTAATTTTCATGAAACACAAAGAATAAGACATGTGCGTTGCAGAGTAGCCTTTTCCGAATGTAGAAGAAAATGTGGCAATGATTCGACTCACTTCTATTTTGTACCCAAGGTAAAAGAAAAAAAGTGGTACAAAGTGGTGTATTTACCAACACGTGTAGATAATTATGCCAAGTCTTGGATACTACTAGAAACATGTTATAAATTTTGCAACTCCTTACATCGTCTGTATTATACGAAATCAAATATTACTACACAACATGGCTCAAGCAAAAAATTGAATAACCAAATTGCAAGATGAAGATGAAAAGATGAAATGTAAAAAATATTATCTCCAAAGCTGAAATGAAGTTCCAAACTGAAAAGTTTTAGTCCACAAGAAGATAAACAAACAGTGCCACTGTACTGTGACTTAAAAAAGAACTATACCGATATTACATGGAACATTTGGGACAAATGAAAACATCTTTGTCTTCTACAGTCAGTCCTGCACAAGCCCTGGCATATTTCGCTGCACCATGCTTGGTATTGATTTAGTAGCCATGGAATCACAAACACTGAAATTATTACACTTACAAACCAAAGTGTTCCTAGACAGACACGAAATAAGGCGTACTTTGCTGTAAACAATCGGTAACAATCGGTAATCTGAGTGAGCACAGTACTGATAACAGATTCTTACTTCTGTTGAAATAATAACGTCTTTCCACGGACCTTCCCGAAGCAAATAACACTACACGGCGTGGCGGTCTCAGCGCTGATTCCCAGAGTATTCGTCAAATCGGACTTATCCAAGACCGTGGCACATATTGAAGGCGCATTTTAGGGGATTTCGTCGGATATGTCCCAGCACTGAACACTTGGCGTATTTAGCTGCACTGGCTTATATACCTGCAGTTAACTTATTTTTCCTTTAGTCATCTTTGTTCTACTTATTTATCTTGTCCAAACGACAGGGACACCGAGGAGAGTTAAAAGAAAACGCACATACTATGCAGTGAGATTCGAGCCCACGATGAATTGCATCTCGTAATTACAGAAGAAGTGGGGAGATTCTGTGAAGAACGATATGCTGCAGTGTAATGTCACAGTGGATACAACGCAAACGGAAACAGGTGGAAGGCAGTGATCCGAAAAGCCGACCCCAGCTAGCTGGGAAAAAGGTTTAGAAGAAGAAGAAGAATTATGTAGTAAATTTGTAATTGTGTTCATAAAAAAAAAAAAAAAAAAAAAAAAAGATGCGGCATATATTAAATACAATCCGTACTATTTTATTTAAAAGTATTATCATTTTCCATGCTGTAATCATATTTTATTGAAAACGTGTGTAGACAAATAGTTTAATTTGCTTACAAAATTACAAGTATGAAGTGAATTAATTTCTATTAGGCAAGGTTTGTTGTGGTAATGCATAGGCAAGCTAAAGGCGGATCTGGAACTTCCTTGTGAAGCGTGCAGCTCTGGGAATAGATTGTTTATTATATATACGTACCCTATATATACGTACCTTGAGGGGGGGGGGGGGCACGTATCCCCTTTTGGATCTGTCGCTTCGCCAAAGAAGGTTCATATCTCTTCATTCTTGCACAAAAGGATGGAAGGTTGGAAAGAACGCAAAATATTATCAGATGTAACAGTTGGAGATATTAGTTGATTTGTACTAACTATAGACTGAGGGCAAATTATTGGTCTGTACAGGGTGTTTCAAAACAATACCGACAACGTTTGGGAGGTAGCTCCTGATACCAAGATAAGACAAAAAGTAGGCTATAAACCAACCTGGGTGCTCAAATGCTTTCTATTGGAGTTATAGGCTACCGAAAACATGAAAAAATGAACTTTAAAGGTCCATAGCTAAAAATTATGGGACTTACCGTAGTCGGGTCAAGACTTCACTTAGGAACTAATATGTACGCTATCCAAAAATACATATTTCAGAATCTAAGGTACTCACGCAACAATTTTTATAGAGGGAGTTTGGCTACGGGCATATAATTTCAAGTATTCTCAAACTACCTCTATAAAAATTGTAACGGAAATACCGCAGGATTCTGAAACAAGTATATTTGAATAGGGCACATACTAGTTCCTAAGTGAAGTCTTGATCCGACTACGGTAGGTCCCATAGTTTTGGAGCTATGGACCTTTAAAGTTCTTTTTTTCATGTTTTCGGCAGCCTGTAACTCCGAAAGGAAGTATTTGTGCACCCAGGTTGGTCTACACTTTTTGCCTTATCTTGGTGTAAGGAATCACTTCACAAACGTTGTCATTGTTTTGAAACACCCTGTATATTGACAAAAAGCTTTTGTTGTCTTGTCCTAAACACATACAAGAGGGACGTGCGCTTCTTTCTGGATTTGTCGTTGGGCTACGGATAGTTTCTCTCTCTTCATTTTTGGCCAAAAGAATGGAATTTACGGAAAGGCCGCAAAATATTACCCACACTAACGCTTGGAAATATTAGCTAGTTTGTACTAACTATAGACTAAGAGCAGATTAATATTTAACATAAAAGTTCAGAATTTATGGTAACTTTTGTTACCATGGCATAGTGTTGTGTTTGACTGCTTATTTAGGCCCTATAAAGGTATTTAAGCCAGTTTATATATATATATATATATATATATATATATATATATATATATATATATATATATATATATATATATAGATAGATAGATAGATAGATAGATAGATAGATAATTGATCAAGTCAAGCATGGACCAAAGAACATCCTAGATACGTTTTGGAACCGGATGGTCAACTTGGCGGCGGCAAGTGGGGGTAAAGGGGCGTGACATTTTTTCCTTAAGGTAAATTTCAAATCTTTTTCACCAGAGGCGTCATTTAGGGGGCAAGGAGGGGCAATTGCCCCCCTTGAGTTTGAGATTTATATAGATTTTATCAATAGAATAGTAGTAAGTCAGTGAAAAACGAGAAAATTTAATTATATCAAGGGGTCTTTCCCCCCAAGCCAAATCTGAAATGACGCTACTGTTTTTCACGCGATTTTTTTTTTTATTACAGGATATCAGGTTTAAGTTTTGCACAGGCATTGTGTGCATAACAACGTATTTTTAAAGAGAGTTTCAGATTTCTACGTGAACCGGGGCCGGGCCAGAAGGGGCTCAAAAGTTTTTATTTTTTTTTTTCGAAAGAACTCCTGGTTTTCCTCCATTTCCCCGTTCCTGGTGTATAATACGGATAAGCGAGTGGTATCGTTAGAAAGGATGCTCTATTCTGAAGAAAACGGGGTATGAACCATAATCCTACGATAAATAGAAAGGAAACAGTAGTTGTTTGACTGAAAGTCTAAAATTTGCCCCAAAAAGTGGAAATTCCAAAAGGACTATCTCAAATCGTGTTCGAGAGGTGAATCCAAAAGGGGGCGCACCCCCTCTTTTTGTATTATTTCAACGAGACGAGAGCATAAAAGTACTTTTGCATTCGCCACTGAAACAAGATTTGAGATAGAAGTTAGTAACTCTTCCTCACGTTATTTTTTTTTTATTTTTCCAATTCTTTCACATTTATATTTCTTTGAGTCTGAGTTTCTCTTCTTTCATTGGTCTTTTTGTTGGCAGCGATGAAAATGTTCTCTTCTCAGTCTGCTTGCCACACTTTGCAAAGCAAAGCACGCCAACCGAATTTCTCGTTCTATTTGCTGAGAACAGTTGAACAGGCGACAAACGCTCGAGCTCTCTCGTGTCATTCCACTGAGAAGAAAGTCTCTGCAACGACTTCTTTTCTCTTCCGCCTCAGACAGACACAGAACCACTTCCAAAGTGTTGTCAGCGCCCAGCACCTGCCTCGTAATAATGAAGAAAGAGAAAAGAAATATATGAGAAAACTTTCGAATTTTAATTTTCTTTTCTTGGTAAAGCTACGTGATTATTACTTGTGTTTTTTGTTTGTTTATTTAAAGGCATTTCTCATATAGCTTCTAGAGATAATTTAGGATGAAAATATTCTTTAAATAATAATAATTTTTGATTGTTGTCTTCTTATACAGTAGAACCCCTCTAATCCGTCATCCTTGGGACTGGGGGTATGGTCGAAAAGAAGAATAGGTCGGATTATCAGAAAATACAGAAAATAACGAATTTACAGTAAAATAAACAATCTCTGAATTCAAAAATGATTGTATTGTTCTCTACAGTGAAAACAAACGAACAGTAAACACTAGAAACTGCACAGTACAGTACAGAAAACACGCACAACGAAATAAACGATACAAAAGATGACGAAGCACTAAGTACCCGGCTATTTGAGGCGATCGCAGAGCGTATTTATTGCTCATGCGTACGCTTGAAATACGCTGACCATGTATTTAAATGTAGATGGCTAATCACAAACGCGAAAGCAATAAAAACGCAGAGAAAACGTCGGCTCGAGCGTATTTGGTGCATTTCGGAACAATAGACCGCCTGCTGTTTAAAAGATGTCAAAAGGAAGGACAAAAAGGAAAGACGTGTTGCCAGACAAGGGGGTTTTAGCAAGAAACAGCTGCTTGGAAGATGCTTTGTGCAGAGTATTGGAACTCTGCTAGTATAGACCTGGACCTGGCAAAAAAAAAAAAAAAAAAAAAAAAAGGAAATCCTGACTGGCTCACAGTATGATTTACAACTCTGGTGAAAGTAAAATTGCTGAATAGCCACCTTGGCCGCGTTCGCTACAGGGGGTAACGCTTTCTCAAGCGGTAACAGCAAGTAAACAACAATGCCGCGACGGCAGTAAACGATAATTTACCTCGTGAGTCACCGACGAGTCGGGACAAGTTCGGCTCGGGCACGGTCGGATCAATCGGAGCGGTAGACCTGCTGCGGGCGGATGAGAGTAATTCTTTTGTATAAATCCTCTCCTTCCAAAGAGGAGAGCTTGCACATAAAACGCAAGAGTACAAACTATAAGCCTTGGATTTTATTAGTAACAGAATTTGACTCATTAATAATAATAATAATAATAATAATAATAATAATAATAATAATAATAATAATAATAATAATAATAATAATAACAATAATAAAGCAATTGACATGTGATAATGAGAAAAATGTTCTCTTATTGCCGCATATTATCCTTCTTGATAACCAATGATCTCCCACCAACTTATGGTTCCTGACTGCAGGGGCGCACCCTCGGGGGCCCATCGGGTCCGTACCCCCAAACTATGTCTGACTAGTGAGTCAAAAAAATCTAGTGCACAGTGCAGTATGAATATATAGTCACATCTTTTGTTTAAAAAAAACTTAATATTAACGAAAAACATAGTATACGTCATTTTTAAATACACAAATCACATGTCTTCATTACATATGTCTTATTTTATTAAAGGAAAATATTCTTTTAAAACTAAGCCGCATAGTACGGAGACCGGACAGTCAATAGTTTGCTACGGTTTCTTCCCATTTCTTTTTCACTGGTAGAAAGAAGTTGTGCATGATATGCAAAAACTTCTCTGTGTTCGGGATGTTATTTTTAGTTTTTGCAAAATTATTTGCGGAAGTTTTTTTTTTTTTTAATGTCCAGTGCTTAAATATTTGGGCTCTAGTTATGAAATACATTATAACATATGTAGGTAGGTAAATCTATTTGGATAAAAGGTTTTGCGCCCAAATGTCATGGACCCCGAGGTTTTGACCAAGCAAGATTTAATCAAGGAGAGATTTTGGCCCTGCAAGATTTCGTCCAGACGTGATTTTGGCCCGCGAAATCTTGAGTGGTTAAACTTCGGTCACGGCAAGTTTTTTTGTTCCGCGACAGGCCCTAGCCAGCCCAAAAATGAAGGGAGGAGCGGTAGAAGTTAAAGAGGACCCGATCAAACCGTATTATAGTTCATTTGAATGCCTACCGTGAAAATTTTAGGGGAGTAACCCTCTAGCCCCCCGTGGATAAGAGCCTGTCCCGTGAAATTGTGACTGCGTAAGCTTTATACCCGCTGGACCAGGCGCATTGATGAGAAAGGTAACTATGTAGGAAAATTATGTACTGTACATGTTGTACTCCTAATTTTGTGAAAACAAATTGTAGAACGTAAAGTGTAATTGATTTTTAATTCGTCTCTGTAGCAAATAAAATCGTTATTTGTGAAATTATAGAAAGTTAATGATTAATGGAGAACACCTCTTTAAGAAAACAAAAGTCTCCGGAGATCGTAGCTGACAAGCATACGTTGAAAGTAGCAGTGTTATTCAAATAATGGAAAATTTTCCAAAACACATAGCAGACAACATGTTGCAAGCTGAAAATTTTCACACAGCATAGTTATGCAATTATGTAGAGTTATATTTAATCGGAGACCTTGCTCTAAGAATGAAGAAATTTCCGGACAAGAAATAAAGCGTAAAAAATAATATGGTAAACCGTAATTTGCGTAACTATTTCATAAGGTTATGTAATTATTACACATTTCCGTAGTTTGAAACTGATAGTTGATCAAGATGCTTTTGTTCTAGGGTAGAAAATTTTCCGAAATATACATCTTCAATTGGTTTTTCATTGTACCATTTATTGACTTTGTCATCTCTATTCTTTGGCAAAAAGGCATTCAAATAGGACGTTAAAACTAAGCCAAAAACTAAAGACTTTGTTTCATATAGGGTGTTTCAAAACAATACCGTCAACGTTTGGGAAGTGATTCTTGACACCAGGATAAAACAAAAATTATAGACCAATGTGGGTGCACAAATGCTTCCTTTCGAAGTTATAGGTTGCCGAAAACATGAAAAAATGAACTTATTTAAAAATCCATAACTCCAAAAGGATTGAATCTACCGTAGTCGGATCAAGACTTCCCTCAGGAACTAATGTGTGCCCTATCCAAATATATAAGCTTCAGAATCCTGTGGTACGTCTGCAACAATTTGTGTAGAGATAGTTGGAAAATACAAATTGTATGAACGTAGCCAAACTCCCTCTATAAGAATTGCTTCGTGAGTACCTTAGAATTATGAAACAACATGTATTTTTGGATAAGACAAATACTAGTTCCTAAGTGAAGCCTTGACCCGATTGTGGTAGAGTCCATAATTTTAGTTTTGGGGCTATGGAATTTTAAAGTACATTTTTTCATGTTTTCGACATCCTATGACTCAGAAAGGAAGCATTTGTGCACCCATAGGTTGGTCTATAGTTTTTGTCTTATTTTGGTCTTGGTGTCAGGAATCACCTGTCAAATGTTGTCGGTGTTGTTTTGAAACACCCTATATATATGGTTGGATTTACGGGGAGCAAGAGTGCACGTGCATACACACACCCTCGTCTAAAATGAGAAGGTAGTGAAAATAGCAACACTTTCCGAAACTTTCTGCGTCATGTTTCCATTTGAGGTTTAAAAGAAAGCGGAGTTTTCTAAAAGCTATAGTTCAAGTCGATTTTCTGAAAGTTCAAGGAAAAGGATTCATTAAGGAAAACAATATTCCTCATTCACACCACAGATGTCTAAAGGTATGTACAAAAAAAAAAAAAAAAAATCAAATTAAAATGAGTACACCTCTGTCAGATAATCCAGGATCCGGCCCTGTATATATATTGTTCAGCGTGATTATAAACGATTCATCGGGTTTGAAAAAGCTGTGTTGAAAAATGTATAACACATACAATAACGAATTATACATGCAAACATACAGAAACTGTCCAAGTTCTAGATTTCTACTGTTACAAATGTTCAATATGGCTTCCGTTTGTCACATTACACATCTACGCGATAGTCTAGTTTGCCCCACAGGCTTTTTTTGTATATCCCTGTTACAGTAAAACTTGTGTTCAACGGACCCTTTATTAAACGAAAACTTGAGTTACACGGAAATATTTCACGGTCCCATGAATTTACTGGCAAAAATCGTGTTCAATTTCCTTCATTAAACGGAAACTGTATTACGCGGACAACGAAAATTAAAATAATCCTCTTAACAGAAAATTTCATTTTTCACAGTGCAGCATTTAGTTTTTAGACGTCCTGCGAGAGGTTACGTACATATTTAGCAAAGCAGACACGACAGATATGCATGTTTTAATTGAGAATTACATTGAAGTCTGAAAGGAGAAGAGGAGGTGGAGGAAGAACAGAAATAAGGCACTCATTTGAAGAAGAGTATAGGCTAAAGACTTACCAAGATTCTGTTAAAAGTTTTTTAAAAAAACTGCAAAATTTTCTTACGTCGAAATTTTACTGATATGTTTAGTGCGTTTTCTCAGGCTAAAGTCTGTGCAAAGCTGAGCAGAGAAGCAGCGATGATTACCTCCTTGA
The DNA here is from genome assembly GCF_964235325.1 of Thermobia domestica. Classification (NCBI taxonomy): domain Eukaryota; kingdom Metazoa; phylum Arthropoda; class Insecta; order Zygentoma; family Lepismatidae; genus Thermobia; species Thermobia domestica. The sequence continues at coordinate 131,097,057 of NC_137467.1, forward strand.
TTATTGGTAAAATTAAGTTAACGTGTGTACAGTATTTTTTCTGCCCATTGTAAGTTTTGCGTGTATTATGTCGTAGTAGAAATAAACACTGCAAATTGACTAAGGTACGTACAGCATCGTATTTTAGCTTAATATGTCCATTACATGCATGCACTTTTTTCTTTTCTTTCTTTTCTTTCTTTCTTTTTCTTTTCTTTTCTTTTCTTTTTTTTTGTTTGCAAACGTCTATCTTTGTTAACCGGGAACCTATCTTTAACGGAAATTTTTGCGAGTCCCGCTCGATTCCGCTGAATACAGGTTTTACTCTATAATGGTCGTGAGCTCCCTCCTGAGTAAATGGTTAGCGTACGCGTTTTCGGCGCGAGACACCCGGATTTGATTCCCAGCAGGAGCTCATGTGGTTCGGATTCCATGTTTCTAGCCAAAATACTAACATTTCCTACGCATAATTACAAAAATATAAACTTTAGAAGAGAGGTCAGTGACCATTTTTTGGTACAGGACTGTACATAATTTTTGATTTTGATAACATTTAGGTTTGAATTGAAGAGATTTTATGTTCTGAGCAATCGGTTGTGATTACTAACAAATTAAATACCAATTTTGTATGCATAAAAGAACTAGAGCTGCCCAAGGTTTCTACGCTTGGATAAATTTATAATGCGTTTTTTGCAATAATTCGAGAACGATGAGCTCAGTGAAACTATTTTTAAACTATCCGTTCATGGGATCACGAGAAAAATGACCTTAAAGTGGAACATTTGAACTACTGCTTATGCTGATGGTAAAAGTATACACGCTTTTATACCTTTCTAATTCTGCTCTTTATACTAACTATTGAAATGTCCATTTCTTCCTACGGGTAAAGTGGTATCTGGAGAATATCTGAACCAGAGTCTCCGATTTAAATATAAATTTTAATGAAAATTTAATGATAAAAACCTATAAAACATTATTTTAGGATAAATTTTTAACTCATCTAATCTCTTAGGTTGCACCCTTTAAACAAAATGACATGATTTTTAAAAACACTAGCTTGAGATACATGAGGCCAAACTGATTAACTCTATCAAACGAGATTTTTCAGAAGTGAGCATTTTGGTAGCTTAGATACAATATATTTGAATGAGAGTGATCAGAACGTTTACGTATTCTACTGGCAAATTGTTAACCTATGGAGTTATTCGATTTTGACTCTGAAAAGAATGTATCTTTTCCAAGTCAAACATTTGTTGAACTAAAAACAACAACAAAAATGGAATTAATCGGTTTAGCTTTGAACGCCTCAGCTATATTATGTTCCAAAATTCATTTCAAACGGCTCATCCATTTTTCTGTTATGTGGTCACACACACACACACACACACACAGGGTCAGATTCAGCATTTTCTGACGGTGGCGCACTAATAATGACCAGTACATTTGATTTAAATTTGAATTTTTTAAATGCCTTTAGGCATCTGTGATGTGAATAAGGAATTGATCTGGAAAATGCTGATTGTCTGCTCTCGGTGAATCCTTTTCTTTCAACCTTTAGAAAATTGGCTTAAATTATTGCTTCTGCAAAACTCCGCTTTCTTTTAAGCCCCAAACGGAGATACGACAGCAGAAATTTTCGGAAAGTGTTGCTATTTTCACTGCTAGCTTCTCACTTTAGACAGTGTATATTTACAACGAAGGGGGTGGGAGAGTGCATATGCACTGATGCACCCCTCTAAATCCGCCCTTGCACACACACACACACACATAGAGAGAGAGAGACAAGAAAAGATAACGACAATTTCGTTGTGACGAAAAATGTAGATATTTTTCTCTCTCCTTAAACCGGAAAATTTGAACAACGCCCATTTTTAATAATGAGTTTATATACGGAATTTCCTTAACTTGACGAGATAGTGAGATACTGTATTTTTACCTAAATTTTTAACTCCCTCTAGAGCCTTTCCCGAAGGAGAAAGGACAAGTTGTGGCTGAGATCTTTCAATTGTTGGATGCGGAAGCGGTTGCTACAGTGAATTATTTCACGGACTTCACTGTGCTCCCTATCTTGTTAGCCATTCTAAGTAGACTACGATCTTCAATCGTCAAGACCAAACAACTGAATGACAAATTGACAACACAGAGGAGGTCATTCACATCTTTTCTCTAAGTAAAGGGAGGGTTTCCTCCGTCAGAGGGTGGGACCGAAGTATGTTTCGCATACACACCTGAAATAGACGGGCTCTACCTAGGGCTGTTCCGATAATCGAGTAATCGATAACAATTCGATAAAATTTCAAAACCGTTTCATCGATAAAGAATTTTAATTTTATCGAATTATCGAACTTTCGAGACTCCCGAAATGATTGAGACTCTCGAAATGTTCGAGACTCTCGAAATGATCGAGACTCTTGAAATGATCGAGACTCCTGAAATGTTCGGAACTCTCGAAGTGTTTGAGGCACTCGAAATGTAAGAAACATTAGACAACTTCGAGAGTCTCGAATTGTTTGAAAGTAGTAAATACATAAATATATCAATATGATCGCATTTGTCGAGTCGCTTGAATATTTTGAAAAGTTCGGGGTTATCGGAGTGTTCGGAAGAAACAATGCATTCGAGGTTAGCATAATTGTATATAATATGTATTACATATATGCAGGGTGTTCATATTATAACTTCTCTCCTTAGCAATGAAGTGAAGAAAAAGTTTTTTCCCCACAGATCTGTACAAGGTTTAAGCAGTCTGTCAGAAGAAAGAAAGAGGAAGAGAAAACATGCATCACCCGAATGGAATTGGAATCCAAGACACCACTAGTCTACTAATAGTCACTTTGCCGATTGCGCCAATAACGAGGCAGGCAGGAAAATAATTTTACATATGATTTCGACAAATACAAGTTTGCAATAACTTATCAGGTGAAAAAAGTTGTTTGATTAGTTTGGCTGCAAGAAGAAATAATTGGAGAGGTGAAGGAACCAAACTGTTTATCACTACTTTTGATAATACCCGAAACTTCGATAATACTCAAAATGTCGATAATACCCGAAACTTCTATAATACTCGAAATGTCAATAATATCTGAAACTTCGATAATACTCGAAATGTCGATAATACTCGAAATGTCGATAATACTCGAAATGTCGATAATACCCGAAAATTCGATAATACTCGAACTTTCGATAATACCCGAAACTTCAATAATACTCGAAATGTCGATAATACCCGAAACTTCGATAATACTCGAAATTTCGATAATTTCAAATACTCGAACGGTTTCGAGTAACCGATGACAACTCGATAAATTTTCATTCCCGAAGTTCGATAGGTCCTCAGCCTTATCGAACACCCCTAGCTCTACCTCCTTAGAATATCGCTTTTCGTCAGAGAAACATGATAACTGTATTACTGTGTATTATGATAAAAATAATGAAAAATATACCTGTAATACCTATTGTAAAGGGAGCAAAAGCTCTGTAATACGTAATAATAATAGTAATAAATAAATAAATAAATAAATACACAGTTTGACGTAGGTACTGTGTTTCAAAATTCATTTGAAACTGTTCAAGCGCTTCCACGTGATATGGTTACGAACAGTAGACAACATCACTTTCAACGTGAAGGAAAAAATCATAGAACATACTCTGCAACCTAAAACAGTAAGTTTTGAGAACTTCGAGATGCAAGTCTGTTTGGGTGGGTGGAAGCCGGTGGTGCAGCGCCGAACAAAGCGAAGGCGATCGTATTGGCCGGAAAGGTCATGACCAGTGTGTTTTGGGATGCGAAAGGGACCCTGTTAATTGATTACCTTGCAAAAGGGGAACAATTACATTCGAATATTACTCCAATCTTCTTGACCAGCTGGATGCCAAACTTCGCGAGAAGAGACCTGGCTTGAAGAAGAAGAAAATCATCTTTCACCAGGACAACACGCCTGTGCACAAGGGTGAGTTGGCGATAGGAAAACTGCGGGATTTGGTGTGCGATTTGCTCGGCCCTCTTCCATATTCTCCTGATTTGGCACCATCAGACTTCTATCTGTTCCCAAATTGGAAGAAATTTCTTTCTGGGAAGAGCTTCACATTGAATGAAGAAGTTGTGAGGGTCGTGGATGACTATTTTCACAACTTTCCAGACTCTCAATTCCGGGAAGGAATACTGATGTTAGAGAAACGCTGGACCAAGTGTATTGAGGTTAAGGGAAATTATGTCAAAAAATAAAATAATTTTTGAACTTAAATTCGCAGTCTTTCATTGTCAGGCCGAGAACATTTCACCCCGCCCTCGTATTTTTAATGACGAATTCGTTTACGGAGTTTTATCTTCCTAACTTGACGAGCTCGTGAGTTACTCAATTTTTCGCATAAATTATGACCTCTGCTTCCCTTAGGATACGCCTTTTAACCAACTCGAGATGATGACTTAACTACAGTATATCCAGATATTCATTTCAAACGGTTCAGCCGTTTTACCATAGTTCGATCATCCTCAAGATCACATTCATTCTTATGCATATGTTAGAATTGAGAACGCTGTACACAATTCAACTATTTTAAAGCCTCAAATGATCTCAAAGTTGGGAAATTTATTTATATCCCAACTTTGAGGTATTTGACTCCGTGGACGTAATTCCATTCAACGTTTTCAAATTAATATAAATAGGCGCCATTAGAAATTTATCTAAGCGTTGGCACTTTTATTGGCATAGGCCAGCGTTTCCCAACCTTTTTCAACTTGCGGCACACTAAGGGTGCTACTTGGATTCTTGTGGCACACTTATAGATATTATTTGTAAATATAAAACACAGTGGTATTTTTTCTGTGATTATTGATCTCATTCTCACAGAGAAGAAAGCTCGAACACTGGTTTTTCCCCGTGGTAAATCACTATGCTAATTTAAAAATAGAAAACAATTGCAATGAAATATTGGACTCAGGTTTTTAGAAATACGCTTTCTTTTTTAAAACTGTATCCAACCTTTTACTAAAAAGGAAGTTCACTAAATAACGAACGAACAAACAAATATATTTTACTTTTAAAACACAAATGTAGGTAATTTGTCGAAAGGATTGAATGATATTTTAAATTTTCAAGTTGCGAAATAGTCTGCAACAATAAAGAAGCAATAATGGTCATAACAATGACAACAAATACTTTTTTCAACATTAGAAATGTACAGAATAGTAACACGGCATGAAACTTAAAATTGTAGATTCATAGTAGAGGTTCATAGTAATGTGAAATACAAATATACATTTTCCTTACGTTTTACAATTTGATTGCTATAAAATTAATAATTTTGTTACGATTCCTCGCGGCACACCAGCAGCCCATTCACGGCACACGGGTTGGGAAACGCTGGCATAGGTGGTCTTTCTTTAGCGTACTGTTAGATTGACTAAAGCTGTAAAATAGTTTTTTAGGAAAGTCTAGTTTCTTGCCGTGTTGCACCAAAATCAAGTACCTTTTTTTTTTTACGTATGTTTTGGGGAAATATACTTTTAGGTCGAGGGAGGGGAGGAGTCAACCCTCATTTTTGACTGATTTCAGTTTCTAGCAGTGAGAATTATAAGAAAGTCTCAAAGTACATAAATAGGCTTACCATATTTGTTAGAATCGAATTTTTTTTAAAAGAAAGTTATCGTGGAACATATATTCCATGATAATTTTCTTTTTAAAAAATGTTCGATTTTAACAAATATAGTATGCCTGTTTATGTACTTTGAGACTTTCTTACAATTCTCACTGCTAGAAACTGAAATCATTTAAAAATAAGTGTAACTTCAAATATCTTTACTTCCTCACTTTTCAATGATTTTAATCTCAAGCAGGGGATGATTTTGAAGCCAAGCACACAGAGAGAAGAGGCCATATTGCATGAAAATCAGATTAATTTTGTCGAGATAATTGTGAAGCAAACATCCAAATGCCGTAGAATTTTTCACTCTTTTCAATAAATATATTGATTTGTACTTCCAATAGGAACAATGAATTGTATTTTGTGATGAGTAGCATTTTTGCAGTTGAGAACAGTACTAAACAGCCAGCGAGAGAATAGTTTTCTTTTGTTACACGTCAAAAGCGGATATTTTGTCGCAGCTGTAGTTAACATTGTGAAACTAGACAATAGCTCCCTCCATCCTTGAAATTTCCTTCCCTCTTCAACCCTTTCCTTTCTGTCTTCGTGTACCATATACGTCTCTTTGTTCTTGTTGCTCTTCGTTTTTCTCCAAGTTTCGAAGTGAGCGCTACAAGCTTTCTATTATACTCGCTAGAGGCGCTAGTAATGGCCAAGAGTTTAAAGAAAGAGAATCTGGTGGTCAGAAAAGCGTTCTCGTAGATCTAGTAGACCTGTATATACACTACACTACTACCCAGAACCCTGAATGTTCTTGAGGAACGCATCACTGTAGCTACAAACTCTATCACATCGGTTACACTTCAAAAGATTTGGTTGGAACTGAATTATCGCCTCGATGGTTCTCACGTTAACAGATGGCGCGCGCATCGCGTGTTTGTAACCAATTCAATTTCACGAAAAGCTTTCTAAGATTTCAAATCAGGGACTGCTTTTGTACTCACCCTGTATATTAAAATGCTATATTTATGTACTTGTATATCGCAATTCACTCCCGTGGTAAGTACTTCCATCCTTCACTTGTGTTTGTAAAGGAATATGCACGTATAGTGAAGAAATAGGAAGGAGATTTATTCTCATATTAGAATGATGCATTAAGAAAACAGAGCAAGTTCAGGTAGTAACATTTAAAGGTAACCAATAAAGTTCTGTCGCTTTTTCACTCATCACTTTCGAACATCGATATGTCACCTAAGAAGTACCTGGAAGGTCAAAAATAGTCTCCATCAGCATCGACGATCTTCTGCCAACGTTCTGGAAGGCAACGGATTCCATCGCAGTAGAATTTGGTGAGCCGTGAAGCGAAGAAGGTATCAAGTCCATTTTGCACCTCTACTAGGGGTTTGAACTGGCATCCTCCAAGGTGATTGTCCAAGGAATGGAACAACTGATAATCGGATGGTGCAATATCCGGGGAGTATGGCGGATGCAATAGTGTTTCCCATCCAAGGCGCAGAATGGTGTCCCGGGTCATCCTAGTCACGTGGGGCTTAGTGCTGTAACAGGAGGAACTCTTTGCGATTCAGAAGTGCTGGCTCCAGAGTTTTGAGTTTTTTTTTGAACGCAGTTCAACTGCTGACAGTACACCATTGCATTGATGCCATGGCGAGCTGGTAGCAGTTCTCGATGCACGATGCCGCGAGCAGTCTACCAAACATACAGGAGGGCCTTCTAGTGCAGTGCTTGTAGTGATTCCCAAGTTGATGGAGGTGCTGCTGAATGGTTTCTTCACTCCTACTGAATTCCAGTCCCAGCTTCTCACATTTCTGGCTACTGTTCGCCTCAATTGCTGCCTGAATATCTTCATTTTGTACATGTGTTGGTCTTCCGGCACGTGGTGCGTCTTCGAGTGTCTCGTCACCGTCCTTAAATTCGTTAAACCACCGCTGCACTGTCCACGTAGTCAGGACACCCTCACCAAATACTTGGCATTATCTTCCGCCCCGCTGCAGCGGCGTTTAACCCCAGTTTTAACTCGCACAGCATATACGCCCTTATGACGCTCTGTGTAGATCGCATGTTCACTATGTCCTTACGCAAGTTCTTGGTGTAACTGAACTGCCACAACCAGGTAGTATGTTGGATATACCCACATCAACAACTGACCTTCACCTAATCTCCATTCGCATTGAACTCAAGGCGTGAGGGCCAATTGAAGACAGACTCCATAAAAAGGGACAGAACTTTTCTGGTTACGTTTATACTATAATTTATATATATATATATATATATATATATATATATATATATATATATATATATATATATATATATATATATATATATATATATATATATATATATATATATATATATATATTGAACTACGAATCATGGGATACCCTGTGCTACATAGAAAATAATTGAATCTGAATTCTGTGAAAAGAATATCAGTCCATTTCATGCGTCACATATGGCAAGTTTTCGTGATTAACCTTGCTAAAAATAGAAAGAGAATAAAGAAGAAGAAGAAAAAAACGTCAAATCTATTTTTGGTTGTATTTTCGTGCATAAAGTTTAATGTTCCCTTTCATAATTTTTATTTTGGATTTCTCGCCATGTGTTGGAATTTTTTTTCTTTTTTTTTAAGTACAGCTTCAGGTAAAATTCATGCCATCTGGAATTGATCGAGGACTCTGCGGCGCCAATATTATTTTAGGATCAAAGGGACGAGGGCGAAGGTTTGACTGCATTGGCTATTAAAAATATGTAGTGGAAATATTTTTTTAAAAAATAACACATTTTCATTGTAGTAGCAATCCAAGAACAGAAAAGTTTGTTCTTATAGTTAAACTACATCCAAGATTTTGTTATACACTGATACTTTAGATGCAAACTTAATCGTTCCGGAGTTCCATTCGAGTTTCAAGACAATCTTTCCTCTGTAAAATAATAATAACGGCATTAATCCGTTCCGCAAATGCGAATTGTCAAACTGATTTTAACAGTAAAAATACTCAAGTTTAAGGTAAACAAATATTAGATCTAATAAATATTATTATGGTAATACAGGGTGAGTCAAAAATTCCTTACCACTCCTTATAAAATTAAAGTGAGTTTAAATAGCTGGAATTGGTAAATGTAGGGAGACGTTAGGCAGACAGGAAACGTTTATGGTGCGTATCAGGTGAACGGGCGTTATCTTGTTGTCTACCATTTTGACTCTCGCTCAAAAACTTCAAATAGGAAAGGGGTCATGTGATATATGAAACAGGGCTAGAATTTTAAGGAAACTCAATGATATAATAAAATAACATAATTGTAATAACTTTGAAGTTATACTTATATGAAACTTAAAATTCTCTCTTATTTCCAGGTGCTGAACCATGCCATTACCCAAAGCCTATTGCATCGAGATCGTCAAGATGTGGGAGTTGTAGATGTGCTCTTGCTGTAGCTCGTGATTTTAGTGAAAGGCATTCTCTGCATGCTTCTCCATGCTCAACATACCAAAGAAAGTTATTAAATGCTATATTAACATTGTTGTTTGATATTTTATATTTAAAATAGCAGTGGATTAGTGACAAGGTGTGTTCTACTTACTAGACTGCCTGGGTTTGATCCCCAGCGTGGTGACATTTATCATCACATCTGACCCTTTTCCGAAAGCCGCTGAGGGGTTTCTTTAGCCCTACTTAAGTAGCCCCTGGGAAAATCTGGGGGATAAAGTGGGTCAAAGCATACTTCTGGCTACATCACCTACCATTTATGTATTAGTAACCAGCCGAAATGCTCGTTCTTTGCACGGTGAGAATATATTTGTGGATAGTGTTTTAATCCTATTTTCCCCTTGGGATATGAATTTAAATGAAAATGTAATAACAAAAATTTATAAGATAATAAATTTGTATTTTTTTAACATAAATTTTAAACCTTCCTTAGATACACTCTTTAATCAAGGTCACATAATAAAAAGAACAGCTTACGTAATAGCCATGATTCAAAATTAATTTCAAATGGAATAGCCGTTTTCCCGTGATGTGATCAAGAGCAACGGATAATGTCTATTTCAATGTGGCAAAATAATTATAGAAATTGTCCCTTACCTCCTTAAAAATGGAGTTGTGGTAACACTGAGGCAGACATGTGTCTGTTTATTATTAACGATACATTTACAAAAGACGGTCAATAAGTTTTGTACATAAGGTATAATATTTTTATTAGTTGCAATATGATCATGAAATTTTAGATAAATATATTTTGATCCTTTGGTTTCAAAATGATAATAATTGTTGTTTCCTATTGTTCACAGGTAAACTACAATGGACACTGAAGTAGACATCAAGACCCGACAACGGTTGGTAATGGAGTTCCTGTTCAAAATTGGCCATGAATCAGCCACATCAATTCATAGGAAGTTGCTTCCGGTTTATGGGGACTACACATTGGATCACTAGAGCTCCTCCGTGGCTAAGCGGTTAGCGTAAGCGCCTTTGGCGTGGGAGACCCGGGTTCGATTCCCGGCGGGAGCTCATGTGGTTCGGATTCCACGTTAATCAGTAGGTCCACGTCTCATATAGCCTCGCTGCTGAAAGGGATGCTAAACTAAAATCAACTCAACTCAACATTGTATCACTAGTATCCAACGTTGGTTGCAGCAGTTTAAGAAACCTAGACTTTCCAGACAATGCCAGAAGATTATGGCCTTCTTTTTCTGGGATCAGGACAGTGTCATTTTCATAGACTTCTTGAAACGTAACTCCATAATTAACAATGAGCGTTATTGTTTGTCATTGGATAAGGTACGACGTACTCTCTAGACCAAGAAACCGGAGCTATAAGGCAAGGTCATCCAACTCAATCATGACAATACCAAGCGTCACACAGCCATGATGACACAGCAGAAAATAGTGAAAATGGGATGGGAAATCGTTCCTTATCCTCTCTATAGTCCGGACTTGGCACCTTTGGATTTCTTCCTGTTTGGTCGTCTAAAGGTCCACTTGGGACGAAAAACATTTGACACTGATAAGGCCTCATTTCTTGTGTGAAGCAATCGTGTAGAAGTCAGCCACCTGAAATTTTACTAAAGTATATTCGAGGCAATGGAAATACATTGGACGAGATACGTCACAGAAGATGGAGGCTACATTCAGTGACATAGACTTGTAGTGAAAAGATCAAAGTATGTTTGCTTAAAATGTCATCATCGTATTGCAACTAATAACAATATTACAAGCATCTGTGCAAAACTTATTGAACGCTCCTTATATTTACCAAGTTCCATCGTTCCAACTTGAGTGTATTGTGAGATACTTTTGACTAAAAATTTCTTCACTGTTAATCCCCTTAGGATACGCTCTTGAGTCAAAGAGACATGGCGAAAACCTACTTTGCTTATGTATCGGTGTTTGCCAACCCCTTGAAAAAAAATCCAGCGGTCTTTTCTGATAACTATTTATCCAAAAATTCATTTTAACCGGTTTAGTCATTTTCCCGGGTCTCATTTCCATATACAGTATTAGATACTTTGATCTTTACACTTCATTTCCTACCGTCTGCTTTAGCTTATATGACAATACAGAAGGACGTAAAAATCCATATAGAATCATTTATCATCAATGAAAACCTACTATGCCAAGTGCATTTTTATGATACTCATAGTGTGGTTCTGTTGCATTTTTATCTGCAAATCATCGTAAACCATCTCAAAACAGACTTCGGTTTAACCATATTGGCAGGGACATGGTAAGTTCACGCTTCAGTGCTTTTGAAACGAACATTACCTAATCTTTTCTATGTTCCTCTCGCAATCAAGCACAGCACAGAACAAAAGTTGAGTTGAAAAAGATGATGATTTTTTTATTTATTGTTTTGAAAGGAATAGCCTAGCAGAGTATGATTATTACGCTCTGGTAGACATCCTGTACAGAGCTTTGAAGGAAAGAAAATTGTGAACCTAACTGTAACAGCAAGTGGGAGCTGAGGATTCCCTTCTTCGCTCAAATTTTCTTCTGGTAAATAACTACAATCTCAATGCGAGACAAGACGCTCAGGGTGCTTTCAAAGTCACAGTTCGATAGACAGTATAAATGTCTGTCATATGCAAACAGGCATATTAAACAGGCACTCCATTGCTTCTGATATACCGTTGGTAAAAGGGCGAAGTGACGTAACTTCAAAAATCGTGAGTTGAATTATGACAGCATCTATCATTATTTAACCTGCTTTATCAACCATAAAAATTTCGTACCTAAATTCCTTATACTGGGTGTTTCAAATCAACACCGACAACGTTTGGTGATTCTTGATACGATGATAAAACAAAATGTACAGAACAACCTGGGTGCACAAATGCTTCCTTTCGGAGTCGGCTGTCGAAAAAATGTAAAAATTAAGTTAAAGGTCCTAGCTCCAAACTATGGAACCTACCTTAGTCGCGTCAAGACTTCGCTTAGGAACTAATTGGGATGAGACACTCTGTAGTTGGTGAGTACTTTGAATTATATGCCAGTAGCCAAACTCCCTCTATAAAAATTGTTGCGTGAGTACCTTAGGACTCTGAAACATGTATTTTTGGATAGCGCACATATTAGTTCTTAACTGAGTTGAGTTGAGTTGATTTTAGTTTAGCGTTCATTTTAGCAGCGAGGCTATATGAGACGTGGACCTACTGATTAACGTGGAATCCGAACCACATGAGCTCCCGCCGGGAATCGAACCCGGGTCTCCCACGCCAAAGGCGCGTACGCTAACCGCTTAGCCAGAGGGAGCTTTAGTTCTTAACTGAAGTCTTGACCCGAATACGGTAAGTCAAACAGTTTTGGGACTATGGACCTTTAAAGTTAATCTTTTCATATTTTCGGCAGCTTATAGCTCCGAAAAGAAACATTTGTGCACCCAGTTTGGTCTATACTTTTCGTCTTACTTTGGTGTCAGGAATCACCTCCCACACGTTGTCGGTGTGGTTTTGAAACACCCTGTATTAACGGAAATATGAACTTTCTGAAAATGACGTTTTGAAATAAGTAGGCTGATGTAAAGTTCAACGAGAAATTTCAAATCGCTTTCCTGTAAAATTTTTAAAATCAAGATACGACGATACTACATTCACATAGTGTTCGTAGGTTTCCTTAAAGAAAATTTCCCTCGACTGACACAAAGTTTCCCTTTTCTTATCAAATTTTGCCTAGTTTCTTAAGTGTCCAATTCCTATGACAGAAGTTATAAGTTTAATTTAGCTATAATAAAGGAAGACCCTACCACATTTGCTTTATTCGTTTGCTTTTATTGTTTTGTACTTTTACCTCATTGTTTTGACAAAAGGAAATACAGCCAGCCAACAAAAGGTGTTAATTATGGTACTTTGAACAGGCATAAATATATATACACACACAAACTATTGCTATTGTATTGCTTATTTCTGAAGAACAAAGAAAAAATAAGCAATTATATTGGTCAATCAGTCAGTACGAAAATTTCCCTGAATTTTCACGTTTTATCGAAAAATTCACTTTTTTCCCCTTTTTGCTAAATTTACCTACGAAATTTCCCGAAATTATGGAAATTTCCCTCAAACTACGAACACTGCATTCACATAGTCAGATAATGTTAGTGTTACCCACGAGGCGAAAAGTACAGGGTGGCTCAAAAGTAGGTATACAGTACCGTACTGATCACCTCATTGCATTTTGTATCATTTCTTATTGTTATCCATCAGGTAGACTTAGTTTCTTTATTATTTGTTCTTAATGTCCTTTTACTTGCATTTTAAGCTCGGAAGAGCCGAAGCAAATAAACTCATAAACTAGAATATTATACTTGATCAATGCAGGTGTGTATACCTACTTTTGGGCCACCCTGTATATTTTAAAATTATAGACTAGAAGAGAAATTTCTCTATCCTCGTCGTAAACACTAGTTCAATCAAGTCTCAGATCTCAAAAGAATAGTTTAGTGTTACATGATTCATAGCATAAAAAGTATAGATAGAGTGGTTATACGAACATAATAGAGAGTGTTTTTCAAGTTTAAAGATAAAAAAGTCATTACACAATATACTCCAATAATAAATATGGTTTAAATTTTGTTTATATCATACCATTTATGAACCTCTCGCGACGCAGAAGGATTCTGATAACTTATAGATGAAATAAAGAAAAATATCAAGGCGTAAATTTACAAAACAAACTAGAAAAATTTCGAGACGAGACGAGACGAGAATGTTTTCTGAGAATCGAGACGAGACGGGAAAGAATACTTTGAGAAACGAAACGAGAGCATCGTGTTTCACGTCTCATCTCGTCTCATAAGCAACACTAGATATAACCCTAGTATATCTATATATTAATAGCGGTGTCTGTGAACAAAAAAACTTCAGATCCAAATTGCAAGTGTTTGTGAATATGTTTGTGACTCTTAATCTCTTGAACCACCAGACCGATCTCGATCACATTTTTCACGTAGATGCAGTTCTGGTCTGGGAGTGTTTTTAGCTATTCGCTTTGACGGTAGAACTTAGGGGAAGGGGAGGAGGGGGCAGAAAAATAAATAAAACTTAATAATTCTTGAACCAAACGACTAATCTCGATCAAATTTTCAACATAGATGACGTTCGTGCCTGGGATGGATTTTTACCATTTCACTTTGATGGAACAATGTAGAGGATGGGGAGGAGGGGGAGATATACAAAAATCAATAAATATAAAAATAAAAGTGACCATGGTCGTGAGTTAATAACTCTTGAACCATCCGATCGATCTCAATCAAACTTTCAACACAGATGAAGTTCGAACCTGTGAAGTTTATTATTATTTTATTTTGATGGTAGAACTTATTGATGGGGAGGAGAGGAGGGTAAATATATGAAAATAAATATATGAAACTCTTGAACCACCTGACCGATCTCGATCAAACTTTCAACATAGATAAGGATCGGACCTGGAATGTTTTCATCATTTTACTTTGAGGCACAATGTAGTGGAGAGGAAGGGTGCATATTTGTAACAAAAAAAAAAAAAAAAAAAATCAAATTTTCAACATACATGATATTCGGGCCTGGGATAATTTTTATCATTTAACTTTGACGATACAACGCATGGGAGGGAGAGGAGGAGATGGTAAAATTTTCAACCACCTGGCCGATCTCGATCAAATTTTCATCAATCTAGATGAAGTTGGAATCTAAGGTGTTTTTTTGTCATATCACTTTGACGTGTAACTTAAGGGAGAGGGAGAGACATTTGAAAGGAGGGGTAGAGACATTTGGAAATGATAGAAAATGACCGATATTATTGTCGAATTTATAGTTTTTGGGGGTTGCTGAGATGAATAGTGACACTTCTCTTTTGAGGGTCGCTGAGATGAACAATGATACTTCCGATGCCGTGCCCCGCAACACCGGGAGGGTAGAGGGATATATAAAAATCACCGAAAATGACCAATATCAAAGAGCGCTCTAGTAATAGTAAAAAAAAAACGGAACATATTATTTTTCCTTAATTTAACTCAGCGAAATCGGTGTGCGTTTTAGATTCGAGTCTTAAATTCGAGTAATTATCGAGAAATTCTTAGTTAAAGATATTGTTAATTACGTGTTATTAAAACTACTTTGCTAGCCATAAATATTTTTAATTTGGTATCATATTCAATCATTCAGACAACAATAGTACGGGTTTTCTAGTTTCTTTTCTATTTCTTATTATTCTTATAATTTCTTACATTTTTTTTTTCAAATCTGTGGAAAATACTTTGACGAGTGATGCTTACTGCAACAAAGAGATCAGGTCGAGAATTGCCACAACCAAAGAAATATTAAACAAGAAAAGATTACTCTTATCTTAACTAGCAGGCTTAATACTGGACTAAGGAAGGAATTGGTTAAGTCGTACCTAGGTATATATGGAGTATTGGTCTGTTTGGTTCAGAGACTTTGATATTACCGGAGTTAGAGAAGAAATATTTAGAGAGCTTCGAAAAATGTGGTGTTGGAGGAAAATTGAGAAAATAAAATGGACCGAGAGAGTAATAAACGATGTTTAAACACGGGTAGGAGAGAAGAGCTTTTAGCCACCATCCTTTGTAGGAAGGCCAACTGGATTTGACACATCTTGCTAAGAAATTATCTTCTTCGTTACTCTATAGAGAGAGGAAGATGGAAAGAAAGAGAGAAGTAGGAAAAAGCAGAATAAATAACTGACCGATGATTAGAAAAATATTCATAGAAGAAAGTAGTGGAAGTTAAAAGAGAAAACTGAAGATCGAGAAACGGAGGAAACATTCACGGGCCGAAACCTTAAGAAAATATAATTACTCCCAGGACCTATCAACAGCAGAATACTTTAATAATAATAATAATAATAATAATAATAATAATAATAATAATAATAATAATAATAATAATAATAATAATAATAATAATAATAATAATAATAATAATAATAATAATAATGATGGTTCATGATTCCTTATTTAAGTTTTGGTAAACTATAATTGAAAATCAAGAGACCCTAAAAGCAAGTTCAAGTGTAGGGAAAAGAATTACTATTAAAATTCCCTCGAATGTAAATTGCCCTTTTGTGAAGATTAAGCAGAACAGAATTAGGCAGAATGTGTAGGCACACTAGAAAACTTACGATCACGTTGTTGACCACCACAACCTCACATGACATAATCCAAACCAGGGACCCTTCGCAATAGTGGTAGGCGTTCTACCACCTTTTCTTTTCAAAATTGAACTACCAAACATATTTCAGTTTTTTTTTTACCTGAGCCTTTATTGTACTTTGAACTCTTACCAGACTCAATATGGACACAAGCATAGAAACATGGAGGGCACTTTAAAAAACGGATATGCTCTTCAGACGCACTCGAACTCACGATGTATTTTGACTCACGTTCGTCCTAGGTCGCCCATGTTGTGGTTTTAAAGGGGGGAGGGCAAGTATGAGCGACATTTCAAATGTAGTCTCAAATTTTGCGGTAACTATTCTATGTGTGTGTATATGCTACGCCCTGTACATAGTGCTTTTATGCCATAAAATATAATAAATTTTGAGTAAAATAATTTTCTCGTTGCTTTGAATATGTGACAATTCAGGTGTATAGAGACTTTTTGAACGCTCTATTGGGTTTTCGATCTTCTGAAGCACAATTTCCTCTAAAGGGGGGACAAACGCCCCACTTTGCCTTCCCCCTGATGGGCGCCCTTGCGTTCGTCCTAAGCCGCCACATCACTTGAGCTACTGTCCTCCCTAGTGCGAAGTATAGGCAGCTGGAGGGTTTGGAAAAATTTCAAGAAGAAAGAAAAATGTAGTCATAACCCATTGGACGTATATTCGTTTGATTGCTGAAGTTTAGCGTCCCTTTTCAGCACTGAAGCTTTATGAGACATCGACCTACAATTTAAATTGGAATCGGAACCACTGTAATGGGTTCAGTCTCCCCGACCAATCCATCCTTGTTATCTTTTTTCTTGCTTCATCCCAGGGGTGATTAGGAATTATACTTCTGGGATTTCGGTATCTATGCCCATTTTAGCCCATCAGGAATGATGGATTACATTTCTTGGCGATCAGACTACCTGGGGAGGTGGGAAGGAAGAAAGGAATGGAAAAGGAGGGAAGTGGCCTGGAAATTTTGGTAGGTACTAGCCCGGCATTTGCCTGCTGTGAATGAGAAAAAGTCAGGAAAAATCTCACTCAGGATGACGGCCCTGAAAAGGTTTTTATATCTTTCCGACCAACTATCCCAATTGTTAGATCGCCCCAACTGAAACAGTTGTCTCCACAATCTTCTATGTCTCTTACACAATATTCTACTTAATTCAAAGCCACAGGAACATTGCCATGCCCGCTGGTCTAGAGTTTAGCGCGCACCTTTCGCACACTAAGTTCTGGAATCAATTCTCGATGGAAATTCTTGAAACTTGAACTATTACGGTGGTTCGAATTTCACCTTAAACTATAGGTTTACGTCTTATATACCCTAAGTACTGAAAAGGTGCGTGCGTTAAACTTCAACTAATAGGGACACGACCAGTGGCAGATTTAGATGTAAGCTAAACAAGCAGGGCCGGATCTAGCATTTTGGCGCCCCTAGGCCCAATAATTTTTTCCGCGCCCTAGTCTGGTCAAAGTTACTTTCCTATAAAAAAAACCTTTATTAAAAAATTATATAAGGCCTATATGTTAATTGCTTAAACACCACTCCACGATGCAATTTTATCATTGCAAGTTTTTTGAGGAATTTACTTGGTTCTGGGCTTAACATAGTACCGTTAATGTATTAACAAAAGATTGGTGAATAACTTTGGTTTTGTTCAATTTAGCCATTTGGGCAAATAAATAATAATAATAATAAAACTCTGTAATACATTATTAAATAGTTTTAATCTCAGAAACACAGCTTACATGAAGTATTTGGATAACGTCAGCCTAGTGGCAGTGGCAATACGATGCGTACCGCTCAACGACATCCCTACAGCCAGTTCTCCCGTGTTTGAGATCAATGTTGTAACGAAGTTGATACATAATTTTGAAAAATAGTTTAACTTTACCAACAATTATTTGTTCCAATGAACTTCAAAATCAGAATGTTTTATTAGCCTGATTTTCTAAATCAATTCAAAAAATATGTTAAGTTATGGCTATTTATTTTTAATTCTAGATATTTTTTAAATTTGTTTTCTCTCAGCCGTGCGCCCCCTGGGAGCTTGCGCCCATAGGCCCGAGCCTACCGGGCCTATTGGGAAATCCGGCCCTGTAAACAAGCCATAGCTTAAAACCACCCTCTCTTGGGAGCCAAAAAAATGTACTGGATGTACATTTCCAAACAATAGAATAATAATAATAATAATAATAATAATAATAATAATAATAATAATAATAATAATAATAATAATAATAATATTAATAATAATAATAATAATAATAATAAACAAGTTATAAAACTTACATACATCTAGAGTATTTTGTGCTGTGTAGGCTCTTTATGACATAAGTAGTGGGGCCTCTCCTGCTAGCCTGCTCGCAAAAGTATCATTAGTTTACTCATTTCTACACATAGATTGTCTACGTTCTTCATGGACTGGTAGCATGGCAGCATGTATCATGCTGCTGCACGCTGCAGTGCAGAAAATTTGTCATTGACAAAGGACAGCTGGACGTATAAAGGGCCCCATTACCTTCAATAGCTTTGAGCCTCGTCAAATCTAAAACCCACTCTGGATACATCCACAGAAACTTCGAGCGCAGCTAAAATCGCCCATGTGCTTCAGTAGAGCCACGGCCTTCTACTATTTCGAAGGTCGTGGTAAAGCTAGACTCCATAATCGAAATCTTTAAGTTTTACGTCCCACAGTTATGCCGGTTAGGCTAAAGGAGACGGTGATTATGAGAAATGAATGAAATGGTGGAATGAAGAAAGTGGGAGGAAACGGGAGAGCCCCGAGAAAACCCACGCACACGGTGTTTGTCCACCACAAAGTTCACTTGGTGGGAGCAGGGTTTGAACTCCATAATCGATTGTGCGTCATGATTCAAAGCCGAATGCCTGAGACCACCCAGCTACTGTTTCGACTCCACCATTTCTGAATCTATCCTCTGGAGCGTACATAAGTTCTTGTCCTATTTCCCAGTCTATTCTCTGGAGTGTACATGTGTCCATATCTCATATTTCCAAGCCTATTTTCTGGGTCAGATGTTCTAAAATTTTAAACTGGATTTTTTATTCCATCACACAATCAAATTTATGTGTTTGTTTAGTTTATTTCTTATAATTATTTTGGCTGCAATTAAATAAGCTATAAGAACTTATTCACTGCTCATTTCTTGATCATTTATTTATATAGAAAATGGGGGTTTACGAGGGCAAGAAATGGTATCAGGGCCACACGTTAGCTACGCACATGCCCATATTATAGCCTCAAACAATCTCTAACTAGGTTTGACGAAGCCACTGGAAGTTTATTTACTTTATATGCTGCTTTAGCTCTTTTTCCTTTGAATTGAACTAAGTAGCAATACAATTGTTAAGTTCCTGGAAATGCAGGTTACATATACATACAGTATATATATATATATATATATATATATATATATATATATATATATATATATATATATATATATATATATATATATATATATATATATATGTTTTTATTCATATTGGTTATAGATTTTCAAATTCCGTCGTTTCCTTTCATTACGACACTTTAACGGAAGTGTCAATACAGACAATATTTATCATCAAATTATAGTTTGTTTTAACAGGAAACAAAAAGAGGGGAAAAAAAGCATATTTACCTTATACAACATCAAGGTCGACCAATCAGCTCGCGTGGCATTCTTGGGTGACATTGTATACAGTTGCCATTCCAAGGCGGAATACTTTTATGGGTACACACAAACACATATAGCCTTACTTGTCATAAAGTGTGTCCTCTTACTTTCATATAGTTTTTTCTTTTCTTTTTTTTTAATACATAGTATGTATATGTTGCCACGCGGATAGATAGAAGCTTGTCTGTATACTTTCTCATTTTGCCAAAGACAAATTCCTCGTCTTCAAGAAATTCCTTGGAAGTTTGGAGGTTTGATCAGCAAAGGTTTATCGTTTGGTAAAAAAGGAAGCGCGCACATTCTCCTGAGAAACAAATATCGAGAGAAGATATTTCAAACTTCCGTTGCTTTATATGTTGCTTTATACGGAACACAGTTCTCAAGCAAGGTTACAATAACTTGAACGCAACTCCTCAACTTCATCATTCGCTTCTCCAAATTTACAATTCTATTCTCCAAATTTATCTTTCTATTTCCCAAACTTTATCATTGTCTTCCCCAAATTTACCATTTCCTTTCTCAAATTTACCATTCCATTCCAAAAAATCATCATTCTGGCCCAAAATTTACAATTCTATCCCCCAAATTCACTATTCTACCACCAAATTTATAAGTCTTCCCCCAAATTTACCATTTTATTCACCAAATTCACTATTCTAGCATAAACTTTACGATCCTCTTCCACAAATTTAACATTCTAGCCCAAAATTTACCATTCTCTTCTCCAATTTACCATTACATTTCCCAAATTTACCATTCTACTCCAAATTTTATCAGTCTTCCTCAAATTTATTATTCTACTTCCCAAACTTTACCATTGTTTTCCCCATATTTACCGTTTTCTTTTACAATTCTCTTCCCCAAATTTACTATTCTACCCTAAATTTATCATTCTATTTCCCAAACTTTACCATTCTCTTCCCCAAGTTTACAAGTTTATTTCCCAAATTTACTATTCTACCCCAAAATTTAACAATCTTCCTCAAATTTATCATTCTATTTCCCAAACTTTACCATTGTCTCCCCAAATTTACCATTGTCTTTCCAAAATTTATCATTCTATTTCCCAAATTCACCATTCTAGCTCAAAATTGACCATTCTTTTCCCAAAATTCCAATTATAATTATTTTACAATTATATTCCTCAAATTTATCATTCTTCCCCAAATTTACCATTCTAGCCCAAAATTTACCATTGTCTTCCCAAAATTTACCATTCTATTCCCCAAATTCACCATATTAGCCCAAAATTTATCATTTTCTTTCTCAAATTTACTATTCTATCCCAAAATTTATCAGTCTTCACCAAAGTTATCATTCTATTTCCCAAACGTTACCATTGTCTCCCCAAATTTACCATTCTAGCTCAAAATTTACCATTCTCTTCTCCAAATTTACAATTGTATTGTATTCCCCAAATTTACTATTCTACCTCAAAATTCATCAGTCTTCCCTAAATTTATCATTATATTTCCCAAACTTTACCATTGTCTTACCCCATTTATAATTTTATTTCCCAAATCTACCATCCTAGCTCAAAGATTACCATCCTATTTCCCAAATTTTCCAAATTTAGGAGATAAAAAGCAACCTTTTGCATTAATTTCAATGGGAAAATAATTACGGTTTACGAACAACGTTACGGAACGGATTAAGTGCATAACCCACGTAACAAGTGGATCCACTGTGTTTAAACTTGTTCTCGCACATTAAACGGTATATATTAGTATGGTCACACATACGAACGGACGATTAGACCAAGAAGGATCCAGAATACATGTTTCGACATACATACGCCCGCTATGTATATCATATGCGTATAGAGATTGTGAAACATGTAAATCCATTGAAATCTGGAATTACTCCCCCCTCCTCCCCTCACAATTACAAAATTATTATTATACCTGTCATTTCTCGAATGAAAAAAAAAGTGAAATATGAGATGATTCCGTAAGCAAATCTAAAGTAGGATTATTTCCAAGCTCGGTTCACATGGCGGTCTCAATAGCATAACCAGCACAAGGGTGTGGAGCTTGAAAACTCATCACGAAACAACTGTTTATTTTGTGTGGGCGTGGACAGGCGGAGAACATTTTTTTAAATAGAGTCTTTCACTGAAAGTATGTAAATTAGTGGTTGCAGCAGGAAGTTAGATGTTGTCTCATATATATTGTCTAGTACATGATGTTACAGTTGTAACACAAGTAAAATCTGATTACATTAACCCTCGCACTACCAAGGTATTTTTTGTAACACGGACTACCAAGTGAGGATTGTTTTGTATCCACCTGTTAAGACTTAATATATATCTCGCAAAAGAAACAAAATAGAAACTCTTACAAAAATCTACAGGGACTGAAGTAAGGAACGTCATTTCAGATTTTGTTTGGGGGGGGGGGCAAGACCCCTTGATTTAAGTAAAATTTCTCGTTTTTCACTGATTTACCATTATTGTTTTGATAAAATCTATATAAATCTCAAACTCAGGGGGGGGGGGGCAACTGCAGGAAAAGGATACAGGATACAGCCATTTTACTGCCATCTAGGAGTGACACTTTTAAGGTCTTCACTAGCGAAATTAAACTAAGGCTAATTTTAGAGTTTTTCTGTAATATCTTCAAAACAAATAAAAAAAAATATTTGAAAAGCAGAACTGAAGTGAACTAAAGAATACGATTTTACATGTGATACTTTTACCACAATTCACCTATCTGTTTTTGGTATGACATTATTTACAGAACCCGCAAAAAAAAAAAAAAAAAAAGTCTATCTACAGTTGCAAATTGAAAGCAGATAGGTGAGTTGTGATAACGGTATCACATGCAAAATCGTATTGTCTAGTTCATTACTTTCTGCTTTTCGAATATTTTTATTTCTTTTGATGATACTACAAAAATATATATATATATAATTAGCGGTAGTTTAATTTCGCTGTAGTGAAGACCTGTCAGTCACGTCTCCTACTAACCGGGAGGGGGAGGTGCTTTGTGTCCACCAACTTAGAGTTGCAAATTTATGACACACAAACATTCAATATGCCCCACCGTAAGGTAGAGACCTGCACGGGCCTGGCTCGGCCCGAGGCCCGAAGCCCGGGCCGGGCTTGGGTGGGCCGACTCTGTTATTTCTTTGGGCCGAGCCGGGCTTGGGCAGGCAGATATTAATTTCTCTTCAGGTCGGGCCGGGCTGGGGCCGATTAATTGCAATTCTTTAATAATTATTGACTTACGTTAAACGATAATGTAGAATAAAGGCAAACGTTGAAGAAGTGTGCCCGTGAAAAATGTTACAAAATGAAACTTTTAAAGGTTATCCGGCCCGGGCCGGGCTTGGGCCAAGAATTTTTAAAAACTTATCGGGCCGGGCCGGGCTCGGGCCGAAAATCTCTGAAACTTTTCGGGCCTAGCTTCATTCGAGCTGGATTGGGCTCGGGCCGAGACAGAAAGCAAACCTATTCTTTATGGCATGCACCAGTGATGATTTCATGAGGTGGCCCGGCGGAGAATTATCTTTTGGAGCTAGGAAATTCCTCTCCTTCGGGGGGAAAATCTTCGATTGTGCTCAATAAGAGTTCCCAGTATTTTTTGCAATACTATTAGTGCTCCCGAAAAAAAAAAGTCTGAAATAATCACTGTAGTGTTGTCCACGAGATGAGACGAAATAACGAGATAAATTTTGTAGGTCTTGTCTCGTCTCAATTGTCGAAAGATCTTTACTTCTCTAGTTTCGTTTCGTATATTTATGTACAAATATAACATGATTTTTTTTTCAAATTGATTCTAGAAGTTATCAGAAGCCTTCCAAGTCACGAGAGGTCCATAAAGGGTGTGCACTGAGACAAAAAAATGTAGGTGGCGTACTTAAAAATGGCGTTACATGCGTAATTCCTGTTGCTTTTGGACTTGACGTACAGCAGACGTATAACTGAAAACGCATGTTTTATAATACTTTCTGTATAAGTGTTTCATCTATACGTACTTTCCGTATGAAACAACGTAGGCGGTCAGGATCTCACATACAAATGGACGTATATAACATATAGCTGACGATGGTAACCTAAGTATATGCATGTGATATACGGAAAACTGTTAGATGTCAGACATCCTGCAACGGCATGATGTAACACCTAAGAGCAGTGCCTATGTAGCATACGGATAACGTATGCTCCGTACTGATTTCTATAGTAAGCAATAGGTTACCGTATATTTGTACAATATACCGCTGTTCGGAGAACGGATTTTTCTCTGTGTGGTATAACAACATTTAAACCATATTTATGATCGGAGTATATTGTGTAAATGGGGGAACACTGTAGTCTAGCGGCTACAGCGTTACACTCACATCCACGTGGTCCCGGGTTCCCAAATTTCGGCGTCCACCCAGCGTCATGACGCAAACTAGGGAGTCACGTGAAATCAAGACGTGATGGCTACTATGTCTAGAAAGCTTCTGATACACCTCTTAGGGGCTGGACGTAGTTCAACTGGTTGCTAGCGAATGGCGCTGAAGCAGGCTTAGGCACACAAATTCACCATTACGGAAAGTGGTTTGTTTTGGGTTTTGTATACTGTGCAAAGACTTGAGTATCTTCAAACGAGGCTTGAGAAATTTCTAGTTCACGTCATCACACGTAGGGATGCGCTCGAGTCGAGACATGTCTCGAATCTCGACTCGACTCGACTCGAATTCGAGTCGAGATTCGAGTCGAGACACACTTTGTAAAATTCGAGACGAGTCGAGACAAACGTATTTCTCGACTCGAATTTTCGAGTCGAGACACGAGTCGAGTCGAGACGGCTCTTAAAAATCTCGACTCGACTCGAATGTCTCGAAAATTTTTCTATAATTTTTAATATTATTTTGAAGAAAGTATTCACTCAGAAACAGCCTTGAAACCAATTCCAGCTTTTATTCCTTGAGAAAGGTACAGAACGCATAAAATTAATAATTAATCTTTAAAGATCAAGATTTAATTTTCAGCTCAATTCAGTTAATTAGAACTAATAGTTAATGTTGTTGTATTTGGTTGTACTGCAAATATAATGATAATAATAATAATTGATTATCTAGTTTGTATAAAACTATTATCCGTAGTTTAAATCTAGTTTGTATAAAACTATTGCGATAAAGTGGACTTCATAAATTCTCTGAATGAGCAGTTGATAGTCTATAGTAATTTAACATAATTATAATTATTGTTTTTGTTCCCATGAACGCAATAGGGTTACGTAACTTCTGGATTATTCGCTTGCCCAACTATTTTGAGGCTTTAATATGTTGCAGCATATCAAGAGCTACGGATAATATATAATGAAACATTTGTTGTACATCACATATTGTGATACGAGACTATTTTACATAGTATATCTTATCTAATATAAATAAAATAAAGAGTTTGTTTGTGAGTTTGTCTGTCTGTTTGTGTGCGACCTGGGGACCAGACGAGTGGACCGAGAGTTCCCAAAATTTGGTCACGGGTACCTTGGTCCAGGCCCCAGATCAAGACGAAGCGTTTATTTTTAAATTTCGAACCAGGGGGGTCTCGGAGGGGACGTTTACTGGGACCGACCTGAGGACCAGATAAGTTGACCGAGAGTTACCAAATTTTGGTCACGGATTCCTTGGTCCAGGTCCCAGTCTAAGGCAAAGCGTTTTTGTCAAAATTGTAACCAGGGGGGTCTCAGGGGCGCGTTTACCGAGACATGTAGTAAAAGTAATACAAATTGATCGACATTAGTGTCAAATCCATAGTTTTCACGGTCGCTGAGATCAATGGTGACACTTCCATCAGCGATGACTTGCAAATTCAGCTACCACTGTACGCGGGCCGGGTGTCAGCGGGTGAGGAATACCGAGACATGTATAAATAGCCCATATTGATTGATACTAGTGTCAAATCCATAGTTTTCGCGGTCGCTGAAATGAATGGTGATACTTCCACAGGTGTTGACTTCCAAATACAGCCCCCATGCTAAGAATGGGTATATTAAGCTAGTATTACAGTAAATAGACTGCTTGGATGCCAAGAACTAGTACAGATAAGTACCTTTCACTTCTGTGAATAGGTATTTTTTTAAAGGATTTTTGTAAACACTAAATTATAAAACAATGAACTACATACAGTAGTTATGGTTTTGGTTCCCAACATAAAAGAAATATGAATTGTTCATGAGATATTGAACTTTAACTTTCACTCCTGGAAAATTTCAATTTTGGAGTTAGGCCACTTGGCATCGAAGCAGTTCACTGTAAGATAAATACATTCCTCACATTAGTAACATAGTTGTTCAGGAGCCTTCGATTTCCATCCTCTCAAATGAAAGCTGAACGATTGCTTGGTACATGCTGACTATATAGGAGAAATAGTGTATTAAGTTTTCGAGCTTTGGTGCGTATCCGTATTTACACTCTGATATAACTTTAAGTTCACACTCAAATCGAGCTAATTGTTTAATACATTTCGAAAGTTTTTGTTTATATGCAGCTCATTAAGGAAAATCTATTTCATAATCGTAACATTTATGTACTAAGAAACTATGAACGTAAAGTGGACTCGACCTAGCCTCGTGGCTGCTGTGACTCAGTGGCACAGCTTTCACCCTTGGTGTGTGAGGACTCTGATTCTGTGTGTGTGTGTGTGAACTCTGTGGCTAGTGTACGCGTCTTTGTCGTGGAAGACTCGGGTTCAATTCCCGGCGCGAGCTCATGTAGTTCGGATTCCACGTTAATCAGTAGGTCTACACTTCATATATCCTCGCTGCTGAAAGAGACGGTAAAGTCAAAATCAACTCAACAATATATATGTGTGTGTGCTTATGTGAATTTCCTCGTGGCTGTATGGTTAACACATACACCTTGATCGCGGGAGACCCTGGTTCGATTTACGGTGGAAGCTCATGAAGTTGTTACCGGTATTCCACTTTAAACTGTAGATCCATGCCTCATATAACCATACATATAATATATATGCCTTTGATACACTTATTTTCCGACTTGGAAGCCATCGAAAATTTCCGGACACAGAGTCCCGTAGACCGAAAATGAGAAACATGGCTACAGAGTAAAACTGCCATAAAAATTTAAGCTTTTTAGGCTAACTTAATCCTTATATATAATGCAACTAGCTTGGCCAAGCTATAATGAAGGAAATGCTATCATTTGCAACACTCTGAGAATAGAAAATGTTCGCCAGGTATTACTATCCTCCCCTCTCCTGCAGAATGAAAACCCTGACTAAAACTCAATATTATATATATATATATATATATATATATATATATATATATATATATATATATATACAGTGGCGGATCTAAGGGGGGGCTATAGGGGCTATAGCCCCCCCCTTGACGCTCGGGTATACACTGGATAAAATGGACTTCAATCCTGCTTTACACTGGATAAAACGGAAAAATATGGTTTAGCCCCTCCCTTGATCATATCCTGGATCCGCCCCTGTATATATATAACTATTTTGTGTAATGTAACAAACAGTGGCGGATAGTATTCATGTTTTCTTGCAGAGGTCCTTACGAGGGTTCGCTTCCATCTTCCTCTCCCCAAGAACTAATAAATTAAAAAATTGCGATTACTTGTTAATCTTGTAAAATTGCGATTACTTGTCAATCTTGTACAAAGGACGCAATTAAAGTCCCAGTGTAACACCCCTTCACATTTAGATTTTTGCCCTGGAAGAAAACCAGTTATTATTGTTTCTTGATTTCTCAGTCTCACCTACATAAACATACGAATAGAATTAAAGGATAGGACATGTTTAGAGTGCTTGCACGTGACATCTAACTATATTTCTCATCAAATGTGTCACAGATGAAAATGTCCGTTTGTACTGCCTCTATTTTCTGGTACACATGTTTCATTTATGTTATGTTGCTAAAATTCGTTAGGAAACAAGTACAGACTGCGCCTGTGTGCCTGACAAAACGTAAATGTACTGGATAATTATTTCTTCACTTTCTTAAAAAAAAAGTAACACATCTCATGTCGGCTAACAAAAGGAGGTAGCGGACCAAAGATAGCCGTTGTTTACCTAAGGTCGTTACACAGTAGGGGTTTCACTCAGTCAGAGAGAGAGAGAAAAAAAATATAATAATTTAAAGTTTCTACATTTGTTTTGAACTGCAATATACTTCTTCCTTTTATTTTAAGAACAATTTCCTTGTCATTTGTCTGCATCAGAAAAAAATGCAAAAAAATCACTAGAATGTGCCTATTTACCCAAAGTACGTACTAGATCACTAGTTCAATAGTAAAATCACTAAATCTAGTATTATACGAAATCATAAATGTGGCATCCCTGGGTTGGAGCGAAAGTAATGGTTGAAGTAAAAACTAGTCCGTATTTCTACTGCGTTCTGTTGTTGAATTCACAGAAATGTTCAAAAATAAATTCAAGAAGTAAAACACGATCCTACAAAAGACTGTTTACTTGCTCACTGGTTTTAGTATTGTGAACTGAAACTCAAGTCGCAGTCATGTTGAATACTTCTGTCCCTTTCTAGTAGTTTCTACTTTACAACTTGAGGTAGGATGAGGGTCGAGTCGGAAGCAGTATGTATTGTTTATACTACTTACAATGTTATCCCCCCCATAAAATATAAATTCACCCTTTCTCCCTTCCCTTTTTCGAATACAATGAACCGACTCTTTTGCTGAAGAAAGATGCTAAGAGAAAATTGAAACATCTGTGTCTAAACTTTCTTTGAAGCGCATTCTTTTGTATTTGTAGGGTTTTGCGAGTGTTTTCACGTCAATATGAAGAGATAGTTAGCCAAATCTTTTACCATGGACTCCTGCTGCGAACTGACCGTGAGTAAACATAAACACCCGATCTCGCTGTGCTCAATTTCTCTCGCACACGTGAAATGGGTGTTGTTGTTTCCAAAACAAATAGGAAGTTATCTTGTGCTTTTGCATTTCTGCACGCACACAGGTACCATTGCTATATTTTAATGATCAGAAGAAATATCAAAACCATCCAATATATATGATACGAAACAGCTAACAGAGGGAGGCAAAGATTATAGTATACCAAGTTTTCCGCGTGGTACCATTATGGAGAATAAATATTTGATAAAGTCACGTAGATGCGCTTAAACCTATTCCATCTGTCCTTATAATTTTTCTGGTCTCATCAATTTCTCAGGAAAATACGTACAACATATGTCCAAATTCCATATATACTATTTCTAAACTAATGAGTAAACTCATTAAGAACACCAACTGATATCAATAAACAGGAAAGAAAACAATACTTTATACTTCTATCATTTGGTACACATCTCTATGAAGCACAGCTTGTTTCTTTTCGAAATAGCTCCTTCGTGTCACAGCTGTGGTTAATTTTGTTTTGTGTTAGGATGAAAGAGAGAAATGCAACATTTGCTTCGCGGTGAAGTTATATATATATTATTAAGATGAGCGGTGATAAGCGAGGTTTAACAAAGAGTGCCTTTCGGATGCACAATTTAACGGGTAGTTGCAGTCCGTGTTGAGAATTGAACCAAAGCTATGTAAGACATGTCAATATTGAGCTCTTTTGTGGTAAAAGTGAACTTCAGAAACACACAAAAGACTTGAAACATCAAACTAATGTAAAGCAATTGAAAAATAGCCTACCTATCGCTGCATCTTTTCTGTGGCTAGGAACATGCAGTGTGTAGCAACAAGAATCGTGTTAAGGACTTTTTTTTTCGAACATAACATTCCCTTCCACACCATAAAAGACAATATAATGTTTGTTAAAAGAAAGTGCACGTAATATTTTTAAATTTTGTTTGTGATCCTATCATGCATAATTATAAATAATACCTTTCATACTACGAGAATGAGTTCAACTATACGTCATGGCCCCTCTAAAGCGGGGCCGCGGTGGCTCAGTGGTAGATCGTTCACCTCTGGTGCTTGGGGACCCTGGTTCGATCCCAGCTCGCACCAAGTGAACTTTGTGGTGGACAAACACCGTGTGCATGGGTTTCCTCGGGGTTCTTCCATTCCTCCCACTTTCTTCATTCCACGATTTCACTAATTTCTCATCATCACCCCTCTCCTTTAGCCTAACCGGCATAATCGTGGGACGTAAAACTCAAAGATTTCACTTCATTTTTTCCCTCGAAAGTGATATCTTTCAAAATTATTTATTGTTAGATATTGTAAATTTACGGTATCTATTTTAGTGGACGAGAAATTTTGCATCTAATCGGATAATTTCATGGCTTCTAACAGGAATTCGCAGTTACGAAATTTGCATCACTGTCTTTTGAAAGGATGCCTAGAAAAAAATACTACTAGAAAATAACTGAAAACACAAAATGGATTTGATAGCCAAATTCACGTCATCTTGGTTCGTCATCATTTTTCTTTAAATATTTGTATTTAGTATTAGATTAGAGTTTAGTGTCCCTTTCAGCATCAAGGCTATATGAGACGTGAACTTACAAATTAACGTGGGTTCAGAACCATAGGAGTTCCCATCGGAAATCGAACCTAGGTCTCCCGTACCAAAGACGCGTACGCTAATCATATGGACAAGGGTGTTCGATATTTAGTAATGTGTACATAAAGTTGTGAAATTGCGCTTGTATAATGGAATGCAATTCCTTCTACTGACATAAACCTTCACAATACTTAGCTGGACAAAGTATCTTTAAAAAGAAAATGTCACTCTTTATGTTTCAGTTCCTGGTTCGACTGAAGGATGGAACAAATTGCAATGAGCGTTTTTGGATCCTACGTTGTGTAGTTGATTCATCATAAACTTGGTATTTGATACGGATATGAACTATTACACTTATTTGGTGTTTATTTCTAAATAAGTCCTAATACAATTTCATAAAGTTGTAATTCTTCTTTAGTTTGTATCACTTTACACAATGACAAATCCAAAAGGTGTGTTGTATCGGTGCAGTACCAGTTTTTCACGTTTTTCAAAATGTTCCAAAACCCAAAGAATAATCTTTAATTTCTGATATTTTAGTCGTCACAAATTACAATTTTATAATGTAGTCAATGTAACGTCCCGTTCAGCAGCGAGGCTATGTGAGACGTGGACCTACTGATTAACGTGGAATCCGAACCACATGAACTCCCACCGGGAATCAAGCCCAGGTTTCCCACGCCAAAGGCAAGTATACTAACCGTTAGCCACGAAGGAGCTCCACCATAATTTTAGTGGGCGATAAGAAATATTTCGCCAGTGCTTTTACAATAAATAAAATTTTATGAGTATTAAAGAATAGTGGTAAGAGATTTTATAATAGCTCTTTTATTTATGAGATATGAGTATTAAAAAAAAACAACTAAAGAATAGGTTGGCGGAACCACAAAAGACTCGTAAAATAAACTTTCTTATAAATACATACGCACCTTACTCACCTTTTATAATTGCTATGCTTACGTTCTCCATAAAAACAGAAATTCTCTTTTAATGATACTTTACACAAGATCATGAAGTGGGTTCAAATTTAATTAAAGGCAAAATACAATACAATAATCCACAAATATTGCCTCAAGTGAGTTTAAAGATTTCTAAACACTAGTGCGAAACCGGGCTCTGCCGTTGCGATCGATTTACAGGTCTTGAGACGAAAGTAGGAAGGGACTTACGCACACAGTAAGTAAAAACAATTAATATGCCTGTAACTTTCCCCCAAAATGGGTGTATCTTAAAACTAACCTCACCATTATTTTTCTAATTAAATTCTAGCCCGAAATTATGTATCATATTACCCTATTCCCATTTTGAAAACTTGACCTTAATTCAAAATGGCGGATTTCAAGATGGCTGCCATCAAGGTCATATCTACCATACGACTTCCCCCAGGACTTATATGTATCCACATGGTTTTTCTTCACTTTTCTTCATTAACGCTCCGTTTACAAAGGGTAGTAAGGGACTTCTGTAGTAATCTCTAATAACCACATCACAACTCTTAAAAGTTATTTAAAAAAATAGAAAACATGCACCATGGCAAAAATTTGTCATCACAAGTAATGATGCATACATGCCTTCTATCAGCAAAAAAAGTTTCATTGAAATTGGAGCCGTACATTTGAGTGATGTCCCTTGTGGGATGTGATTGAACGTGACGCCAGAACACATCGCCCCCCTTCCCGGAATTTACGGGAATTAGGTGACCTGAGTGAGCACATGTGGTGCCAGCTCTCTCCAGCGACCTATCAAGGATCATTGCGTGTATGCCAAGACGTGTCGCCGTTTTTATCCATGCCAAAAGTCGACATACTGACAATTAGGTAGGTAGTCATGATGGTCTGGCTGATGTGTGCGTATATTTTAACTCGTACATTTTGTCTCGACTCGAATTTCGAGACGTCTCGACTCGAATTCGAGTCGAGTCGAGACACGAGTCGAGACAGAAACATATTTTCGAGTCGAGACACGAGTCGAGACAACATTTTCTCGAGACGAGTCGAGACAGGCTTAAATCTCGACTCGACTCGACTCGAATGCATCCCTAATCACACGTCATCTAGAATTCGAAAAAAGTATTTTTCGTCTCGTTATCGAAACTAGAAACAAGGAGTCATATGACGAGACGTGACTAACTTATTACCCGGCTATTTTCTGTAAATTTAGAATTTTCTATTTACCGTAGAACTTCTCTAATGACGTGAAATCGACTTGTTTAATACATTTAGGGAGACTGCGATAAATCTATTTACAAAGTTAGAAACATAATTACAATCTTCTTCTTCTTCTTCTTCTTCTCTCTCATTTTCCTTATAAATGACTTGCATCACATTACTAATAGAACAATTTCATCCCAAACAATATCCTAACCAGTTTATTTTCTTTAATCAAATTATCTCTAATACTATCCCCCTTTCAGCTCTTTGGCTTCAGATCAATGAACAAAAACAATCTATCAACCTAACTTTCTCAGTTCAATCCAATACTAACATTTGAGTCTCCCATTTGCTTTCCATCGCTCTTATTTGTAATACACGTACAGTCACCAGCAAAAGTATCTCTCCCCTAAGTGTTCTAATTCAAATACTTGGAGTGAGAACGCCTGGACAGATGCAACGCAACGTACACGTAACTTCTCTCCACACTGACAGTAGTTGTTAGCACTGAGTCAGGTTTTTATGCAACTAAAATTATGAGTAAATGACGCACGAAACTGTTCTCCATTCTGAGATGAATCTCTATCGCTCAGATCGTGCTGTACAATAAACACAATATATTATTCTCAATATTGCTGTGTATGTAATGTATTATTTCGTTATATATTGGATGTTCAAAGAAATAAAAATACTGACCACACATGAATCAGAAAATGCTTGAAAGTAGATGAAAATATTAAATCTAGAACAACTCCTGGAAATAAGCTTGTAAATGATTTCCTAAATTGAGAGACCTTCTCCAATTCTCCTCACTCCAATATCTTTTTCTTTCTGGAGAGGAGAAATTCTTGCTTGTCACACTGAGTATGCATTGAAATAAAAATTGAAACATTTGAAAAAAGTTTCAATCTGGCCGGGATTTGAACCCGGGTCCGTCGATTACAAGTTCAATGCGCTAAACACTCACCTACCGTGTCACTTCATCTACCGTGCATTTAGATATAAGGAAATTTAACGCCCTACTTGAGTATCGAGGCTAAATTGTTATGTGAAACTGCAGTTTAAATATCTCTTTGGGTATTTCTTTATACTTATATTCTTTCACGAGCCATTAATATTCATTAGAGATTGTCGAGTTCAACATTTTATCCAGTCTACTCGATAGTAGGGAAATCAAAGTCTCTAGCCATTGGTCCGCGAAGAAGTATTGTGTGGCCCGCGCACTCAAACGTACTTTTTATATACATTTTCTGATTATTACGGCTTTTTTGAAATGTAAAAGAAACACAATTTAACAACGTGAAACTCAAGCTCCCCCATGCCGAAAGCGTTGGTGGACCAGCGATGGGCAACTAGTGACCTCTCGCCAAAAATTGGTTGTCCGGCAGCTCAGATTCGCTGTAGTTCCACTTCCGTTTTGAAAATTGTACGACCAGCGGCAGAGACGCGACGAAACTCCAATGAACCACAAAATTACTCCTCCAAAATACGTTAAATTGCCTATATGTGTGATTTGTTTACATTAAGGTGAGTCTCTAAAACGGTACCCAAGAGTGGGTGCGAACCATTAACCTTATTATCACTAGCCTCGTGCTCTTTCGACTTCAGCACGGAAGCGATGAACGGAACTTTGCATGTAGAGGTATAAATCATTAAGGCTTTTTAATTTGGCCAACAGAGTGTTCCTTAGTCTGTGTATGCTTGACGATTACTGTTTGGCATAAGATAAAACGCGTTTGCCATTAAATTTTATAATAACATTAGTGCATCAATTTACTTTATTTCACAGTTCTTCCATATTCACTTCCTAGTGATCGGCGACAGATGCCATCCAAATTCATACAATTATACGCACTCATTTCAAGATTTTTCGCTTCACGATGTAGAGGCAGGGATTATTCTTGACCCCAGCAGCTCACTTTAACAAAAATTCGTCTGAAAAAAATAATATATAATAATAATCGCATGCACATGACTGGAGATAGTATGTGTTGGTCACTTCGAGAGTCGTCGCGATGAAGTCGTTACCGAAGATAAGAATAGAACTTTCTATTTCTACATGTGTTGATACAATTCAAAGAATGCGAAAATAATGTCTGCCGTCTTTTCTTCTTTGGAAATTACAAGTTAAGGTGAGGAAGAATAGTAGTAATGTAAATCGGGACCATGGTTAAAAACGATTAGATTGCCCCAACTTGAAGAACGTTTCGTGTTACTTTCCTCACTGACGAAGGTCTATATAACTTATTTTTGAATTAAGGAAGGAAACCTCGAGTATGTCATTGTGACACTCACATAAGGAAGTGTCCATATACGAGCATTATTATCATGTGTATAGTCTTACATTCAACGATTTTAGCTAGCTAATAGTTTACATGGAAGATGAAGTGACGCGGTAGGTAAGTGGTTAGCGCATTGAACTTGTGATCGGCGGACCCGGGTTCAAATCCCGGCCAGATTGAAACTTTTTCAAATGTTTCAATTTCAATTTCAGTGCATACTCAGTGTTACAAGCAAATCTTCTCGTCTTCAGAAGGAAAAAGATATTGGAGTGAGGAAAATTGGAGGTCTCTCAATGGAGGCAATCATTTACAAGCTTATTTCCAGCAGTTGTTCTAGATTTGGTATTTTCATCTACTTCCAAGCATTTTAAGTTGGGTTGCATCTGTCCAGGCGTTCTTACAGCTGAAAATTATCTATACTCCTAGTATTGGAATTATAGCACTTAGGGGGGGATAATTTTGCTGGTGGATGTATCTGCTCTGCGGAGTACAATATTGTAGAAGAAGGTTTAGATGGAGGGTATGGAGTGGCTCAGACAGAATTCTTGTCTCTAGTGCAAGAAGGTGTTTGGTTTAATTCTAGCATGTGCAGGTTTGTGCTGGACCATATCGCGGATTTTCTCGGGATTATTTTACATTTTGAGTCCTCCACGAATTTTTTGATAGTCATTCATTTGCGTTTACCATCCCGTTCTTTACTTATAAAGGATGTAAGAGTGAAATTATAAACTAGATAATAAAGAACTGATGCTCATGCACATCGTAGAACTGCCCACGAGTGGATAGATTGCACTTTGAATACTAATTTGAAGACGCTCCATCGAAGGGAACTACTTTTAAACATATCCGTCCATTGAGTAATGAGAAAAATGACTTCAAATTCTAGTTATAAATACGTGGTTTGTTCAATATATAAATTTCCCTAAGCTATAAAATATTTATTTTTTAAGATACATTGTAAACTGTACACACATGTTTAGGTGAGTCTTTTCCCATTGAGATTCAAGCATTTGTCTCACCGTTGCACTAATTTGTCCAAACAATTTGCAAAATATCAGAACTCTGACTACTTAGCACTCTCCTCACATTCCGCTTCACTTCTTCATCTGTTTCAAAATTTTCACCTTGCAATGCATACTTTAATACCGGAGAAATATGGAAGTAACTCGGCGCTAAATTGAGGCTGTATCGAGAATGGGACAGCCGTTTCCACTCTAATTCTTCAATTTTGTGTCTTCTTTGCGTGGTAAGTGCGGGTGGTCGTCGAATTTGCGTTTCTCACGAAGAAGAGTTCAGGTTCGACATAAGCGACCTGGTTTCCTGTTAAATGGTGATGAAGAAGTGAAACGGAATGTGAGGAGAATGTTGAATTAGCCAGAGCCCTGGTCTTTTGCAAAGAGTTTCGACAAATTGATGCAACCGTGAGACAAGTTCCTGAATCTCAATGGGGATTGTGTGGAGAGGTGAGGAAGGATCTTCCTACACATGTTTGTATAGTTTATAAATGTATCTTAAAAACAGATTCATTACAATTTAGGGAAACTTATATTTTATTTATTTATTTAACAATCACCAGGTACAGCTCAGAGGCTATTTTATACTGAATATCTAAACACAACGACAATGAAAAGGATTTGAGAAGGTATCGACCAAGGCCTGTTTAGTAGGTACCATCCCGGCATTTGGTTTGTAGGACTCAGGAAAACCCTGGATGGTCGGCAGCAGGAATCGAACCCACGACCTCCCGAATGCGAAGCGAACGCTCTACCACTTGAGCAACTTCGGTCGGTATATTAAACAACTTACGTAGATACAAATATCTCAAATTTCAGGTCGTTCTCCCGAGAGACTATGAACGAACTTTTTTTTTTTAAACCCTCCATTGAATTCAGCGCCCTCAAATTAGTACAAATAGCGCAGTTGGAAATTTATCAATGCATGAGCACTTTTACCATTGGAATGATCGGCAGGGCCGGATTGATTGGTAAATGCGAAACCTTTTATGCATTAGTTGGCTTGAATATAATTCCTTATAGGAGCTCATAAAACCTCATATAACCTCTCACTCATGATTGATTCCAACTTACCTACCTCTGTTCAAATGTAATATGTTATTTATTTGTTTTGAAATGGTCTTACTTTTAGTTTTTACAAATGTTGTAATGTAACCTGTCTGAACATACCCATTTGGCGCCAATGTCCTATATATAGGACAGTGATAAAATATGTCAGTATTCAACACTGATTAATCAAATAAAATTTGTTCCTGTATGCGCGTGATCGGAAAGGCACATGCTTTCTTCCAATATGGTTTGTGGGAAATTGGTGCAATTTAAAGGTAACTATTGTACCCTGAAATAGCTGAAATTTTTACTGTCGATCAAGATTAACTTGTCGCATGAATAAAACATGGAAAGAACGAATAAATCTAAGGTAAGCACTTATTTTATACTCTCCAAATATTATTCTTTCTGCTTTTATTATTGTTTAAATCCGCAACATAAAATCTTTTGATATAGAGACCTTGTTTTTCTAGTGTCCTGTATACAGGACATTGGACACTTGACCTACCGGTTTTTAAGATATTTCAATTCTGACTAGATATACTAAGTAAACTTTATGTATGCAGTAATTATAAAATACAAGATTTTTTATTCTAAAATAAATCATAATAAACTTAAAACGTAAATTAGCAACAGGTGGACCTTCAGCATGCATTACTATTCCTTCACAGAAATATTACTATGCCATTACTCTCGTTGTCTCCAGCAACAAGAATTCACCCAGGAACACAGGGATTCTGTAGAAAGTGTCCAGACACGAAAAGTAAGCAAGCATACGTTAATACGAAATCACGAAAGAAAGCAAAGAAGATGCAATACCGAAGAAACTGGTAACATCGTACCATCAATGTAATGTTGGTTTTTGCATAGAGTCATGCTTTGATGATTATGATCGCTAATTAAAAAATGCTGTGTATTGATTTTAGAACATAATATACCAGTATGTAGTCTTGCAAAAATAGTAGTTTAATAAAACTGGCGTGAGTCGAAATCACGTATAATTTTTACTTTTTAAATGTTATCAACCTAAATGGCCAATGTCCTATATATAGGACAGATTGTACCAGACGTACCCCGGTACACACAACCGTACTCTTTTCTTTTTTCGAATATGTGTTAAATGTATAAGAAAATATGTCAAATGCAATCAAATATACGCAGTAGAAAAATTATGGCACCAAATGGGTTAAGAAACAATGAGTTCACCTTTTATTTTTTCTGCAATACGTACCTTGATGGTTCTGTAGCCCTAGGCAGACTTTAACCTCTTCTACTATCTGTTTCCATTCAGTTTTGTTATTTGACCTTTTTCATCCATCGTTGGACCTTCAATCAAGCAATTTATGACATCATCAAACCACCTAGTCTTTACCATTATTTTTTTCTCCTGAAATAAAACCTTTCTTTCACCACGTTTTGGTAATCGCTTCTGTTCCATTCTCATGGCATAACCTAGCCATGTAATATAATGTTATTGGATAACTCTTATTCTTTATATATATTCTTCAGATAAAACGTCCAGTGCTTATAAATCCGAAACGGCTGAGAATAAAAGGATGAAACAAAAACTGAGATAGGAAAATGTCATAGGGCACATCACATGGTGTTGTTGTGGTGACTCCCAGGGCTCTCCTTCAAGGGGGCCAACTTCAATTTTTCAAATGAGAACATGTACTGAATCATACCTCATTCAATAGTCTTTGAAAAACGAAACAACTTTTGTAGGAAACAATTTTTGATTTGGGTCACCGTTTTCAAATGGCCGCAAAAAGTGTGTCCCATATCAGATAAAACGTCCGGTGCTTATAAATCCGAAATGGTTGAGAATAAAAAGATGAAACAAAAATTGCGATAGGAAAATGGCATACGGCACATCACATGGTATTGTTGTGGTGACTCCCAGGGCCCTCCTTGAAGGGGGCCCAGTGGCCAACTTCAAATTTTCAAATGGGAACATATTGAATCATACCTCATTCAATAGTCCTTGAAAAACGAAACAACGTTTGTAGGAAACTATTTTCGATTTGGGTCACCGTTTTCAAAATGGCCGCAAAAAGTCCTGTATCAGTTTGAAGTTGGCACCTGGATGGGCCCCCTTCACGGAGTTCCCTGAGGGGCACCACAACAAAACCACTTGATATGCTTTATCATCGTTCCTATCTCAGTTTTTGTTTCATCTCTCTATTCTCAGCCGTTTCTGATTTAGGCCTATAAGCACTGGACATTTTATCTGATAAAGGACCCACTTTTTGCGGCATTTCGAAAACGGTGGCCCAAATTGAAAATTGTTTCCTACAAAAGATGTTTCGTTTTTCAAAGACTATTATTGAATGAGGTATGATTCAATACATGTTCCCATTTGAAAATTTGAAGTTGGCCCCTGAGCCCCCTTGAAGGAGGGCCCTGGGAGTCACCACAACAACACCATGTGATGTGCTCTATGACATTTTCCTATCTCAGTTTTTGTTTCATCTTTTTATTCTCAGCCAATTCGGATTTATAAGCATTGGACATTTTATCTGATACAGAACCCACTTTTTGCGGCCAT
Organism: Thermobia domestica; assembly: GCF_964235325.1. Taxonomy (NCBI): domain Eukaryota; kingdom Metazoa; phylum Arthropoda; class Insecta; order Zygentoma; family Lepismatidae; genus Thermobia; species Thermobia domestica. The sequence goes on from NC_137467.1 coordinate 131,136,457, forward strand.
TTTGAAAACGGTGACCCAAATCGAAAATTGTTTCCTACAAAAGTTGTTTCGTTTTTCAAGGACTATTGAATGAGGTATGATTCAATACATGTTCCCATTTGAAAATTTGAAGTTGACCCTGGGCCCCCTTGAAGGAGAGCCCTGGAGGTCACCACAACAACACCATGTGATGTCCCGTATGACTTTTTTTATCTCAGTTTTTGTTTCATCTTTTTATTCTCAGCCGTTTCGGATTTATAAGCACTGGACGTTTTATCTGAAACACCCTGGATATATATAGTAGCGGCGGTTGGACCTTAAAAGTGGAGGGGGGGCAAGACATGATCTGAACAATTGCATATCAATGTTAGATTTTCTGGTTGTTCCTAACACTGTTTGATGAAAGGTTGTATAACTAATAGGATACTATCTTTTTTCACTTAAAATGCCGTATATCGTATTTCTATTTTAAGTAAATTCATAAGAGCAATACAGGTAGATACTAGCCCTTTATACTCTTAAACATCGAATGTGTAAGAAGAGATTTGAGATCTTGGTCATGAACATCTTAAAATTCTGTCTGGAAAACTGTTTAATCAGATTATTCAATAATAAATTCGCAAAACAAATAAATAGAAAGGATAATATTAATCATAGTAATGAATAATGAGGCTTGTTTTGCAGAAGTTATATTGAAACTGGGGATTAATGAACAACTTATACTTTTAATTCCACACATGATATTAAAGGAATTTTTTTCTCTTAGAAAATAAAATACAGTAAGTACTGCAAGCATATGCTATGACATTTAAAGAAATATGCAATTACAATATTAATTGCTTTGAATTGCAATTAAAACGCAATTCCTGTAGCTTTCTTAACTCCATGGGAAGACAAATAACCAATACGTACTCACGCAACGGCAAATATCATATAGCACCATTTTTTCTATGAAACAGTAATACATACAAAACATTTACCAGGATGTCCACATTCTGGAAAATAAGTGAAAGTCAGGGAAGTAAAAATGTATCAGGTGAAGTCAGGGAAATGGCAGATTGGTCAGGGAAAGTCAGGAGAAAATCGATTTTGGTCCATTGTTCAATTATTGAATTTATGAAATAGGATTGATTTCTTTACTGTTACTGGATGCAAAATGTAGTGTTCTCAATGATGATATTGAGGGAGTCAGTGTTCTCTGCTATAGTTGTTGAAACTAATTTTCTGCGAGAAACACATCTAACTGCATCCTGGCATATTTGCTCAAAAGGGTAGATGATGTTCTAGAAGAATTGAATGGTGCCAAGAGGATATCTGGACAAGTGGCTGAGAACGCAAAGAAATAGTATCTCCAGCTCACAGTGAAAGTACAGACTGAAGAATTTAAGGAACACTGGAATAAATTCATAGCCAATGACAGAGATGGTATTGGACTTGATGATTTTTTTCTTAGTCTTAGGAAATAGGAAGAACTTCGTTGACTTATGGTCAATTATGAAATTGTGTTTTATCATCTTTCACGGAAACGCATTTTTTGAAAGTGGTTTCATAATAAATAAAATCTCATTGTTGACAACTTACAAGAAGAATCTCTAGTGGCTCAACGGATCATATATGATTCTGTGATGAGAGTAGGTGGATCTTCAGGATTAATAATTACAAGTATGATAAATTCAGTGAGAAGTTCAATGAGACAATATCAGGTGTATTTGGAGGAAAAGAAAAGAGAAATAAATGCTGGAGACGAGAAGAGGAGAGAGAAACGGAAGATACAGCAACAATTAAAGGAGCTGGAGGAAGAAGAGAAGAAAATTAAACTGCGGAGACGACAAGAAGGATATTCAGATCAATGAGAAGAAAACTATGCGAGAAAGTATGAAAACAATTTCTAAATGGGTTGCATTTAACAAGTGCACCAGCAAAAGTAATGAGCGTGTGTGTGTGTGTGTGTGTGTTTTAATAATCAGTAAAATCATGTATGAACTGTTTATTACTATAGGCAATATTATAATGCTGTGTAATTGGTATTATAATGTGTAATTTTTTCATATCTTAAGTACTCTGTATGCTGCACACTTTCGTTTGTAACTTTACATTTTGTGTAATATCTAGGCCTAATCAATATCGGCCTAATACACATGTTTTTGTAAATTTACATTCCTTTGGAAAGAAAATTGAAAAAAGAAACAAAGAGAAGCGGAAGAGAACAAGGCCAACTATGGGGAGTGTGGAGGCTGGGTTTCTTTTTCTTTTTCTTTTTTTTTTTTTAAATATTTTTAAGTTATTCAGGGGTCAGGGAAATCTGGAACTTTCGTCATGGAAAGTCAGGAAAAAGTCAGAGATCTTTTCTCCAAAATTGTCTGGACACCCTTTTACATTTCCAAATGAAGCTATAAAACTTAGGTCTCCACTTCAAAAAAGTGGGGGGGGCAACTGCTCCCTCTTGCCCCCCTAATCGCCGCCCATGTATATATATTAGTTCTCCATAAGCTCTGTTCTTTAACTAACCTGTATATTTTCCTAATTAGGCTTCTTTCAGATGATCATAGTGAATTATTGTCATTACTATTCCTATATATCTGCACCATATGTTGCCGTTATTTGCATCAATGTTTTTAAAACCCTTATCTTAGTTGTACGAGGGACATTCCGAAAATAATTTTCGTCTTTTTTTTCAGAAGAAAGGTACATACAAAGTAAAATAACATGTTACCATAAGAAAATAATCTTTCCTAAAGTGACGACAGGACAAGCGAGAACAGAGTACTGAAGAACTGAAGCAGAACATCGGCATTCAATCGAGAGCAAACCAGGCCGATAGAAATGCTTATGCTGGAAACGTGGTCACTAATGGTAGTGAATGCTATTGCGTACTACGAATGGGAGTGTGGGACTAGTGTTTCAGGTATCCATCAACACCTACAGAGTGTTTATGGAAACGACGTCATGTCCCGCCAAATGGTTGGAAGCTAATGTGCAATGTTCTTTGAAGAAAGACAGAGTATGTAAAATGAATACCGATCTGGGCGATTCTCCCCGTCCACGAATGCTACAGGAAATAGTGTTAGCCAACAGGCGCGTAACTATGTCTGATGTCGCATCCACATTGGATGTTAGATGTGTTCAAACTCACCACATGATTCACTTGTTGGGATATTGGAAGATGTCGGCAAGATAGATGTCGAAAAACCTCACCTCTGATCATAAGATTGCACGAATGGCGATAAGTCTCGAATGCCTGGTGCGATACGAGCATGAGGGCAAATACTTCCTGTTTAGGATCATCACAGCCGATTAGATCTGGGTGCATAGATTTACTCCAGAGACGAAGACCACCTCAATGATATGAAACATTCCAGCTCACCTGCCTCACAAGAAATGAAGTATCGTAATCCGCAGGGAAGATTATACTGACAATGTTCTGAGACGTGAAGAGTGTCATGATGCTTGATTTACTCACTGCAGGGACTGTCAATGCAGCACACTATTGCCACACACTACGAAAGTTGAAGTAATAGTGACGCATATACTTTTAACAGTGACACATATACTGCTAACAGTGACACATACTCTCATAACTTACAAACATGCTCCTGACAGTGACAAACAGTCCTTACAGTGACACATGTGCTCGTAACAGTGATACATATGCTTCTAACAGTGCCACACATAGTCTTTACAGTGACAGATGCGCTGCTAATAGTGACGCTTATACTACTACTTGTAAAAGTTTTTTTCTCAATAATATTAAATTAGAAACACAATGTTTTTTGTATAAGCTTTATTTTTATTAGAAGCAACTAGTTAGACTCTTAAGAATGTCATCTGTTCGTCTATTGATCCGAACGATGCTTCTTCAATTGAAGCGAATGTTTTATTACCTTTTTCTTGAAATAGAAAGGGCACGGTGGCTCACAAGGAAATGGTCCCAACCGAACACGTCCGAATTGGACGAAATTTCGTATAGATACTAATTTGATGTCGTTGAATAACGTGGGAATAGTCATTCGATTCGCTTTTGCGTACCTTATTAGATATACAGGGTGATGGAAAACAGAATGCAACATAAGACAACTATGTAATCTGAGTCCAGCAAGAAGTTGATCCTTCGTATATCATTCGTTATGACTTATAACTGTCGGCGGAGATTAAGGTTTACATTTGTGCATCACGTGATCGGTGTGCGCATCTCCAACGATGATTTCGAATGTACTTGGATTAGCCTGTCGTATGAATCTGCTGTTCGTGGGTAAGAGAGAGACTTGCTATATTTGAATCGTGTATGCAGAATGACAATCTGACATGCACAGCAAACGACATGGACAAGCAAGTCGCGGCGTGCCCCAAGCGAATATGTAAGTTCCCTAACAGCACAATTACATAGCAGGCATATGCCTATCATGTTCCCTCAGGTACATGGGAATGTGCCCAGTATGTACCTTATATACTTCTGAGAAAGAAATCACATGGATGGCAAGTGATAGTCACAGTTTATATCCGCCCCTAGACACATGCCTGACATGTACCTGGGGAACGTGCCTAGTATGTTCTAGGTATGTTCCCCATGCCGTAAGCGTCAATGAACCACAAAATTACTCCCCCAAAATATTTAAATCGCCTATATGCGTAAGTGTTTACATTAAGGTGAATATATACAATAATTTAAACAAGAAAAAAAATGTAGGGTTACCCTAGGGCGGGCGCGAAAAACCAACCTTTGGATTACTAGCCGCGTGCTTTTTCGACTTGGCCACAGAGGCGATGAAGAGAATGTCGCTTGTAGAGGGATAAATTGTTGAGATCTTTTGCATTCGGCTAATCAGAGTGCCCCTTTAACCGCATATATTTGACTATAACCGTTTGGGATCAGATTAAATCTGTTCGCCATGTAATTTTATAACAAATTGACGAGTGTCTATTTACTTTATTTCATGGTTCTTCCATATTCACTTTCAAATGATAGGCGACAGTTGCCATCTAATAAAGTTGATGCGTTTGTTGCTTCTAGCACATAATCGCGTAGAAAAAGAAGCAACAAATGCATCAAATGTGGGAGATGAATTTAGAACACCTAAATGGCGAATGTCTAGCACATCTTGTGCTGTTAGGGTATCCGAAACAATATGTACCTAAAGGACGTACCTTGAACATGACAGATATATGTCCCAAGTGACGACATGAAAACAAATTACTGTTAGAGTGCGAAACTGAGCCAGGTATATAAATGCTATATGTGTGGTACATAGTTGCAAATATCAATTAGGTGTAACAAGTATCTAAAACTGTAGCTGAAGTACATATTTAGCACATGGATATCATATTCTATGTGCCAAGTTTCGGGTACCTAAAAAGTAGCTGTGACACCTAAATGGCACATGCCTGTCACATCTTGCGCTGTTAGGGTTGGGCTGTTTCTTTTGCCAAACTTTGTCTACTGTTTACTGTACAGTCGCTGGAACCCAGTTTCCGTTCTAATGTTGATCTTCCAAGATACTACTGCAATTGATAAACGGTGCAATTTCAGGGACATTTATCCTCAATGACTCGTACTTCTTTCCAGGATCTCAACATCGAACAGTGTTTCTCTTTTCATTTTCATGTGGAATACCTTTACTCAACGGGACATTTTCCTGCGACGCCACTGCGTTCCTCATTATCGCCATGAGATTCCGCATATTCATTTTGGTATTCACGTGTGGGCTTTCGTCGTTCTATACCGGTGAATTACAGAATGCTTCTATGTTATTTTACTTTCGCATCACCCTGTATATCTCGTAAAGTACGCAAAAGCGAATCGAATGACTATTCCCACGTTATTCATCGACCTAAAATTAGTATCTATACGAAATTTCGTCAAATTCGGACTCGGATTACATAGTTGTCTTATGTTGCATTCTGTTTTGCATCATCCTTTATATCTCGTAAAGTACGCAAAAGCGAAAAAATGTAATGAAATCTTTGAGTTTTACGTCCCACGGTTATGCCGGGTAGGCTAAAGAAGACGGTGATGATGAGTAATGAATGAAATGGTGGAATGAAGAAAGTGGGAGGAAACGGGAGAACCCCGAGGAAACCCACGCACGCGGTGTTTGTCCACCACAAAGTTCACTTGGCGGGGGCTGGGATCGAACCCGGGACCCCAAGCACCAGAGGTGAACGCTGAGCCAATTTTAGGTCGACTTTGTTAGGTCGATGAAAACCCACGGTCCCTACGCAAAAGCGAATCGAATGACTATTCCCACGTTATTCATCGACCTAAAATTAGCACCTATACGAAAGTCCGTCCAATTCGGACTGTGAAGTTGGGACTATTTTCTTGTCAGTAGTAGAGCGTGTACGTCTGACGCGTGGGGTTCGTGGTTCGGTGCCCGGTCAAATAAGTGTGTGGTGGACAACATCGTGCCCGTGGGTTTTCTCGGAATACTCCCGTTTCCTCCCACGAATTCCTTCATTATCATTAACTTGCCTCAATTATCCGTCTCCCTTAGCCTAAAGTGCATAATCCTAGGACGTTAAACTGAAAGAAAGCTTTCATATTCTTCTCGTATTTCTTTCACAGCGCAGTGTCCATCATTTCACAAGCTTGAAGAAAACGTAAAGTTATGTAAACAGAAAACTTTTTGAAATAAACACGAATTTCATCAAATTTTTTTAACTATACCTAGAATGTTATAGGTTCTAACGGACACTATTGATATATACAGATATTGCGCATAACTAATATGTAGCTATTTACAAATTCGGTCACGAAAGCAAAACATGCTATTGCTGACGTTGCTGCACGCATTTTTGTGTGGAACACGTTGCAAACAAATCATATAACATAGGAAGAACATAAACATTGCTATGGAATGCTTTATTTTCGATGTTGTTCTTTTGTATTGAACGAAGTGCCAACATATGTTTGTTGCTTCTTTTAATATATTGATGTTTGTGTTATTATTATTCGTCAACAGCATTGGCTGACAAAATCCATATCCTCACGTTCGATATAATGGATGGAGGACGGGAAATAATCAAGGTTTTTTCTTCTTTTTTTTTAACGTTGAATCGTAGTTAGTGCTTAGCTACATTAATTGACTAACCCATCACAGTACTATTATGTTTCATTCCATCTTGATATTTATGTGTCACTGTTAGGAGTATTTGTTCATTGGTAGAAGACAAATATCAATAAATACAACATGCTACCATACTTAACAGTGTATAGGCCCGCAACCATGGGAGGGGGGCAGCCTTCCTAAATTTTCGTTGCCCTCCCCCCGACCAGAATTCGCCATTATGTGCTATAGAACAATACAATTTAGATATACAGGATTATTATAAATGATTGACTCAATTTCATAAATTCACTGAAGCTTTGTTATTGGACTTATTGTCGCAAAACTTAGCAGATGTATTGAAAAACTCAAAAAGGTTTTTAAGTGACATTCACAGTATATATATATATATATATATATATATATATATATATATATATATATATATATATATATATATATACAGTAGAGCGTCGATTATCCGAACGTCGGTCAACCGAACGACCGCTTAACCGAACTGTGTACTCGCTCGCACCTGTTACTCTCCCACCCTACCGTCCATCATCCCCCTCACTCCCAAACCAAGTTTCCCACAGTATTTGCCGCACTGAGCCACCGCTGGCGGAACATTGCTTCTAATGGGGCCTTCATAAGGCGCTGCTGACCGGCCAAGCCGCCAGTCGCTGTGTTTCAACAATCAGCACACTTCTGTCGGTTTGGCACTGGCTGTAGAAGTACAGTACAGTACAGTATAGTTCGATTATCCGAACAAACCAGTTTTCCGAACACCCATGTCCCCCAATTACTTCGGATAATCGACGCTCTACTGTATATATATATATATATATATATATATATATATATATATATATTTCTTCATCACTGAAGATGACTTTTCCACAAAATCCATCTTCTTCCATAAACAGTTGCAAACTGTGCCGAAAATTCAAGGCGTCTGACTTTGTATTGTATTGTTCATATGAGGAATGTCCTCAAGTAAGTGTAACATGCGTCATATGTACAAAAAAATTTACATGAGTAAAATAAAGTAATATTACCTTGTCATGATATTTACGTACTCCCCAATCGTATAACTAGAATTTTTTAATAGAAATGATTTTAACTTTTGATTTTGATTTTGATTTTAATCTTGCAGCAACTGCAAGCGGTAAGGCTTCTATTTCAGTAGTTTCTGCATAAGCTAAGAATGTGTAATTTCGAGAAGGTTATGCAATACTGTGCTCTCCTTACTTTTCATAAAATCAATTTCATTGGTGTTTCCGCATTCCTTTTGTACGTCCGATCCTATTCATTTCTATGTTAATTCCTGTGTATGGTTTTTTTTTTAATTACTTTTAAATCGTCGGTAGGAGAGAAGAAAATGTAGAATTCGTTAAAATAGTCGAGTTCTAAATATCTACGAATTTACACGCTTCATGTCTCCTATATCGAAAAAGTGATTTCTAGATGTCTGTCTGTCTCTTCATCTGTTTTTGTTTAGATTAAATTATTTTAACTTAAATAAATAGCATTAAATAGCAATGACGGATGCAGCCCGGGGCTGGGTGGGGCGCAACCCCCCAGTTTTTTGAGTAACAACAATAATTAAAGCAATTATTTATATATTTTTGAATGTTCATGATATACCTACCATAGTCTTGATTCTGCTTGACCCTCCCAGTTTTTACCTTCTAGATCCGCCACTGTTAAATGGACTGTGTCCTTTGTATAAAATAATAAATAATGAAGGAGAGTTAAGTTTTGATTGATCTTTAATAAATAAAATTTACAATCCAGTTTTATCGGTTGTATAGAGAATTTCTGTGATTATTGAAGCATCCTTGATCTAGGTAGTACAAAGAAATGACTAAAACTTAACACATTTTCGATAGATATTAATATCCAGGGTTGGCAAAAACCATGGTTTTTATTAAAAAAACAAAAAACCGTTTTTTTTTTTGTTTAAACCAGGTTTTTATGGTTTAAATAATTTGCTCTATATATTCATATCATATATGGACAGAAATAAGTTTGTTTCGCTTTGATGTTATTATACAACAACCGGGTTGTGCTGGAAGGGGTCACATAAGCTTAAAGCGGAATAAAAACAGCTTCTCGAGTTACATCCGAGAGAAATTGTCCTCCATTTGAACTCGGAACCAGGACTAATTGGCCACAAATGCGATACGTCTGCCGACTCACTCACGAAGGAATCCTGATAAAAAAAAATAAAAAAAAAGTACTGATCTTTACATGCTTCTTAAGACAACTGTCAAGAGTCATTTCAGAAGGACAAAAAGATAAACAGTTGCACAAGTGAAACCATTACACAGAATTACATATGAACAATTTCAAAGTACTACGGAGTACAGAAGAACTAATTTAGTTCAAGTTAGTTAACAACGACTTTTATTGGTCCAAATTAAAGAAATATACCGACTTAATCTGCATATCAATCAGAAAAGTGAATAAAGATATGAATTATTTGAGTCCACTTTGGCTCAGACTCATTTATACATAAATAGATACCAAAGATACTTATTTCACTAAATGCCTCTCGTAGGGTCTGTATGACCCCCCCCCACACACACACAAAAAGTACGGCATTTTCGATGTATTTTATCAATAGTAAACATTGAAACGAAACAATATTTAGAATTTTTCTTCGATTGCAATTACATGACAATAATAAGTACAAAAAATCACAAAACAAACATTTATAAACTTACAAAAAAAAAAAAAAAAAGTTGCTTTTGTAGTATAATCTATTTGAGTAATGAATGGGAAATTTAGGTCTGAATATAATACGAATAATATACGGGCGTGAAACGTGATAACCCACAAATGTGTTCATCAAGATTTTACAAACACTTACACTTTTACGAACATTTTTTTTTGTTTTTTGGTTTAAACCAGTTGGTTTTTTTGAAAAAACTAGCTGGTTTAAACCTTGGTTTAAACCATGGTTTAAACCACCTTGGTTTAAACCAGCCAACCCTGTTAATATCTACACAATAACACAAAATTTAACATCATTATTCGGGTCTCAAAATCTTCATACATTCAATCGAGATTAATCCCGCAGACAGATGTACAGAAAGCACGACCGTTAGTAATTTAGCTACGAAGGAGATTTCGGCCTATAATAATTTTATAGTTAAGAATGGATTTAAAAAAATAAATAGATGAGAGTTAAGCTGAAATATGGTATTATTTATTAGTTTCACGCATTTTATTTCGAGACTATCGAGACGAGACCGAAACCAAGATCGACACAAGCATATATTGATCGGGACAAGACCAAGGTAGATACGATTATTTTCGACTCGAGAAGAGATCAAGACTGAGACCATTGTTCGTTGACCAAGACGAGGGGGAAAAGGTAGGTCAGTGCTAGTCCTCCCGGCTAGGCTAGTGACTAGCGCGTGCGCCTGTAGTGTGTGTGGTCCCGGATTCGATTCCCGGTGGGAGAACATTTGGAATTTTGACTGTTCTCGATGTTTGTGTGTTCGTGTCCATGTCGCTATAGGTTACTGGAAGAAACGAGTGAAATGAAGTAAAAACATAGTAATTAGGTAATCAAGTTACTGAGGCACGTTCGGTAAATCAGTTACTTTAAAAGAAAAGTGGTAGAGCGCTTACCTCTGATACATGGGTCCTTGGTTCGATCCGCGGCCAAGTAAAGTTTGTGATGGACAACATCATGTCCGTGGGTTTTCTCGGGATATTCCCATTTCCTCACACATTCTCATTCTATCAATTCTTCCATCATCATTCACTTACCCTAATCATCATCTCCCTTAGCCTATTAACGTGGGACGTTAAACCGAAAATTTTTTTTTTTCATTTTCATTTTTGACCGACTCGAGATTAAGACTGTATTAAGCCATGTCTCGGTGCTATCCCTGTTCGTCAGTGCGTCCCTGCTGTAGACAGAACAAAGTATTGTATAGTTATGAAGTTTGGGGGGTCCGGCTCCGGTGAACTGCCTTCTCGTAAGGGTCTTCACTACAGCGAAATTAAACGACCGCTAATTTTAGAGTTTTTCTGTAATATCTTCAAAACAAATAAAAATATTCAAAAAGCAGAAACGTAGTGAACTAGACAATACGATAATGCATGTGATACCTTTACCACAATTCACCTATCTGCTTTTGGTATGCCGCTATTTACAGAATCCGCAAAAAAAAAAAAAAAAAAAAAGCTAAATCTGTCTACAGTTGCAAATCGAAAGCAGATAGATTAGTTGTGATAACGGTATCACATGCAAAATCATATTGTCTAGTTCACTACGTTTTTGCTTTTCGAATATTTTTTATTTGTTTTGAAGATATTACAGAAAAACTCTAAAATTAGCGGTAGTTTAATTTCGCTGTAGTGAAGACCACGACGAAGGATTGATACGTTAATTTTGTGGTAGGTCATTGATGTGATCGCATGGCGTACAAATTTATGGCAAACAGAGTTCTACGGCTTTTCATTTTTTTTAAATCTAAAATGCATAATTGTGACGTAAACCTCAATATTTTATTTTAAGGTTGAAGTATCTCGTCGCATGGCATCCGGTTGACATTAAATTGATTAAATTTGAGACGTAAATAGTTGACGGTGAGCTCTAGAAGTAATGTCCATTGAAAACATAGCAATAAGAAGGAATAAAATTTTCGTGAAGTCTGTTGTCCGTGCCATTAACGAAATGTCACATCTGACGAGAAATATGAAATTCCCTATTTTAGACATATATTCATTCTGTCGTCTGCATAACGACCTTGGACTTAACCGTTCAATGTGTTTGGTCGAGGTCTCTGTTGACGTCACTTCAGGTTGTTAATAGTAAACAGTGTTGCCAGCGAGACGGTTCCCATGCTGAGAGGGTGCTCTACTGGAGATCAGGTGCAGTACGTCTATTGGGTAATACCAAGTGACAAGACCCACGCGGCTGGGCTGGCTGTATAGATAGATGGCTCTCGGTCTGTATGAATAATGGAAGAAGGAGCTAGTTGCAAGTGACGGCGAAAGCTTGTATTTCTTTTTAATTGCCTCTCCTCAAGGTTTGCAGACTTGAGCTCCAACTTTACATGAAATGAGAACATGAAATTTACAGGCAGTTAGTTGTACACACGGAAAAGAAAGTATTTGACAGTTGACAAAATTTCTTTTGTAAATAACTCGGAGACAAATGAATTAATTTTGATATTTTTGTTGTTATCCTTAGAATAGTTGAAATTTATAACTTGTCAAAATCGGTACTCTAATAGGTTAATTTATTGTTGAGTTGTTAGGAAAAGAAATTTTGATAACTGAAGAATACTTTCTTTCGTAACTGTACTATTTGATTCTCAGTTAATCAGCTAGGCACATTTTTCCCCCTTCGAAATATTGCTTCATCCAGTTTGCCTGATAGCGTATACCGGTACCGTACTCGTTACATATGGATTTCTGTAGATTATGATTTTTCTATAATTTTAATCTGTTATTCTATCTTTTTATGTACAGTATTATATTCCCATTCGTTATGTTTAAGGAGTTAGCTTTACAAAAACTCCTGTCTGTCCGTGTATGTTCGTCCGGGTGATAAGAAAAAATCAAGAACTAGTTAATGGATTACCTTCAATTCTGGCCAGGGTGTACAGAGTAGCGGAGGACACCGTATTCTAGTGGTTAGAGTGTAGTCCTGAGTTCGATTCCCGGCCGGTGCTTCCCAATTTTCGGCATCCACAAAACGTCGTGAGGCAAACTGGGGAGATACGTGAATGAAAGGGCTAGAAAGCTCCCGACACGACGGTTAGTTTCAGGATGACTCAGCGCGCTGAGTACGTGCTCGTCGCAAGTCTGGGCGTAGTTCAGTTGGTCGTTGACAGATGGCGTTGGAGCGGCTCAGGCCCTCAAATGGACTGTTACGCCAAGTGGTAGAAAGCAGCACAGAAGCCACACTACAGTGGCGTACGCAGGGTAATTGTCGATAATAGTCATGTCGAAGAAGTGCGTGAATGCATACAAGCGCCTAATCCCAGGAGTCAGAGCGTGATTACGATTAGAAATACGAGTCTAGAACCTAATTTTTGAAGTTAATATTCAAATTTTTACCCACCAAACAAAGATTATTAAGATAAAACCGGTTAAAATCGGGATATAATAATAATAATAATAATAATAATAATAATAATAATAATAATAATAATAATAATAATAATAATAATAATAATAATAATAATAATAATAATAATATAAAATTTCTTAAACTTTCGAAGGATTACTGCTTACAAGAAGAAACAAGTTTCATATAGAGTATAGGTTTCGAACAACATTATTTCTTTCAATCTAGATAAGACATTGCTTCGTTTTAATTCAAACTAGCTGAACCTGTGCTTCTGTTATGACCATGAATCTCCTTCACACTGTGCATGTCTCCTTACACACACACACGTGGACGGGGCAGGACGATTCTCAAAGAGTGAATTGGTATAGACAAAGCCGGATTTAGATTTAAGGGGGGCCCTAAGCTATTGAAGGTAATGGGACTCTATATGTCCAGCTGTCCGTTGTCAATGACAAATTGTCTGCACTACAGTGTGCAGCTACATGCTAACAAGTTGCCATGAAACCAGTTCATGAAGAATGTTGGCACCCTAGGTGCAGGAATGAGCAAACTAGTGATATTTTTGGGAGCATGCTTGCAGTAGAGTCTCCATTACATTACATTATAGGAGCCTAAACAACACAAAACATTGTTGATATATACTACGTAAGTTTTATAATTTGCTTTTACCCTATAGGTTGGAAACGTACATTAACATTTATCTGTACATTTTTGGAGGCCGCAAGAGAGTTGGTCTTCAAGCTATAGCTTGTTTAGCTTATACGTATATCCGGCACTGGCTATAGACAAACATACGAACATAGCATTTAATATATAGATGTTGGAGTCAGTTTGTGGCAGATTTGTAGAAGTGACACGATATCAAATGGATTTTTTCTTATAAATCCATATCCACCCATGTACACCTCATTGCAGATCTTGAGGCCTTTGAAGTAAGTTTTGTCATTCAGATTTAAGCAAAGCGCCTGCAATATCCGTCAACCCGCTGTACGTAACGTTTATACTGGTTGCCTAACAAGGATAGTAACCTCACCTTTTCCCTAGCTACTATATTAATCTTATGGGCTCAAAACGGTCCCTAACATGTTGAATAGAACAATAACGGTACAATTTTTGAATATTTGAATGAGAACTGGCAAGTCTACACAAAATTTGAAACATACTAATGAAAAAAACACGTTTCTAGAGCTTGTGGTTTTCGAAATTTCATTGCCGAAAAAAATTGGCCACAAACATATAAACCTAGCATTTTAATATATAGACTAGCTGAACCTGCGCTCTCTACACAGCGCATCATTCACATATCAGCATGAATCTCCTTGTCATTCCTCACAACATCTTTACATGTTCCTTTACAGACATAAGTGCAGGACGTCTTGATAAAAATCGGCAAGGGGAGATTTTTTCAATATCTATCACCGTTTGCAAGATTGAGCCTACTTCAGGTTGGAGTTTCTAATTCATGTATGATCAATGTTTTCTTTTTTCTTACATGCAGTATGTAATAAGCAAATACGTTACATACATAATTAATTATAATGTCTGTTATATATGGTGTTTATTGGGCAAAACACTCCAAAAATAAAGATTCATCTTAGACTGCAAAAATTGTTATCATTCCTTTTTCAGTATTATTTGGCTAGGAAACAAACGCCTGAGACATATTCAACCCGTATATACAACTATGTGGTGTTGCAATGTATAATGCGTAAGATATGATGCTTTAATTTTTTTTAATTTCAACACTTCCAGTGTACCCGTAAAAATGTAATAAAGATATAATGGCCATGTTTTTAAATATTCAATTAGAACTGGACAATCTATACAAAGTTTGCAATCTATCAGTGAAAACGTCATCTTTCTAGAGCCTGTAGTTTCCGAGATTTCATTGTCGAAAGGATTGGCCACAAACATATAAACGTTCACAAACATATAAACGTTCACAAACATATAGTTTAAAGAACTCCAAAGATGGCAGCAGAATTCATTTGCATTGATTTTGGAGAAGGCTTATTAAAATACAAAGGCTTTGTACAATAGCTTCAAAGCATAAACTTTATAAAAAAAAGATGTATTTAAATAATAATTTATTTAAAGTACACATACTTTAAAGTATTGTCTTTGTTAAACGTGAAATCACAAATAACTGTAAGTCAAAGGTTTGAAATCCAAAGTTAGAGGTTGGAGTTCAGGCGTTTTTATAGCTTTTGTGGCATTTTAATAGATAGATAGCTAATATCTTCACGCTGTTGGCTAAACTAAAAAGAGAAACAGAACTTACTACCACGAAGCCTCGAAGAGCTTAAGCAATGCAGGCAAAGATTTTCAATTGAGATGGTCAAAGCATCGCCAATTCTTTTGCGTTGTTGCTGGTTTTCTCGACTTCTTTCTTTCAAAATCCCCAATTGTCCTCATGATGTATTGTGAACCACTCACTGTCAACTATGTCGCTTTCTGCGTTAAGTACTAGCCAGAGCCGAATATTGTTTAAATATTAAAGATGGTTTCCTTGTTTCCACAAGGAATCGAAATAAATCACAACTAACACACGCACACTAACAATTCGTCTTGGCAGCATCTTCCTGCTATCATTATTAGGCCTATTTAATCAACAAACTTGTAGATACGGCTATGATACCAACTTACACTGGGATTATTGACACTCAACAACAGCAACAATTGGATACTAAATGAAGGAAAGTCTTTCCATATATTAAAATGTCATTACTACATGTCCTAGTATAACATAGGAAAACCTTAGAAATATCTCAATCAATATGGTTTGTCATAGAATTCAAACCCAGTACCTCTCAATTGCAATTCAAGAATGTTAAACATGGGTATACGACCGATTAAAGTTATTATAAACGGAAGTGGAAATAAATATGTTAAATGGAATTCAAAATTATAGAATTTCAAAGCTTCAGATCAACTCCTATTTGATTGAGATTTTAGTAGCGTAACTAAGAGAGTATGGTCCCCTCCGCGAAAATGACACAGAAGACCCCCCTCTACCCATGTTCACAAGGATACAAAAATTCATACAGCAATAAAAAAAAAACTCATTCTAGACGTTCCATCTAGTCATTCACCACTTACTCATATTATACAAATATGCACATTATTATTATTATTATTATTATTATTATTATTATTATTATTATTATTATTATTATTATTATTATTATTATTATTATTATTATTATTATTATTACCAGTATGAGTTTGTTCTCTAAGCCCCCCATGGTCCAGTGCCTATTGCGTACGCCTGTGTTGCATGTCCCGGTGCGATTCCTGTTAGGAGAGAACAAACGAATTTAATTCCACACTCATTCACTTTCAGTACTTATCCGTCTCCTTTAGACTAAAGGCCATAATG
This sequence comes from Thermobia domestica, assembly GCF_964235325.1. NCBI lineage: Eukaryota > Metazoa > Arthropoda > Insecta > Zygentoma > Lepismatidae > Thermobia > Thermobia domestica. Next base: position 131,152,955 of record NC_137467.1, read on the forward strand.
AACGTTAAACTAAAAATAAAATAAATAAATTGATTTTTTCATTGTAACCAATCAAGAAAGAAAAAAATAACACACTCTCAGCTGAAAATTACTGAATATTCTCAAATTCTTTCTTTTTATTATTCCAGTCTCTATATAGAGTGTTTGAGATAAATTAAATGGCTTTTTAGGCATTAACCTGACAATACTAGAAGACTACAGAACAATATTGAGAAAAAAATAAATACGAGTAATATGAAACCTGAAAAAATGGATTTTAATATAGTAATATCATAAAGTTAATCTTCGAAACTTGAAAGGGACCTTTCGTGCCGTTCCCCCTCCCCCTGCATTGCGGGTTTGATAGTTACACCACTGCACCGGGTAGGGATGCGCACGAGTCAAGACACACTTTGTAAACTTTAAGACGAGTCGAGACAAACGTATTTCTCGACTCGAGTTTTCGAGTCTAGTCGACTGCTCGTAAAAATCTCGACCCGATTCAAATGTCTCGAAAATCTTTCTATAATTTTTATTATTATTTTGAAGAAAATATTGACTTAGAAACAACCTTGAAACCACTTCCAGCACTTATTACTTTAGAAAGGTACTGAACGCATAAACTTAATAGTTAATCTTTCGAGATTAGATTTAATTTTCAGCTCAATTCAGTTAATTAAAACTAATTATTAATGTCGTGATATTTGATTGTACTTCAAATATAATAATAATAATAATAATAATAATAATAATAATAATAATAATAATAATAATAATAATAATAATAATAATAATAATAATAATAATAATAATAACAATTGATCATCTAGTTTCTATAAAACTATTATCCGTAGCCTATATCTAGTTTGTATAAAACTATTGCGATACAGTGAACTTCATAAATGCTCTGAATGACAATTGGCAGTCTATAGTAACTTAGCATAGTTATAATTATTATTGTGTTTTTGTTCCTATGAACGCAATAGGGCTACATAATTTCTGGATTATTCGCTTCCCCAACTATTTTGAGGCTTTAATGTGTTATAGCATATCATGAGTTACGGATAATATATAATGTTGTACTGTACATCACATATTATGATACGAGACTATCTTACATAGTATATGACAATAAATGGACTTCTTGGATGCCAAGAACTAGTACAGATAGGTACCTTTCCCTTCTATAGACAGGTATTTTTAAAAGGATTTTTATAAAACAATAAGCTACATATAGTAGTGCGTATATTTTAACTCGTATATTTTGTCTCAACTTGAATTTCGAGACGTCTCGCCTCGAATTCGAGTCGAGTCGAGATAGAAACTGTCGACATTTTCTCGAGACGACTCGAGACAGGCTTAAATCTCGACTCGACTCAACTCGTGCGCATCCCTAACTATTGGCATCTCATATTCACATTACTTAGTGACACCTACACATGAAACCAAGCACAAAAATATTCGAATAATCTTCATCTGTATTGACACAAATATGTGGCGCAGTTCTTGGTGTTGCCACTTAATTACGTACAGTGACAAAACGCAAGAAGAATGTTTCGCCTTTTTTCCATCTCATCAGGAGCACATCCAGATTTTTTTTTGTTGGGAGAGGTCGAATTTTTCTTTTTTTTTTGGGGGGGGGGACTTCAATACTACAAGACACTACGTCTGTGTAGTATTGAAACTGTTATTGTATAACCATAAAGACGATAAATAATTGTTAATTGCTGTCTTAGAACTATATTCTTAGAAAAAGTAATACAAGGGACGTTGTCCAGACACTTTTCTGCGACCACGGGCAGTTGAGGATACAGAGTCTCAGAGAGCGACGATGGACGACAGCAACAAGTCTGGCAGTGTGAAGCGGGCGGTTCCAATGGATCTTCAAAATGTACGAGTGATGTACAAAATTCAAGGCATGAACAGGATCTGTTTTCAACGTGTCCCGAATTTCACGCAGAACGAAACCAACATTCGTTGGATACAGCAGCTCATTCTAAGTAATCAACATATCAGTATGAGAGATTTGAGTGCGAAAAGAACCATCAACGTGGAAAGTATGGAAACGATCATCCATGAACACCTGCACTTCCGGAAAATCACAGACAGATGGGTCCCCAAAATGTCAACATTTGGCCAGAAGCGGTGTTGGGAAAACGTCCCGTGTCGGCATCTGCAGCAATATCAGACAGAAGGCGAGAGCTTCCTTGCAAAGATAATACCTGCGATGAGAGATGGGTGCATCATTACACTCCGGACTCAACCCTCTCCAGCATGGAGTAGAAGCATACAGAGTTGCCGGAAAAAAATATCAAGGCACAAACGTACGCTGGATGCTGACGGTATTCTGGGACAAAAACGAGGTGATATGGACTGATTTCCTGGCACGCGAGGCTATAATCAATGCGGCGCACTACAGCAATTTCCTCCGGACGAAGATCAAAGAGATTTTGATATGAAAACGGCCACAAAAGTGAAGGATGATGTCATCACCCTAGATGATAACTTGCGTTCTCTTATGGCCTCGACAACGGTCACAGCTCACCAAACTTAGTTGGGAGATCCTAAACCATACTCCGTATAGTCTCGATCTGTCGCCTGGCGACTTCTATTTCTTTGTTCCCCTCAAGGAGCACTTGGGAGGGCAAAAATTCCACACCAACGACGAAGCCAAAACGTGTGTGCTGAAATGGCTGAAAGATTGTCCAAAAAAAGCCTATGCCGCAGGGATACGGACACTTCCACACCGATGGGACAAGTGTATGCGTGTACATAGCGAGTACCTTGAAAAAGAACATTAACTGATTTGCATTGTCTTCTCTATGTAACAGAAAAAAGGAATTCCTGTTATAACTTGAACGTCTCCCGTAGAACTAGATTATTTCTATAGAAAGAATACAAATGAGGTGCGAAATTAAATGTTTGGGGTACATCAATTATTTCTCTCTTAAACAAATGAATTGTGTTAAGAAAGTGTTCTAAAATTAGTAGAGATACGAAATTTTGGGAGGGAGGGAGGGTCCGGACCCGTTGGACCCTTCCCGTAGTTGCGCTCCTGCATGCGACACGTGGCTTCCAATCAAGCAAGAGTATTGCAAAAATCAAGCATTTAAGGTTCTTAATATTTTATAATTACACAGATTGGTAATTTCTTATGTGCCTTGAAGAGTAATACCTGGTTAGGGGTATCATTTTAGGCTATACAATTGCCACCTTCTTGAGTTTGAGATGAATATATATTTTTAATCAATAGTACTTCTCTATATCAGCTTATAATACTGAAGTCCAAAGCCTGGGGGAGCACATTTAGTATTCGGAAGGCCATCGCTTGTACTATTCTATTTATTATTATATTTTAGACGTGTTATTTTGGTCCCCTCCGGCTGGAAACTCTCAGAGCCGCGGGTAGGGGGGGGGGAAGAAGTGGCTCCCAGAAATCATGTCTGGAAGAAATACTATGCATGTTAGCTATAGTAAAGTAAATTAATTTTCTTCAGATATATAGACTCAACGAATAAACCATTATTACAAACTTTTTTATTTTAAATCTAAAAGTAGTTATACGTAGGCCTATAGATATATAATACTTACTCGCTTTTAGTTGTAGAAAACGGAATTTTTAATATATCAAATAGTCCCTTCCGAATGATTGTTTTACTATCTAAGATAATAGAAATATTTATCTTACATACATAGATATTATTTATCTTCTGATTAAAGTTACGGAACAGTTGTTGCTTCATGAGAAGTTAGTTCTATTAAATTAAAGAAAATAATACTCTATTCAGTACGAGTTCATTATGAATCGTATCACGGTCGAACATTTATATGAGTAAAAATCCAACTTTATCTTATTGTGTATGGAAATTGTCAAATCCGACAACCTTGATTTTCTTGCTTCTTAGCACCTCGCACGTACTTACCCGTTCACGAACATAAAATTTTCTTCTACACAATGGTAACCATGACTGTTGGTCCCTGTTGGCCGCCTACAGAATTGCAGGCGGTTATATGTCTGCATGTACTTATTGAAAATACATTGAAGTGCATTTTGCTGCCGTTAAAAAGTTGGTGCTTGACGGTTTATGGGAACAGACCCTTATACAGAGAAAAACAATGCCGTTGACCGAAAGAGACTAATTCTGTGCAATTTAAAACTGAGGTGAACCGGTGACAGGGAGGAGGCGCTTCATGTCACAAACACAAAACAAAATCATAGTTTACCTTTACTAATGCTTGGGCGGGGAGCAACTTGACACTGATAAAACATAGAGGCGTAGGCACTTGTTAGTGACGGTGATAGATAAACGCTATATGTCAAAATGAAGTTATGTCACACGGAAATGGTTCTAATCAAAATGCTCTTTAACATTGGCGATTGGTTAAAGTAGGAGAGGAAAGGCGAAACGGGCTTACTGAAAAAGAAACACAAATTAATCATGTTCAGAATGACATTTGTGAGTTATTCATATACGTTTAGCTTACAACAAATTGTGCATATTGATGTTAACACATTCGAAACATTAGCGTATTTTACAATCTTTCTTTCAGTTGGACCCAGTTATTTATTCCCATTTATGAGCTCGTGTACCAGTCTGATATAAGACTCTAGTTCCTACGCTATTTTGGTTTTGAAACCATTGACTTACATATTTTTTCCTACTACTTTCTTTGAAATCAACGGGAATTAACTTCTTTTTTTACTTGTGCTGCTTTGGTTTTACTTGTTTTTTCTTTAATTTTGTTTTAATGTCCTTTCGTTTGTGGAAATAAAATCTGTTTTTGAACTACGGAAGGAGTTGGTCAAGTGCTATACAGAAATATTGGATTCTGAGTATGAAATATTGGATTGTATAGCTCAGTGACTTACTACGGAAGTTAGATAAGAAATACTTAGAGAGCTTCGAAATGTGGTGTTAAAGGAAGATGGATAAGATAAAGTGGACAAAAACAAACAAAGGTGTTTTAAAGCGGATAGGAGAGAAGAGAATGTTTTTAGCTAGTATCCTTCGTAGAAAGGCCAATTGGATTGGACACATCTTGTAAAGAAATTGTCTACTTCATACCGCTATAGAAGGAAAGATGGAAGGAAAGCAAGGAATAGGAAGAAGAAGAACACAACTAATAGATGATTTGTAAAACAGACAAAAATTTTGGGAGTTGAGGGAGCTGAAGTTCGAGAAACGTGGAAGAAATATTTCCAGGCCTAAATAGAACGACCACACGTTCTGTTTTGACCGGGACAGTCCCGTTTTAGGGGCGTCTCCCGGCCGTCCTGTCAGTAGATGAAAAAAATAGTATTTGTCCCGTTTTATGCAAGTGAAAGAAGTAAATAACAAACCTAGTACCTTTACTCCTTGTGAAGGAATTAATAATTAATAATAATAAAGAGCCAAGAATTGAACTGTAATTAACTTCATTATAGTTCACAGTAGTGTTTAAAAGGCAGCAGAGGTTTCAGCAGTTGCTTGTTTATTGAACAAACTTCAACGTGTCCTTCCTTTTGTGTAAGTATCGAATTACTTGAGCCTGACCTGTGACAAAGAGAGGGAGGGAGAGTAGGGGGAGGTCTGATATCAGGGCGCTGATAGGAACAAAGGTAGACTTAAAAGTCCAGAGTTGCCGGAACCTGTCTCGTTTTCAGCTGAAAATTTTATGGTCACCCTAGACCTAAACCTAGTTTTTTTTAAAGCTTCATTAGTCCCCGGATTTGTCAAAAGACAGAATACTTATAATAATAATAATAATAATAATATCATAGCAATTCTGCCATTATTGGCAGGTTAATTGCTGCCACTGAGAAGTTTCCATACTCCAAGGTCTTCCGCTAACCTCTTCGTTTTCACGCACGATTTGTCTGTTTTGATATCATCCATTAATTGTAGTCTTCTTCGCTTCCTCCCTCTCTTCCCTACCACCATACACTCTAGCACGTCCCTGATGATACAATCCTTCTTAGCCAACGTCCCAACCAATTTCTTTTCTTCTTCTTAATAATATATAAAATTGTTCTTTTCTCCCTCATCATTTCTAACACCCTCTCATTCGTTTTCAGCTCAACTCAGTTAATTCTTTCAATTTTTCTCCATACCCACATTTCGAAAGCTTCCGTTCGTTTTTCATTATTTTTGTTTAATGTCCATGTTTCTGATCCATACAGCACAATACTCTTCACGAAGCACTCTATGAATCTTTTTCTCAACTCTTTATTCAAGATCCCACAAAACAGACTTTTCTTCCTCCTAAGGGTTTCTTTCATCTTTCCTATCCTTGCTTTTATTTCACGTTCACACTTCATATCATCACTAATACTACTACCCAGGTATCGAAAACTAGTTACCTGTTCTATTTTCTCCCTTCCTATTTTTATATTTTACACTGAACGTTTCATTCCAATTGTCTTTCTAACATTTATATTCATCCCATATTCTTCACAACTTTTCCTCAAGTTTATATATATATATCGGAAGCGAGAGAGAGAGAGAGATACCAGCTATACCGGGTGTACGAAAAGTCCGGGGCCAAGGGCCAACTCTGTTATGGTAAAGTTATGAAAAAAAATAGCAAGAAAGAGAAGCTGCTCGAAATTGGTGGTTTTTAATGTAAAATCGTGGATTTCTTTCCAATTGCATTATCCATTTGGGCTCCGCACTGTCAACAATCCCTGCGTTTAGGGATGCATTCGAGTCGAGTCGAGACAGAATTTTCCTGACAAAATTCGAGTCGAGACACAGCTCTTCCAATAGAAAAATATATATTTTTCGAGTCGAGACATCACTTTTACAGCACATTTTCGAGTCGAGACAATCTCAAATCTTGTCTCGAGCGCATCCCTACCTGCGTTAAATGAGAAAGCAACGCTTCCAGTTCAGCAGGCTGCTCAAATGGAACGTAATGACACGGAATAAGTTTGCATTGTTGTGTGAGAGAATATAGAACATCTCGAATTCGCTTCCTAACAAGTTGTCGTTGGTATACCTATATTGAGAGCCCAAGGGATGCTTCTCAGTGTGGAACGCAAACGGCTGGTGCGATTCGAAAAGTCACTTCACTTCTTTTCTACAACTCTCCTTTCTTTCCATTTTCCGTATTTTTACTTATAACGGTGTTAGCCTACACACACAGAGTGAGAGGGGAAAAAACGTTTGTGGCGTACGTAAAAACGTATTTTACATGCGTAGATCTTGTTTTTGCACTTAACGTACATCCTGCAACATCCTGCAACAAACGTATAATTGAAAACTATGTTTTATACATACGTACTTTCCGTATAAGTGTTCCGAATAAACGTACTTTCCGTACAAGTGTTCCGAATAAACGTACCTTCCGTATAAGTGTTCCGAATAAACATACTTTCCGTATAAGTGTTCCGAATAAACGTACTTTCCGTATAAGTGTTCCGAATAAACGCACTTTCCATATAAGTGTTCCGAATAAACGTACTTTCCGTACAAGTGTTCCAAATAAACGTACTTTCCGTACAAGTGTTCCGAATAAACGTACTTTCCGTATAAGTGTTCCGAATAAACGTACTTTCCGTACGAAAGAAAGAACTATACATAGACGGTAAGGACCTCACATACAATATATAACATATAGCTGACGTATGTAACATACGTAAGGTCTATATATAGAGGAAGTTCGGATATTATGGAATACCATTTTTGTTTCGCTTGTAACTCAGTTAATAATTGCACATTGAAACGAAAAGGTAAACAAGTATACACCTTACATATTTGACTTTATTTATGCGTATCTTGATAAAGAAGTTTCGTTACAAGGGTGGGCAAAATTTGTAATTTGTAAAGAAACCACTTGGGAGAGTAATACTAAATAGTCGAGTAATATGGAATACAAATGCTACATAGAAAATAACTGAGTTTTCTGTTGAACATACAATGAATACAGTGACAATATATGAAAATTCTGAATGTCAAGTCATAACTGAATGTGATTACTTGCAAAAGTCACAAATATAATAGTCTGCTTCAGGACGTCACAGTCATTGTGAGCTCACATTAAATATGATGAACGCTGGACCCAAGCTCACCCCTTGAACCATCAGAAAATTTGCTGTAACAAAAAATACACTTAGCATTGTTAGCATCGTAAATGTATTTTCATTGCCCAATACCGATAGATATTTTTGTAATCGGAATACCATACGGAATACGGAATACCATGCTTTTCTCGCGGGTATTCCATATTGCCCTCCACGGCACTTTGGAAACGAAAGAGCTGTTAAGGTGTATAGGGTAATGGCGCTTATCAAACTACCACTCTGTATATCCAACGTCATAATAAACAAAGAATTGCTGTTCTATTACATTTCAATAGGAAAATACAGGTTGTAAAACACTTACCTGTAAATAAGAAATCAGATTTTCACGTCTACCAACATAACGAATGTCACAGTCACAAGGAGACTGACTGTAGAGCATCATGGGGACGTGAGGTAATAGTTTCTTTCTTCTCCGCTTGGAAGCAACACATCACAGACGAGATAATGAGGTATTCCATATTATCCGACTATTCCATAATACCCGAACTTCCTCTATATAATATTAGGAAGACTGTTAGATGTTAGACATCCTGCAGCGGCATGATGTAACATCTAAGCGGATAAAGGAGCATATGAATATGGAGCATATGGATAACGTATTCTCCGTACAAATTTTTGTAGTAAACATATGAATTCCGTATATTTCTATAATATACTGCTGTCCAGATAACGGATTTTTCGCAGTGTATGGTCCCATACTTTTTGTCTTATAGATATATAATTTTAGAATTTATATATGAAGTTATATTTAAATAATACTCAATTTTTCTGTAAGGTATCCTTTGAAGTTCCTATTAATTTTAACGAAGGAAAGCAACAAATGCAAAAATTTAAAGTGTGGAAATCTACATTCGTCCTAATTTATTTCAATAGGATGCCCATCTATGTCCAAAAACAAACTCCGTCGTTCCATTGTAAAACAAAATGCAGACAGCAGCACATCACGTGTAATGCGGTTTATTGTAGACATGATATGAATCGTTAATTCAGGTAGGTATTCACATTCTATGCATAAAGCTTAGACTTCATGAATCTCTCAAGAAAAAGTCCAGTAGTCTGAGGAACGGGGAGCCCACAGTTGTGACGATCCAGCGCCTGCTCATCGCTCCGGAAAGGTTCTGTTCTGGTATTCCTGGACAATGAGCGCAAAACGCATCTGCCTGCAGGATAAAGTCTGCTTATACGTGCGATCATCCTAAATTTTTCATCTTCTATCTTGCCAATGCGTTTGAGTCACAAATTGACGAATAGGTACCCTTGTTGAAGATATTTTATGAAATTGTCCTATGACAACTCATGCAGTCGTGCATAAATAATGGTAACGTGTTCTTACGTTGTAAACATCATCTACTCTACTCGAGTCCTGCAAAAAGAATAAAATGTCTTTATTATGAAATGGATTGTGACTTTGTGGACATAAAGTGCAAAATAAGAAACATTTAAATAAATTTGAAGAAGCTATCACTAAAATTAAATCATTAAAATTATTTAAAAGAAGAAGAATTTGGTAGGTTGAACGATTTGAAATTTAATGTCACTCTTAGCGCCGAGGTTAGATGAGACGTGGATCTACAACTTAATCTGGGATCTGAGTTGTTAGAGTGTAAAGGTTTATGTAATTAATAGGTATAAATACCAGTGTCAGGAGATGGGAGCACGGTAAGTAAAGCTATAAGAAAAATATTGATAACTAAGTAACCTTGTGACCAATAGAACCCGGAAGTTCACAAAAGTTCTCCATTAACTCTCTTTGCATTCAATTGGATACAGTTTCTACTTTGTATTCTTATTTCTGAGAGATCCATCTTAACATTGTTCACCCATCTGTACCTAGCCCTTCATGGTGGCGTGTTGTTTGCCACGGTGTGGTTTGTCACAACTCGATTTTAGTGTTGTTTGCCACGATTTTACTATAGTGTTTCATTCTGGTTTTATCAGATCATTATCGTGAAGATTCACACACACCTGATGTGAAAGGTAAGGGTTGCCAGGCACCTCAATTTTTGATCCCTTTCATACATAAGTGCTCCTAGGGCGTTCAGAATGACGCTTATCTATCATGCTTTGTTTGCCGCGTTTAAATTAAGCAAACCAATTAAAAACGGTTCAGAGTGAAGGGGTAGAGTCTCGGAAACACTTTTCTAAACGATCATGGCACTGCTCCTGTGTTAAACCGTATTTAAAATCCTAAAATATCATTTTACGAAAATCACATCGCTCGAGCTCCATTGTGGCCGGCTGACAGGCTCAAACTTTACTAACCTACACTTTCAGCTCTCTAATTTTCAAACAAACAAACCTGCAGCCTTGCAGTTATACTTTTCACCACTAGAGGTCATAGCTACGCTTTTAAACGTGATACGTTTCAGTACAGCATCACTCTTTGAATTTTAGTATCGCTTTCGATAGGCTTTCGATATGCACCTCCTATAATCGCGAGGTTAATAACATTTTTTTTTCAGTTCGTTGATGCTCTTAGGCGTGTTCCGACTATTTCCTTTTATCTTCAAGTTCAATAATTTTAGCTTTAAAAAAATCACCTTCTCTGAAAGTTTCCCGCCTGCTGTTAACGAAATTTTATGCAATTCTATGGTTTGGATTTTGTAGCCAACGCAATTTTGTCTTTTTCAGGGGTCACAGGGCTCCATAAAAAAAAGGTGGTGTCGCAGATGTTCGGACAGTGTCATGCCAATTGCTCGGAGAGGGAGGTATTATACCATTTATAGATGTCCATTGTTACGGACATCTCATAACTATAAAGCAAGATGTAAAATTGAAATCAAGATATTTTAAACAAATCAAGGGTCAACAGATAGCAATTTTTTGCTAGGTATCTTCCTGTTCTGCCTAATAACCCACCAGAGCTTTGTAACACATTTTCTATATAATCTCGTCTTTAGGCAAAACAGGAATTCCTGTTCTGCCTAATCCTATTTCTTCCTCATCTTAGCAAAGAGGGATATTTAGATTTAAGGGAAATTTAATACTAATTATTTTCCCGACAATTGCGGTTGCTTTCAAGACCTCTTGATTTCCATATACCATTTCAGCTTCTCTGAAATTAAAACAGCAATCCTAGACCACCATTATTTTACTACGAGTTTATCTACGTGATATATGTTGGCCGTCTATAACTTCACCGAGATCTTATACTTCTGATTGCGAAAGTACAACTATTTGAACAGTAACATAGTTAAAGACATATAACTGCCCTTACGAAAACTTGGATTAATTTTCTCTCATGACATGGAAAATTTTTAAAAACAATAATAGGAAAGTTTGTATTAAAAAGGTTATTTTTTATATTAAGTTAATCCGGTCAATATTTCCTCGTACAGAAGTTGAAATATTAAGAATAATAGTAGAACAAATATATAAATTGGAACAATAGGACTTAACAGATTAGGTTGCATATTATATAAGCAATTACGGACAACCATTCTTTTACTGTATGGTTAATTTACCGATCTCTGCCCGTAGCCTAAATAACAACTATTACTATAGGCACAGTAGGGTGCTATATGTAAAAACTCTTCAGTTACGTGGAATTGAAGGGCAGACCGAGAGAGGGGACCAAGCCACAAAAACTAAATTCCGAGAAATCGAAGGGTAAAGTTTAGGACAAATAACTGCAAATTTTCTCCTGTGAAGGTGGTTCTTTTATTTCTGCATACCACTCTACAGACATCTGTGCAACTTTTAACCTGTAATACATGATGTAAAGTGTGTTGTACCTAGGTATAAATAATAATAAACGAATATTACTAATGTAATGGAAATATTTTGCAGTGATGGTATCTGGAAGTTTGCTTAACAGAAACTAAATACAATAAGTTAGGTTAGATGTGTTACCTAACCTAACCTAAATTCACCAAATTGTCCGTGTATGGTCTGATTTCAGATTTCAGTAGAATGGGTGGTACACGGGTGGAATGACACGGGTGGAATCATTTTTATCAGATCAATATACTTCAGATAGTTGATCTTCCTACCATCAGGACAGTTGATCTTCCAACTATCCAAGCTATCCAACAGAGGCCATAGATCATCCGTAGCGGACACAATACATTTGCTTCCTGTGCCTGGATGTTTTTTGAACACACTAAGTTTCTTCCATACCTCAACTGATGAGTAGGTGCACTTAACCAAGATGAATCCAGGTTCAGAAGCTGATATTCTGACAGCAGTCACCTTTCGCATTTTCACATTGCTGCCAGTTTCATTAACTATGTCTTTTAATAATACTTTGGAAATGGACTGTACATCTTTCATATCAGATGACATGCGTATTACATGAAATGGATCCTGCACTCTGGCTCTTCCAACAAGATTGTACCATAAGATCTTTCAGGCATGTACATATGACTTGTTTTCCTGATTTTTCTCGATAACCACAAAATCAGCATAATATGGCATAAAGGTATGGCTTGGAACCAGGTAGTAGTAACATATTTCTTCAAACTTGTGTGAATGAAACAGAATGTAATACAACAAGAAAATGGTAATGTTCTTTTTTGTCCAAAGCAGCAGTCCGAAAAGAAACATAGTACTATCTTGTGTAGAACATGACCCGGATTCAGAAGAAATCCGAGCAAGTAGGATCCGACTTCAGATGAACCACGGGATGCTACTGTTTCTAGCCACATACACATGTATACATTTTTCATGTTGCATTGCTGTTCACTGTTTCATTTTTTTTTTTAACAACATCTCGTTTCCGCATTTAAAACTTGTTTACAAACTTTTGTTGCAGTTGTGTTTGGTAGCGTGCTACCAGGCTTCGCCATCTTTTTTACAAGCCTTGTCTTCTGATTGGCCGTTATAGCTGGACTGTGGTTTGACCCTTTCTCTCAGGATACAAGTTGTTGTGCCGTAAACCGTCACATATTTTCATTCCTATTTTTGAAGACACAGGGAACAAATTACATACACACTTAGTTCGGAAACTCATAGACAGATGACAGAGCAATGCATTTTCACCATAATCTCATTTTTCGTCGGAGTGTGGTTTGGCCCCCTCTCTCGGTCAGCCCCTCAACTTAAGTGTTATAATATGTAGTATTTAACCATCGAGAAGGAAAACATACTTTTTAATGGAAAAAGAATTTCCCATCTGAAAGATGTAAACAAATGCTTGTTTGTGATTGGCCATAATTGGAAAATGTAAACAAATTGTTATCTCCGATTGGTGGAATACCTGTTCACGATATTGAAATGGAACTTGTAGAAATATTTGTAATTTTTTTGTTTGTTTTGTTTTGTTTTCTTTGATGTAAGTTTGTTTTCTTAACAGTTTTCAAATAACTATTTGTCAAGTTACTCACTTGTCAGAGTAGGGGAGGCCGGCCCAAAATGGCATACATCGACTTTATGTTTGAATATCTCCTGAGAATAGGTTTAAAACTTTCTCATTTTTTTTAAGAATGCTTCTTAGGAATGTTGTTTGAATATTGACGTGGAGATCAGTAAGATTATTTATTGTTAAAGCTCTTATTTTTAGATTTTTAGTTTAAACATTTAGTTTTAAAAAACTCGGAAGATGGAAGCACAATTCACTTGCATTGATTTTAGAGAAGGCTTATTAAAATACAAAGGCTTTGAACAATAATTTTATATCATAAATTTATGAAAAAGATGTATTGAAATGATTTATTTAAAGTACACATACTTAAAATGTTTGTCTCTGTTAAACGTGAAATCACACATAACCGTAAATGAAAGATTTGAAAGCCAAAGTTATACGTTGGAGCTCAGGTGCTTTTAGTTCCCTCCAAGACTCATCCCCCGTTATGATAAAGCAGATTGGTCGAAATATTGAACTTACTTAAGTCACTCTCTTGAGCAATGCGTTCCTCCCACTACGGAAGATGAGTTATACTCTGCCCTGGATCATATTACTAATGATATACAAGTTGCATCCGAACAGTTCATTCTTCAATCTACATATTCACCCCATAAACCTAAACTACCCCCACACTATCTTACTCTCACACAGCGCTCCCGTCAGTTTTATAAAGAATATGTGCGATCTGGAAACCGTGAAGCTCTTCAACATCATCGAGCCCTACACCATACAGTCTTAAACTATGTTAAAGCTTATAAATTAAGACAATGGATCACATCAAGGTTTGCAATTCTCTTTCTGATACATCCCACCCTACAAAATATTGGAAGCGTTTCAACGCACTCACCGGAAAATTCACCAGAACATCCTATCCTCTCATTCATCATGATCAAGCACTCCACTCAGACCAAGATAAAGCTAATGCCTTCGCTACCTATTTACAGGATATCTTTACGCCTTTATCAGCTACACGTCATTTTCGTCATCATCCTACAGATCTCTTTAACTTTTGGTCTCCACATCTTCAACCCAACGTGAATCACACAGTCTCTTCTCACAAAGCTCTCACTGCCCCCATCACTCCTGCCGAGATCAAGCATGTAGTTATCCACAAACGCAACACTGCACCAGGCATCGATAACATCTCGTATCGCCATGTGAAAGAAAGCCCAACTGTTCTGATAAATTTTCTCTAAAGAACGTCTAAAGTTCTAATGTTTCTTAAACCAGAGAAACCTCCCGACCAAGTATCCTCTTACCGTCCGATTCAGCTCACCCCGGTTTTCACTAAAATTCTGGAAATCATAGTACAACGCCTTCATCTCCATCTTTCACGGTACAATCTTTTGCCAGTATATCAAGCAGAATTCCGCTCACAGTTCAGTATTAACGACCAGCTCATGCGTCTTCTAAACTACATTACTAATCAATACAATACGGCAAAACCATCCTGCCTGGTCCTTTTTTGATCTGGAAAAGACATTTGATAAAGTTTGGCATCAAGGACTTCTCTCTAAGTTACCCAATTTTCGCCTTCCCCTCGCATACATACGATTCATTTATAATTTCTTGTTTGGACGCCTCGCATACGTTTTCATCAATCAGCAATCATCTTATCCTATCTTCCTACATTACGGTGTACCACAGGGCTCTTCGCTCTCTTCCCTACTCTACCTGCTATATATTGCAGATATGCCTCCACTTCCTACCAACGTTCATTCATTTTAATACGCCGACGACACAGCCTTTCTTGCAATAGGTCGCACTGATCACCAACTTAAGACAGCCCTACAGGAGGCGATAGATATATTTGTCCTCTGGTGTGATAAATGGAGGCTTAAGATCAATGCCAGTAAAACACAAACTACAGTATTCCTACCACCCAATAAACGCTCCAAAGTCCACCGCAATCCATCTCTATTAAATCTCACAGTTAACGGCACTCGTCTTCAGCTTTCTAAAACAGTCAAATACCTGGGACTTACATTGGACAGACACCTTTCTTGGAAAGAACACCTGCAGGATGTTATAGCAAAAGCTTACCGTCGACTTAACTTATATAAACGCATAACTGGTACTATTTGGGGTCTTCATTCAGAACTTCTTTTAAACACCTACAAAGTATTTCTGTGCCCAGTGCTGACTTACGGCCATCCTGCTTGGATTGTAGCTCCCCCTTCCTATTATCACAAACTTAAAGTTCTCGAACGACAAGCCCTTAGTATAGCATACCGCATCAAACTTCCCAGTTCAACTCAGATTCTATACGACCGAATGCCTTTTCCTCACATCTTATTCCATCTCGAACAGCTTCGCCTTAAATACTTTCAGACATGTCTCAATCTTCATCACCCGCTCCTCCGAGATATTATTAACGCTTATACCAACTTCGATTTTCCACATCCCATCACACATTCTCCTCTTTCCCTCCTTTTCACACTGTTCATTACTCTCTACCACCCGACCACCCTGATCTTCCACTGACTCGTACTTTTCTCATCGACCATCCTCCACCTCATATCACACCGACATATTCCGCACAGTAGTCCTCTGTTACTACCAGGGCTCCCACTTGTCTCTCATCAATGCTTGGAGCAGCCCCCAAGCGAGAAGATTAACTTGCATCTTTCCTCTAACAATCACCCTCGTGTTGTGTTGTCTAGTGCACCTCATCTCATAGTCCTCTCATTCTTCTCTTCTCCCATATAGGAAGTATTGTCCAATCTTACAATCAATCATGCAATACCGACATTCCCCTACCTCATGATTGCTATCGCAAAGATAGCAATATCCACCTGCTGAATAATAATAAATTTTATGAAATAAAGTGATAATAAAATAATGAAAATTCCCTTAGACCATGTAGCAGTCCTTTCCTCCCAATTCTGAAACTTCTCTTTCCCCATGGAGGGCGTAACCCTCGGGAGGGTAGCTAGCCGAGGCTAGCTAAAAAGTGCTTTTAATTGCTATTGTAGCATTTTAATAGATAGATCCTCATATTGAATTTAAACCCTCCCAAAAAATATTCCTGCATATGCACCTGCCTCATAGGAATTCTGTTGAAGACAATCAATTTCCTTAGAATCACCAAATTTAGAATTTAAAATTGTATGCAACTTCCTTTAACAAAGTAATTATATCATTAAGTTTGTATTTGTACAAATGTTGCTCAGCCTCTTTGTAATGCCGGCATATTTCTTGTTTGTTCTGATTTCATGTCCGCCCGTGATTGATTCCATTTGATTCGCAAGTAGATTCTTCTCTTACGAGTGAGAATAGCATTTAAGAACTTTCATAATGAGAGGTGTGCAGTACCTTGAGTTTCGTCGTCCTTCCCTCACAAACGTCAACAAAGTTTTGGTTCTTGCTTCTGATTTGGTATTTCCACTAATACATGTTATACATAAGGCTACTTGTATTAAGTTTCTGGTAAAATTTCCAGCTTCTATTGATATTGACATTAAGAAAGCATGTGCTTCTAGTTCATATTTGTAAAATGAGTTTAAAAAAATATTTCACGCAGATTAGTAGCATTTCATGGTAACTTTTAATTTTCATTTTTAATTCTTTTATTTTTTCATGAGTTTATTTCTTCCTGCTGAGTAACTTGCGTTACATTTATTTATTCCTATTGAAAAACTTTCATTAGAAAGACTGGACGTTTCCTTGTAGAGATTGGAAACTTTACACCGAACCAGCTTCACAGATAAACGTCCTTATATTGAAATGTCCCACATCGAAACAGCCGTATCCCACTCCAAATTATTGAGTATGATTGACATTACTACGTGATGGATAACATACTTTCTTCAGAGTCTGTTTCAGTATTAGAGATCTATGTTAAAAGTCTATTTTGATAATCAGTCTCGTTTTCCTTTGCTATTTTTTCCGTTTGCCACTTTCTTCTTTGCCATTTTTCCGTTTAACGCTGACGCGCCTTTATATATTATTAATGCACCCTTTGTGGTGTCCATGCATTTAGCTCCATTTCATTTTAAGATTCACATATAAGATTATATTTATTAATCGTAACCGACACATATTCGGTTCGTAGCAGTATTTATCGACATATTTCTTCCATATCTAGGATTAAGAGAGTAAAGTTTTGTCACTAATACCACAGTGACTATGTTACTTATTCTGTCATTCCACTTACTATCGAATTCACTATCTTTCAGTCAATATCACCTTGTGTTACCAGGTGCACACATTTATCATTAAATTCACACAATGTATAAAGAAACGAGAATTTTCCATGTCCAGAAGGATTTTCGTTTGTATTGAGAACACGGCTACTGAGGTGGAAAACACTGATCAAGTTTGAGGATTCGTATGAAAGGGAAGGAATCGAAATGTAATTCTACAGAAAGATTTCAATTTACTAACTTGAAGGTAGATTTAATAATGGGTTACAATGACCTGCCTTAATCCATGCTACATGCAATTAGAGTAATACAGGCGATGCTAGCTGTTTCATATGTTACTTAATAATATTACAAAGATTAGAAAGAATATCTAACATGCGGCGGAATTTTCTAACATTCACATTTTACATTTATCGGATATTTCGGAACTATGGCAAGCAAGAACCGTTTGGGATAGGTACCAAGACCCTTTACATATATTTTACTCAATTCACCATTATACTTTTTATTTTAATATCATACTTATATTCCACACATATTTATATCTTAATATACATATACTCAATAATTATTTAAACTATCAAATTAATAACCCGACAAATTAAAATTTTAGGTTGCAACATTTCACATAAGAAAATCCGAATAAATCACAAATTTAACTAAGTAACCGCACATTATGATAAAATTAATATTCTCAAGCATTCTATTTAGGCTAGTAGACATTTAATTCGCATATCAGACACGTAAACACAGAATATGTATAAATATATGATTCTAAAATGTTAATACTACTTTTGGGCCCAGACAACTACAACAACATTCAAGTTTATGGTTACCGATGGAAGCAAAATTAGAAATAACTGATAATTCAACGGAGAATTCCAAATGGATAATGATAAAGAAGCGAAAGAAAAATTTAATCGTGTACAGAACCATCGCTTGCTATTGCAGTGGGTCGAAATATGATGGAAGAAAAAGAATTCCTTAATATTCAATATCAACGAATACCTCCACGAATCATGTCTCGCGACATCTCAGTTGATAATTCAGGTTCAAAAGATATATGTTAAATGGTTGATATTTGTCAAGTTCAAAACTTGGGGGGGGGGTAGAAGGTTGAAAAATTTTTTAAAAATCTTGAAGAAGAGAATAGAGGGATAGACAAAGAAGAGAAAGAGAAAGCGGCGCGTCAAAGAATAAGCTAGGATACTAAAACTACAAAGATAAGTGATCGAATTTCGACATACAATTCACAGCCAAATATACTTTCATATGCCGAAATAGGTGGCCTACTAAAATGCGTGGCCCAACACACATATCTCCAAGTGCGTGACACGTCTGCTCCCTCAATGGGATTTTCATAAAGAAAAAGGCTTTAGGGAAATCCCACTCCCCACTGTATCCAGTCAAAACGCCATTGAAGACTCCGGCCCTACCGGAAGGTCAGTATGGTATCTTAATTTAGAATTTCTAAATAAAAAATATCCGACCCCTCAGAAACTGAGAAGAGTTAAGAGTAAAGTATGGAAAACTAGACTAAAGTCAATAAAACAAGAAATTTTAACAGGGATTTACCAAAATTAAAAAAAAATAAACTAAAGTTTGTACTAGAAAGTTGTCTGCCAAATCTTACTAGTAGCTCCCAAATCCGCAACGGTGCCAATCTTGAGGCGTCAACTAACTTCAAAACACTATATCTACTAGAAATAGAAGAAATGAACATTCATGGACATTGGGGATTTTGGACGCTCTGGTACGGTGTAACCTGAATCTACTGTAATAAATTTCCTATATTATTCAATCATATCCACTCTGTCACCTCTGCGAAGAGCAATGAACTTAGCTTAATCAGGCGAAGTGGAAAAAAATCAGAGTCGCAGAGCAGTATCACAAATGTAAGCTGAACACGTATATTTGAATTGTACAAATTCCGCAAACAGCTATTTGGTTCTGTGATTAACTGGAAAATATCCGGAATCATTTGCTATATGACTACTATTCGTATGGTCAGTTAGTATGTTCGTTTCCTATTAAGGTCAAGCCACAAAGTGAAAATACGATCCATTATTTTTCCATGATACACTCTTCTCATACAATATTCTAACGTAATGGTTAGTGTACTAATATATTTATTATTATATAAATACAATCAATACCTCGTAGTAAAATTTACAACTGGGCATATATACGCATGGGTGTCCTATTATTTATTCACTCTCACTACATTATATATATACTGGAAAGAAAAATGGCAACAGACAAATCATTCACGAACCCTTTATTGGACAATCATGAAACTTCTACAGGCCTTCAATGTAATCCCCTGCAGCATGTTGCACCCGTTGCCAGATTGCGGAAGTCGCAGGATACCAGTAGCGGTGCCCTCTTTCTTGATATCCGCAAGAGAGCGCCCTATAGCTCAAAGTATGGCATCTCTGCTGCGGAAACACATCCCTCGCAGTGGTACTTTCATCAAAGGGAGCAGATGAAAGTCACATGGACTCATGTCCAGTGAATAGGGTGGGTGCTCTAGAACCTCCCACCCCCATCGTGCAAATAGGTCCCTCACAACACCTGCGTTGTGACAACGGGCGTTGTCATGCAAAACAATAGGTGGATCCCTGATGAAGTTGGGTCGTTTCCTGTGGAGTGCAGAACAAAGATGTTCTTCCAGAAACCTGCGGTAGTACACTGCATTGACGGTCTGGTTCGGAGGAACTGCATGCCGTAAAATGACACCCTATACATCGCATGCCACTATCAGCTACCTTCATATTCCCAGGTTCCTGACCCAGCTTCTTGGGTCGGGGAGATGATGGGTGGCGCCATTCATTTGATTGGCGCTTCAGTTCTGGCTCATATGAGCGCGCCTATGTTTCGTCAAGTGCGATAATCCTGTCCAGGAACGCGCGACCTTCTCGTCTGTACCGTGCCAAATGATCATCTGCGAGGGCGTATCTCAGCCATTTCTGAACGTCTGTAAGGTGATGCGGTACCCACCGGGATGCAATTTTTCGGTACCCAAGGACATTGTGCAACACATTCAACACTGTAGTATGGGATGTTCCTACCTCGTTCGCCAATTCCCTCGCAGTCCATCTTCTGTCCATATGCAGCAACGATTGCATCAATTCAATGACTCGGTTGTCGACCGCATGGCATCCTCCACCTGGTTCCTGTTGCACACTGCTACGTCCTGCACGAAACGCTGCTACCCAACATGCCAGTCCGATACGGCAATGCGTCATTCCCGCATGCTTCACGTAGTCCGGAGTGACATTCCGTGGCGTTTTTACCACGGACCATTTCAATCTTTATCTATGAACGTTGTTCTAACTTGGAAAACATCACCTTTAGAGCGGTGTGCTTTGCCAACCTGCACTCAACACTTTACTACGATCACTGCCGCGACTACACTAGCTCCCCACCCGCGTTGTATAGCTCAACCCACTCGCTACAAGTGTTGCCAACTGCAACTTGCTCAAAATTCCCTGTTGCCACTTTTTTCTTTCCAGCCCTGATATATATATATATATATATATATATATATATATATATATATATATATATATATATATATATATATATATATATATATATATATTAGGGTGTATCGAAAAAAAACTTTTTTTTCGAAATCCGGTTACGGCTAGTGCGGATTTTTGGCCAAATGGCATCAATAAAACGTATAAAAAATCTCAACTCGATCAGACAACTCCTGCTGCCGAGTAGAGCCCAAATATTAGAAAAATCAACAAAAGATTCACTTTTCAACTGATTTTCCAAAAAATATTTTTAAATATTTCCTATATTTTTCGGTCTTTTAAATTATTCAAATAGCATTGAAAAGGAGAAATAAATACATAAATTTATTACGGTTATTTCTGTACACCACAAGCATAAAAACCTAGTTAATTATTTGTAAAAGTGCACTGATTTTCTGGCGTATCGTACAATTAAATTTTAATATAAAATTATTGAAGTCTCTTGAATAACGAAGAAAACACTTTAGCGCTAAATTCTAAGAGCAGTAATAGTATAAATAATTTGCTCCCAATGCCGTATGCATCTGCTTATCACACTAGATCATCTGCCGCCCACCTCTTCCCGAACGCCTCTTCTCTTGTACTTGCCCAGCTGAAAGGATCGGTCTTATCAGTCGCCAGTAGTCAACCAGCTGTGTCGAACGTGATTGTTGCTGCTTGAGTTATTTATTAGTGCTGTAGGAAATTTTAACTAAATAATTTGTTTTCGTGTGAAGTGCAGTATGTAGAAGTGAGAACAGTGTTTCAGTTGTGTTAAGTACTTTTTATTAGGAAGAGTGTGACAGATACGCTGACGTTATGGCATCGACAAGTTTGTTACGGTCTGACGTTAGGAATAGCATTATTGGGACACCCAAGAAATTGGGTAGAACACAGCTACCAACCGTTGAAATGTATTGAGACAATACCTATGGGAGCGAGAAGAAAAAATGAGAATTTCGGGATCCCGGAAAGAGCCTTCAACAAAGAATTTATCTTCTATCGTCGCCAGGAAGATTGTAGAAAATTGAAATTACGTCTCAATCTTGTGGTTCTTTGATCTAGAAGAAAAGGCGCCTCTAGCACTGGTACTTTTCTTCCTTTTTCGCAGTTGCAGGCAAGACGATCGGAACACTTACAAAAGGCTATATCAAATGAAATATTTTTGGCAGACTGTTGAAAATCAGCAATTCGTTTCGCAGAAGTTTGGAAACCGGACTTTGCTGAGTTTTGCAAGTCACGGACAATATTATGGTACTTCAATATCATTGCAACAATCCTTCTGACACTGAAAATTGCTTCGCCGCTGATTGAGGCGTAATCTCAATTTTCTACAATCTACCTGGCGACGATAGAAGATAAATCATTTGTTGAATGCTCTTTCCGGGATCCCGAAATTCTCATTTTTCCTTCTCGCTCCCATAGGTATTGTCTCAATACATTTCAACGGTTGGTAGCTGTGTTCTACCCAATTCCTTGGGTGTCCCAATAATGCTATTCCTAACGTCAGATCGTAACAAACTTGTCGATGCCATAACGTCAGCGTATCTGTCACACTCTTCCTAATAAAAAGTACTTAACACAACTGAAACACTGTTCTCACTTCTACATACTGCACTTCACACGAAAACAAATTATTTAGTTAAAATTTCCTACAGCACTAATAAATAACTCAAGCAGCGACAATCACGTTCGACACAGCTGGTTGACTACTGGCGACTGATAAGACCGATCCTTTCAGCTGGGCAAGTACAAGAGAAGAGGCGTTCGGGGAGAGGTGGGCGGCAGATGATCTAGTGTGATAAGCAGATGCATACGGCATTGGGAGCAAATTATTTATACTATTACTGCTCTTAGAATTTAGCGCTAAAGTGTTTTCTTCGCTATTCAAGAGACTTCAATAATTTTATATTAAAATTTAATTGTACGATACGCCAGAAAATCAGTGCATTTTTACAAATAATTAACTAGGTTTTTATGCTTGTGGTGTACAGAAATAACCGTAATAAATTTGTTTTATGTATTTAGTTCTCCTTTCCAATGCTATTTCAATAATTTAAAAGACCGAAAAATATAGGAAATATTTAAAAAATATTTTTTTTGGAAAATCAGTTGAAAGGTGAATCTTTTGTTGATTTTTCTAATATTTGGGCTCTACTCGGCAGCAGAAGGAGTTGTCTGATCGAGTTGAGATTTTTTATATGATTTATTGATGCCATTTGGCCAAAAATCCGCACTAGCCGTAACCGGATTTCGAAAAAAAGTTTTTTTCGATACACCCTAATATCTATCTATCTATCTTTCTATATATATATATATATATATATCGTTATATTATCATTACTAACTTATATATTTATTCATTTTCCTGTTCCGTCGATTTCTTTTCAGACATCCTATACTTTACCATTACTCCCAAGACTGTACAAAGCAGTCTTATCGTATATTGGAATCAACAAATTATTATAGTACACTACTCAATATGAGTAAGCTTGTGTGAACTGACATTAGATTTTTTCAAAACAAATTATACTATGTTTCACTTTACGGCTTCGAATTATTTTGTATGCAACGAAAATTCAATATTATTAACTACATTCAATTATATTTTCAGAAAATGTCAACAATGCGATCGTTCACAGAAAGCAACGGAGAGAGAGAATTTGAAACTGCAGCCTGGCAACAAAATAAAGCCATATAGACAAACTTCAGGTTAAGGGGAAAAGCAAAGTTTACCATTATTAATAATACAATTACTGGACTATATAAATGACTGTGCTTTTCAGGAAAGTTAATTTATAAAGTAATTCGTCTAAATACCTATTCATATGGGCCGGAACTAATATTTAGGCATCAATAATTGCAAAAGAAAGGTAATTTTCATTTTGACCAGAACGTTGTCTTGGAGTAAAAAAAAAAAAACCTAGCGGCGAATAGTTGTCAACCCGACACGAGATGGCATTGACAGTACGATAACTAACTTTGCACTATTAAATAAACTTTGTACTCTGTAGTCGTTAAATATAAGCAATCTACAATGTAATTACGGTACAGGATTACTATGAATTTGCGTGGTGGATTGATTTGTCCGTTTAAGCTGACCACAAAAAATGACTAATTGTATAATACACTGTTCGTAAGGAAATGAGTCATACTTTCACTCACATGTCACTTCTACGTTCAAAGTACTAAACTACACACACATACATACTATATCCCACATGAACTAAAAAAAAATATATTAATACATATTAACACATGTTAAATCATATTATCACACCACTTGACTATACATAAATCAAACAAATCACCAAATTTCACACTCTTAAACCGGCTCTATGAACTATGAAAACGAGAAAGAATCATCAGAGAGCAATGGCCCTTCTACTAATTAAATCATGGTTTTCGGATTGCAGAATTATTCTCAATGCCCCAAAAGGGACATATTGAAACTACTAATGGTAAGGGTCCCTTTCCTGAAGGGAAAAGAACCCTTTTTAATTCCTTATTTAGCCCATAATGTGTTACAAGCTGTGATCAACTCAGGAATAAGAGAGAGTCCCTATTCTAACTTACACTGACATTATAGTAATAAATTCAATCACGAAGAAATCTACACCTACCGCCATGTTGCAATAAAAAAAAAATCACATTTACTACATACAAAGACAAAAGCTATATTAGGACAGGCCTATCGCAACCTAACAGGAAAATTTTGAGGATAACGGGAGTTATCAAGGGAAACACTAATCTTCAAATTGTTTTGAAAAAGATCACACAGTACGATTAATCCTGTCCATCACTATTATCATTTACGAACATGGCGTCGCTTGGGTTGAAGTCCATATCTCACTGTTTGTTGACTGTTTTAATATGAAAATTTAATATTTTTGGGACTCTATACGCTCCCAACGGATTTATTTATTAATTGAAACTGGTTTTACCTTATACTACTGCATTTTTGTCGAAAAATTCCAATATATATATATATCTGCAGCAAACTAGCGGGATGTTGCTTGATTTATTTCCAGGTAGAGAATGACAAGAAACGCGCCTTAACAAAGAGCGTCGGAAATAGTTCCAATCAGAACAAAGAGCTTTGGCGGCGGAAAATATAAAGCGAATAGAAAATAGTAAAATCTGGATGAAACCGGATTTTGGGAGGATATGGGCATCTCAGAGGGATGAAAGGGGTCTAAATTATTTTGCCAAATATCAGATTGGTGGATAATTTCAAGAATTTCTGTCCAATTACGGGCCTATGTTTTCGTATAGCATTAAAGTGTATAATTTCAATACTCATCCATTTGAAATGCCTATATACAGACTTTACAATAAAATAATGTATAAATGAAGATATTATTCCCATAAAGATATTATTCCCCGAAATATAATTCTTCCGAAGCTCCCGGAATAGCTTTGGGTTAAGTAAAGTAACAAACAAATAAATTTACTACATGGACCGAAATTTATGTGCGGGAAAAAATACAGTACGCGGTACGTTTGAAAAATATTGGATCCCTTTAAACAAAAAATTTCATTACCTTGATTGTAATGACACATTACACCTCTCTCTTCATTACTGAAAATAGTTTTTCGTTTCTTTTAGGCTAGTTTTACATGAAATCACCGTTTTCCGAAACCGATAATTAGAGTGAATTTAAAATCTTAAATACAAATTTGTATATATATATATATCCAGGATTTTCTGGGGGGATTAACCATAACTACCAAAATATCCAGTTTCATGAAACTCTTCAAAGTGACATGTGACAATATTCTTTACACCTGACAATGTTGATACAAAGAACAGAGGGCGCTGGGGGTATTTTAAAGAGGGTCGCAAGTGATATGCAGGAAAAATTGCTCTTCTCTCTTCCTGGCTTCCGTTTTCTTCCCTACTTGACAAATGTTATATTGCTTTGTTGGGTGAATCCTTTTTTTTGAACCTTCAGAAAATTGACTTAAATTATTGCTTTTGCAAAACTCCTCTTTCTTTCAAGCCCCAAACGGAAAGAACGGCAGAAAGTTACGGAAAGTGTTGCTATTTTTTGCTAGCTTCTCATTTTAGATAGTGCATATTTACAACAAAGGTGTGGGGGTGGGGGGCGGTGCACATGCACCAGTACACACCCTAAATCCGGCCCTGTATATATATATATATATATAGCATAGTAAAGTTGATTACCGCTTCGCTGGGTCGAAATAAAAACTTAAAATGCAGAACTCTTTTATACACCTCCCCCAAGTTGCTGGGCTTAATTTGTATTTAAATGGCATGGGAGTGTCACTGTTCACCTCAGCGACCCAGAAAACTATGGATTCGATACTAATATTGGTCATTTTCGATCATTTTTATGTATCTTTTCCAAGTTGTGGGGTTGAATTTTGATTTAAACGGCATTGGAAGTGCCACTGTTCATCTCAGCGACCCAGAAAACTTTGGATTCGACACTAATATCGGTCATTTTCGATCATTTTTAAATATCTTCTCCTCTCCTCCCCCAAGTTGCACCGACAAAAGGTAAATGATTTTAAAAAAACATCCCAGGCCCGACCTTCATCTATGTTGAAATTTTGATCGAAATCGGTCGGGTGGTTCAAGTGTTATTACGTCACGAACAGTGACTTTCATATATATATATATATATATATATATATATATATATATATATATATATATATATATATATATATATATATATATATATATAGTTTGATAGGCTTACATATTTGTAAATTTTCCAATAAAGTTTCTTGATCTGAGAATTATTCAGAGATCTTTGCTAAAGTGAAACCGAACTAGTTTTTGTCAAGGGTAATGACACGCCAGCGAGCGAGAACTAAACAATTTACACACAATTATCACGTTTCGTAGAGAAAGATGGCTAAATATATTCACAGGAGCCTCGACTACGAATGCATTATCTGCATTCATAATCATAAAGTCATACTTTCCCCGCATGTCAAGCTGAAAAAGTCTCACTGATTATTTCTGTCGACTGTCAAGTGTTTTTTAAAAACTTATTTTCTCTCGCCACAAGAGAGCAGCAGTGGAAAATAGCTCTTTAGTCTCCGTGATACTACAAAAATATATTTTATCTTTCGTTTTAATTTTAAAGCTTATGTTTTTGCTTATATTTTTCAGCTAATAACATACAGTACATATACATTTTCTACATACGGCAAATATAGAAACACTTTCACTCACAAAAAGAGAAAATAATAAGGTGAAAAAAACCGCAGTGTTTCTACTACACTGACCTACTTTTTTTTTACCTTTCAAGGCGTCATATAATTTAAAGCAGGCTTCTATATAAGCAGTATGTGTGATATGGCGATGTGATATACTACTAGGACTATATAATTCTGAATTGCGAAAATGATATGCGTTTGCTTGTGAACACACCGTTTTTTTTTTCTTTCTTTTTTGTCATCTGTTTATAACACCTCTTGGAGATTTCTGCTCTGACCTAGTTAACAATCTTTCTTGTTCGTTATTGTTGTACAACTTGTAACTTTACGATTCTTGTAATCTAATTGCAAAATCATTTGATAGATTTTAAGCTTGTGTAATTTCGTGTCATAATGCCTTGTTTTATAATGCTGGTGTTAATGTATTGTCTTACCCGAATAGCAGTCTGATTAACCTCACTGTTCTTTCGTTTTTTTTTTTTTTTTTTACTAAACCATTCTGGTCTGGTGGCTAGTGAGGCATCTTTGGTGCAAAGGCTCCCGAGTTCGATTCTCGGTGGAAGTATTACTGAGGTTACTAGACGAGGGGGAGACGTACTCTTTTACAGGTCTTAAAAATGGTGCAGGAAAATGGAGAAATAACTTTTTTTTGGGAGGGAGTTACATATAACTGCTTCAACTTCAACACCATCTGACCTCAGAGGCGTACCTACGGCTGGGGTGCACCGGGTTCAGAACTCCTCAAAACTTCCTAACTCAACATACATTTGTACACTTTGTTAAGAGTCTTCATCCCGGCGAAAGTAAAATACCGCTAATTTTACAGTAATTATGTGATATCTTCAAATAGATAAAAGATAATCAAAATGTGGAACAATAGCGCCCTAGACAATATTATTTTACATGAGAAACCGTTATTATGACTCACTTATCTGCTTCGATTTCGAGCCATTTTGAAAATCCGCATTTATTTTCGCGTTTCTAAACAGCTGAAAACGGAAAGCCACTAGGTGATTTGTGATAACGGTACCTCACGCAAAATAATATTGTCTAGGGCGCTCTTGTTCCCTATTTCAATTATCTTTTATCTATTTGAAGATATCACATAATTACTGTAAAATTAGCGGTATTTTAATTTCGCCGGGATGAAGACTCTTAAGAAAACTATATTTGTTTAACAGGACTGATGCAGCATGTAAATTTGATCTTACGCTTCATCTGTACCCTTTCTCTTATAAAAACAATCCAGTTTTATATTTTTTTCCGAAAATATAGGTTGAAGTATTTTACAAATACTTATCGTCTTTTCGGGCGCAGAATAATACCTGTTCAATACTACATAGACGTAATGGCTTCTGATATTGGACTTTCTTCCCCAAAGCTTGGGCCTCTCCCAACAAAAATTTTTGAACTGATTGCCAGGTTTCATTTTGAATTTGTTGGTAGGATTTGCTTCTGTTCAATCCTAGCTCAAGCCAAGTGAACTTTGTGGTGGACAAACACCGTGTGCGTCTTTTCTCGGAGTTCCCTTGTTTCCTCACACTTTCTTCATCCCACCATTTTAATTCCTTTCTCATCATCACCGTCTTTTTTAGCCTGACCGGCATAAATGTGGGACGTAAAACTCAAAGATTGAATGCAACTCTAATATGAAGTCATCTACCTATGCTATAGTTCAAAAATTAGGATTATAAGAATGATAATATACAACACAACAAGTTAGTATGTTTGAATGAAAGGTGATAAAATATTACACATAAATCCCAGTTAAAAAGTACACAATAGCTGCTGACCAGAAACCTTATGTTAATATTTCCGCAATTGCTGTTGTAAAAGTTTAGCTATATCAGTAATGTTTTCTTGCTAGAGATTTCTCATCATATAGACCTATATACAGCGTGTTTCAAAACAACAACCACAAAGTTTTTGAGGTGATTCCTGACACTAACTTGTAAGATAAGGCAAAAGTATATACTAACCTGAGTGCACAAATGCTTCCTTTCGGAGTTATAGGCTGCCGAAAACATGAAAAAGAAAAAGAAATTTAAGGGTCCATAGCTCCAAAAATATGGAACCTATGACAAATGACACCGTGAATATTTCACTTAGGAACTAATATGTGCACTATTCAAATATTCATGTTTCAGAATCTTAAGGCACTTACGCAACATTTTTTATAGAGGGAGTTTGGCTAATGGCATATAATTTGAAGTACTCACCAACTACCTTTATAAACATTGTTGCAGAAGCACTGCAGGATTCTGAAATATGGTTATTTGGATAGTGCACAAGCTAGTTCCTAAGTGAAGTCTTGATCCGATTATGGTAGGTCCCATAGTATTGGACCTCGGCAGCCTATAACTCCGGAAGGAAGCATTTGTGCACCCAAATTGGTCTATACTTTTTGTTTTATCTTAGTGTCAGGAATCACCTCCCAAACGTTGTCGGTGTTGTTTTGAAACACCCTGTATATACCTACTTTCCTAAGATATCGAGTTGATGAGAACCCGAAATTCAAGACGAAAGGAGATTTTTGACGCTTCACCTAAAGGCTTTAAGTTCAGATATTAAAAAGTAGTGTCAATTACCCGCTTTGCTGAGTTAAAATAGAAAAAAATAATAATATGTTCCATTAGTCAATCACTTTTTACTATTACTGAAGTGCTCTCCGATACCGGTCATTTTTATATATCTTCCTTTTCCCCAAGTTGCGGGGCTGAAATTGGATTTAAACGGCATCGAGTCATTTTTGATCATTTTGAGTATCTCCCCCGTTCCCCTCCCGAAAGTTGGTTGCTGAACTTGGATTTAAACGGCATCGAAAGTGTCACTGTTCGTTTCAGCGACCCCGAAAACTATAGATTCGACACTAATATCGGTGATTCTCGATCATTTTTAAATATCTCCCTGTTCCCTGCCCTAAGTTGCACCATCAAAGTGAAATGATAAAAACACTCCCAGGCCAGAACCTCATCTATGTTGAAAGTTTGATCGAGGTCGGTAGGGTGGTTCAAGAGTTTTAAAGTCACAAACATAGTCACTAGATGGATTAACAATATGTGAGATAGGAGTTCTTTCAGCGATGTATTGTCCACAGATTGAGAACATGTCAATCATTAGATGACTTCGAGCTAAACAAAGTTAGATCATACTTGAGAGCAAATTCTTATGAGAAGTTTTGGAGAAAATGAAGAGTAAATAAATTTTTAAGGCGTTAACAACTATGTTGTTTGTTGCCAACAGTAATTTATGACGCTGGAACATATTGTCAATTATTTACGTACAGTGTATATGAAAAAAAGAAAAGAAAATCGCTGTTAAGTATTATATTGTATCAACTGTTGACCACTTTCTACCGGGGGCTGCGGTGACTCACTGGTGGGCTTCCCGCTCTGCCGTGTCGTGACAAAACGCTGTAACTTTGGCGAAGAAGTTTTGCGAAAATGAGCCGTAAAGTTTTCATTCGAAAATGTGATCTGTATCGTGTAGAACCAGTGTATCTTGACTTTGAAAACACGTGGTTACATGTAATGATACGTAAATGCATGTTGTGTGATTAAATTTGGTGAAAATTGATTGGTTGACCATTATTGTCTAGTTACACTGGTTCTACACGATACAGATCACATTTTCGGATGAAAACTTTAAGACTCATTTTCGCAAAACTTCTTCGCCAAAGTTACAGCGTTTTGTCACGACACGGCAGCGCTGGTCTAGTGGCTAGCACGTGCGCGTTTGGTATACGGGATCCCGGGTTCGATTCCCGGTGTGATTTTAACTGTCTTCGATGTTTCTGTGTTCGTGTCCCTGTCGTTCTAGGAGATTGGAAAGGCTAGTTAAACGACTAAAGCAAGTAAAATTAAGTAATAAGTAGTTCAAGTAAGTTACTGAGACATGTTCGGTGAGTCAGTTAACTTTATAAAAAAAAAAAAAAAGGTGGAGCGTTTACCCCTGATGCTTGGGGTCCCTGGTTCGACCCCAGTTCGCGCCAAGAGAATTTTGTGGTGAACAAACACCGTGTTCTCCCGTTTCTTCCCACTTTCCTCATTCCACCATTTCACTCATTTCACATCATCACCGTTTCCTTTAGCCTAACTGGCATATCCATGGGACGTAAACCTAAAAAAGTTCCTTTCATTTCATTTTTTCTAACTGTGACACATAATCACAACAGTAGCATACACACTACTTGTGAAGTTTGTATTTTCAGACATTGGATACCAAATAATGATGCTTTAAAACTTGACGTTAGCGCGACAAACTTCACTGCAAGATTCTTCTCTCCTTTGGCTCCTCCGGAGCAGAAAGAAAGCAGATTAATTCAATTTGTGACAGCGAAGCAGGGGCGGCTACTGCTTCGGCAAAGCACAGATTTAAAAAAAAAGAAAAGAAAAGAAAAGAAAAGAAAGAAAGAAAAGAAAAGAAATACAATTACTGTGGTTTTTCTTTTCGACTTTTTATATACTATTTTGGAAAACAAAATTACAGATAATTTACTTTACTTTTATTTAAGAAAAAGTAAACAAACAAAGAAAGAAAACCGTTCCGATATAACAGAAAACATCACTTTAGCGTGGTATATATAATATTACCTTCAATTTTAATATAGCCTTATATCTTCATTACATTGTACTTGCAATGTAGCTACTGATTTTACTACTTATGTTTACCAAAGATATTATAAGCAGCAGATACTTTTTAAACTGAATTATATATAAAAGTGTTTATGCATTTTTCATATAATACTGCAAGGAAAAATGACAGTTCTGTGTAATTTTTATTTGATAGTAAAAACGAAATAAATAATAAAAAAAAAATAGGAATATATCTACTTCATAAGAGAAAATATTTATTTTTTCCTCTTCTTTCATCATATTTTTCAATGATACAAGCACAAATGGTAAAACTTCTAGCTAAGAAATTTCTAGCTGTTGAGAAATATTTCCAGCTTCGTGGAAAAGCTCATGAACGTTATTCAATTTTATGCGAGACAGAATTGAATTAGCGATGATGGAATGGCGTTTTACCGTTAAGAAATCCTTAAGCTTTGAGCGGTGGGAAGTTTTAGGTCTACTAATTTGCACAAAGTTATGAATTCACTTATATACGAATAGCAAAAACTGGGAAAACATTTTCTGTTTTTGATCTTAGAACGTTATTTTCTTTCAGTAAAGAATAAAAAGGAATATAAAATTAAATTAGTCCAAATAACATGGATTTCTTTCTCCTGTAGAGCAGAGTTTCTCAACCTATGGTACCCGTACCTCTTGTAGTACACGAACCGCTTTTGGTGTTACATACGGCTTATGGTGGTATAATAATTCATATACTTGGTGGCACGCCTGTGGAAAAGGTTGAGAACCCCTGCTACAGAGATCGAAGACAACAATGGTAAATGGAAGTTAAAATAATGAATATATGAAATGAGAAAAAGGTGAAGAAATTATACCCACAGTTATACAACATTCTCTTAAGTATGAACAGTAACCTAAAAGTAGTGTCATTCACTGTGAACAGCCCCCATGATTTTGCACGAGGTACCCATGAAATAGAAGGTAATTTACTGGTATATGATATCTATGAAAGTTCAATGTATCGAAAACTTTAGTGGGTTCACACGCATGTCAAGCCCTTACCCATGAAGTAGGAGTACAGGGAAGATTTATGGGTACAGTAAATTCGTACCGAAGAATGTATCCATGGCAATAGTAGAAAGTGCAAAATACCCATAAAACTAACTGAACAGACGCCATAATGTGTGTGCACTATTTGCGTGAAGATTGGAAAGATTGGAGCAACAACCAAACAGATTATATAATAAAAGTAAATGGAATATTCTGTATTTGTAATTGTATTTGAATATTGTAAATTGATTAAATTGTCTACAAAGTATGTTATATTTCATAGCTAAACAGTAATTTTGGCCATAGTTCCTTTGAAACACAGTCGGATGCTTAGGCCGATAATGAAATGTAAATTTTAATCTAGTTTTTTTTTCTTAACATGAACCACATGGTAATTTTCGTGACATTGTCTGAATAATATTCAGACTTTTACGTGGTTGTCACGAGTTAACGTATCTAGGAAAATCAAGAATTAGTTATGGAACTGAAAGTGCAAGGGCGAGTGAGAAAATAGCAAAGGGTAAATATTACAAACTGGATTCCACACACATGCTTACGTACACCTTGTGCTTCACTGGCTTGAATAGGTTGTGTATATGGCTTCTGGTGCTTATGTTTAAAAGAGCATTTACTAATGATCTCTGTGCCTTGTACTTGTGCAGGGGTAGAAGCGAAATAAAGGCACTTTACTGAAGTAAGCGAATTTCTCGAAGACAGTTTAAAGATTTCACACACCAATATTTCATTAACAATCCTATAATAACCATAGTATAAGTAATTTTTCTTGGAAATCATCTAGAAGAGATAGTTTACTCTTGGAGATAAATCCCTTCTGGACAATTTTCTGGAAAACGACTTAGGCGATTTGGTCCATGTTTTTTTTTAATAAATGTTCTGTTCTGTTAAAAAAAAAACCTACAATATGGTATAAATCATTTCTCCGGAGAAATCAAACAGGGAAGTTTATTATTGGTGTAAGTAAATTTCCAGACGATTTTCTTAAAAACAACACTGGTGATTTTGTAATGTGCCACTAAAATATACCTGTACCTCGCGCATTACTTGATATTCGAAAACGGCAAGTCGGGTTTTAGTTGATATCTCAAGATGTTAGAATTGGATTTTGATCTGTATCTCCCCATATTAGAATTTAAAAGCTACAGAAAATTAATAAATGTTTTCGAATCGAAAAGAAGATATATATATACGTGTATTAACTTAGAGATTTAGAAGTTGGTGCATTCACTTGTAACAGCATGATCATGAGAAGTTGAAGAAATAACATGAGCATTTCAACGAAAAGAAGAAGAAGAAGAAGAAAAAACCTCAACAATTAAAACTCCCAGTTTTTCCACTATCATTCAAATGTTATAAATTATCATTAATACAACTTTATTTTGGACAATTATAGGGAACAGGCCATTTGAATCTAAGTTTGGGCCAAACTACACTGCATTTTACTGATGCCGAATGGAATGGATGGAATGGAAGTTGGTGCATATTTTGGAAAATATTAACTGTGTTAAGTAAAGAAGAATATGAAATTACTAATATATATAGTAACTAATATGTATATATATATACTTTGCTTCCGAACATACCTACGTCTAAAGCTTTAATGGTTTTCTTGCAAATCGAAGAAATATAAATTTGAGTATTTCTCATTTTTAATCTGTATTTAACTGAGTCTGTGAAAATCGGTTTCCTTAATGTTAAGAAGAAGGATGCATGATAATAAATACGGAGAAGAATCCAATTAAATTCTTAAACTTGGCGATAAAATTTGTATGATTTGTAATAAAGGTCTGTATCATTTGGTGATAAACAGATTTAAACGAAATTTTGTTACTTGAGTTTTAATTACACCCTATTATAATTACAGATTGTATATTAATGTAAGGTAATATTTCGTGAACTCATTTCTTTTATACTTTGGTACAATGTTATTAATACTTTCACAAACATTAACTCTCATCATGTCCCCTAGAATCTGTTTATCTTCTAAGTTTCATTTTCCCCAAACCATTTTGAGCGAGGGTGGCGACTCGGTTGCATCGGGCCAAAACTTGGCTCAGTTCTCACGAAGGAATCCCGGGAGTTTCATCGTAGGACTACGTTAACTAAAAAGGAAGTATTATAGTATTACCGTGTAACTTGGCAACTTCAAACCGGGGATTGGAAGTTGATGTGGTGCATTACAATATTGTTCATATTTTGTAAGTGAATAATTGGGAAGTTAATACTGCACGGCACGATTTAGTTTCAGAAATGGTAGTGACAAAATTTAGTGCGGTGGTCATGTCTTTTATATTTATTTATTTATTTATTTATTATTTACTGTTCGGTTTTGTTAAGATCATCTGGAGTGGTTGAGGCCAAATGTAATGTTTCTGGGCAATGTGTGACGAAAGCTAAAGTACAATAGATTTTCGCCTATCTCTTGTCTAAGGAATCGAATGCTAACGATAGTTACTTGTAACTTCTGGAGAATGCAGCCCGTTGGATAGCGAAACCATCTTCGAAACGGTGATCTCTCAGGCTTCTCCTGAGCTTTGGGAACAGAAATAAGTCTGATGGGCTCACACTGGACTGTACGGTGGCTGCGGCAAGATTGGAGCCCCTATGCGGGCCAGGTAGGCGGTCACAACGAAGGTAGTGCGGGCTGGAACGTTGTCGTGGTGAAGCTTCCAGCGATCAGCAATAGACCCCCACTAAAAATTCCCTCCACTGGAAAGCGCGATGCTGGCAACTGGAGCGCCGGGCGGCGGCCAATCTCATTACTTTATTGACAAACCCTGTATGTATAAGTAGTGGCAGTGGCGGATCCAGGATATGATCAAGACAGGGGCTAAACCATAGTTTGCAGCTTTATGCAGTGTAAACCAGGATTGAAGCTCATTTTATCCAGTGTATACCTGAGCTCCTATAGCCCCCCACCTTGGATTCGCGTCTGAGTGGTGGATATCTTTTAAAATGACTATGTCCACGTGTTTGTCGACTGTTTCAGAGCAAAAACGGTTAATGGATAGCGAGAAAGTGTTACATATATGTCAGCATCTCTAGAATAGACTAACTGTCTATTACTTCATGGAAACCGGAAGTGATTGAAGTCCTCTGCCAGTTTTGATTTCAATATTGATCTCGATAGAGACAAAGTGGTAATTGATAGCGAGTTTCTTTTGTTCAAATTTAGTGTGCCAAGAATAGATTCAATGTCGACTTTAATCTCTCTAGTGGAACCGGAAGTTGTAGAAATAGAGGGTGTCTACGATATCTTTTCTGGTTTAAATATTGGATTTTCATATAGCAAAATCAGAAAGAGGTAGCGAGAAATTGTTCTTGAAATAGAGTTAGGCAGAAGTCCAGTACACTTTTATTTTATAAACTTCTAGAGGAAAGATGACGAAACTTTGGATATGGGTAATTTGGGTAGGGGTGCATCAGATGGTGTCATTTGGCATGATGGTAATCGTACTGAAATCCACCATTTTGAATTCAGCTCCCTCAATATTTCAAGTGGGAAGAGGGGCATGAGACACATATTTTTAACCTAACTTTAATAAGTAATGAAATTCCGTGAAGGAAACATTATATATGGAATCCTACAAGATATGGGATCCTATGCTCTATGTGTTCCGTGCTGTGTGCTGCACATAATGCAAGTTTTTTTTTTTTTTCAGTCATGATGTACAAATATCGATCTCTGACTTACACCTGAAACTGCAGCTAAACACCTGGTAGTGCATTTCAGGCTTTTCACCAAGGATACTTACTACAACTGCCGTTGCCTCATTCGTTGCAGCTCTCGAGCGTCCACTGCGTTGTATGTCATGTTCAGATACAGAAACTTGAAATTTCTGCAAAATATGCTACACTGTGGTAGTGCAATTTTGCCCCTCTCTGGATGTTGGACACTGAAGTCATCAGGGAAGGCTCTGGCCCTGCGTTCCCTACTGATGAGAACAATTTCAATCTTCCTTGGCGGGTGAGAGCCATGTTACATCACCTGAAAAGGCGCATCAAAACCTATTACATGATGCAATATGCAATGTTTACTTCACAAAATTTCATTACTGATTAAAGTTAGGTGAAAAATAACTTCAGATTCGTATTTCAGAAATTCTAGCCTAAAATCACTTGTCACATGGCCCCTTCCCATTTGAAATATTGGACCTGAATTCAAAATGGCGGATTTCAAGATGGCTGCCATGGTGTCAGATGGCACCATCTGGTGCGCTCCATCCCAATTACCCTCATCGAAAGTTTCGTCATCTTTCCTCAAGCTTTTTCAAAAGTACACAAAGGTGCTGCGGGACTTTTGGCTCAGCCTGTAGATTCAACACCGCAATAAAGGGTTCCACCTCTCCATTATCTCCTTATTGAGACCGAAACTGATACATCTCTCGCTACTAGTTAGAATACTGGACGCTTAGAGTTCATATATCTATCGTAGTTCGACAATGAAAAAGGAAACTCACTTGTTTGAATAAACAATTTACAAATAATGGTCTTATTTCACTTTTTTTTAAAAAATAAATATTGTTTCGAACATTATTCTAAGAGCCAAAACAGATATTAAACTTGTAGAGACTTTTATTTATTTTCCGCCATATGTGCACGCAGTAGAATCGAGATTCTGGGCTGGAGAAGACTCACTGAGATGAATCATATGCCATAAGGGGATTGACGTGATAAAATAGCGCGGCGGTAATTACTTCGTCCTGTCGAGCTTCCATATTACACGGTCTCTTTTTTTTTCTTTTAGTCAAATTTTGGAATGCAGCTATTCATTAGTCATAAGGAATGGTGCCAAATGTTTGACTCATTGTTCTCTTTCTTTCTTTCCTTCATTGATTTTTTATTTTCGAGCAGTGGTGGATTGCGCGGGTAGTCATCTAAGAGAAGAAAACTTATCTAACCCTTTTATATAATTATTCTAGCTTGCATTGATATAGTTGTAATTATTGCCGATGCGATTATTCCCACGAGGAACTCTCTCTCTCTAGTGCTTGCGGTTCCGGGTTCGATTCCAGCCCCCGCCAAGTGAACTTTGTGGTGGACAAACACCGTGCTCGTGGGTTTTCTTGGGGTTCTCCCGTTTCCTCCCACTTTCTTTATTCCACCATTTCACTCATCTCTCATCATCACCGTCTCCTTTAGCCTAACCGGCATAAGCATGGGATGTAAAACTCAAAGTTTTCATTTCATTTTTCCCACGAGGAGCTATTATTTCGGGAAGTTTTATGTTTGCAGATGTTGGAACAATAAACGTCAAATTTTCGTCATAATTGACTTGAACGCTCCTTTTTAGTACTATAAGTTGTATGAAAAGTGCAACCCATACTGGAATTTTTAGCCCTTCCTGCTGGTCTAGTGGCAAGCACGTACGCATTTGATGAATGGCGCGGTGGGTACTACTCGAATTCAAAATTAAAGTGAACGTCCACGCGTTATATAAGTGAGGTGTTGGAGAGGTGCGCAACTTCAACAACAAGAGGCCGCGGTAGCTCAGTAGTTGAGCGTTCACCTCTGGTGCTTGGAGTTCCGGGTTCAAACCCTGCTCCCGCCAAGTGAACTTTGTGGTGAACAAACACCGTGTGCATGGGTTTTCTCGGGGTTCTCCCGTTTCCTCCCACTTTCTTCATTTCATTCATCTCTCATCATCACCGTCTCCTTTAGCCTAACCTGCATAACCGTGGGACGTAAAACTCAAAAATTTCATTTCATTTCATTTTTTCAACAAACAACAACAATAATCCACTGGAATTTGAACTTGTTTTCCTTCCGAGGAGCAACTTGGTTACTACACCTTATTCAATGTTGAAAGATAAAAATTTTACAGATAAAATGACAGACAAATTCTTTGGATATATTGTTAATTCCAAGATGAAACTATTACTTCCTTGTGATAAAACAAAGTGCGAATCTGATTTTTTTGAATTTTCATAAAAGGGCTCGTCAATACATTCGCGAGCGGTGTGATTTCAGTGAAACAAGTCTACATAAGAGACTCTTGTTCTTTCGTTTGGAAATAACGACTGTTCTTTTGAAGATTTTGTTAGTTCCGATGAGGGATGTAATATGTAATTCATTGACATGGATGGACTACGAAGAATTCAAGGTAGTTCAAGAAGTAGCAGCCTCAGATGTGTTCAAGAACTGTACAACTGTTGAAGAAAGGTATTTAAAACTTTTCGAACGTGCAAAAACACCAAGAATAAAAGATTTTTGAAAATTTGAAAAAAAAAATCGGTTCATATATTATTTCCACACAAAGTAGTAATGCTTACTGCGAACGAGTATTTTCATTAATGAATGCTGCTTAGACAAATGAACACAACCGAATTAATATCTCCACTGTCAAGTCCGAACTTCAAGTTTGTTTCAGCTTTGAAGGAAAAAGTGAAATTGGAACGTGTAGTGGCATATTTAAAGAATTCTCGCAGAACAACGTCTCTTGAAAGCCGCTCAATGAAGGGAAGAGAAATATCAACGAGGTAACAATTTTAACATGTAAAGGTAGCTTTCCCAGTTTGCTTGAGCCAAAGATGCCTAAACGCAATTAATAAACTGAATTGTCGTATATAGGGAAAAGGTTTACAAATTCGTAAAGACCGGCGTTCTAAATCAAGTTGCCCGGTTTTTTAATCATTGCCTTCTGGCCACCCTAAATTGGTCTTTTTTGTAGCATCTGCATTTTCCCATAAACATACATTACATAATTTTTTGTAAGTTGGTAATCTGCCTAACTTAGTCTCATTTTTGTTGAACCTATTTTTTGGTCTAGGAATTAATTCGTGCGGTTGGTACGCACACATTGAAGCTGTAGTACAAACACAAAATACATAAATACCTTAAGAAAAATATTGTCCATCGCTAGCCACCACTTTCGCCCATCTGTCAGGCAATGTACGGATTTCGTGGCGAAAGAAGTCCTCATCCTTGGAAGCGATCCAGTCAGAGACCCATGTTTCGATATCTTCTAAAGAAGTAAACCGCTGTCCAATCAAATCGTTGTTCATGCAATCGAACAAGTAGTAGTCCGAAGGAGCAACGTCTGGTGAATACGGCGGGTGGGGTAAAACTTCCCATCCGACATTTTCTAAATAGGTTTTGACCGGTTTTGCGACATGTGGGCGAGCGTTATCATGTTGAACAATAAGTTTATCATGCCTGTTCTCCCATTCTGGTCGTGTTCTGGCCAGAGCTTGCTTCAAACGCATTAATTGTCGTCGATAACGTTCTCCATTCATAGTTTCACCCGGTTGCAGCAGCTCATAGTACACCACACCTTTCATATCCCACCATATGCACAGCATAACCTTTGCACAGTGAATATCTCGTTTTGGTTGTGATGGACCTGGTTCACCTGGTTTCACCCAGGCCTTTTTTCGTTTAGGGTTCTCGTAATGGATCCACTTCTCATCACCCGTAATAATTCGATGCAGAAACCCCTTTCTGCTCTGTCGTTGAAGCAGCAATTCGCAAATGTTTTTTCGTCTTTCAACGTCTCTGTCTTTCAATTCATGTGGAACCCAATGTGACATCTTTTGAATCATTCCCATGGCTTTCAAGCGTTTGGAGACTGTTGTTTGATCAACGCCTAATGCTGCTGCAAGTTGTTCCTGCGTTTGACACGAATCCTGCTCGAGCAATGCTGTCAATTCTTCGTCTTGAAATTTTTTTGGCTGTCCAGCTCGCTCTTGGTCTGCCAAGCCGAAATCACCACTTCTAAACCGTGCAAACCACTTCTGACACGTTCGCTCAGCTAGAGCATGGTCACCATACACTTCCACCAAAATACGATGACTTTCAGTCGCACTTTTCTGCATGTTAAAGTAATGCAGCAGGACACCTCGCAAAAACACTTTATCAGGCAATAATTGCGCCATG
Organism: Thermobia domestica; assembly: GCF_964235325.1. Lineage (NCBI taxonomy): Eukaryota > Metazoa > Arthropoda > Insecta > Zygentoma > Lepismatidae > Thermobia > Thermobia domestica. The sequence continues at coordinate 131,193,721 of NC_137467.1, forward strand.
TTCACTTAACTGCAAACTGGTGTTGTTGACGCTTTAATCCACTGCCCTATACTGCGAACGATACGCGATGACAGGGGTTTGCAACACATGTGTGGATACACGGAACTGTGGGACGCTCCGTTCGTTGCGCCATCTCTTGTCCACCCGCACGAATTAATTCCTAGACCAAATACAAAGTAAGATAGATACTTATTATGTTTTTTTATTTTTTAATATATTGCAAAAATATTTTTACTGTATTATGCATGTCACTATTGGGAGTATGTGTACCACTGTTGGGAGTACGCAAATAAATGAACTCTGCTGGGGAGTAAAAAAGATCTCTCTCTCTCTCTCTCTCTCTCTCTCTCACACACACACACACACACTAGAAGTTTCAATTTCATCCGGTAGATGTCAACTGTTGGAGGATGTTTCCCTACCATCTGCTGGCGATATGTGCAACTTCCACTACCTTCGTTTCAACAGTAGAAAAAATGAGTTATGGATAAAGTTGCTGATACCCGTTAATACCCTAAAATATGTTAAAGGATTGACTTCATTAACAAAGTAGACCGAGATACTTTCCCTTTAGCTGTCTATTGCAAGAACAAAAAATTCGTACAAGAGTTATCGTGTGGAGTAACGTACATATATACGTAGATCCCAACATTCCGATAAGTTCTACTTGTGTGATCCTAATAAGTAATCTGCTGCCACAGACCAAATTATCATTGAAAAAAGAAAGAAAATGGCATATTTTTTTGCACCATAAAAATTACTTTTTCTAGAAAAAGAAAGAAAACGAAATGCTCTTTTGAACCACAAAATTATTTTTCTTAAAGAAAATGACATGCTCTTCTACACTATAAAAAATTACCTTTCTAGAAAAAAGAAAGAAAACATGCTCTTTTGCACCATAAAAATTACTTTCTAGGGAGAAGAAAGAAAATGACATGGTCTTCTGTACCACAAAAAATGACTTTTTCTAGTAAAAAGAAAGAAAACGACATGCTCTTTTGCGCTATAAAAATTACTTTTTCTAAAAAAAAGAAAGAAAAAAGAAAGAAAAAGAAAACATGCTTTTTCGCGCCATAAAAATTACTTTTCCTAGGAAAAGGAAGACGACATAACGACATGCTCTTTTGCGCCATAAAAACTACTTTTTTTTTTTTTAGAAAAAGAAAACTACATGGTTTTTCGCTCCATAAAATTATTTTCCTAGAAAAAGGAAAAAGACATGGTTTTTTGCACCATAAAAATTACTTTTTCTAGAAAAATTAAAGAAAACAACATGCTCTTTTGTGCCATAAAAATTACTTTTTCTAGAAAAAAGAAAGCAACATACTCTTTTGCGCCATAAAAATGACACTTTTTAGAAAAGGGAAAGAAAACGACACGCTTTTTCGTGCCATAAAAATTACTGTTTGTAGGAAAAAGAAAACATATGCTCTTTTACACCATAAAAACTGTTTTTTTTTTTTTAGAAAAAAGAAAGAAAAAGACATAGATATTCGCCACAGAAAAGTACTTTTTCTCGACAAAGGAAAACATTTTTTGCACCATAAAAATAACCTTTTCCAGAAAAAAATTAAAGAAAACGACATGCTCTTTTGAGCCATGAAAATTACCTTTTCTAGAAAAAAAAACGAAACAACATGCGAGAGATTTTTTGCATATGCAAATCGTCGCCAACCATGTCGTGTACAGAGGTTTTCGGAATTCTGAGAGTCTCTGCTAATTATTATCCGAATACTCATTAGACGATCGATATTTAAAAGATCACGAACATGAGATACATTTTCGTCATCTTTGCTCGTTGACTGTAGTCCAGAGGGGACTCATCCTTCACCTCTTCCTAGCCATTTTTAAATAATTTCAACCACCTGAAAACTAAAGAAAAAAGCGCAATGAGTTCCCGTATGCTTCCTGAATCATTTGGTGGGTGTCGACGAAGCTTTTGCTCAGTTTGGCACACAACTCTATCGTTCGATCGTTTCTCCGTTGCACATCGTGACGCAAGCACTAATTGGGGGTTCATGAAAGCAGCGATCGTAGCTCCCAGAACGCGGAACCAACTGAGTTTGGAAGCGTTGTGAAGCTGAGAGAGAGAACCCTTTCCCACACCTAACTCAACCAGTTCGAACGCGCTGCCACTAGAAGGAGCTGCGGGAAAGGTCAAATTGCATTACTTACTGATAGAGCCCTGTATTATCATCGATGAAGTTGCCCACTTTTCAATGAAACTGATGATTTTGATTTATTGACATATAACACAACAGGCACAGGCCTAATTATAGTGTTACATAGTATATCGTTATAAAGATTATATAGGTTAATAAAGCTATTGGTCATAATTATATTTGTCTTACAAAATTAATATACTTCTTAAAACTACTTACATCCATTGCTAGTACATCCAGGTTGAAATTTTCTTTAACTAACCTGTTGTAGGTTGCACTAACTCTCCATATAGGAGATCTGCTTAAAACGTTTGTTTTCGCTGTCATACAAAAAAATGTATTTTTCGAAGCAGTGCGCAATTTAATAGATGGTACTTGGATACATATTTTTTCGCTAAGATCAGGACAGTCTATTTTGCCATGAAAGAGTTTGTGTAAAAACAATAAATCAATATTTCTTCTCCTGAGTTCTAATGTTTCAAAATTAAAATTTTCAACAAGGTTAATGTAGCTTTCAAATTTTGGATAGAATTTTGTTTTCTTAAGGGTAAGAAGCCTTAAAAACTTATTTTGAGTACGCTCAATCAAGAATGAGTATTTCTGTATATTGGGGTTCCATATATTAGTACAATATTCTAATTTTGACCTGACGTATGCATAATACAGCACAATTAAAGTTTGATCATTTTGAAAATCTTTACTGACTCGATAAATATATCCAAGATTTTTGTAGGCTTCTTTGCAAATAGTTTCAATATGTTGAATAAAGGTTCATTTTGAGTCAAAAATAACTCCCAAATCCCTTATAAAATCAAGCTTTTTTAGTTTTCCCCTAATATTGAATAATTATATTGAATATATTTTTCTTTTCTAGTGAATGTTAAATAACTGCATTTACGAACATTTAACTTAAATTTATTGTTTCTACACCAAATTTCAAGATTTTGTAAGTCACTCTGAAGTTCTAAACAGTCCTGAATTGTTTCAATTCTGTTGAATATTTTAAGGTCATCAGCAAAGAGTAAATTTTTAGAAAACTGAAAGCACTCAGGAAGATCATTTACCGCCAAAATGAAAAGTAGAGGTCCCAGATTCGAGCCTTGAGGGACTCCAGATGTTGCATGAAAGATTTGAGATTTATGATTACGATACAATACAGTTTGTTTACGATTTTGAAGGTAGGAAGCAAAATATTGCAGAGTTGATTTCGAGAAGTTAAAGGATGCCAGTTTGTTTAAGAGAATGTCATGGTCAATGACGTCAAATGCTTTAGAAAAATCAATATATATGACATCTACTTGTCCTTGCTTGTCAAGTTCCTTCGAAATGTAGTCTGCTATTAGTGCTAGATTTGATACAGTAGATCTGCCCTTCAGAAATCCATGCTGACTGACAGATAATGCAGGTTTAACATGATCCATTATTCGCTTATGCAGTATATATTCATACACCTTGGCAAACGCAGATAATATAGAAATTGGTCGGAACTGTTCGATGTTGCTAGCTGAGTTTGTTTTGGGTATTGGACACACAACTGACTCCTTCCATTTTTCAGGAAAGGTACATGTTTTTATAGATAAATTAAATATAATATTCAGAGGTTGTAAGAATATATCTGAACAGCCTTTCACAATGTACGTTGGGACCATATCTGGGCCACTTGCTGTTTTCGATTTCAACTTCCTTACTGCTTCTTTTATTTCTTTTTCAGATATGAGAGGTAGTGAAAATATATCAAGAAGAGCACTGGAACGATCATTTAGAGACATGCTCGATACGTCATAGTCCGCTCTTAAGGAGCCATAGACTGAACTAAAATGTTGCCCGAATGCTTTAGCTATGTCCCTATCATCAGTAAGGTCGTGACCATTGTACTGTATGCGATCAGAAGACAAGTGACGCGATTTATTTTTAATGAAGGACCTGGCCAACATGCACAACTTTTACTGTAACATTATTTCCAGAACATTACGTAGGTATTTAGTTAAATTTAGTCATATTGCAATTTAAGTAGATTCATTGTGTTTGTTACCTCGAGAAATTCTTAAGAGTACCAGAGATAATTTCAGGCAGTGGCCTGGGAGAAGGAATTCCCGCTGGAGCTACGAAATCTCCCCCTTCCGGACACATTTCCAATACTACTCGACAGGGTTTAACAGCGTTTTCATAGTGGGTAACATTCATAAGTCCTAAATGACATAAGACCTAAAAATATAGGCACTAGACCTAAATTTTAGTTCTGGTTCCGTTTAGGACTCATGCTGTTTAGAACTTGTGTGATTTAGGTCTTGTGCCGCGAAATGATTTTTAGGTCTTATGCCGTTTAGGTCCTGTGTCGTTTAGGACTTGTGCTGCGTCCCCTTCACAGTACTACTTTCACCTCCCACCCTCATCCCCGTGTATTGAAAGTCTCTGGGCCAGAAGAAGTGGGAAATCATCAGTGGAGAGGGCCTACATAGGGACATCATTTCATGGTACCCTTACTACCAGCCATCAGTGACTACAGTTCCGATCTTGTTTTCCTGTATCATTCACTTGATACTGTCTTGTGTGCATTATGTTATAGAAACATCTGGGCACGAAACGTGTTTTAACTCGTAACTATAAATAAAGGGCTCCTGCGTTTTATCTCCCCCTTGTACCCTGCTGTTTCTTTCTTTCTTTCTTTTCTTTTTTAATATTTTATTACGGAAGATTAATTGTCCTCGCGCGCGCTCTCTCTCTCACACACACTCAGGTACAGAGATAAAAATCTCTAAGTACTGTATATATAATATCACCCGATTTAAACATTTAATTAAAACGAAAATCCAACAACAGATAAAGCTAAGCTCCACTAAATTAGTTCCTGGAAGCCATAAGGATAAAAAGTCACGTTTTAAACACCTGCTATCGCTGCTTATAGCAAAGAAGTGAAACAAAGCTTTATGGATAGTTATTTGATTCTTATTAGCTAATCAAATTGATATCTATACTTTTAATACTATATATATATAGGGTTTGGTATACTATGTGTACGAGGGTCATTTGAAAAGTTCTCGGAAGTACGTGCGTACAAAATATTGATTTAGGTCTTGAAAATGGTGTTTACTTTTAAGTATAGTGTTCCTTGACATCAATTACTTGGTTTAATGATGTTCTAATGCAGTCGTCGTCTACTGCTCCTATCTTCAGGCAAACTACACAGAGAGAATAAATAGCAAACAGCAAGGCTGCTGTTGATAAAAGCCAGTGGTGGCAACAGAAATATAAAAGCATCGACAGGATATTGGAACTGTGCTGCAAAATACTTATAATCTATTGAAGTTGCAACTTCATCTTCTACCATATTATTAGAGGATAATAAATAAGAGAAAAAAGAGAGAGAATCGTTCGTAGATAAGACCGTATACTAATTGATAGCTTTCATTGAGATGATCAAAATGATGTGTCATCATCATCATTATCATCATAGGTCTTCTGCCATTATTAGCAGGTCACTTGCTGCAAGTGAGATGTTACCATGCTCCACGGTCTTCCGCTAACCTATTCGTCTTCGCGTATGATTTTTCTGTTTTGACATCGTCTATTAATTGTAGTCTTCTTTGCCCTCTCCCTCTCTTTCCTGCCATCATACCCTCTAGCACGTCCCTCATGATATAGTTCCTTCTTACTACCCGATATCCCAACCAATTTCTCTTCCTCTTCTTAATATCTAAAATTGTTCTTTTTTCTACCTCCACTTCTAACACCCTTTCATTCGTAATCCGATCGACCCAGCTATTTTTTTTCATTATTCTCTACATCCACCTTTCGAAAGTTTCCAGTGTTTTTAATCATTATGGCGTAATGTGCATATTTCTGACCCAAAGAGTGCAATACTCCACACGAAACATTTTACGAGTCTTTTTCTCAACTCTTTATTCAAGGCCCCACAAAATCAGGGCCGGCGCTAGCAATTTTGCCGCCCTGGGCAGTGCTTTCACATGCCGCTCCTTTAATCCGCAAACCTTATTTTCACAGATGACGTTCAAGTGTCATTTAAAAACATGTATAAAATGGAAAAGTAAACAAAAAATTAACTACCTTTCTGGAATGCTTACGTAATATTCAAACGACTCTATACTGACACAATATTCAGTATGCTCGATTTCGCTGTATATCTGTAATATTCAGCAGCGCATACGGAAAATAAAATTTATAAAATATACTTTAGTCATGACTAAACATTTTAATTTTTAGGCTTATTTTATATCAAAAGGCGTTTTCAATAGAGTATGGAGCAAGAAGATAATTAGTAAATCAGATATTACGGTAAATCTAAGTGGTTTGCCTAAGCCTTATAATGTACTGAAACACAATAGAGATACATAAATTTAACATACCTTAATTGAAAGAAACTTCTCTTGCTTTGATATAAGCAAATTCCTTTATCACATTCGCGTAGTCCAATGTTTTAGCCAATTTGGGTTCTATTGATATCATCGCTAGACCACTCAAGCGTGTTTCAGATATGGAAGAACGTACTTTTCAATAAGCTTAAGTTTCGAAAAACGTCTTTCCCCACTTGCCACTGTTACCGGTAAGGTTAACAAAATTCTAATTGCAATACTGACATTGGGAGCAAAGTTATGTTCATTAATTAATTTTAAAGTCTCTTTTGGTGAACTTTTAGGCTTAATTATAGTGGATAACACTTTCAATTCGTCTTTCAAATCACTGGGGTTAATATGTTTCTATTCTTCGTTTGTTGAAATGCTGGCAAGTTTAGTACACTTTTCAGACAAAAGTTCAGGTGGCATATCTTTAAAATTACTTATCGTAAAGTAAATCGAAATACTCGTCGTGATATTTAAGTTGTTCAAACCTTTCTCTTATAGCTAAGTGTTAGAACTTAGTAATAAAAATCGATCTTGTATCTTATTTGTGGATCTTCAATAGCTTCATCCCAGTGTTGGGTAAGTTACTTGTAAAAAGGTAACGCGTTACAAGTTACTTTACTTTCTCTTAAAATGTAACGCGTTAGTAACGCGTTACTTGCCCCAAAAATGTAACTGTTACTTTACTTCGAAAGTAACGCGTTACTAACGCGTTACTTTTAGGTCCGAAACTTTAAAAATGTGAAAAAAAATGAATTCAATTTTCCGTACTACTATTACTACCGCTATTATTATTATTACTATTACTATTATTATTATTATTATTATTATTATTATTATTATTATTATTATTATTATTATTATTATTATTATTATTATTATTATTATTATTATTATTATTATTATTGCACGTTCTGAATTGCTTTATCTAAATGCAAGGACAAAGTTTTTCTTGATATATGAACATTTCAGTATAATGTAACATTGATAAAATGTCATAGAAAATACTGCGTTACTCGTAGGGATGGACACGTGCGAGTTTTCTTTGAAATTCGATTCGACTAGAAACAGACATCTTTGAGCTCGAACCGAGAACTAGGCTCGAAAAATTTCCTCCAACTCGCCTCGAATTGGGGTCGAGTTTCGAGTCGACTCGAGCCAAATCCGGTGTATAGTTTCGAGTACTTCTTCAAGTATATTACATAGACAGTATAATTATTATCAATGACACTACTACTACTACAACTTATATTATTATTATTAGTAGTATTAATTAATTAATTAATTAATTATAACAACACTGTATATAAAAGTGAAAGATGGGCGGTTTGTATTTGAATACTAAAAAACTAGTTGATTGCCAACCTCGGTAGTCGTAAAGTCTAGGAGTCAAGGACATTGTTCACGAGCTTCTGAATTTGGGTTGAGGGTCTAGGTTGAGTATTCGGGCTCGAGTTAAACACTGTTAAACGTTATAGTGCACTGGCCAAATATCTTCAAAACTCCTCGGCCCGAGTTTAGAATTGTCAACGACTCGAGCAACTCGGCTCACAGCTCATTCACTATCGACCCGAACCAAGAAGTGAGCCGAGCCAACAGCTCACCCAACCGACTCGGCTAGGGCCCTCGGCTCAGTTGAGCCGAACCGAGCAAATGGCTCATCTCAACCAAGCCAGCTCGAGCCTATGGTTCACCCCAAGTGAGCCGGCTCGAGCCATCTTCTCAGTTGAGTCGAGCCGAGCTGAGCTTGTTATAAAAAAAGCTCTTGTGGTCTCGCTATCGAGACGAGACGAGATGCGAGCAGTGTCTCTTCTCGTGAGCAACACTAAAGTATTCCATATTACTGTTTTGCTTACATTTCTCATGGCTTTCGTTTTCCAGTGTAATCAGGCCATGATTTCAAGACGACTTAAAACGAACGAGCCATTTATCAAACTCGACTGGATTCGAAACTCGACGGGAAAAACTGAATCGGCTCAGAACTCGACTCGAGGATATTACCCTTAATTTGACTCGAAACTAGACTTGACTCGACTTGAAACTGATCTGAAAGAACTTCAATATTACATACCATCAGCAAACTATTTTCTAGTAATAAAGTAGGCCTGCTCATCAGAACACAGTTTATTCATATTAACCCCTTACTGTAAATCGTTAATTATGGCACCCTAGTTGTTGATAAATATTTTCCGCCGGGACACTTCAGACACTTTACTTTTAAATTCTGTCCACCATCATCCTCAGCTCTTAAGAAAAAAGTATTCTTTCAAATGTTCGAACAGTAAAATATTTTCGTTCTCCATCTTTATAAAAACAACACCAATCAAAGTAAAATAGACTACCAGTATCATTGCACTCCTAGTTCACTCACTGAATGTATTGATTTGGAGCTGTCAAAATCTACGACAAAATCTTCCAGGTGCTTGCAGTCAGCACACTGATTTCCCTAAGGCTGTCCTCATCTTCCAAAAACAGCAAGTGGCACTACGAACTTATCTGTTTCTCTGTGTGTCTGTTACTGTCGGTCACTGACATACGTAGTTCGTGCTTGATTGTTTCATTCTGAGAAATTCACTTACAGGAAAGAAACATTTGTTTCCGAAAAAAATATACATATATTGTAGTTACTCATCCGAAATGTAACGTGGAAAAAGTAACGCAAACTAGGTACGTTACTTAAAAATTTGTAACGCGTTACCGTTACAGTTACTTTGGAAAAGATGTAACGTGTTACTAGGAAACGTTACTTAAAAAGTAACGCGTTACAAGTAACGCGTTACTTGCGTTACGTTACTTCCCAACACTGCTTCATCCTCTGCCTCGCACTGAAACTGTCTCTTCTTTCGACTTCGAGCTTGAACTGTATTACATATCCGTGGATCATCCATATCTAATGCTGATGCAAACTCTGTCGCATCAACTGAGTAAGATTGAAACTTTGCATCATTTCTTCTCTCAAAGTACCCAGATATATCTTCAAGAAATCCTACTGTATCCAACACTGCAACACATGAGAATCAATGCTTTGAAGATTTTTGCTTACTATGTTTATGTGGAGTAAAAAGTCATATCAGACAACGAGTGAATAAAGGAAAGGCAAGTGACGCAGCTGGTTTGCTATACACAGAGAATCGTGGGTGACCATTCTATCTGTTCTATTGTCGTTACTTATTTGAAGTAAAGCATCATAAACTTTCCCTATTTGATAACTGAGTCAGAGCTTCAATTCGGCTCTCCCACCTTGTGGTGCTGAATGGTTTCAAAGTGAGGCTGCTAATACTGTATGTTTCTTCAGTGTGGCCCAACGTTGAACTGACGCAGAAAAAAAGTCAAACTTTTTTTAGCTATAAAAAAAATGAAACATTTTTCAAGAAAAAAATATGCTGTACGATTTACTATATTCGGAATGAACAATTTGTAAATTGGTCAAAAACTCGCTGTTAGAACCTAAATGTCTCTAGACGCTACAGGTTAGAACGGCCTGTCTCAAGTGGGAGTGTGCCTTTTGCATACTTGGAGCGGAGCGTTAGAACATTACTGAATAGAAAAAAATATAAAAAGACACCTTGATAATCTTATGCACTCTGGCTCAAAATCTTGTCTACGCCGCTGCAACGGAAATATTGAACGAGATACCTGTGGCTAATAGTTTGATAATTGAAAATGAGGAGCAATGCTTTGAATTTCCTGAGTGAGTATTTTCTTGAATGTGAGTGAAATAAGTTCAATTACATTCTCAGGTGAACACAGTTTTATTTTTCCATGTGAGCCTATTACGAAGCATTATATTTTGATAGTATTCTTTTCTTTTTCAAATTTCACCGCCCATTAGACTTGCCGCCCTGGGCGGTGGCACGGCTCGACCCCCCTCGCGCCGGCCCTGCACAAAATAGTATTTTCTTCCTCCTAAAGGCTTCTTTCGCTATTCCTATCCTTGTTTTTATTTCACGTTCACATTTCATATCATTACTAATAATACTTACTACCCAAGTATCGAAAACGAATCACCTGTTCTATTTTTCCCTTTCGACTTCTATTTTTGACACTGATACCTTCGTTTGAATCACCATGGCTTTTGTCTTTCTAACATGTATTTTCATCCCATATTCCTCACAGCTCTTACTCAAGTTTTCTAACATATTACTGATTTTCTCTTCAGATTCTGCAACAAGCGCCATTTCATCTGCAAAACGTATACACCTAGTCATTCTACCTCCTTATGAAATGCCGTCCTCATTTTGTACACACTTCTTCACTATCTCTTCTAGATAGATATTAAATAATGTAAGCGAGAGACAGTATCCCTGCCAAACTCTCCTTCCAACGGTACTTTTCTATGTCATTTCCTTCCCTATTCTAACACTTCCTTGTTTGTTCATATAAGTATGCTCTTCTTATGAGTTCGCTCTTTCCATTCCAACACAACTTTCTTTAGAACATCCAACAATAATCCCCAATTCACGAGGTCAAAAGCCTTTTCTAGATCAATAAATAATGCATACACCTCTTTCCCTTTTCTATAAACCTTTCACCGACCACTCATAATAATCCATTTGCATCTCTTGTGCTCTTTCTTCTCCTGAATCGAACTGTTCCTTCTCAACTTTTTCATTTGTTCTTCCATATATCTCTCTGTGAAGAACTCGAAGCAAATTTTTTGCTGTATGAGATATGAGACTAATAGTTCTAAAATCCTCACATCTTTTTGGGTTCGATTTCTTATCACTCATATACAGTTAAATGTTATAAGTGGGTGTAAATTCTTATGTGTAGTTTTGGGGAAAATCGATTTTTTTTGGTAAACCCAACTCGATGCTAATCAAGTCAACTATTAACCCCTTTAGTGCGTAATTTTCAGATGCGAACCGCTGTAAAAAGTGTAGGTTTTTGTCATTATCACTACAAGCGCCATCATCACTTTCCTCCTGTTGATTCTAAATCTGTTTCAAAATCACTTACATCAGAATCACTAATTAATAACTCTTCCTCGATGTCAGCATCGTTGAAATATAGTTTTGAAGCCATTACTTTGCTCTCTGCTCTCAAACAAAACAAAGAATGAAAACTGTATTTGACAAAGCACAAACTCTATTTTAATTTGTTTTTTTCCTCTTCTTCTTTTAATTAAGCAACAATTGAGACCAGCTGAGCGCAAACTCGCTAAATATTGTCGGGATAACAGTACTCATACTATGGGCAAGTATATTTGAGATACGCAATACAAAATAGCCAAAGCAAAATGAAAGCGTATATATACGCCATCCGCACAGCAGGTGCGTTTTGAAGACACGAGTTAACTCGCCACCCACACTGAAGGGGTTAATATGAAAATGATACTATAGTATACCATCATTATCATACTTTCCACTATGACGCTACCAAGATAACAGTAGACAAGACACATTATACGACATGGTGGAATAGTGCTATTCGCTATGGAGGCAATGGCAGAAGGAAAGATTTTCAGAGAAAGGACAAGACTATAAAATACACAGCATGGTCCATAAGTTTCAGGACTGATTTTTTTCTCGTTTTAATACCAACGTTATTTTGTGGAACAGCGATTAAATTACGTACTAGGCCTACTTAACAAGAGTGGAAGTTGGTGTTGTGTAGTCACAGTAGTTTAGAAATCAAGACGTGTAATTCACATCCCTGTTCTTACTTCGTCAAAGTATGAAGTGGATGAGAAGGCCGAACAACGCATAGCGATCACTGCCGTAAAGTCGGTATGCCTACAACAGACTCGCTAGAAATGATTCAGGAAGCTTATGGTGATGCAGTATTAAGCTGAACAACCATTTTCGATTGAAGAAACTTCGCTTTCAAAAATCACATGTGAAAATAATGTTGATTATGCCTTTCAACAGTCAAGGTGCATAAAGAGTTCGTGCAAGAAGGTTGTCCTGTAAATAAGGAGTATTATAAAGATGTTTTAGATTGCTTAATAGCGCGCATTCGTTGGATTATCCTGCCCTGTACCGCACTTGGGATGTTTTCATCCTCCACAAAACAGTTTCTGATTCAATAACAAATTGTAACATTGCACCACCCCCTTACTCTCCAGAACTGTCTTCGCCCGATTATTTTCTATTTCCCAAGGTGAAGTTGCAACTAAGGCTATGGCTATATGAGGATGCGTTTCCGAGGCATTACCCTCCCCCCCGCAGCGAACGCAACCTAGGTGGCTACTCGGAAATTTTACTTTCGCTAGAGTTATAAATCATATTGTGAGTCATCAGGGTTTCCAGATCTTCTCTTTTTCATTTCTCTCTCCGGAAGGGTAGATTCAGAGTGATCTGCTTCAGTTAGTTTCTTGTGAGAAGACATAAAGGTCTTGCTAATATCTCTTTGCCTGGCAACACGTCTTTCCTTTTTTTCCCCTTCCTTTAGACATCTTTTACTGATTCCAAAACGCACCAAATACGCTCGAGCCAATTTTTCTGTGCGTTTTTATTGCTTTCGCGTTTGCAGCGCATTGTGATTAGCCATCCACATTTAAATACACGGTCAGCGTATTCCAAGCGTACGCATGACTCATAAAAACGCGTTGCGAACGCATTGATTAGCCGTTCACTAAAGGGCGAAAATTTCGATATCATCAAGGAGATTCAAAAAACTGTGACCGACCAGCTGAACAGAATTTTCGCAGACAAGTTTTCCAAGGCCATCAAAAAGTTAAAACACATGCTCAGCAGTGTATTACTTCAAATGCAGCCTATTTTGAATAAACAAACTAAAAAAAGAAACAAAAGATACCAAACATCTTATTTTTCTTCCAATGGTCTTATTCAGGGAACTTATGAAGCGAACTGTGTATATGGACCAAGCGCTACAAGATTTAGTTAAGAAAAAACTATAACGAAAGAAACTCTTGCTCAGGATAGGGAAGAATGGAAGTTCGGTGGAGTGAAAATAATATTAGAATGAGGATGAAAGAAGAAAATGAAATTTGTTACTTTTGTTTCTCGGTGATTTTATAGCTTGCGTTCATTAATAGGCTATAACAGATCTATAAAAATTTCCTCACTAAAATACCTTGTGCTACGGGCCACGTGGGGCCACGATGGTCGGCCAAACTAGTTTTAGGGACTTTTAGTTGTGAGGTAGGTGGTCAGAACCTTGATCTTAATGTCATTATTTCTGGTTTTCTAGGCCGGAGTTTGCTGTCCCTTAACTGAAAATGAAATTTTTGAGTTTTACGTCCCACGGTTATGCCGGTTAGGCTGAAAGAGACGGTGATGATGAAAAATGAATGAAATGGTGGAATGAAGAAAGTGGGAGGAAATAGGAAAACCCCGAGAAAATCCACGCTCATAGTGTTTATCCACCACAAAGTTCACTTGGCGGGAGCAGGGTTTGAACCCGGGTCTTCGTACACCAGAGGTGAACGCTCTGCCACTTATTTTTTTTTTTTTTTTAAATCACCCGATCATACCTCAGTTTCTTGAGCAATATAAGTTTCCTCATATACAAGGACTCTTTGACCTTTACTAAATTCGGCAGGGACACGACTACATACATATTCATGACAGTTAAAATGCCAAAGGCTCTCCCACCGGAAATCGAACCCGGGACCCGTACACCAAAGGCGCACATGCTAGCCACTAGACCAGCGGGAAGGGCTGCTGAGCCACCGCGGCTGTCCCTTAACTGATTTATCTATCGAATTACCTTACGATGTACGTCAATATTAGGAATCGAACTCGCGACCACTCGAATATAATTCGCTTTTTTATTTAGGAGAACACAATGACAGTGCATCAGTACATTCTTCTGAAAATTTAGCACGCACAGAAAACTCTTGTACCATGTAGTGCCAACGAAATTCCAGCCTTTCACAAGAACCTTAAAATTTGCAGATTTGTCTAAAGTTTGTTTGGAGTTAGTTCTCACAGCAATATGAGAACTAACTCTGGTCTTTGTCTTCCATGATCTCCATCAGTGCAGTTTATTCGAGATATTGTATAAAGAGATCAAAACTAGATCTCTGCGCATGAGCATTTCCTCCTTCCCCTCAAGCACTCGATGTGCATCCATTGCAGCTGCAGCTGTTGTTAACCTCCGACCTCGAGCAATGCAAATTTATCATTTAAGTTAATGCATGTCGCTTGCAACAACATACTCGTACAAAGGAGAACATGCAAGAACGAAAAAAAAACATGTTTCTTTGTGTTACAGAAGTAGTAGTCATTGTAAGTTATCGGTATGTTAATTTTGTTTTATTCAGTTTGTTTGGTTTTGTTAAGCAAATAACCATGAAATCACTTTTTTTGTTTTTGCTTTGAAATAAACAGAAAAACGAGGAATGATATTTAGATTTCCTTTAACGCTGTTAATTGAATTTTACAGCTATTTTAACATAAAAAATATTACAAAAATATAAGAATATATTAAAATTTTGCTACGTAACATCTTACTACTAATAAAATACTGTTCTACATGGCGCTTTAGAGCATCCCACGGATGGTGAATATGTGGAAAAGGCGGTGAACATGAATGTCAGTCCTCTTGTCTAGCAGTCAGTTCTGTAAAGCAGAGGTCACTTCAGTGACTCACTTATCAGGAGACCCGTAACACGGCCAGACCCAGAGACTACGAAAATTTGCATACGTATGGAGAACCTCTAGTCTGCTAATGTAATTCTACAGCATGGGACACATTCGATGGCGTGTGGGATATGCGGACGCAACGTTGGTGTGTGGTAAAAGGATATGGCTAGGAACACGTAGTACAATGTTGAGCAGGTGAAGCATGCAGCGAAAAGTAAAATCTTCTTTCGTACATAAACTCACGAGAATATGTAGACAGGACCGAATTGGCCAGGGCAGGAGGGCAGGGATTCCTACCGGGGCCCTCTCTAAATTTTTATTTATTTATTGAACGAATTACCAGATACAGCATAACTTTGTCATTTTACAGTCTTTCTCGAATGTTAACATACAGAGAAAAAAAAAAAGTGTCAAGAAATAGTGTCAAAGTAATATTATTTCGCCAAAACTCATTTAATTGCTCTTTCTAACACCGGGTAACTCATAAAAATGTCCATATTGGTTCTTAAATGATTATAACAGTTTGGCAATCTGTGAAAAAGAGACCTGTATTATACAATCCTGTTTGGGGTCTAGTAAGAAAAATGGGGCCCCCAGCATCATATTGTCTAGGCCACATGAATGGTGAAATGAGACTGACGTTTATAAAATATGCCGGGGCCCTCTGTTAGTCGTTTGACAAGTTATTGTAACACCATAAAGAAACAGAACATGTCCCCACCCTGGGGCCCCATTACCACGCGTTAATGAAGCTGACAGCTTTATGAAGAAAAACCACCCACCATTGCAAAGGTTTAACTCGACTCTGTAATTTAGTATATTTTGTGAGACTTCTACATGGTACATGAAAAAGATGGGGTCCCCGAAGTGAGGCTCCTATTGGGGCCTATACTCCCCAGTCGGAGACTGTATGTAAATATACAAACATGGCAATACCACAACCCTTTTGTTTGCTAACAGCGCTTAAAGGAAACTCGGAACTCTGCCATCAAATACCAAAAAGGCTGACCGGTAATAATTTTTTAGATTTTGTGTCTCCCGGACGGACACACGGAGACAGTGAATGTATGAAGGAGTTTTTGGTAAATAGAACTCTCAAGAAAAGTAGTTCTATAGATTCTCTGTCATATTTTAGAGATAAAATAGCTCCCAACTATATCTCAATCTCCTTCGTAGCATACGGTTAATGTGCGCGTCTTTAACGCGGAAGTGTTCGGTTCAACTTCTGGTGGGAGCTCATGTAGTTCGAACACGTTAAGCAGTAAGATCACATCTCAGATAGCCTCGATGCTAAAAGGGTAAACTCCAAATCAATCAACCAATCCGAATGAAATGGAAAATGGAAATTTATAAGCGGTCTGAACAACAAGCAAGAAGATCATGATAGGATGTGTTACAAGTCTTCACATTTCGGGTGGGATTTAGATATTAGGACATAAGTGAAGAGGTAAAACGGGGAACCAGAGCGAGGGCAAGGGATAATGCAATTGACATTTTGTGCGAGGAACATTCATAGTTTGAAATGAAATCTTTGAGTCTAATGTCCCATGATAATACCCGTTTGGCTAAGGGAGAGATGATTAAAACAAGTGAATAATGATAGAACAATTGGGGGAATGAAAAGTGGGTGCAAACGAGAGTGCCCAGAGAAAACTCACAGATATGATGTTCACCACGAACTTACTTGGCCGGGGATAGAACCAAGGACCCCACACACCAGAGGTAAGCACTGCATCACTAAGCCACTGTACCTTCGCGCATTCATAGTTTAGGAGCTGGGTTCTTCGCAAGAACCACCTGTTCCACTGTACTGTACATTCAGAAAAGTAGTGTTGATAAATCAAAAATGGATCAGTCATTTCCAACTGGCAGATGTATTACATAAGAGCAACCTTTTACAATAAGAGAAATTGTTTAGAGAAACACGTTGAACTAAGGAGAAAAGGGAATGACGTAGGAGACTGAATAAAGTAAATATAGACAGTATACGAGTAGTCACAGATTCACGACTGCAAAATCATTGACTATGCAACTAATGTTTTTGTATACTCCCACACCATTGCTCTTTCTCCAGACTACATACCTGCATACTCTGGTTTACTCACAAGATGATCAGCAAACCATGACGTCGTGGAGCATCCAATTTGTCATGACTGAGATGGTATGATGTGGTAATCACATTGTGCACCGGAAGAAGCTAAAGATTGGACGAAGGATAACTTTACGAAGAATTAGATCACATTTTCCACTAAATGCTTAAGCATAGGCAATTTCAATCGAAGGACAAGGAAGAAAGAAGAAAAATGTTCTTGCAATAATCAGTAAAGAAAGTTTACGCAAAATTAACAACTTCAACGGAGTAAGACTGATTAGATTTTCAGCTTCTAGAAATATAGGCCTAGTAATGAAGCGTGTGTATTGGGAAACGTGAAGATTAATCAACACAACAGACTTTTCCAGACGGTAGTATGGTCACCAATAATTGAAGAAAAAAGTTTAATATTGGTATAGTTCTGTATAACTGGAAGGATGTTGAGATATGAGTATTTCGTTGTCATATATTCGAGGAAAGATCCAAGCAAAAAATACCCAGATTCTGAGGAAAGCTTGGTCTCCCCAGGATTGCCATCCACACCTATGACTATATATCTGGATAACATTTGGTCCAAATCCTAGCAGCACAGACAGTAGATCAAACAGTGTGGAACGATAGGATAGCCAATTGCTATCGCCGGGTTTATGCTCTAATTGAGCGTTTTGTTCTGCCTTCGCCAAAGAAATACGAAATTGTCAACGAAACCCCTACGAAAGATGTGAGTTTGCGATTGCGAGTATGAGGTCGAAATTATTGGATAAATGACGACAAATTGTTAGTTAGCCAACATACACTTTGAACTACGTTGGCTAAATGATGGTAAATTGATGATATTTTTCTATATTTCTTTATCTTTTCTTCTTTCACAGGTTGCTAATCCTCAACCGCGACAACCATTTGCCTACGAGTAGCCTGTCAAGGGTGCTGCTACTCGGGAGATTCTAAAGATGGGAATACCTTTTACAGAAAGTAGGCAGGAGTGCCGTATTTCTGAAAATCAGTGCGGGTGCTCTAATTCCCGTCCACAACCGGGGGAAGGGTCTGATATACCTCCCCTCCAATATTAGCGCGGGGGAGCTCAGTGTCTTTCCCCGGAAAGTTTTGAAAAATGACCAGCTGAAAATGCAGTTTTATGCAATTTTGAATGAAAATTAAATTTATTGTGTGTGTTTTTTCTTTCTTTTTTTCATATTGGAAAATCTTCTTGTTCACCTCAACCATAGATTGGTGGGACACATGGAAATTTTAAAACTTTTCTCTCGCTTGGGAGAGCTATTTTATACTTTAATAAAGCCTCTTCTTCGTAACTGCGTCTAGATATTCTATCCTTGGTCTTCCTCTTCCTGGTTTTCTTTCTATTAGCACTGTGATCCAATCGGAGTGGCGAATAAGATGGCCAAGCATGATGTTTCTTCTTTTTCCTATTATCTTCATGATCTATCGTCCTCCGTTAGCTCCCCTTAGTACGTCTTCACTCCTTTTCCTTTCAGTCCATGATATACGTAGTATACTGCGCCAACACCACATTTAAAATGCTTCCAGCTTGGATATTTCAGCTTTTCTCAGTGTCCACGACTCTGATCCGTAAAGCGCCACGCTCCGTACCAGTGTCTTAATAAATCGTTTACGAACGTCCAACGACACATTTCTTGATGTTAGTAGTCCTCTTTTCCTATTGAATTCTTGTTTAGCCTGCACTATCCTAGAACTTACGTCTTTTTCGCTTCTTCCGTCCGAGGATATTAGACTTCCTAAATAGGGGAACGTCTTAACGTCTTTGATTTTCTCTCCATCTAGCCATACGTTTGCCTTTTCCTGTCCTGCTCTTGTGCACTTTATCACTCTGGTTTTCTTCTTATTTATCTTCATTTTGCATGTTTTTACAGTTGGTCCTTCAAGTTTACACTTCTTAAATATAGTAAAGCGGAGTAACAAGGGAGGCCTTAGTAGGATTCTAACTTCCTATCTTGGTTCTCGTCTGAATGCTAACCTTTGAATTCACATATATTTAAAGAGCAGAAGCAAATTAAGTTGGTCAAATAGAACAACGTATAAGCGCGTATTTTTATGTTATTATAACGTATACAATGTTACTAACTGAAAATGAAATGAAATGAAAACTTTCAGCTTAACATCCCATGATTATGCCCGTCATGGATGATTAAGGTATGTAAATGATGATGGAAGAATTGGTGGGATGAGAAAGTGCGAGAAAACATACAGACACAGTGCTGTCCACCACAAACTTACTTGGCCGGGGATCGAATAAAGGACACCACGACTAGAAGAAATAAGCGCTCTACCACTGAGCCACCGTGCCTCCTGCAGCTAATTGAAATTTAGTTTAAAAATTAGTCTGAAGAAAATTCTAATTTTCATCATAAAGAAAGTGTTCAGTCGAATAGTCAACCTTATTTCTCGTCTATTTTTTATGTAGGTCCTGAGAATTCCCACAAAAAAAAAAAAAAAACCTGGGTGAGGGGAGAGTCCTCTAGCACCGGAGCATTCTCGGAATCTGTACCCCTGAAAGTAGGTACGAGGAAGGATCAGAAACTAAGGTTACAAGGCTGATATTTCTGGAGTTTAGAGGAATGAGGGATGTGCGGTAATTGTAATACATTGAGTTGGCAACTGTGCAGAGTTTCAGCCACTCGCCACCTGCGGCGTCAGTTGTAGGTAATGTCTCGTCAGCATGTCGCAGAAAGACATCGAAATTTTACGTCTGGGAGAGAAAACGTCACCGACGAGGAGCACAGTGGCACGGCATCAACAGATTTGAATACAGCTCGCGTGGAAGAGCTGATTGAGGACAAGAGGATCACGTTACACCATCTGATGGCAGAATTGAGAACAGTGATGCCAATTCCTTCAGAGCCGTTTTCCCTTCACAAGCTTCAGAATTTCCCTTTTCCGGACAAAATTTCCCTTCATCCAAACCGTTCAAGTACTGTATTTAGTAAACGTATTTTTAATCGTTTTCGCTTCCACCCCCCTCACCCCAATCTTATAACCACATACAAGTAGATACCTGACAGCCTTCCTTTGAGCTTACGCAGAATTTGAACTTGATTTGTTGTTTAGGTATCTAAGACGTCGCGATAGAGGAAGGGGAAGAATATGGAAAGGTGTAGGGTAGGACCTAGGTTAAAGGTGCAATATCTGCATTTGCCTGGTGAGACTGCGGAAAAACCCTATAAATACATCGGTCAGGACGGACAGCCTAAATAAATCATAAGGAATATAAAATAAATATTACGTAAATTTAATTTTTATCCTAGATCTCATGGTAGATTTTAATATTAATGTAACCTAAGGTACAAAGAAAATATTAAGTATATATTTGGTATGTACTTACTTAAGAACAGCACTCCCATATTTACTGAAACAAATTCGAACAATTACAAAGAAAACTCTAGCTTCTATTGTCTTTGGCTGTACAAGAGGAATGATCGTAAGCACAATACAGAGTTTAGAGATGCGGAATTCTTAAAAATTTATAATTCTGTGCGCACAGGTACCAGAAAATTTGTAAACTTACACAAACACACACACACTAATGACCCAGTATTCGCCCATATATACATATTTACATTCACGACACGCAGATTTTCTTCTCTTACATCGATTAATCCTCTTCACAATCAATTTTCTGGTTGGGAAAAATATCTTCTGATTGGGAAAACCAAACTGTTATAATAGTTGGAGTGATAATTTAATTGAGAAATATTTCATCTTATTGCATTGCATTTAATTCAACAAGAGGAAGATTAATTTTGATAAAAGATTTTAAATAAGCATTGTTGTAATGTTTCGAATTTAACTGAATATGTTGATCGATGTGTAATGTTGATAAATATTAACGAATGCAAAGCAAAATAACTTGTGAGAATTTATGTGAAATATGTGCAAAGGATTATGTTTGGAATAAATACGACGTTGAATATATACGGAATTTTAATTAGATTAATCAGATACGTAAATACATTCAATCTATAAATGATTGAAGAGAGGTTAAAATTTCCCTGCAATATTGAGAGATTACAAGCAATTTCCCTTTTCCCTTTTCTCCAAAATTTACTCAAAATTTCCCTGCTCCAAGGGAAATTTCCCTTCAATTGGCATCACTGATTAAGAATGTTGTTCAGAAACGTTTGTCACATTGTGCACGATATGCTACAGACGAGGAGGTGAAACACTTCGTGACAACGTGGCTGAACACGCAAGGACAGGATTTTTACCAGGAGGAAATCTTCAAACTCATCCCACGATGCGATAAATGCCTCAATCAACATGAAGATTATGTCAAAAAATAACCTAATGTATGTGCTATACGTTGGCTGTATCGGTTGTATGAAATAATAAATACACGTTTCACAAGAGGCTTTGTAACCTTACTTTCTGATCATCCCTCGGATTATAAAAGTATTGCTCTCTTATTTCTAGTTCAACACGTGTAGTCGTCGTGAAATACAAAAAGATATCAATATAATAACAATATGATACTTAAAAATATAGACTTTATGACAGAGACAAAACAATTCTCTCTTGGAGTAGCCTCATTCTTTTTCATCTGTTTGCATAATCATTCAACAGAAGCGAAGTGTATAAATAGATAGGAAATACGTAATTATAAGTTCTTGATGATTTCTTGGAAGTGCCTGCAGTACGAAAGCGCTCAATATTACTTTTTTTTTCTTCAAGAAAAAGTAAGCATTTGACGCTCACAATGTGCGACATTTATTTTATTTTATCTTTCCTTATCATTACCATTTGTTTACATACTTTATCACTGTCAGATGCATGATACAAAAATAAGAGAGAGAGAGACAATTAAATACCAACCCGTTCTTAATATTCGATTCACGAAAGGCACACAATGCGTCTTCTATCGAAACAAATAAAAGCTTAAAAAATAGAGCACAATATAATAAATAAAAAAGAGAAATATTTTTTCACAACAGCTAGTGACTAGCACATAGGCAGCGAGAATAAAGACACTTGAACGCTCTGTGAGTTTTAGTAAGGTACGAATTAAATGGTTACGACAGCGCCGCAAGGTGGCGAAATTTGGCACTAGTGTTTTTTCCCCTTCCATCAGCTGACACAGATCAGAAGGCTATATAGCTAGCAGGCGCTGTGATCCTTAGCACGTGGCTATGTTACAGCACTAAATAGAGCTTGGCACAAACTACGACCTAGATAATCACTGACTAGGGGGCGCCTAAAAGGATTTCAGCTTCGTTGCTGCGGCGTAGGACGACAATGTTTGTTGAAGTTTTCTCTACAGCTTTCGTATTCCTTTTTAGTTTTTTCTTTTTTGTTAGAAAATAATATATGGTAAATTAATTGTTTTTCAACTGAAAGATCGCGCTCTAGAAGTGGGTCTCGCTGATATGCAACATTATAAAAGATAGATTCAACTCATTCTTTCTTTATAAAAGATATTCGATTTTCAAAAATAAAAGACTAATCAGTCATAATTTAATTATATTTTTACTGTTCACACTTGACTAAACTGTATAAACACGTTTATGTTGACTAGAATCGCATGCTAGAGTCATATTAAAATGCTAGGTTTGTGTTTATGGTTAAAGAAAAGTTTGTATGTTTGCGGGCAATCCTTTCGACAATGAGATCTCGAAAATCACAGGTGTTACAAACGTGGCGTTTTCGCTGCTCCATTTCAAATTTTGTGTAGATTTACCAGTTCTCATTCAAATTAAAAAAAAAAAAAAAAACTTGGCTTTATTTTTATATTCCGCATTTTAGGCGTCGTTTTGACCCTATTAATTTATTATTGCCACCAGGATGTTAAGGGTGATACCCTTGTGAAAAGCAACCAGTAGAGGAGCTGCGTATAGCTGGTTGATGGACATTTCAGGCGTTTTGCTTTAATCTGAGTGACAAAATCTATTGCAACTTCGAAGGCTTGTAGACCCACAATGAGGCTTAACCGGATATGGATAAAATACTTCATTTATTTATTTGTTTGTCTATAACAATTCACTCCCTTTGAGAGTCTTCATGTTCTTTACTTGTGTTCATAAAGGGACTTGCACAGAAATTATGAGAAATGGGAAGAAGATTCACGCTCTTATTAGAAATGTGCGCTGTGTAAATGGCGTAGGTTCAGCTAGTGTATATTTTATGTAATAAATAGATAAACAAAAACCGAACTGCATCAAAGGGTAACCAAAAGTCCCGATTAATCAGGATTGTCCCGTTTTGAGAACATATGTACAATATTGTCGAGCCTTTTTTTTTTTTTTTTTTTTAAGTTTTCGGACTTATACCTATTTCCAGACATTACCGGCATTTGTGGCCTATTTAACCCCGTCGCGTATGAGAGATGACGTTCTTCTGCGATCACACTACCCGGCCAAGTGAGTTGATTTTCAGTTGCTTTTGAGTTTAACATCCCTTTCAGCAGCGAGACTAAATGAGACGGGACCTACTGATTAACGTGGAATCCGAACCACATGAGCTGGAATTGAACCCGAGTCACCCACGCCAAAGGCGCGTACACTAACCGCTCAGCTACGGAGGAGTTTCCCGTGCAAGTGAGGAAGGAAGGTAAGAATAGGAAAAGATGAAATGAAATGAAATTTTTCAGTTTAACGTCCCATGAGACTAAGGAAGATGGATGATTAAGACAAGTGAATGCTGATGGAAGAATTAGTGGAATAAGAATGTGCAAGGAAAGGGAGTACCCCGAGAAAAGCCATGGACACAATGTTTGTCCACCACAAACTTACTTGTCCGGGATCGAACCAAGAACTCCCACTTACCAGAGGTAAGTACTCTACCACTGAGCCACCATGCCTCTAGAAAGGAATGGGATGGAAGAAAGTGACCTAAGACTTTCGTTAGGTATCAGCCCGGCATTTGCCTCGTGACAATGAAGAAAAAACAGGAAAACTTATTCACGATGGATGGGCTGGAAAGGTTGTTACACTTTTCTTAAACAATCACTCATTTTGTCTCGATTTTGAAAGGAGTGTTGTTTATCAAATAAAACTCTTTTATATATGTATTTATCATGTCTGTCTGTATGTCTGTTCATCCTGAGACAAAAATCTCAAGAACTACTTTGTGGATCACCATAGTTTTTGCCTCATGCTGGTTACACAGTATTCAAACCAAACTCCTTTACATGGTGTACACGTGACTCAGCTACTTGTTATTACAACATGCAAAATCATTAAACAGTTTTGTTCACCTATTTCAATTTCAGAAAGTATACTTGTATCAGGGACGGATCCAAGGGGGCTATAGGGGCTATAGCCCCCCTTGACGCTCAGATATACAATGGATAAAATGAACTTCAATCATGCTTTACACTGGATAAATCGGCAAATTATGGTTTAGCTCCTCCCTTGATCATATCCTGGATCCGCCACTGGTTGTAGTGACTTCCATAGTTGGTAAACTGACATATTGATTGAGACTTCAAGCAAATGTGATTAGAACAATTTAGGTATTAACTTAATTGCTTAATTTTTCCACCTTAGGAACTTTGACGAGCTCTCTCATGACTAAGCTCCCGTTGGAAGCTCATGTGGTTCGGATCCCACGCTGCTAGTAGAAAACACGGAGAATATGAATTTTCAAACCTCCAACAATGAAACTAACAATAACTTAAAACGTCGACGCACACCATTTCACAGATATGTCATTCATAAGCAGATGTGCAAAGTTTGGTGAGTTTCTGGGTGAAAGTGTGGGAGATAAAGTTGATTGTCTCTTTCAACAATGGTAATCAACAATTGAAATAGCAACAATACGTGAAATCGACATGTACCGTTCCCTAGATATTCTAATCTTAAATGGGTGTGCTAAGTTTGATTAGTTTCTGGTAGCTAGTATGGAAGATAAAGTTGATTGTTTATTTAAAAATGGTGGCCTCCAACAATGAAACTAACAACAATATGCGAAATCGGCATGCACCATTCCCTAGATTTTGTAACGTCCATTAACCAGACTGTGTCCGTTTTTGCTTAGTTTTTGAATTATTCATTTTATTTTTGATTGTTTTAATTTTATTTGGTGCCGGTGGCGCCATCGCCTCTGATAGACACAAACTATTTCAACGTTAAAAAAACCTTAAGCTATAGATCTACGTGTCATACAGCGTTGCTGGTGAAATGGACGTTAAACTGAAAACCAAAAGCTGATGAGGAACTCTGGATTAAAATTATGAATACATATATTCTCATTTAAAAATAACATTATGAAACCATATATGCCCTATTTTCGATGATACTCTTCCATTTTCCGGCAACACCATAATTCTGTGTATATAGAAATTCTGTCGTTTCTGATCAAAAGATTGTGACAAGCGGTTTTCACATGATTTTTTTTTTTTTTTAACTAACAACACTATTTAGGGAATTTTGTAGAGACAAACAAATGATTGTTTGACAACACCATGTTCGGGCAATATGTTGCAATGTTGGATGCATTAAAACTTCCTAACCAAGTTGTCTCAACTGTTGATGGGTTGTTAAAGATGTATGAGGTTTGGCATTGTCAGCAAGATATACGACACCATTTCTGTTGATTAGTTCTGGCCGTTTCTTTTGAAGTACTTAGGTGTACTCGCGCTAAATGTAGACTGTACAGGTCCGACTCTATCGTTCTGCCCGGTGACAGCAATTGTGATGCGCGATACCCTTAAAAATGTCATCAAACGCACAGCATAACTTTCATGGGTTTCAGTGTGGGCTTTGCCACATATTGTGGAGCGTCTGCTCACTCCGACTACGATCTTTTCCCGCATATAGACTGATATAGTGATGTCGTCATTTCCTTTCCGTTACCATGGTGATCGCCATATTTTTTTCTATACAAACGCGTGAAGCGAGTAGTGTATTTAGTCTAGTAGAAACAAGGACAACCGATGTAAATTTATTTAAAATTATAAAATGTTTTAACGACTAAATAATGTTAGTGGGAAAAGGTACAGATTTAGAATATGGAAATGTGTTTAGGAAACTACGAATAAAATCAAGAAAATTCATAAAGAAAGACTTACATTTAAGAAACATTTCTAAAAGCGTCCCATCTCTAAGTGATAAGGTAGAAATCAAATAATTAATGTAAACCTCATTATCATGTAATCCACCTTAAGAAGCAATTATACACAATAGAAACTCACTAACGTGCAGATTGACAAATTGTTGGCACTAGGAAGACTGTAAATATATACGATTTTTAAAAAGAAAAAAAAAAAACTTTTAGAACAATATTAATTCTATTGGGATATTTGCTTCTCTTATGTCCACTCTTGGTAATGGAAGTGCACAATATTAATGTCTAGAATATTACGAAAGAAGGGGGAATAAAGCAAACCTTTGGAATTTTTCAGTACAGACCATTAGTGGATATAGGTCAATCTTTTCTTATATTCCGTATCAATTTTTCTCTTAAACATTTGGAAATAGTACAATAAGAAAACATCCAATTATGAATGGTTCAGCATATATTCTAAACAACTGTTAATCATTAATCCTGTTCATGTATGCAATGTTATGATACTTAATTAATATCTGATTATGAATAAGATGAGTACATTTTTTTCTCTTTGTCTTTTTCTATATCTCTGTTATTTTAGTTTCATTGATTGGAAATTTTGAAAAAGAAACACAAATATTTCATTCAATCTAATGTTAGCAATTTCGAAATATTTCATCACTGTTTTCGCTTTGCATTTAGGTTCTTTAGGTATTTAGGCTACTTGTTGTTTAGAAAATAAAATGGCGATCACCTTCGCAACGAGAAGGATGTGACGTCACACTATTTCAGTCTATTGTGTCATAGGTACTTTTCATCAGTTATGATCAACCGTTTCATGGCTCGAGTTCGTTACGTTTCAGTAGAGATTCGCAGACAAAAATACGATCAAGTAAATATTTTTGAGTCAGAACATTTGACACCCAAATGTCGATTTTCTTTTTTTTTTTTTTTTTTTTTTTTATACAGCTTTCTCCAAATGGTTTAACGGAGTTTAGTGATGGATGTTTATGACTGCTTACATACATATCTTGCTCGACTTTAGCCAGAATATCATTGATTTTGCTGTGATTGGTCGTCCACTGCTAGAAGAATCTAGGACATCGAAATTTTCAAAACGAAAGGAACTAAATTATCTCTTGGGTGTTGCTTTTGATAACATATCTCACCCATACAGGCCGGTAGCCAGCCTAAAAATGTAGGGGGCCCAGCTGAAGTTAGGGGGGACCATCCAATCATATTATAGTTCATTTGCAAACCTACCGTGAAAATTTTAGGGCGGTAGCAAAAATTGGGGGCCCGGCCCCCCTAGACCCCCCTGGATACGGGCCTGCACCCATAAACAACTCAAATTTCTTCACGAGCCTGCGCAGCATTAGCGCCTTTAACGAGAGAAATTGTAAAATGTAGCGCAGTTTTCCGGGGAAGTTCACTCATCTTCACGGCACTATACCTTACATCTGATTATGAGAATTCAAACATTCTTTTCTCATGAACTAGTTTCAAATGTTATCTATCGGATGTCGTTAGGCTTGATCCGCTGCGACTCATATGTTCTGAGATTTTGAACACTAACGCCGTCTCGTACAAAAAAGGCTCAATGCTTCCTAGACTACCTGATATTATTGAAAGCTCCATCGTAAATAATAATAAATAATAAATAAATTAATTAATTAATAAATAATAATAATAATAATAATAATAATAATAATAATAATAATAATAATAATAATAATAATAATAATAATAATAATAATAATCGTCGTATATAGTCTACACTCCCTCCTGTATGGCATAAAATTTATTTCTAAATTCGGAAATTTTGCGACACCTGTTGAGAATGGCTACATGCTACACAATTCGTGATTATGTAACAATAATTCGAAATGTCTTTTAAACTGCAAATTTGATATTCGTTTGACAGAATTTGATAGTTTATTACATAGTTTTATTAGCGTGTGGTGCAAAGAGTTTTTACTTTTTGTTAACCGGAAATTTTATAAATGAATATGACTGGTGATTTAACAGAAGGTTGTTAGCTGTATATCCGACCATTTTCGATTCGGTGCTGCTACCTGGCGTATCTTGCTGGAATTATGGGTTTGCTGGTGGGAGTAGTATTCTGTTTGAACTTGTAGGTATATGAGTGTTATCAAATGGCACCGAAAATCAACCGGTATTGGGAGGGTTACGTAACAACCCGTTTCCATGTTAAGTTTTCGTACTACACAATGTGAAACAGTGTTGGGAGAATGGGTTAACATTTCGAGGTGACTACTACGAAAACTATTGTAGAATGTTAAACGCAACAGGCTCCTCTTGCGGAACATTCACTCACGAAAACAACCAGAAGGGCTGCAAGCAAAGTGACAGCCGTAGTGCTAAGGAAGATCCGTCGATTGACGTGCCAAGAAAATCCCCCGACGCAATGTAATATCGGCCACAGATTTTATCTCGCACCGTCAACTATGTACAAAACAATTCGCAAGCGCCTCAGGTTGAAGTGTGTGCGGAAGGCCCTTGCACAACACCTGCTGCCGCGTCACATTGTCGAACGAACGTAAGACGAACTGCACGGAATTACGAAAAGTACCTGGCGGGTTCCAAATGGAAGAAAGTTTTCACACTGGATGAATCATATGTCCATCTCACTACTGGTGGTCACATTCGGGCAGTCATATACCGTGACAGTGACGGCAAGGGGCGCAGTATATTAGTTCGTCAGTACAGGGAAAGTTTTCCTCGTAACTGGATGGTTGTTACGAGATTCGGATATCAGGGTAAGTTGATGATACGCAAGGTGGATAAAAATGTGAAGGTGAAGGCAAGATACTTCCAAGAATCCATTTTGACACCTATCTATCGGAGAGACACCCCACTATTGTATGGAATGGGCGCGAACCAGATGATGATCCATATGGACAAGGCTTCGAGTCATACCGCCAGAACCAAGGATCTTATAAAATAGAGGATCTGCCCTTACAACAAAAACTTGAAGCCATACGTCACAGTTTCACCACTCCTACTCTGCCCACTCCGTCCAATAAGATCGCAATGTTCTGAGCCAACAATCATGGCGGAGACGAAAGTAGCCAATCAGATGATGGCGAAAACGAGAGTAGCCAATCAGACATGCCGATGCTCGGTTGTTTTCTAGCTTCATTAATTTAATAGGATGAAGATACATATAGGCAGATCCTCTATTTTATAAGATCCTTGGCCAGAACATCACTACGTTTTTTTTTTTTTTTTTTTTTTTAATCAGGAAATGGCAGAGAAATTAGGAATTCTTGTCATTCCGTTTGAAGATATTTCTAAGAAAATCCAGATGTCAGTCCAATGGTTTTTTGCGCATTTGGGCTGTTAAAACGACGTCTTCAACATCGCCCGAGCACCCTGGATGGTCAATGGAAAGTGTGCAAGGAGGAGTGGGACAGAATCCCCATGCCTGTTCTACGCCGGAGCTTACTGCAATGGAAACTGCGATGCCATATGATAGTCCACAATGCTGGGGTCCAATAAAACATGATCAGTGTCGCCGGCGCGGTATCTCTTAGATAAGTTCCCATCAAAAATGGTCGGGTAAAAAGTGAACAATTTCCTGTAGTGTTACATTTCTATGCATTCCGAATTTAGTTGGAAATTTCGTTTATTCCATATGTGACAAAATATTGTCATATATTAAGAAAATATGTGACAAAATATTACCATTAGCTCATTAATTATATGTACCATTACCATTAGTTCTTATGTATATAGTGCATAAGAAATACAGTTATGTTGATTAGATCCTTGGAGTAATTGTACTTCTTACTGTACTATATACATATCATACATATCGGAAAATATTGTATACATATCGAAACACATCATTCATACATACATAGATGATAAGCCTATGAGGCTATGGTAGGCAGCAAAGAAAATTTATGCTATGGAATTATTCGTAATATAGGGCCCCCTTGAAATAGTTGGCTCCAGGGCCCCAAAAACCTTAATCTGCCTCTGATTAGAAATGAATTGAGACCTAGCTATATCATTTTCTCACGCATCAAAAGAGAAGAATCAGCTAATTTTATTAAGATCGCCCAATTTTAATATAAAAATAACAACCAAAGAAACATTTAAGAGGTGCTTGTTTTAGAATATTTGTCATTTATTTAACTCAATCTTCTGGGATTAGATCAACAATAAAATAGAAAAACTACTATTATATAATTGAACCAACATGGGGAAGTTATAGCTTAAATAAATAAATAAATAAAAATAAGAAATGAAAAAGAAGGGCCCATGCTTAATTAACCTTGGAACATGTGAATATTACATTATACATATGATTATTTAATAGCTATTATATTTCTTTTGTAATATAGCATAATATTCGTATTAGGTTATGTAACTCTTAACATGGAAATATACTACGCATGTACTTTTGTGAGAAATGCGCAAGGACGAGCGATATAATTGTGATCCAAAAGGAAATTCACTCACTGTGTGATATGGGTATAATCCTTCGTCTTAATTACTATTATAGAAATGAATTTTTAAGTTGTAGCTTTATAAACTATGTTATGTCTTAGCAGTGTTGAATTCAGACATTTTCACCCGGGGGGGAATGTCAACTCCTCGGGAGGAGGTTGTTTTTCTGTATTTTTGCAAGAAAGCAGCATATTTAACAATTCCATTCACATGCACATCTTAGCTAATATTGAGACTAATTGCTGATAAATATTCAATGTGAGATTATATTTTTTAAAAAAAAACAAAAAAACAAAAACAATCGTTTAATTTTATCTAAAACATTAAATAAAGACGCAAAAATATTTTAGACTAAACTTTAACTGCTATTTACAGTAGCTATTTTAGTTATTTTTTCCCTATATTCAGTAGTTCCTGTTTGTTACTAATGTAGAAGTTTTTTAAATTAACTCAAATATTTTTTGTTCTAAAACAAACATACATAGGAATATCTTAACAAAAAGTAATCATTCTTTCTCACACTTCTGATTCTAAATCAATATATTAGCCTTGGTTTCTTTACTGCATACACATCAATAGTTTAGTTTACGAAATCTTCAGTAGGATTAGTGCCGTGTCGTGGAAAATCAGCGTTTGGGGCGAGAGTATACGACGGAACCTCCGTACATATGAGTGAGGTCCACAGACCAGCTGCGAAAGGTGAGAAAATTTTAAAAAGTACGAGGGTCACTACGAAAGTTTTGAGATGTGAAATAAATTACATACTTAAAATCAATTTAACACTTACATTTTCTCAAAATATTCACCATT
This sequence comes from Thermobia domestica, assembly GCF_964235325.1. Lineage (NCBI taxonomy): Eukaryota > Metazoa > Arthropoda > Insecta > Zygentoma > Lepismatidae > Thermobia > Thermobia domestica. Next base: position 131,225,189 of record NC_137467.1, read on the forward strand.
ACACTGTACACACTTTGGCATCACTGCTTCCAAAAGTGGTTTTCGAGGATGCAAGTCTTGTTTTTCAAGTGTTGAAAGTTCATTCTCGTAAGCCACTGCAGCTTCTTCAGGGCTGCAAAATCTCTTCCCACGCATGCGATCTTTTATCATGGGGAACAGAAAAAAATCACACGGGGCCAGGTCAGGGCTATACGGCAGATGAGTCATAAGTTTGACCTACGTAGATTCTAAAAACTGAATTGTGATGTTGGCCGTGTGTGCGGACGCGTTGTCATGATGAAGCAGGATCCCACGCAATCCAGTTCTTGGACGCCGTTCCAAAGCTTCTGGAACACTTTTGTTAGGCAAACAGTGATGTACCACTGAGCAGTAACAATCCTTTGTTCTTCAAGTGGAACAGTTGCAACATGGTCAGATTTCGAGAAGAAAGTTGCGACCATCTTCTTCCCCACACTTCGCGGTCGCTTCACTTTCGTGGGTGGATATTCGTCTGGAAAGATCCAAACTGTAGACTGGCGTTTATTTTCAGGGTCAGATTGATAGATCCAAGTCTCATCACCAGTAACAATGTCAGAGACGCGTCGAGAATTGGTTCCATCAAATCTTGCAAGCATTTCTTCACACCATTCCACACGCATGTGCTTCTGCTGTTCAGTCAAAGTGTGAGGCACCCAACGAGATGAAACCTTCCTGAGCCGAAGATGATCATGAAGAATTTTTGTTACTGCTGGCGATCCAATGTTCACTGTAGATTCAATGTCCTTGAAAGTTGTTCGAGGATTTTCTCGAATCATTTGTTCCACAGCGGCAATGTTTTCATCTGACACAGCTGTTGCCGGACGACCATCTCTCTTTTTATCTTTAAGCGATGTCCGGCCTCTTCTGAATTCACCAAACCACCGAAAAATTGTAGCACGGGAAGGAGCAAGGTCCTCAAATGCCCTCTGCAAACGGTCAAGGCTTTGTGTCTCGTTCAAACCACTTTTCAAATCGTAAAGGATCATTGCCCGAAAATGTTCCCTTTCGAGCTCCATTCTAGACAGCCAAATACTGCTCACATCAACAAACAAATGAAGCGATACGGCCACGCCGATAAGCGAGGCGAGTTGAAACTTACTTCGCTTCTTCGCTCTGGATACCACTACCGAACGCAATTGTTGGAATTCAAATACTGTGCTACAACAATGCGTATCTCAAAACTTTCGTAGTGACCCTCGTAAACCCTGCTTTTCCTTGATTTTGAGCACTTTTTATTACATTTTTCCTTTCATTTTATATATGTGCACATGTGTTTCATTCCCTCTTTTTTTCTTTCCTTCTTTTCTTTTCTTTTTCCCTCCCGAATCGTGCGCCCCTTTCTTCGGTGCCCGGTGCCGTCGCTCCGCTTGCCCCTCCTTCGTTACCTTCAATAGCAATCTTTTACTTATATACTACTATTATATTGATAAATTCTATATAAATCTTTAACCCAGGAGGGATAACTCTTCCTCCCTGATCCCTCTAAATGACGCCCTCTGAATCTCACCCTTTAACTGACTTATTTTTAGTTAAAGAAAGGTGTGTTTACTTTAACAATCGTAAAACACATTTACGCCTGTTACTTCCGATGCAAGAAATGAGATTTAGACTGTATTTCAAATAATGCAAAAACTGTACATTTTCAAGAACTGAAGTCTGCTGACATCAGAGATCATATGGAGTGATCAAACGATCTTCCCTATCTTTCCTTTCCTATCTCAATCTGTGCTAGTGATACTTACTAATATAATATAGAGCGAGAGTATAGTACCTACTAAAATACAAACCCTTCTTCAACAGTTGACAATTTCATATTCTGTCAAACTGGGTCATAGCGTTAAGAAATACAGGTTTTATTGACTATTTGGTATTCTATCTTAGATGTTACATGCTTAATATTTATATAGAATGGGTCTGCGTCATTTATATGTATATTGAGAGATCGGATTTCGTCTGCACGTGCAAGGAAAGAAAAACAAATAATTGGGTGAAGTAATTTCTACATTTGTGACTGAAATTTTGGGAGTTTCTACGGGGGGGATTGAATTTTCTTCGGGGGGGACATTCTCCCCGGGCTACCCCCTGAATTCATCCCTGTGTCTTAGTACGAGAAGTCTTGTGGAACGGCTATGTCACTCTGTTTATTTGCTGACAGGTATCAGAGCTGAAATGGTTAGAAATAGCGAGAAGCGGTTTCTTTTGATCGATTCAGCGTCCAAATAATAGATCCAATCTCCTCCCTTAATCCTTTATTCAAACCAGATGATACAAAAATATACCATTTCCGGTTTCAATGTTGATCGTCATAGGGGGAAAGCAGTAATATATTAAGGAAAACCTGTTTCCTGTTATCAATTCAGCGTCTCAGCTGTTTTCACCCTTATCTGTCTAATAAAAACTAACATGGAAATCCACTGCAAGTTATAGCGCGAAAACGGCAATAGATACCGACAAATGGCTTTTTGATATAGATTCGGCATTCCAATAATAAGTTTCATCTATACATTTTATCCCTTTATTTAAACCACACTGAGAAAAATCCGTTATCCGGATAGTGGTATATTGTATACAAATATATGGAATCCATATGTTTATTCCGGAAATCTCTACGGAGCATACGTTATCCATATACTACATCACTGGCGTCTCTGGCATATAAAATTTGGGGGGGGGGCATCAAAGAAAGTGATTTAAACGATAGTACCTAGCCCAACTTGTTTATCTTCGATTCCATTTGTTATCTTTCTGCTTACCTTCACAGACCCCCTGAGACATATCAATAACTCTGTTATAATCGTTTCACAGCCTGAATATTATATTCTAATAAATATTATTATTATTATTTATATCATATTCTGTCGTTAGTAAATAAATTAAATTATCGAATCTGTGAATATCGAATATTTCGTACTCCAAAATATTGGGGGGATGCGTCACCCTCGTCTCCCCCCCACCAGAGATGCCCATGTACTACATACGTACTGCATTTTCCGGCTTAGATTTACATCTTGTCGCTGCAGGATGTCTGGCATCATTACATACGTATACGTACATTACATACGTCAGCTATATGTTATATACGTCCATTTGTATGCCAGATCGTGACCGCCTATATACAGTTCTTTCTTTGATCAGAAAGTACGTATAGATGGAACACTTACGGAAAGTATTATGAAACATACTCAGTTATACGTTTGCTGCAGAATGTTACCCATGGGCGTCTCTGGCGGGGGGACGAGGGGGACGCGTCCCCCCAGTAAGTACAAAATATTCAATATTTTATTCTAATTTAATTTATATACTGACGACAGAATAACATATAAATCATAATATTTATATTTATTTGGAATATACCTAGGTAATATTCAGGCTGTGAAACGATTATAACAGAGTTCTTGCTATACCTCACGGGATCCGTGAAGGTAAGCAGAAAGGTAAGAAATGGAATCGTGGATAATACACAGGTTGGGCTAGGTTACCATTTAAACCACTTTCTTTGATGTCTCCTCCAAATTTTACATTCCAGAGACGCCAGTGATGTTACCTATAGTCGTACGTTAAGTCTAAAAGCGACAGAATTTACGCATGTAACCTATGTTTTCTACTTAGACCATATACGATTTTTCTCTGTGTAGAGATAGCGAGAAGTGGTTTCTTGGAATTGATTTAACGTCCCAATAATAGGTCGAATCTCCTCACTTAAGCCTCTATTCAAACCAGAAGAGACAGAAGTAGATCACTTTCGGTTTGAATGTTGATCGTCATGGAGGAAACCAATAATATATTAAGGAAAAATTGTTTTCCGTTATCAATTCAGCGTCTCAGGAATATATTGTTTTCATCCTTATCTCTGTACTAAAATCTAAAGTGGAAATCCATGTCAAGTTATAACTCAAAAACGGTAATAGATAGCGAGAATTGGCTTTTGCTTATAGATTCGGCATACCAAGAATAAGTTTCATTTGTCTATATATCTCTCTATTCAAACCGCAAGTGACAGGAAATCTACGATTACTGGTTTGAATAGAGGAAACACGGTAATGCATAGCAACAAACTGCTTTTCATATGTACTTAGTGTCCGAAGTGCTCTCATTCTATTGCCCACTTCTCTCTCAAAGTCATATTTATCACACACATACAAGAAAAGTCATGTTTCTCTATCTATTTACTATTGACAATGTAACTTGTCAATACCAATGTCAATGAAACTTGGCGAAAATATAGATAACCTATAATACGTATTTTTTAACGTACTTTTTGAGCAAGTATCAAGCCTGGAGCCTCACAAGGAATACTCAAACATCTTTTCCGTGAAATTTCTCGGGTTCTTCACCGATTTCTTGTATTCCAAAAATTTTGAATTGGTCAGGCATGTGTGTGGTATCGTACGAAGGTCTGACAGAATGATATACTAACCATGAATCTAAGCTGATTAGGGTAGAACCAGGAGCTACTTATACCCGAAGTGAATGTCTACAATTTTCTTTGTCTTCTTTAAATGAATAAAATAAATAATAGCTAGTCACCCTGTATCAGAGATAGAATAGAACGGCTAAGGTTGGTTTAAAGGGACAAGTTTTGCCGATAGATGTCACTACATTTCTCGTATCTCTTTAATGTATTTTTTACCTTTGACGAAAATTCACGATTTCTCTTACAAATTTACAGACTTCTCTTATGGACTACAGACCTCAAATTGTTAGAGAAGAAACTTCATAACCTATCGAAGGCTACAATTTGTGCCGATTTTTTATTTAGAATTTTCTTCATTGTTGAAACAGCTTAATTGTTGAAATTGGATATCCAAATCTTTAACAATATATTGTTTCAACAATGAAGAAAGCTCCTCTAAATTAAAATTCAACATGGATTGTTGCCTTCGACATGTTATGAAGTTCCTTCTCTAAAAATTTGAAGTCTGTAGTTTGAAAGTTGTAAGAGAAATTGTGGAGTTTCGTGAAAGATAAAAAATACATGAGAGAGAGACGAAGACAGTAGTGACATCTATCGGCAAAACTTGTTCGTTTAAACCAACCTTAAGCTTCAAAAAGAAGATTCTGTCTTTTCTGTCACCGGGCTTTTTCAGCACTGGTGTCTGTGCGGCTGGGGGAAGGGAGAAGTGAAAGACTCTTCACTCTCCCTGAATCCAACTATGATTGAGTTTGTTAGTGAAGCAACAACCTTGATTGTATTAGATAAGTAATTAAGTCAATAAGCTGAACGTTACTTTCTTTTAAAAAATGAAATGAAATTTTTGAGTTTTACGTCCCACGTTTATGCCGGTTAGGCTAAAGGAGACGGTGATGATGAGAGATGAATGAAATGGTGGAATGAAGAAAGTGGGAGGAAACGGGAGAACCCCGAGAAAACCCACGCACACGGTGTTTGTCCACCACAAAGTTCACTTGGCGGGAGCAGGGTTTGAACCCGAGACCCCTAGCACCAGAGGTGAACGCTCTGCCACTGAGCCACCGTGGCCCCAACTTTCTTTTAAAAAATAGAAAAACTAAATATTTATGTTGAACTGAACTTCAGAAAACTACATTTTGACCTTATCTTCAACTTCATTTAGATCTTCAAAACTATCATGGTTACTTACTTCACCAATAATATTTCGTATAGCATGTCCAAAGTCACTATCAGTTGGGTGTAAGCAGTCCACAGTGGGTTTATATTTTTAAATTTAACAGTTATTTCAGAGCTTCAAATAATAATAATAATAATAATAATAATAATAATAATAATAATAATAATAATAATAATAATAATAATAATAATAATAATAATAATAATAATAATAATAAATGGATGGGGCCAGGAAGTTGTGAAATCTAAAAATTCAAGTTAACAAAAGCATGTAACCACAATCATTATCATCATCATAGGCATTCTGCCATTATTGGTAGGTCACTTGCAGCAGCTGAGAAGTTTCCATTCTCCACGGTCTTCCGCTAACTTCGTCTTCACGTACGATTTTTCTGTTTTGATATCGTCCATTAATTGTAGTCTCCTTCGCCCCTCCCTCTCTTTCTTGCCCCCAATCCCTCTAGTACGTCATGATGTAGTTTCTTCTTAGCCAATGTTCCAACCAGTTTCCTTTTCTTAATAATATCTAAAATTGTTCTTTATCCTCCTACCATTTCTAACACATTTTCATTCATTTTCCGCTCAACCTAGCTAATTTTCTCCATTCTTCTCCACATTCACATTTCGAAAGCTTCCAGTCGTTTTTCATAATTTTTGCATAATGTCCATGTTTCTGTCCATACAGTACAATATCCAAGGATGTTATAAAATAGAGGATCTGCCCATACAACAAAATCGTGAAGCCATACGTCACAGTTTCGCCACACCTACTCTGCTCAGTCCGCGCCACTAAGATTGCAATGTTTCGAGCCAACAATCATGGCGGAAACGAGAGTAGCCAATCAGACGTGCCGGCTCAGACGATGCTCGGTTGCTTTTTGGCTTCACTGAGTTCATGTGATGAAAATACGTATGGGCAGATCCTCTATTTTATAACATCCTTGACAATATCCCACACGAAGCATTTTATGGGTATTTTCCTCAAAAGGTCCCACAAAATAGTTTCTTCCTCCTAAATGCTTCTTTCGCCATTGCTATCTTTGCTTTTATTTCAAGTGACAAGTTATTCAGCAGCGACCCGATTCACCTAGTTCTAATATGGCTGAAACTTCGGAGCAATGTGAGCAGAAATTAAATTTAATAATTGCAAAATTGAATGAAAAAAAAAACTAACTTTGCCTTGTCCTCATTATCCCATTCTCCACTTGTTATGCAAATACAACCAGAAACTGATTCTTGAGTTGAATGTTATCGGAAAAGATGAACACATATGACAACAATAGGTGTTTAAGATTTTTTTTTTTTTTTTTGCTTTGATTTGTTAACAAAGAAACATAGGTTTCTCTCCATTAAAAGAAAGGTCACTTTTTAAGCTTATATTCTCTTCGTAGTGAAGTTACTTGTGCTTATCTTAATACTGTGTGTATCATATGTATATACAATACAATGTATCTTTAATATAATTTTTTTTTCGTTAGCGTGCACATTTACACACAACACATCATTGTTTCCTGCAAAGAAAAGAAAAAAAATAAGGGAAGGGAATTAAATGCCGACATCGATCCATAACAATACAGAATGCTTAAAGAGACAGAACATTTTGTAGGTCAGACCCCTGTGTCACTGCGTACAGTCATAGCACAAAATGGATGACTCATCCTCATTTCATTCATGCACATATCATTATATGGTTATCTGGGACTACAGTGCTTTTGAAAAAAAATAAAAAGAAAGCAGTTAACTCAGGTAAGAAATCAGAATATAGAAAGAAGCATTTGTTAGTAGATCCAGAAGAATCATCTGGGGAGGGGCAATTCACCTGGACGACGATGAACGTTTGGGTTGAAATATGGAAAACGGAAAAAAGATTTCTCTCTCTCTCTCTCTCTCTCTCTCTCTCTCTCTCTCTCTCTCTCTCTCTCTCTCTATATATATATATATATATATATATATATATATATATATATATATATATATATATATATATACGAGGAGCAGTCAAAAAGTTCCCGGAATGATATAGTTTTTGGCATTTGTAATGGAATCACGATGAATCTTGCACAGTTGCCTAATTATGAATTTGGCAAAGATAAATATGTCATAACAAGCAGTGTACGAGTAATGTAGCTGCAACATAGAGCATATTAAAAGAATAGAGTATATAAACCAGTAGCATACTTATATTTTTAAAATTCCCTTGATTAAGGAATTTGGTTTACGAAAATCCTTTATATATATATATTTACTCTGTCTGTCCGTGCATTACCTGGAAGTCACAGCGTATTGGTAGAGCTCTCATCCTTCACCGTCTCCTTTAGCTTAGCCGGCATAACTGTGGGAAATAAAACTTAAAAGATTTCATTTCATTTCATTTTGCCTGGGAATCACCAAATCTCAACAACTACTTACTTGATGGATCACCATCAATTTTGAAGAGGATCTAGAAAATCAAAATTAGGAATGGAAACGTTGATGGACATGATTCATCCGGTTGATCTCAAAAATCGATTCTCCATATGTATTCCTACGGGAGTAATTATGTATATTATCCTTGCTTGATAGACTACCCGCAGTGCTGCGAAGATTAGTAAGTTATAGACATACCACATTGACTTGACACCTAGTCTTCCGTTTCAGGCGCAGCTATCGGCTGAAGGAATTCCACTCCCTTTAGCTAAGACTCTCTCGCTTAGCAACAGCTGAATCCTTATTGGCTCAACGCGTGGGTGTGTCGAGGGTGTGAGCTTTAGTTTGCATTTTGCCACGGCTCAAGACATTTTGGCAGCACTATAGTATATTGTTCAGGATGGAAATATTAACCTGTCTGTGGAATACAAGAGTAAATTAAGACCAAATGACTTTCTATTCTGCAAATCTGAAGACAAATATTTTCTATTTTCAAATATTTATTCATCTAAAAGTATACATCATTTAATTTTAAGGTAAAATGTTATATTTAAGCCTTGGATGGAAAAATTTAGCTTGTTAAGGGGCTGGTTTATCAAAGACCAAACTCGTTCACGTGATATACATTGTGACGTTGCTATCTGCTTTATATTGATGTCATTAAAAGTAAATACATATGTTCTTTTTAAGTAATTTAAGGCTATTAATAATATTTTAATCGGTAGATCGTTAACCTCTGGTGCTAGAGGTCCCGGGTTCGATCCCAGCTCCCGCCAAGTGAACTTTGTGGAGGACAAAAACCGTGTGCGTGGTTTTTTTAGGGGTCTCCCGTTTCCTCCCACTTTCTTCATTCCACCATTTCATTCATTAATTACTCATAATTACCATCTCCTTTAGCCTAGCCGGCGTGGTCGTGGGACGTAAAACTCAAAGATTTCATATATATATATATATATATATATATATATATATATATATATATATATATAGATAGATAGATAGATAGATAGATAGATAGATAGATAGATAGATAGATAAATATGTGTCAGTCGCGGGTTCGATTCCCGGTGGGAGCACTCGATCAAAAAGTGTAAAAGCTTCAGCCAGCCATCCTAAGTGAGGTTTTCCCCATTCATACCAGACAAATGCCGGGATAGTAAATTACCCAATCCTCTCTTCTTTCCCTTCCCTCGGATAGTGTGATCGCCGAGTGACGTCCTTCGTCATACGTGAAGGACTAACATGGTTATAGGTGCCGAAAGCCCAGAGTCCTAAATCCTATACACCGAAGTAAAGTACTAGAATTAACATAATCTTTACTTTGTTAAATTGTACACAGTCTCTTATTTATGTTACTTATACCTATTTATAGTACTAAAACTATACTGTGTGATGCGCAGTTCACTTGAATTTTATTTTTCCTGTCTCTGCTGAACAAATGTTCTTAATGTTCAACTCGAAAGAACCACAAGGGTTTCCACAAGAATCACAAGAAAGAACCACAGATGAGAGTACGTGACCCTAATGTACCTTGAAATAATACATAGCGGTTATGATAAACTCTTTGCCAAATAGCATTAGTATATGCAATATAATGACATGAGGAAAAAAATATTTTCTAATCGTGTTTGAAAGTAGAAAATTTACACTAATAGGGAAAATTGCAATCTAAAATTTCTGGATAAAATTAATATTCCAATGAATTTCATGGCTAGTACGCCATTGTCTTTAAAATTATACAATTTCTCAACTGCAATACTGTCCATGCCTCTGTGACGTATGGGAAAAGGGAAATTTTGGCTAAATCGGGAAATATATCTGAAAATCCTTCTTTAAAGGTTTATGCTCTTTAGAGCGGTCCCGGGTGAGAGTACGCGACCTTAATGTACCCTGAATAATACATTGTGGTATTGGTACTATTTCTGCCAAATACTATTCCAATATTTTATATAGTAACGTAGTGAAAAATAATTTTCCAATCCTCTTAATTATACAATTATGCATTGGGGTGATCTTTTCCTTTTGACATCCTTTAATTTGAAACCTGGAGACATAAAGGGAAATTATTTATAACACCTCATTTGTTCGTGTTTTGAAATAAAAGAAGACAACCCGTGAGTGGACAGAAAAATGGGGTGTCAAGTCGCTATACTTTTCGTATTTTAAAATCTTTTGTAATTTTTGAAGAATTTAATTAAATATAAGTAAAATAAATGGATTTTAGAATTTTAACTTCAAATGCTTATGTTATGCATAACCAATTCATATCGGACTTCCGAAGAAAGGTTAAAGCACTTTTTATGACCGTGTCAATAGCGACAACTCCCAGTCACCATCCCTCTTTCCAGGTTTCTTAGTAGAAATAGGGAAAGAAAGAGTGAGAAAGAGAAAGAAGAAGGTACGAGAGAAAAAGGAAGGAAAAGGAGGAAAAGAAGAAGATAGGAAGTTAGAGGAGAATGAATTACTAGATAACTATGGGAATATGGTGAAGAACCTTGAATTATTACTGAAAGGCAGTTTGTATTCAGATCTCTACTGCTTGAGGATCAATGTTGAAGTGATCCGGGAGAGACACATGTTCATTCATACAACCCTGACCTGGGTCCAGGCAACTACTCCAGTGGGAGTTGCCCCGACCCAGCCCGGGTGACGAGAAAATTTAGTTTAATTATTTGTCTGTTATTTTTGGAATGATGATTAACCAGTATCCAGTCTTTGAACTCCAAAATCAGAGATCGATCACACACTTGAATCAGAGATCGATCACATATTCTTCACAAATGAGAATTTCGAGATTTCTGAAAGATCGTCGTTTATTCAGGCATATCCTGTTATCTTGGCTTTTCTCTCAGAGCCGATTGAGATTAGTTTGGAATTTATCCTTCATGGCCTTCGTCATGCATTACGAACACCATTACAGTAAACTGATATTAATGCTACAACTTTGTCACTCAGTCACACACACATACACACTGGCAGCGTATAGACATGGATAAAATAGTCTAAAGTAAACAATCTAACTACAATTTACTAGACATTTTATTACATCTATTAAAAAGAAACAATATTAATTGTTAATGACATATTAAGAACATATAGGAATGTGGCAATATACATACTAAATTGAACAGCAACGTCTGAATGACACACACACACACACACACACATATATATATATATATATATATATATATATATATATATATATATATATATTAACAGAAAGATTAGAAGAAAGCATTCCATATTTGGATATCTATATATGGATTTACTTAAATTTCAGGGTTAAATGGTATAAAAAATTTATTCACATATATGAATATATTCTTACATTTTATATTATAGAAAGAAAAAGAAAAAACTATAAGGATTTATATGAATCCTTTCTCATATATAAAAATTATATTTTTTATTTATTCTTTTTTTCTGGTTAGTTTACGAGTCCTATCTCGCTAGGTGCGATGAGTGTCAATATCACATTAACTGTCAGGCACTTTTACAGTGTCCATTTGTTTAGCTATTATATTTTCATATGCATACATATACTTATATTACTCATTGCAAACAATACGAATTCCATTCGTAGGAGCATTCATGAAACACTTTTCCTTATTCGGGTTATAGAAACAAAGTCCTGTCTCCTCAATTACGGAGGCCATTTTACATCCTCGGTTATTTAGTTACTAATTAGTTAGGGCCCGGATAATTATGTACTAAAAACAATGAAAATATGTACATATATATGTACATAACATCTCAATAATGTGTAATAAAACCCTTCCAAAAGAGCAAAATATGTAAAATGAAAATACCAGCATTTTCTATTACGTTTTCTACATTTGAGTGGTAAATACAATATTTATTCAATTACAATGTTTATTACCTGTTACTTTTCCAGCATGATCTCCGCAACACTAAGAAACAGAATGAGTTTCAAATTTTCAGTCAGAAAACTTATCTTGTTATCGCGTATAAAAGAGTTTCTATGCACTAAATGGTCGTTTCACTTCACACAAAGTCTTGCTGCATATTTATACTTTCAGAAATCATCCAAAGGTCGTTCAACTGTACATTACGGGAGAATTCTAGAACACTGGCCCGCTACCTGTACAACAGATAGTAACCTATCATAACATAGCCTAACCTCTGTAATCTCTAATTAATCTTAATTAACCTTATTTAGGAAGGAATTTTTACGAAAACTTTGTTTATGCCATTGTACATCTAATGAGCGTCCAGCGTTATAGAACCTTCCCGTACATTACACACTCAAAACATTTTAATAAAACATATCGTGAAGAACAAAACATTCTCAATTAATCTTTTCACTATTTCAACAGTCGATCTCCGTAACAGTAAGGAACGAAAATGTGTTTCGAATTTTCAAACACAAAACCTCTCCTGGTATCACGCAACAGAGCTTTTTATTGACTGAACGATCGTTCAACATTATACGAATTAATTGGTGCATACTTAAACTTGCACAAATCAGAAGGTGCGTGTTCAATAGCCACGACATGGATTTAGCTTCACTTAGCACTCCACTAATAGCATAAATTGTCTTATAGCCTGGATTTTTCTCCAAAACAAAAGCTATCTTCTTATTCAATGCATCCCCAACCGGTCCTTTCACACCTACCAGAGAAGCAACTGTTGAGCGAACAATTTCAAGATTGTCTGAAAGGGTAGATGATGATCTCTCCAAGGATTAAATAGTACTACTGAGACATGAAAAATTGCTCTGAATGTAGGAAATATCATGCTTCAACTTCCCGTCATCAAACATTTGTTTCGCTACTTCTGTGGAAGATACATCTTCAGAATCAAAATGTAACACTTGTTTCACTGCATCAAAGTTCGTAACATAGTAACACAGCATCAATCTAGCTTCCCTACCTCGTTAGTACCAGCTGAGGAGGAAGAGGTAGTTCAGGGAACAGTTCTTTAAATTTCTGAACTCTACTGGGAGCCTTCAAAAATACTTTCTTTGTATTTGAAATTAATGCATCCACTTGTGAAAATCTAGAACGAACAAATTTTGCAACACGATGAAATGCGTGGGCAAGACAAGTTAGATGTAACAGCTTCGGATACAATACTTGCAAAGCTTCTGCAGCTTTGCACATGTACGGTGCTGCATCAGTCACTAGAAGGAAGACATTGTTATGCTTGATACCATCAGGCCACAAAAGTCCCATAGCATCATTAAAGAGTTTTGCAATGGCTTGATGGTTGCATCGCGGCAACAAATCACTAGTTAACAGGATAGGTTAGCTGACTTCATTATCTTTCAACATGTCGCCCCTCTACATCAGTTGTTTCGTCAATTGACACCCAAATAGGACCATCATCGCTTTCCCCACGAATCGAGTTCATTGTTTCCACATATAAATCAGGCACGTAATACTTTCTGATTGTAGATTCATCTGGAACTGTTTCGTATGTGTATTGTTGCAGAAATTCACGAAGTAATGTATTGTTTAGTTTCAAATAGGGGTATCAGCACATACCTCAGCACGGCACAGATCACTTGAAAACTGAGACTTCCGTGGCCCTGGACTACTTTGAGCTTGAGATTAAGTTACTAGCAACTGCTTTTGTGGTTTAGGTTTTGAAGCTCGGGTCTGATGGCGTGATGTGGATATGTGTTACACAACTTGGGAATGTTGAGCGCATGAGACACCCTTCTCACAAACCTGGCAATAAAGCACTTTTCCATCTGTGGAAAAATGCTCAAACTCTTCCTTGAAATGCTTAAGTCTTATTGACAACGGGGTTTTGTCCTTTGGCATCTTGGAAATAGGATTTGCTGACAGCACAGAAGATTAAATATTCAATAAAATAGCTCACACTTTCCCTACGGCATACGTTGTGGCGGCAGGCGCTTCACTTTTGTAAATCAAGAGTCCAGCCTTACCAATTGCGTGAATGCAAACTTCCCCATCTAATTTAATATTTTTCGCCGAAGGAAAATATTAGTGGGGCGAGGTTGTGACAAAAACACGATAGGCAATCGTAAAGCCGCGTCGCGATAGTAATTCGATTGAATTATTGATCTTACGTAAGGATGTGAGCGCTACTACCGCGACCGAGAGTGTACGATTGCTAATCAAAACAGGTTGTTTCCAACTCTCTCTACCAATCCGCCAAACTACGCTTCAATACTATTTTAAAAGGGTGAAACGCAGTGAAACAATAAATAAATAAGTAAATAAATAAAAATTAAAAATAAAGCAAACACTTTAAATTCAAAGAGAGGTGTGTGTTTTCTTCTTTTCAAAGTCTATTGTTGAACAGTTTTTTGTACGAAAAATCTCTATAAAACATGAAAATACCAAGAAATATGTAAAATTATGTGCTCATGAGTAAAATATGTAATTATATGTACATAAATGTAAAATATGTAAATATATGTACTTTCAAATGGGTGTTTTTAGGCACTATGGGTCACAAATGACATTATTACCCTGATTTGGTATAAAAATATAACCCCTACAAAAATATGTAATTAAATAATTATCCGGGCCCTACTAATTAATTTTCGACCAGCTCTAAATCATTCGATCACTAGGTAGATGCACACACTTGTAAACTAATTTTATCTCAGACTCGTGAGAAATTTTATTTTTTATTATTCTTTTCTTCTTTTGTTCAAACAGAATTTTGTGTATATCGACGCACAGAGGTTGGGGTAGCACACACTGATTAGATTGAAAGGTTTGGATAAGAGGAAAGGATTTTAAATGTAAGGCTTGCACAAAGAAGTTCATATTTATGGACTCAAAGTGGATTCGATGGTGGCTTAGGGTTACGAATACGATCTGTCCTCATCTCATATTACATGCAATTTATATTTTGACAATGAGGTTAGGAATCACGTATAACATTCAACGAAACTACAAGACATAGTGGAAAAAATATTTTGTATGTGGCGGTATTCTAAAATCTATCTCTTACACTCGTCGGATGTCTCGAACTACGGCAACCAATGATCAATCGGGGAAGGTACTAAACCCTTTATACATATTCATTTCCTCGAATCAATTCTACATTTCTCGTCAATATCATATTTAAGCTTTACATATATTTACATCTCATCATATACATATATTCAATAATTATTTACATATTGTACTTAATGACCCCGACAAATAACACTAGTTAACAAAGGTTTTGTTACATAAAAGGAAATACCTGTTCTTAAAGGAACGTTTTGCGCTGAATTCGAATATGCACTCGGTTTTTCTCCATCACGTACGATTTTCCCTAACAGAGGGATTTTCGGGAAAATCCCTCAAAAATTTCCCTTTTCGTTTATTTTACACCCCAAGATCTTGTCCCCTTGCATATACTAACATAGAAATTATACCTAAGTATACTTTGATTCATATTTAACAAACCCTCCAAGTTTCGTAATAATCGCTTTATTCTTTCTAGAGAAATAAATATGTTTGTATGTATACTGTGTGTACTGTTTATTGCACCTTATAGTAATGCTTTCAGATCTCTTAAGTTGAGGTAAAACGTTTTGCTTTATTACCACAAACATATATAAAATATAATACAATATAATTTACAAGTGTGACAATTTACAATAAACAATAATACAAATGTACCAAAAGGTCATGAAAAGACAATCAAAACTATCACAATATATGAAACTTCCATTGGGTTACAAAAACGTACACTACTTCCTTCTTTTGTAAGAAATGTTGCATTCTCTAACAAGACCCCAACAATAGTCCCCCATCATTGAAGGATCCCATCGTCCCTGGTACCTTTTCTCCATTGCCATTATATCTTGGTGGAATCTTTCCCCCTGTTCGTCGCTGAGAGCACCTAGGTTAGCAGGAAAGAAGCTGAGGTGGGAGTGCAAAAAGTGGATTTTTAAAGACATCCTACAACCCAACTCTTTGTATTTCTGTATCATGTCCTGTACGATTTCTGTGTAACTCTCAGCTTTGTTGTTGCCCAGAAGGTTGCGCACAACACACTTAAATGCTGTCCAGGCAGCTAGCTCAGCACTGTTTAACTTGCTGTCAAAGCTATCATCAAGCATTAATTTCCTAATTTGGGGACCAATAAACACTCCCGCTGAAATCTTAGCATCACTCAGGTTAGGGAACTTATCTCGCAAATACTTGAAACCTTCACCAGATGTGTCCATGGCTTTGACAAAGTTTTTCATAAGTCCTAACTTGATATGAAGTGGCGGTAGTAACATCTTATTAGGATCTACCAAAGGAGCGTATTTGACGTTGCATTCTCCAGGTACGTAATTCACTCTAGGTTCCCATTCCTTCACTTCATAATGTTTGTCATCAGCTCGGCTATCCCATAAACATAAAAAACATTGGTACTTCGTGTAACCGCACTGCAGTCCTAATAAAATAACAACTACCTTGGAGAATTGTATATATATGTATTAAGATATACATATACTGTACGTTTAAAAAAAATATACGTTGGAAGTACATTCTATTTTTATACACGTTTCTAATTTACAGAGAGCAATACAAGTGTGTTGTTGACTATTGTAAATATTCATTTTTATGTCTGTGTTTGTAGTAATAAAGCAAATCGTTTTTACCCCAACTCAGGAGATCTGAAAGCATTACTATCAGGTGCAATAAACAGTGCACACAGTATACATACAAATATATTTATTTCTCTAGAAAGAACAAAGCGATTTTTACGAAACTTTTAGGGTTTATTAAATATAAATCAAGGTATACTTAGGTATAATTTCTATGTTACTATATGTAAGGGGACAGGAGCTAGGGGAATAAAATATCTGAAAAGGGGAAATTTTTGAGGGAATTTCCCGAAAATCCCTCTGTTACGGGAAAACTGTACGTGATGGAGAGAAACCGAGTGCATATTCGAATTCAGCGCAAAAAGTTCCTTTAAGATCAGGTGATTTTTCTCATGTAACAAACAAAAAGTTTAAATTTGTTAACTAGTGGTTGCAACACTTTCAAAGAATGGAAACCTCCGACATTTCACATAATCAACTGATTATTCGCGCATAATCATAAATTCATATTTCCGTATCTTCAATTTCAAAATAGATCTTTTAGTACGGGAGGCAGGCACGTAAACACAATATATATATATATATATATATATATATATATATATATATATATATATATATATATATATATATATGTGTGTGTGTGTGTGTGTGTGTGTGTATATGTATGAACCTAAAATGTTAATCCTACTTTTGGGCCCAAACTACTACAACATTAACGTTTACGAACCTCAATAGCAAGAAAGTAGAAATAGCTGATAGTTCGACCAGACGGAGAATAATGAAAGAACGAGAATAAAATATTATAGTGTACCGAACCATCATTCACTCCAGCGGTGAGTCAAATACGATGGAAAACCAGTTCCTCGATACTCCGCGCCAATGAATATCTCCACGAATCATGTCTTACGAGTCTCAGTTAGTAAATTAGGTTCAAGAGCTATATATTGAATAATCAATAATGGTACAGTTCAATACTTGGGAGGGGGGGGGGGGCTAAAATTTTAAAAAAATATATCTTGAAGAAAAGATTAGAGAGATAGCTGAAGGAGAAAGACAGTAGCGTGCCAAAGGAAAAATATGTTAGGACACTGAAACTACGAAGATAAGTGGTTGAATTTCCACATACAACATTCCAAAGCCAAATATATATGCCGAAAAAAGTGGCCCAAAGGGGTCTCTGAATGCCTAAGTACGAGTCCGTGCCTTCTAGGCAACCATCTCACAGGGAATAAACCCTGTGGAATGATTGACTATCAACTGTTTCCGGTACCAATTCACTCAGATTACAGCCGGTCCAGCTTGAAGGGTGGTGTAGTCTCTAATTTAGGATTTCGAAAACAAACAAAAAAAAATATCCGACTCCTCAGAAACTGAGAATTCCGAGGACAGTATGGAAAATTAGAGTAAAGTCGATGTAATAGAAGAAATCCTAACTAGGGATTTGCTAAAAATAAAAAAAAAAAAAAAATAGAATTTTGTACTGGTGATTTACTTGGCAAATCTCACCAGTGGCTCCCACATTCGCAAGAACGCCACGTCTTGAGGTGTCGATTAATTTCAATAGCTACCTAATTTAAAACTAAGAGAAAAATGAAAAATATTTGCAGGGGAGAGAGGGCCAACACCTGGGTACGAAATTACGAGAGTTTACTGTAATTGATTTACTTAATTGTTTGGCTCTATCCATTCCGTCAGCTCTACGAACAAGGGTAACTTAATCGAAAGGGTGAATTGAAAAAAATCTAAGTTACAGGTTAACGTCAACACAAAAGCATGTAATTCAACGGCACCGAGGTTTCAGACGGCTATTGTATTTTCGTGATTAATTGTAAGATATCTAAAATTGTTTGCTATATGATGCTATTTACCCTGTTAGACTCGGTTCTCAATGAATAGGTACTATTACTCTTGAACGCCAAACTGCGAAGTACTAATATAATCCGTTAACTAAACAACACCTCCATCCTCGTGCGAAGTCCTAATGTAGGGGTCAGTGCTCGAAATAGTGATCAATATATATAAATTCTCAAACCACATACATTCAGGGATGTCCTATTATTCATTCTCATTCATTTCAGTATATATATATATATATATATATATATATATATATATATATATATATATATATATATATACGTATATATCTTCATAACACTCTATAACGTAGGTTCACTAGCGGACACACTATACTTTAAATATAATAGACTGTTCAAAGCAGCCATATCATATAATCGCAACTTATACACCACTACAAAAATAATCGCGCACTGACCAATACACAGAACATCTCACGAACCCAGACCTTTTTACAACAAAAGCCAAACTATATACCACTTCACAGCTTAGAAATAGATATAGGTTCAAAGAACAGCAATATTATCAACGATAATATTAATTAAATATGTTTCTATTCTGATGACAACAATGAGGTTTATTCTACAGCACGAATAGAAGAAAAAAATTTAGCATCGTAATCTGGGAACGGGAAAATAGCATCATATATTCTAACTTCTGCTTAATGATGAACGCAAAGTTTATTTTTGTTAATATTTTAATTACTGGTTCACACTGCAATGAGCACTTTCAGGCCCATTGCTAGTTTTGTACATATATGCATATATTTAAAGGAAATTTAATATTCATATTATTTCTTGTTTACTAATACATATATAATTAGGTTAAAAAAAAACCAGCGCTGGTAAAATTATTATAGATTGGTATTTTTTCTATTAATCTTATATAAATTTATATATTTCATGTGTACATTATGTATTGTGTAATGTATGTATATATATGTATATGTTAATCTTTAAAAGTTATTCTTTTCAGTTTATAAAAAAAAATAATAATTCCAAGTAAGGCAAAAGTTCAGTAGCTAGCTAGCTCATTTGGAAACACTGCTAAGCTCAGTGACAGTTTCTTCTCGTCGTAGCGGAGAGGGGGAAAGCTGTTAAATCGTATATAAGTAAGAAGGGAATGGCAGCGAGGAGGCAGATTTTGGATTCTTTTGAGAGAATCGAGACGGAATTTTTAGCGGGAGGAGCTTTCGTGCTCCTTGGGTCTCTTTTTGCTTCGCGACTTTTCTTTTTAAGTCAGAGCAGGGGTACAGCTGAAAGAGATGGCTGTGTATAGGGTCAACCTTTAGACTTGTTAAGCGGAATACAATTCAGAATATTTGAGTTCTGGTTGTATGTCCAAGGGTAAGGTCTAAGGATAGGTTCGATTCCCGGATTAGGAATATTTAAGAAATGAAATTTAGTAGGGATTTTTAGATTTATTGTGGCATCGCTCCTTCCGAGCGCTGTATGTTTTCAGAAATTTTCTTTATTTTGATTTTAGGGAAGGCTGTTGCTACGGCAACCGAGCCGGATGAGTAACATATACTTTTTTTTTTCCTCGGCTAGTTGTTTCCGATTAGCCGATTAGATTTTTCACAGCTGATTCCTCACATAAGGGGATGGTAGGCTGTTGTTTGTTTTGAATTTTATTCCTACTACCGAGCCTGAGAGAAGGTGCTTTATTCCTAAATGAAGGAATTTTCCATTTCCCTTTACCTTTTAAAGTCTGTTAGCTAGCTGATTTCCTTAAGGGTTGTCCAATAAAGGGCGATTCCTGAATTAGGGACTTAGGCCAGACAGTTCTCAGAATGTTGGGTCTGTCTTTAGAGTATGTGAGGTTCATGATGGCTTGTACGAGGACGCATGTTCAGAACCTCTCTTAAGGAATTTTAGACAAATTTTAAAGGAAGCTTCATTTTGGAGCGAACTGTTATTTAAGGTTTTAAATAGGTGGGGACCTCTGGGTCTAGAGGTGTACCTGAACGAATTTTTTTTTTGATTAGAGAAATCATTTTCATTAAGGGATATTAATCTCAGAGAACATTTCTTTGTTTTTTGTTTTTAAAATTTCTGAATAAACTAGTCTACTTGGAAAGTCTGATTGATATAAAATTCCCTGAACCTTGGGTATTGATATTAAGTTTATTGTTTACTAGTTACCTAGACGATTAGTAAGCAAATTTATTTATATTATGTGTGTGTCCCGGGAATTAATTTTCAGGTTTTTGAAGCGTAGTATAAGATAGTAGAAGGAACATACTATATTATATACGTGTTATATAGGGCGCATCTCATAATTTTGGGGGCTGCTGTCCAGGATATTAGACTTTTCTTTTAAGTAGTATATGCGTTTAAGATCAGGGAAGATACTGAGAAACATGGAGTCCAATTCTATTGAATTAGAAGCTTTAAGACAAGCTCTGGGAATGGAAGGAACCGAACAGTTGAGCGCTGAATCTCTATTAGATTTTATTAGGAATTTGAAAGACTCACAAAATACACGAAGAAGTGAAAACGCTAGTTGCTCGTGTAGACAAGATTTTGAGGAGGTGAAATTACAGCTTTCTCATTTTTCAGGGGATCCGTCGCAAGATCCATTTGAGTTTTTGTCTAGTTTAGAAGACTTTGCGGCGCATAAACAAGTCTCGTTAGAGATTATTCTAGAAAGAGTCGTGCCAAAAGTCTTAGAGCGAGAAAGTAAGGAATGGTTCCAGTTTAAGAAGCCATTCGCAAATTTTGCGGAATTCAAAGACAGCTTCCTTAAAGAATATTTTAGTTTTAATTATAAGGAAGAGATTGAATCGCAATTAGTGAGTAGGATTCAGAAACCAAGTGAACCTCTTGCGCGTTTTGTTAGGGAGATGTCACTTTTGTTTAAGAGATTGCCTGACCCTCCACGGGAAGTAGAACAAGTAAAGAAAATTTTGACCAAGGTACACCCAAAGTATAAGGTCTATTTACACGAAAAAGAATTTTCGGGACTGAAACAGCTAGAAGCGTATGCTTTAAAAATACAGTCATATTTATTAGAGGAATTGAATTATGTAAAGTCTCATGAGGTTGAACAGAAAAGGGCAGACTTAGCTGTAGTTGCTACAAAGGGGACGGTTTTAGACAGTGCGCCGGAAATTAGAGCAGAAGCTCTAAACCCAGCTGTTTTTAAGAGACAAGTTAAAGTTGTAGGCGAGAATACTAAGGAAAAACAGCCGATAAAATGCTTTTTCTGCAAATCTGACGGGCATAAAAAATCAGTCTGCGAAAAGTTTAAAAAGTGGAAGAAAAATGCAGGAAAAGAGAACGTATCTGCAGCCACTTTTGTTAGGAAATTAGCGAGAAGTAAAAATGCACCGCCATATATATTTGGATATTTCTATAGGCAGCCGACAGAACTTTTCTTGGATTCTGGGAGCCAAATATCTATTACAGATGGAAACACTGCTAGGAGATGGGAAAAACAGGGCGCTCGAAGTAAAAAAATAAAGCAGGAAATTTCGTTGGCTTCAGGGCATGTTTTCGCACACAAACTTGTTTTTCCAACTTTCTGTATAAAGAAAAAGAAATTGTCGCATCCATTTTATGTTTTAGAGTCGGCTAACATTCCCGTTATAGTTGGAAATGATCTGTTAACGAAAGCCAAAATAGAATTACACATGTGTAAAAATGGTTGGCGTTTTCAGAATGAAGAGAAACTAACAGGTTTTATTGAGCCACAAAGACATAACACTAACAAAGGGAGGTGCAATATTAGGGCAAATATGCGAGCACAAGACATGGGGACAGCCTTTTCTTCTGAAATGAAAGAAGGAGGAAAACACGTGTCTGGTAGCGTTGCAAAATCTCCACAGAGAGAGAGGAATTTGAGGACCGATTGGGAAGAAAAGAAAAGGAATAACGGATCAGGTCATTTTTTACGGCCGCGTCGGCCAAAGACAAAACCTCCGGGGCCAGGGAACCACTAATAAAGGCTACTATTCTGGGGGGAGAAACCTATCTTTATGCGGATAGCGGGAGCTCTCTCTCCTATGTGTCGCAAAAGGAAGCAGAAAAGTGGGAAGCCAAAGGTTGCAAATTCAGAAAGGACACTTTGTTTTTGTCTTTAGC
This sequence comes from Thermobia domestica, assembly GCF_964235325.1. Lineage (NCBI taxonomy): Eukaryota > Metazoa > Arthropoda > Insecta > Zygentoma > Lepismatidae > Thermobia > Thermobia domestica. Next base: position 131,247,681 of record NC_137467.1, read on the forward strand.
CCAGGGGACAGCTATTTCTCATAAGAGCACTATTGTCGATGTTTTTATTAGGGGTATCCGTATAAGACAGAAGTTCCATCTCCTCCCCCTACTTATAAAAGACGCGATTGTGGGCAGGGATTTTCTCCAGAAAAGTAAAATTGTTCTTTATATTTCTCAGAATGGCTGGAATATTGACGATGGTTTACAGCCTGTTTGCGTTTTTGACTCTGAGAAGAAAGAAAAAAGGTCGAACTTGGAGGACTCTTTGTATATTCAAGAAGGAAAGGACACCGTTATAGAACAGATGTTGTCTCGTGTCACTATTGATAAAGATACAAAAGAGAGGTTGAAAGGAATTTTGGAAAAACACAGAGAGGCTTTTAGCCATAAACCGGGACTTACTCATCTAATAAAACATAACATAAATGTTCGGAATCCAAAACCATTTTCATCTAAATTGAGGCCGCTCTCTTTTGAGAAGAGAAAGATAATGGAAGAAGTTCTTGACCAAATGGAAAAAGATGGGATCATTGAAAAAAACACTTCATTCTAAATATATCAGTGCTCCTATTTTACATCAAAAGAAAAATGGGGATTATAAGCTAATAATGGACTCGAGAGTTTTGAATTCTATGACTGAGGGTCAAAAATACAGTCTTCCTAGTATGACAGAAGCTCTTTCTTATTTAGGAAATAAGCGTTATTTTATATCACTGGATATTATATTTGCTTTCTCACAAATTGAGTTTGATTTTTTTCTCTTTTTTTCTTTCTCTTGAAGTTGGATTTTGTAAACAACAACCTTCCTTAGAGATGTTTTTATTTTAGCTAGTTCAAGCTGAGTTCGCTTCGAGAGCAGTTCACGTCCCGAGACGAGACCGTAAAGTTCAGAGCCTTAGTTTCTCTAAAGTACATTCAGACAGCATGTCTCGCCAGACTAGGTCAGTATTCGTAGGTGCTAGACCTAACCCTGAAGACCCGTTAAAGCTTCAGTTATTATGTCACGTTGATGCACCGAAAAATAATAAAAGGAGAGCAAGGTTTGCTCAAGATGAAACTTCAAGTTCAAAAAGAAGCCGGGTGGAAGTGGCCGAAATGACACTGAATGATATTCGTAACATGCAGTGCGAGCGGAAAAAAGAAGAGGGGCACCATTCTTTTGAGCATCTTCCGGGTCCCTCAAGAACGCAACACGAGGACGAGGATTTCATAGACCTTTTTACGGATGGAGAAGGACTGGGAATTCCAAGGACTCCAGGGAAAAACATCAGGTTGCCGGAGAGAAAAGAAGAAGCATCCCAAATCAGGAGGAAGCTGGATCTTTAAGGATTGATTGTAAGTCAATAATTCTCTTTTTTTTTTCAGGAAAGTGTTATTTGGTTCAAAATAGATTCGTGAACTGTACGAGACTTTAGACTTTCGAGGCGTCCATAAGTCCTCGAGACAAATTATCAATTCTGATTTTTTTTGAGCGTGTGTGTGATGTAAATAATTGTGCTGATTGTGTGTTTTTGAAGTGAATTTTCCCTCAATGTGAACGGGGGAAAAACTGTTCCGGACTCCAGACTTTTGGGCACTCATAAGTCCCAAATTCATATTTTATCAAAATTTAAGTGAGTGTATGTGAAATTGTGTTTGTGTTTCGAAAGTGATTTTTTCCCTTAATGTATTCGGGGGAAAAAGACTGGAAGAGACTATGAACTGAGAAAGTTACGTGGAAAACACAGTTTTCTTTTTTTTCTTTTTTTTTAAAGGTCGCGGTATATGCAATGAGCACTTTCAGGCCCATTGCTAGTTTTGTACATATATGCATATATTTAAAGGAAATTTAATATTCATATTATTTCTTGTTTACTAATACATATATAATTAGGTTAAAAAAAAACCAGCGCTGGTAAAATTATTATAGATTGGTATTTTTTCTATTAATCTTATATAAATTTATATATTTCATGTGTACATTATGTATTGTGTAATGTATGTATATATATGTATATGTTAATCTTTAAAAGTTATTCTTTTCAGTTTATAAAAAAAATAATAATTCCAAGTAAGGCAAAAGTTCAGTAGCTAGCTAGCTCATTTGGAAACACTGCTAAGCTCAGTGACAGTTTCTTCTCGTCGTAGCGGAGAGGGGGAAAGCTGTTAAATCGTATATAAGTAAGAAGGGAATGGCAGCGAGGAGGCAGATTTTGGATTCTTTTGAGAGAATCGAGACGGAATTTTTAGCGGGAGGAGCTTTCGTGCTCCTTGGGTCTCTTTTTGCTTCGCGACTTTTCTTTTTAAGTCAGAGCAGGGGTACAGCTGAAAGAGATGGCTGTGTATAGGGTCAACCTTTAGACTTGTTAAGCGGAATACAATTCAGAATATTTGAGTTCTGGTTGTATGTCCAAGGGTAAGGTCTAAGGATAGGTTCGATTCCCGGATTAGGAATATTTAAGAAATGAAATTTAGTAGGGATTTTTAGATTTATTGTGGCATCGCTCCTTCCGAGCGCTGTATGTTTTCAGAAATTTTCTTTATTTTGATTTTAGGGAAGGCTGTTGCTACGGCAACCGAGCCGGATGAGTAACATATACTTTTTTTTTTTCCTCGGCTAGTTGTTTCCGATTAGCCGATTAGATTTTTCACAGCTGATTCCTCACATAAGGGGATGGTAGGCTGTTGTTTGTTTTGAATTTTATTCCTACTACCGAGCCTGAGAGAAGGTGCTTTATTCCTAAATGAAGGAATTTTCCATTTCCCTTTACCTTTTAAAGTCTGTTAGCTAGCTGATTTCCTTAAGGGTTGTCCAATAAAGGGCGATTCCTGAATTAGGGACTTAGGCCAGACAGTTCTCAGAATGTTGGGTCTGTCTTTAGAGTATGTGAGGTTCATGATGGCTTGTACGAGGACGCATGTTCAGAACCTCTCTTAAGGAATTTTAGACAAATTTTAAAGGAAGCTTCATTTTGGAGCGAACTGTTATTTAAGGTTTTAAATAGGTGGGGACCTCTGGGTCTAGAGGTGTACCTGAACGAATTTTTTTTTTGATTAGAGAAATCATTTTCATTAAGGGATATTAATCTCAGAGAACATTTCTTTGTTTTTTGTTTTTAAAATTTCTGAATAAACTAGTCTACTTGGAAAGTCTGATTGATATAAAATTCCCTGAACCTTGGGTATTGATATTAAGTTTATTGTTTACTAGTTACCTAGACGATTAGTAAGCAAATTTATTTATATTATGTGTGTGTCCCGGGAATTAATTTTCAGGTTTTTGAAGCGTAGTATAAGATAGTAGAAGGAACATACTATATTATATACGTGTTATATAGGGCGCATCACAACACACAGCATTGTAATTTTCAGGAAAGGTCAATTCGGAATCAATTTGCCTAACTATTTGTTTATATAGGCCAGAAATAATAATTACGCATAATTAATTGAAGAAAAAGTCATTTTCAAGTGGACTAAATCGTTACGGTTTGCAGCAACAAAACACGTTCTTAAACATACCGGAGATGGCGTTAGTAGTATCTAAATAACCTATGCACGATAGAATATGCCCTTGCACACCAAATCACTATACGATATTACTATGGATTTCAATTGAATTTATATATTTATTACCACGAACCGGGTATGAAAAATCATATAATAAACAATACACTGTCCCTACTTAAACATGTCATACTTTCACTCACACACTACTTCCACTGCCAGAATACTACATTACACACATATACATGCTACTACATTCCACGTAAACAGAAAACTAACACAAAGATTAATACATGTTATTACACACGCTAATCAACACCACTACCCAGTTTAATTATACATAAACAATATCCAGATTTACCCATATTAAACCGGCTCTGTAGATTGGGAAGGGAGTGACTGAAATAAATCAGGCCCAAAGTGACCCTGTTACCGATTAGCTCATGATTTTTAATTAACTGTTAAAGTGAGGAAACCACACAACTATCAATGGAAAGGGGACCTTCTTCCTAAAGGGAAAAGAATCCTAAGAATCTTGTTCAACCCATTTTTACTGGAGAAATATTCAAATCAGGAGTAAATAGGAGCCCCTTTCCTTTTGTTTACTCTGACATCGTAGAAGCTACTCTAACTACTATAAACATAACAGTACCGCCATGTTAGTAATTAAAAAGAAAAATCACTTATACTACATGCACAGTCTAACCTATATGATCTAACCCTAACAGGAATAATTTTAGGAGGGTTAAAAAGGAGATTTAAACGTTTCGAATCACTGACATTTAAGGAAAACTTGAGAATCTTCAGTACAAAATCGAAACACATTTATAATATTCCTATTCACAGTTACTCATTAACGTAAACATGGCGTCTCTTGGGCAGCATTCTATACTTCACTTTTTCAGTCTATGTTCTCTTCAGAAATTAATCGTTCAAGGCTCCCTTTATCTTCCAACTTAATTTCAAAATGAAACTAATTTACCTTGTTTTAGTTGCTATTTTTTCCAACTATTCAAACTCTCTGTGGAGCCGAAATTACACTCTGTGTCCTGGATTAACTAGGGATGGCCTTTTTCGAAAAATCTGTTTTTCGATTTTCGGAAATTTCATTTTTCGTTTTTTCGTTTTTCGCTTTTTCGAAAAATTTCTGGTTTTTCGTTTTTCGAAAAAATTTTCGTTTTTCGTTTTTCGAATAAAATTTCGTTTTTCGTTTTCGAAAAAGCAATTTTTCGAAAAAGTATTTTTCGAAAAAATGTGGCCATCCCTAATCTCAAGATTAAAGAGATTGGCAGTCATGTCCGGATGTGTGCAACACTGGCACTAGTACCCGTAGAGTATATTTCTGATGGTTTGTTGATCAACATGGAGGCTGTCCGATTAGACGAAGAGTCGAAGTCTTCAATGATTACGGAGCAATGGCTGGAAAATCCAAATTTTTCTCCGGAAAGTTGGAATTGTAGCAGTCACAGGAATCGAACAAATGAAGCAGTAGAAGACTGACAGAAATGCTTAAACAAAATATTATCCAGAACCCCTGCACATTTCCAGTCTTGTGAAGACTATTGAGGGAAGATTCTATATGTAATCATGTTTTCAGAAGAATGGAAATGCTGAGCATTACTCAAAAGAACGGAAAAGCCATGTATATGAAAGTTGATGATAGGATACAGTCAATATTTCATAATTTGAGAGAACATGTTGACCTGAGAAAATGTCTCAGTCGCTTGAGCTTTGTATGTACATAACCCCTATGTATTATTTCAGGATACATTAGGGTCGCTTACTCTCACCTGGGGCTGCTCTAAACTTCCAAAAAGGATATTTTTTAAAGAAAAATTCCAGATTTCCTCCAAATTTCCCTTTCCTTGTACGTCATACGGACATGCGCCTATTGCATTTAAAAGCCTGTTTTATTCTGAAGAGAATGACGTATTAACCATGAAATTCGGATGAATAGTGTTGAAGCAGTGGCTACTTGAAATAAATATTCTGAAAAATGGCCCTATTTTCCAAGATGGCGGACATTTTCCAATATGGCTGCCAAAATCTTTGGACCCTACCTCTAGATTTGTTCTGCTAGGTGTAAACAAGTATTCCTGAAAGTTTCATCTTTTTTCCAGAAGTGCACAATTTTTATGCTAACGTCCCTACTATAGAGTACAGACAACTATTGAACTTCATTGATAATAGAAAATTGTAGTTCTGTAAATTATGTTATCCCGTTATAGAATAACGTGAAATATTTTAATTTTACGTTCCTCGATTACGTCCTGTAAGACTAAAGAAAACGGATGAACAATGAAATTAAACGATTATGAAACAATCAATGGAACAATAATGTAGAAGGAAATGTACGAGCCCGGAGAAAACTCAGGAACACTATTTTGTCCACAACAAACACGCTTTGGCTAACGATCGAACCAAGGACTCGTTACCACTCTACCACTAAGCCACCATGCCCTACTTCTCGCTGCACTATTAAGAGATTTGTTGCAAAATATGATTTTAAATGAAATTTTTGAGTTTTACGTCCCACGGTTATGCCGGTTAGGCTAAAGGAGACGGTGATGATGAGTAATGAATGAAATGGTGGAATGAAGAAAGTGGGAGGAAACGGGAGAACCCCGAGAAAACCCACGCACACGGTGTTTGTCCACCACAAAGTTCACTTGGCGGGGGCTGGGATCGAACCCGGGACCCCAAGCACCAGAGGTGAACGCTCTACTACTGAGCCACCGCGGCCCCGAATATGAATTTAAAAAAAAATTGAAATTAAAACAAAAAAGTATATTTTTAAAGTCTGTGATATGGTAACCCTAACTGAAAAAGGACGTTAAACTCTAAAAGAAACCAGTTCTTATGTCAAACATGTTGTGTTCTTCTATGTGAAGTTTAATCATTGGTACCATTCAGTAGTTAACAAATGTCCATCTGTTAAGAAAACGAATTTGAAAGTATCTATTGCTAGTTATTCAAGTTTCCTCCTATGGTCACTGGTCCTTGTCGTATTTCCAGCAGCAGTAACTATCAAAATATTTTATTGCTTCCGACAGAACATATCCGCCCACAAGAATCTTCAGCCATAATCGGACATTCTGACTGGTTAGTTTTCTGTGTTTCTTTCTCGTAACCATCAGTCGAAGTCAACTACTGTACATTAGTTTGTAATACAGGGTATTTTTTAAATTCATACTTAAGAAGAAATACATGATGATACGCATCAGGTTTCATCGCCCATTTCGAGCTGTAATACCTTATCTGTCATTGATATAGTGGCGGTTCTTGAGAGAAGTCGCATTGATAAATGTTCTAATATCGCTAGAAGCGAACGGATTTTATCGCGAAAAGTCGTACACTATACAAAAATAGTACATGTTTAACTGTCTTCCCCTACTTTGTAGTGATTTTATTAATAATCTTTAGTGGGGGCGCGGTGGCTCAGTGGTAGAGCGTTCACCTCTGGTGCTTGGGGTCCCGGGTTCGATCCCAGCCCCCCGCCAAGTGAACTTTGTGGTGGACAAACACCGTGCTCGTGGGTTTTCTCGGGGTTCTCCCGTTTCCTCCCACTTTCTTCATTCCACCATTTCACTTATCTATCATCATCACCGTCCCCTTTAACCTAACCGGCATAACCGTGGGACGTAAAACTCAAAGATTTCATTTCATTTTTTTTATTAATAATCTTTAAGTTTAACGTCCCACGATTATGCAGGTTAGGCTAAAGGAGACGGTGATAATGAGAAATGAGTGAAATGGTGGAATGAAGAAAGTGGGAGGAAACAAGAGAACCCCGAGAAAACCCACGAGCACGGTGTTTGTCCACCACAAAGTCCACACGGCGCGAGCTATCTGTATGCAAGTGACGTACAGATCTTTCTTTCATGCTTGCTTTCTGCTTTTTTTCTTTCTTCTTTCACATATTTCCCCCATTTTCTAGTCCTTCTTTCAGAACTTACTGAACTGATTTCTCCAGCTTTCTCCAGAGACAAGATGGCTTAGTGATAGAGCGCTTACCTCTGGTGCGATACCTTTTCCATTTTTAGTTTGTTCTTGCTGTTATATCATGAGATTAATTGTACATTTCTGTGATTAAGGTTGGGTCCTTCTACCGCAACCCACTAGGAACCATTAGCACCAGGCGCGCACCCAGAAATTTTTGTTAGAAGGTTTCGAAGCTTTGGAGAAGGGTCCAGCACCATAAGCCACTACTTCTATGTAATATTGAACGAGTATTATTCTACACTCGAAAAGACGATAAGTAATTGCAAAATACTCCCATCTATATTTTCAGAAAAAAATGATAGAAATAGATTGTGTTTTATTAGAGAAAGAGTACAGATGAAGTATAAGATCATATTTTCATGCTACAGCAATCGTTTTCCTGTTAAACAAGTATAGTTTTATTAAGAAAGTGAACAAATGTATGTTGAGTTAGGAAGTTTTTTTTTGGGGGGGGGGGAGCTGTGTCCGAACCTAGTGGATACGTCACTGCACCAAGGACAATCCTATCACTGAGCCACTCCATTTTCCCCTAAAAAGAAAAAAATGAAAATGAAATCTTTGAGTTTTACGTCCCACGGTTATACCGGTTAGGCTAAAGAAGACGGTGATTATGAGAAATGAATGAAATGGTGAAATGAAGAAAATGAGAGAACCCCGAGAAAACCCAATCATACGGTGTTTGTCCACCACAAAGTTCACTTGGCGGGGGCTGGGATCGAGCCCGGGACTCCAAGCACCAGAGGTAAACGCTCTACCACTCAGCCACCGCGTTCCGTCCCTAAAAAGAAGTTTAATATAATTTTAGGCAGTGGTTGAAGTGAGACGGTATGCGGTGGTCCCATACTGTCTCTAGTGTTTCAGTGATGAAGACATACCGTCTCTGGTTTCTCAATGATTAAGACATACCGCCACTGGAAAACGGATAAAGCTTTAATAAATCAATTTTTCTACTCGGTAATTAACGAATAGCTTTGGACGTCAAAGATTTTCATTTCTTACGTAGAAATAATTTCTAAGTTACTAAAACCGACATTAATAATAATAATAATAATAATAATAATAATAATAATAATAATAATAATAATAATAATAATAATAATAATAATAATAATAATAATAATAATAATAATAATTATTATTATTATTATTATTATTATTATTATTATTATTATTATTATTATTATTATTATTTTAATGAGGTATACAAACAAGTTCATCCCTTGCTTTTACACGAAGATCTCGTGTTAGTTATGTTGGTTGCAGATAAGGGTCACATGACAGAAAGGAATGAATTGTAAGTCCAATCCAAACAAAAAGTAGTGTACTGAGACGACTCGTTTAAACTGAAATCGGAAGGTATTGTTATGAGTTCGTTGGGACTTCTTTTCTGCCTACAATGATGACATACATAACTGAGTTCAGAACTTACGAGAAAAACAATATAGTTTATACAATCAAAAAATCATCTTTTTATTAAAAATATTTTTTTCGTCTCTCTAATAATTGGATAACACTGTAAATACGTGTGCAGTGATTATAAGGGTGCGTGAATGTATCCCCAATATTTAGATCTTTGTGGCGATTTTTTTAAATTCAATCTGATATTATCAGTTAATGGAAGTTAAATATTTTTCAATATGGAGAAGTTTTTAGTCATTTATTGGGAAGTTAATTCTCATGACATGACTTTCGCTGCATTTCCTAGTTATCTTACTATAGCACAATGGGAGGTTAAATTTAAAGAACATACGTGGCTGGCATACAATAATGGTGGTTGTTCTATTGTGCTGCCAAAATGTCTTGAGCCATGGCAAAAATGCGAACTAAAGCTCACACCCTGACACACCCACGCGTTGAGCCAATAAGTGTTCAGCTGTTGCTAAGCGAGAGAACGCGAGTGGAATTCCTTCAGCCGATAGCAGCGCTTGCAACGGAAGACTAGGGATCAAGTCAATGTGGTATATTTATACACACACAAGTGTGAAAAGAACTTTGGGCGCATTCAAATCTGAAAATTTGAGCATGGGCGGATTTAGGGGTTGTCTGCTGTCGAGGGGGCGGACCTTCCGTGGGTCTGGAATACCTCTCAGTCGAGTGGGGTCCAGGAGTTGTACCGCGAGAAATTGTTTAAAAATTGTTCATATAAATACTCGGTTTTTGAACATTTTCGTGTACAATTCTCTATAATACATCAGGGAATATTAAAAGAAAATCTTAGAAATTTGGGAGCGGGGGGCAAAGCCTCTCCATGCTCCTCTTCCGCGTAATTACGGATAATCTTTCCCATAGCTTTGAGTCATTATGTAAATAGGAATGCAATATTTTGGGCAACATATATACCATCATTATATTTCAACATTTAGATAGCCGATATGTGGATTCAAAAGTGTAATAAAATATACCGCTTCTGAATTTTTTTTTTCACTTCGAATACTGATTTTAGGCGGGTTCTGCCCTTGAAAATGTTGAGAAAGAACTCGCTACATTGAAAGCATTTATGATTGGACTATAGGGACTTCAGAAAATAGCTCTTAAAGGCCATTAGAGAATCCGTTTCGTTTGAAATACTTTCAAGACAGTTCTGCCCAAAGAGATAAGAAATTTCTCATCTCGACTCGAAAACGAGACGAGAAATGTGATAATTTTCGTCTCGTTTTCGGACGAGTCCAGAAAAAATACCGATAATCGAGAAGAGACGAGGCTTTTACGATACAAGACAAGAAAAAAATATTTCTCATCTCGTCTCGTAAACAACATTATAGACATTATGTGGGTATTCTAGAGATTGGTCCTTGTACGGCAATTCTCTCTTGCACAAGTACTACTACCCAACGCTAAACGTAAGAACTCTCAGATTCTTTTGTAAAATATCTAGCTAGAAACTACTGTGGATTAGTGGTAGAGTTCTGACATTTGTACTGACAGTGTGATCAATCCTGAATTGTGCTATGTGTAGTTTGTCGTGAAAAACACCATGTGAATGAAATGAAACTTCTAGTTTAACGTCCCATGATGTGGACCCACATAGCGTAGTAGCTAACGCTCTCGTCTTTGGTGGGAGTCGCCCCGGTTTCGATTCCTGGTGGGGAGCCTTGATCGAAAAAGTGTGAAAAAAGTAAGGTTTTCCTAGATGCATCACTCGGAAATCCCAAAACGTTTTGTCGGAGCGTCCTTGTAAAACCCAGCGCATTTGTCAGTGCTTTCATGTAAAACCAAGACCATTTGTGAGTGCGTCTTTGGAAACACCCAGCACATTTGTCAATGTTCCTTGGTTAAAGCCAGTGATATCTAACAATGATTCGTTGAGATTTAATGAAAACCTGACAGACGATTATTACGATTTCTTTCCAAGCATTTTCAGCATCTTGTCACACATAGCCAAGATGTCAATACCGTATTAGTACAACTTCATGAAAGTAAATTTTGTTACAGTAGATAGAATGGAGTGCACGTGAAACCTATTGTTGGGATTTTAGAAAAATAATATTTAAAAAACATAATTTTTCGCCATTTATTATAGCTCTTTATATATAAGAATCATTTTTTAAACCGGAAGTTGCAGTGGTTTTCAACCATTTCCGGTTTTAATATAGTGGTAAGGGCAGAGAAGGGGTCTGTTCTTGAAATGGTAAATTTCTAACAAGAAATATGGTAAGGACGGGGCAGATGGACGGTGGGGGCAGACGGACAGGAGTTAAGAAATATAGTAATAGGAAATATGCTAACCTGGCAACAGTGAGTTGAGTCGTGTGTGGTGTTTGGTTATAGTTCGTGCTTCACATTGCAGGAGTAGGATTCACTGAATATCGTATGTGTACAGCACTATTGCGAAGAAATTGGCAACAATTACACGGAGGCAAGTGTCCCAAAACGTGATTTCTAAAAACTCGACTTCAGAAATTAAATATTTGACAAGGAAGGAAAGTTGCTAAACATTCGCGGGAGGAGCAGCAGACAATAGATGGATAGTCACACGCACCACTAGAGTAAATGAATGTTGCGTGCCATCTATTGAGTAAGGTCAGAAATATTTGAAACCAATGTGTGTGCGGGGCAGACGGACACGCAATTAGCGGGGCAAACGGACAGTGACCTAAATGGTTAGTATGAAATAGAAAAACAATATTTCTGTGTATGTATATTACTTCAGAGGTTTCTTATTAGTACTACCATTTCTTCCAAAGATGGTACGTTATCGATCTCGTACAACACACAGATGCAAATAGGAAAATGATTCCCAATCGCTGCTGTTAAGAGCCGTACGTGAAGACAAGATGCCTTTGTCAACTGCAGCGACAACTTTCAATGTCCCTCGTAATACACTACGACGAGCGTTATGTCATCGCACATAATCCGAAAGTTTGGAAATCATACAACATTCTCAGCGCAGCTGAAAATGAATTAGAAAAGCATCTATCTACTTGCCTTGGACGAAATGGGACAGCTGAAAATGAATTAGAAAAGCATCTATCTACTTGCCTTGGACGAAATGGGATTTGGGCTAACTCTATGCGAATTACGAAAGTTGGCGTACAACTTTGCTGTTGAGAACAAATACAAACACATATTCAATAATGATGCAAAAATGGCTGGTAAAGATTGGGAGCATGGTTTCATACAACGTCACAAAACACTTAATGCGCTTGTAGCGCAATCATTGTCCTATGCTACAGCTAGAAGCTTAACTCGTGGAAACGATATCTCGAGGAAGAAGACTGGGTAATGTGTATATGTTGTTTTTTTCTGGTTCCATGTGAAATGCGATCCAAATGGTCCTGATGTATACTTTGTACGCATTCATTGTAACAGTGTTAGTGATTTATAAACTTTAACTGTAACTGTCCGTTTGCCCCACTATTTTTGTCCTTCTGCCCCACCCCATGGGGCATATGGACATCTTGCACTCTTGTATACTAATTGTTCAATATATCCTTGACTAATTGACAAACTGATTTCTTTGTTATATTTTCACTTTGTACAAAGCATACTGGTTTGTAAGAAATATCTTGAGTTCTCTTCGGTCATTCGTATTCATACAAGCAACAGAAAACTGCTTAGCATGTCCGTTTGCCCCGTCTTTACCATAATTCTCCCTAGTTAGTACTGCTTTTGATCTTTGAGAATCAATTTTGATTTTGAAACGGGATGTTGCAATGAATTTGAATCATTTCGGTTTAACTATAGTGACAAGGGCATAGAAATCTACTCTTGAAATGCTGAATTCATAACAAAGAAAGAAAACGAAACAGTTTCTTGATATTTGGGACCACTTTTGCTCTTTGAGTATGAATACTGAAACCGGAAATTGCAGTGAATTTTAGCCACTTCCGGTTTAAGTATAGTGAAAGGACTTAGAAGTCTATTTTTTGAGATGTTGATTATGAGTACGTAAATATTTAAACCGAGGATACTTCATCTTTACCATTTCCAACTTGACCAGACAGAAGGCATCTCATATTTAATGAATCATCATATAATACAAGTTGTTTCAACTAATAAAGATTTAGGTGTTATGATGAATAATAAGCTATTATTTGATCAACATATTTCTACTATGGTATCTAAAGCCAGAAGAAATCTTGGGCTTATTAAATAGATTGCTGAAGATTTTAAAGATATTGTAACATGTAAAATTTTGTATTATGCTTATGTTCAATCTCATCTGGAATATTTTATTTTAATATGAAACCGAAATCTTGTTAGTATTGCTCAAGTTCTTGAGTCAATTCAAATCTCTTTTTTGGCCAGGCTTAGATTCAAATTTAAATTGAATGAGATGACTATTGGGGAGATTCTCGCTAGGCTTGATTTGCTCTCTCTTGATGTTAGGAGAAATCTGAGGCAAATGAGGCTTATTCACGATGTAATACGTGCAAAGGTGAACCTAATTGAACATCTATCCAGGTATATATTAGAGTTTCTTCGCATAACTCCAGGTATTATCGATCTATTTTATGTAATAACAAATTAATTGATACTCCACTATTTATTAGTGTAGAGAATATAAACAAAAAAGTCCCTGAAAATCGATCTATTCAATGCAAATTTTGCTTTACTTAAAAAACGATATTTAGAATGTATTATTAAATAAATACATAAATTCACCGTTGTTCCGTCTGGTACATTGTCTATGAAATTCCAATTGCCTTTCGTTTGATGTATATTCATGTCCAAAATTATTGTCGCATGTCTATAAATATGTTGTTATAGGAATATAATTTGATAACGAATTCGCCCGGCATTTCTTATAAAATTAGTGTGTGTATAATCGCCAAAGACATGAATGTTTAAAATTTCATGTCAAAAGAGCAGACTAAATAAGCACAATAAAACGAAAATAAATCTTTATTGTCCATTTATCAACAGTTTGTTTTACTCATTCTAATTTTCGTATTTATAATTCTTTTCCTATGAAATTTACCACAAATATACAATTCCCGATTATGCACATAGTATCAGTATTAAAAGTACCCTGCAAAATCATTATCAAATTATATTCATACAAGAAGACAGTTATAGATATGCGACAATCATTTTGGACATGAGTGTACGTTTACTTTTATCTAATCATGTTCTTTGTTCTTTATTTTCTTTAGAAATTTTGTTTAATTTGATTAGTGTTCATTATATTTTACTTTGTTATACATTACATCCGAGTTTTCAATTTAATAGATACTTTAATAGAGGTCATGTTGAAATTTTACTTTGTAAACTGAGCTTAAAATTTTGTATCTGATCGAAATATTTGGATGTACCATTTCTTTTTAACTTGTTTATTTTGTTTTATTTTGTTTTATTTTGTATTTACTTTGGTGTAATCCTCCATTGTATATTTTTGTATATTTGTGATCATTTATGGCTTAGGCTGTGGTCACTACCGTCAATAAGTTATTATTATTATTATTATTATTATTATTATTATTATTATTATTATTATTATTATTATTATTATTATTATTATTATTGTATTTCCACTGGTGAGTATGGTTCCTATTATTGCGTGTCCATTGTATGAACAAACTTTAACACAAATTTGACGACCATTTAAAGTCTACAATTTCACTACCAATCCAGTTCATTACGAAACTGCCTACAGCTTGTCTGTCCTTCCCTCGCACTACCGAAGCATGTTTCCCTGTGCACACTGAAGCGCTACAAGAGAATTCCCTGCCCGCTCCCCTCCACCACCCGCATCCATCCTTCCTAGCCCATAACCAAATCCATAATTTTCTAGCCTCGTAGGCCTATGATTAATATACGAGTTCGAGTGCTTTTGGCTCCGGCGGAAACGGGAATGATTATGAAGCAATATCTGTCATTTCCGAAACTCCGATGGGAAAATGGCCGCAAAACAAAATTACTGTACATGTTCCGGTGACGCACTGTTGCTCTTCGCTTGCGAATTGTGGAACTCGCTACTCCATTACAATATTGCAACACATACTGACACGTATAATTTATTTTATATGAATGAATAAATTGTATTATTATTATTATTATTATTATTATTATTATTATTATTATTATTATTATTATTATTATTATTATTATTATTATTATTATTAACGATATTATTACTATGTTTAAAAATTGATGTACCAGTATTAAATTTGAGATGAGTTTGCTTTCACAGATTTCTGATATATTCTTTAGCTGTGAAAATCCCGTGGTCCCAAAACCACTTTCTGCATATATATTAATATGTGATGATTTCATACTCCACATAATTACTCAAATGTTTCATGTGAAAAGAAAGAAAGAAAAAAAAATCCTGAGGTTATACCCTGTACCACGGGCGTCCACCGGGTCCCGAACACCTCTCCCCCCCCCCCCCGCAAAAAAAGCTTCCTAACTCAGTATATATTAGTACACTTTCTCAATAAAATCATAAACATTGAAATGATTGATGTTCCATGAAAATTTGATTTTACATTAGACTTCATCTGTACTCTTATAAAAACAAACTAAAATTCTATCTTTTTTTCTTTTTTTCTGAAAATATTAGGTGGAAGTATTTTACAATTACTTATCGTCTTTGCTGGTACAGAATAATACCCGTTCAATACTACATAGACGTAGTGGGTTGTGGTATTGGGCCCTCCCCTCAAAGCCTGGACCTCTCCGAACAAAAATTTCCGGGTACGCGTCTGCTCTGTACGCTAAAGGAGACGGATTGTTACTGAAAATGAATGATTATGAATGAAATAATGGAATGATACTGTGGAAGGAAAGGGAGAGAGCTTCAAAGAATCCACCGATGTGTATGTCCACCATAAACTCACATGGCTTAAGATCTGAGAGTGAACGCTCTACAATTGATCCCTATGCGCCCTACACGACTCTAAAGGACAGATGGGAGCATACGTATGTTTTTTTAGAAAAGATCTATGTTATTTTACACATTGATGTCAACAGTATATAAACTTTGAGGGCGGGGACAAACTACCGAATGGACTGGAGTGTATGGAATACCCCAGGAAATTGTTGGTTCTGGGGGCCCTCTCCAGAAAAATTTTAAAAAACTTCGTACATTGCAGTTTTGAAAAGCAAACAATAAATAAAACATTTTTGTGTTCTATTTTTACCTTTGACTTTTTTTTTTGTGTGTGTGTGTGTGTGTGAAAATGTGGTATTAAAACACACACGCTCACTTTACTGTTTGTTTGTTTATTCAAACGGTAAAATTCAACCTTGTTTTACAATTTTAGATAAATTTAAAGGATGCTAAGTATATGTCAAGAACCAAATAATGATAAAAGATAATGTGAAGTGAATACTCAGAAACAATAACGTTTTGAAAATAGGTTTTAGGCCTACTAGCCTACAACTAATGTAAATAAAGCTCAACAATGTTTATTTTTTTAAAATTGTGTTTTTTCTTTCAGTGCTAAGCTAAACTCACTTTGCTGCTGGCTATCTAAACAACAGTTTGTTATTTTACAGTTTATTCCTTCTTCACCTTCATAGGGTCAATATTTTTTTTCATATCCACTTTTGTCTAACATTGTTTTGTGAACGTAGCAAACTGCTACATGATCGAACCTCTTTAGGGTCATAGTTGACCCTGGCACGTAGCCAGCCCCAAAACTTAGGGGTTGAAGTTAGGGGGGCTGGATCCAACCATATGATAGATCATCACCATATTATAGTTCTTTTACAAGCCTACTGTAAAACTTTTAGGGAGCCAGCAAAAATTTAGGGAGGGCCCGGCCCCCCTAGACCCCTCCTGGATACGGGCCTGAGTTGACCTACAATACTTGAAATATTGGAGGGACGATGACAGTTTCACAAATATTAGGGGGACACGTCCCCGGTGTCCTCGGTGTGAATGACACCCGTGATTTTACATATTCTTTTCTTACAAGTCAAACTACCACTGGCTGAGAACATATCGTAAACATCTATCTGCTTTGTTTACCTAAATATTTGCACGATTCCGATCACTATTAATATTAATATCTAATAATCTTCAATTCTCCATTAGAAAAATTACACACTGAGCATAATATGATATAAGCATGCCACTTTTTAATCAACATTCTTTTTTTTTCTTGTTTTTGTTTTTTTGTGTTATCATTGAAACGTCTTTATATGACACGAGTACTGAAATAATTGCATTGTTTGGCACAACAAATGGTTGAAACTTGTCATAAGGAAAAAAAAAATCATTTCAGCCTTTTGTTGTAAATAACCAAGCTATGCGTTTAGCAACACGTGCCTTCCCGTATCATGAACTTCCCGATCGACGTCATTATGTGACGCACGTTATTTAGTCTTCCACACTTTGAACATGAAATGTCATCGCACGTGGACTGCTGCATGTCCTATCTAAGCGTTTCCAACCTTCAAAGAAGTATCGAACAAAAGCTACCTGTAGCTGCGGTCTTGAAAACGCCTCGAGAAGACCAAAATGGTGCGAACAGGGCCGAATTTAATGTTCTGAAGCTTCTACCTAGTCTCAAAGCTGTTTGCTGCCCCTTACCACGACTTACAAAAATTTTAGAACAATAGAAACGTATCTATATCGATCTCTCTATGTAACTTATTTTATGCAGACCTTTGTTTCAACATTTAAGTGTAAATTTAAATGAAATGAAATCTTTAATGTTTCATGATTATGCTTTTGAGTAGGGATGCGCACGAGACAAGATTTGTGGCTGTCTCGTCTCGAAAATGTGCTGTAAAAGTGATGTCTCGACTAGAAAAATGTATATTTTTCTATTGGAAGAGCCGTGTCTCGATTCGAATTATGTCAGGAAAATCTTCTCTCGACTCGTCTCGTGCGCATCCCTACTTTTGAGGCTAAGGGAGACATAATTAAGGGGGCAGACTTCTAAACATTTTTCAAAAGCTGACAATTTTTCTTTTGCCAGTTTTTCGTAAGTGAAAAGAGATAATGAAATGTAACTTACCTTAACAATATATAATGTTATTCTATACTCGAAAATATGAATGGGAAGAATTTTTAGTGTTGCCATCCATAGAAATTACAGTGTGACCAGAATTTGAATTTCCCAAAACTCGAGGTTATGGCAGCGACTAGAAAAATGAACTCAACGGCGACTGATGACTTATCATGCTCTCTGTGTTCTTTGTTAATTACTTTTCAAATAATGTTTGTATTTATTTTGTAATAAAGAGTACAAAATAAATAATTTTTAATAAACAGTAGAATTAAAATACAAATATTATTTAAAAAGTAATTAACAAGGAACACAGAGAGCATGATAAGTCATCAACTGCCGCTGAGTTCACTTTTCCAGACACTGCCATAACCTACATTTTTGGGTAATTCAAATTCTGGTCACATTGTAATTTCTATGGATGGCAACACTGAAAATTCTTCCCATTCGTATTTTCGGGTGTAGAATAATATTATCTATTATTGAGGTAAGTTACATTTCATTATCTCTCTTCATTTACGAAAAACTGGCAAAAAAATTGTTAGCTTTTGAAAAATATTTAGTAGTCTGCCCCCTTAAGGGAAGCGAATAATGATTAATTATAATTGTTGGAATGATAATGTGGGAGGAAATATGGGTACCTCGAGAAAACTCACGGATAAGATGTTGTCTACCGCAAACTTACTTGGCAAGAGATCGAACCAGGAACCCTACGCACCATAGGTAAGCGCTCTGCCACTGGGTCTCCGTACCCCTTGTAAATTTTAATGAATTTTGGTGGACCCTGTAGTGATAGTGTGTTGGGACTCACATATTTACAGGATCTATGTGCGCACCAGTAGAACAATCTTGCACGACCCCCTATACAGGCCCGTAGCCAGCCCAAAAACTTAGGGGGGAACCCGGCTGAAGTTAGGGGGGGCCGATCCAACCATATGATAGTTCATAACCATATTATAGTTCTTTTGCAAGCCTGCTGTAAAACTTTTAGGGGGCCAGCAAAAATTTAGGGGGCCTGGCCCCCTAGACCCCCCTGGATACGGGCCTGCCCCAATATACAAATCAAGATATGCAACTGTCCAATGCAAGTACAAGGTTTCAACTTCAACAGTCAATGATTGAAATCAATAGGCTCAATAAACGAATTTTTACTTGGAGGGCGTTTACTCTGATTTTAATCATGTTTATTATCACTATATTTAAACTTTGTATTTTTCAGTCTTGCTTACTAAATTTTTATGCAAAGTGCGCCCGCTGGTTGTTTTTTGGTTGTTTGGTTGATTGATGTTAACGTCCGTTCTCAGCAGCTAGACTATGCGGAATTGTATCAGGCTCGTAACTAATGGGTGGCCAGGGGTAGTTGAGCTCCCTTGCAATAAAATGACCAGATACCCCGTTTGGGCCTGGACAGTCCATTTTCTTCGACCGTATTCCTGTTTCTTTAATTATCAAACGGGACGCCTAAATGTCCCGTTTCTGAGCAAATATGACCAATGTGTCCCGTACGTAATTGTTATTCAAAATATAAAAGATTAGAATAAATTCTGCACCCTTTCGTTAAAACAACTGTGTATAGATCTGTTTTGGCACCAACACTTATTAGTAATTTTTAGACCCTCCTGGACCTGACAATTGTTAGGTATTACTTAAAAAACGCTTTGATATAACCATTACTTGTGTATTTTGTAACTTGCAAACACAGCTGGTGTCCAAAATGCGAGCTGGGAATTTTACTCTCCCCCGCGCGATTCATATGCGATCCGGTTTTGCAAGTTAAAATTCTGGTAACGTTACCTTGCCAGTTACAAGGAACTTCAGCGCCTCCTTAAATTTTCCGTAATTTATTTAAACAAATACACATTAAAAAAGTAACAGTGTCAAGTGCACACCACGTAAAAGAGTTTGGTTTGTATAGCATGATATATTGTCAATTAATATTGAAATCGAAAGTGGTGATAAATTTCTGCCATTTCCAGTTTTATGACATAAATAAATTAAGTTTTTAGTTTAGCGTTGTACTCTTATGCCTTTTAGGTTTAAGGAGATATATGATTGATGAAAGTGGATTATTGATAAATTAATTATTGAGCTCTCTTACCGGAAATCGAACCTCGAACAACTTCCAATTTTAGTAAAGAGACTAGAGTTTAGATGACTATTCTTGAGACTTTTATTTGATTGTTGAAAACCAATTCTTGTTATGTATTATCTTTTTTAATCTATAGAGATCAACGTTAAAACCAGAAGCAGTTGGTTTCTGCCACTTCCGGTTTGAAATTGGGTTAAGAGAGAACATAGTACCTACTCTTAGAAGCAAAATCGGGCCCCTCCTCTAAATAACATCTCCTGTTATCTTTTATCATTTTTGCTCTATGTAGATCAGTGGTTCTCAACCTAATTCCTATCACGACCCCGATTTTATGCCAGCAACCCCCTTATAATTTCTGGGTTTGTAATAAGCTTGTGTGGGATTTTTAATATACCTATTGCGGATATCTCACGATATCCATCTATTTCTATAATAGTAGAAGCCGTTTCTTGAGTATAGTGGATACAGAAACTTTCTTAAAAGCGAATGGATTAAAACCAAATTATGTCAGTTCATTCATATTACAAAGATTTTGAGTTTAACGCCCCTTTCAGCAGCTAGGCTATATAAGCAAAATTACAATTATCGAATCAGATCCGTCATACTGTTTCAAAATGTAAGTCATTTGAAAATTTTAAAACTTTGAAATTCCTTTAATTTTGGGTCATATCATAAAAAAATAAAATGATTTCTAATTTTGATTAAAAAGAAACTTGGACAAATGTTAAAAGAGTTATTGAGTATTTTAAATGATTTGCAAATGAACGTGGCGAAGATTGAACCGGACATTACCGCACTCTTGAAATGACACCATGTTTAGGTAACTCATTAGCTTTCAATTTTAATTGTATTTCAAGATGCAGGTTTTGTTGCATTTATATTTTTTTCTGGTATTTCAATATGCAGTTCTCATTAGTTTCACATCGTACCTCTTTCATTTAAATTGATTTTTAAATAATTCTGCACCTGTTGAAAATGTTTAGTAGACCTATTTTTGTTGTTCTTAACAGTATATATAAAAATAAAAATGTTTCTATCAGAACAAAATTCGAAATAATATTTAAAAATATTTTCCGGTATTATATTCTAATTATATTTATCTCTTTCACTTATCTTCGCGATCCCCTAGAGGTCGCGGCACCCAGGTTGAGAAACCCTGGCGTAGTTCAATATTGAAACTGGAAGCTGCACTGGATTTCTACACTGAGAAAAAAAAATGTAGGTGGCATACTTAAAAACGTAGGTTACATTCGTAATTCCTGTAGTTTCTGGACTTAACGTACAACCGTATATAACATCCTGCAGCAAACGTATAGCTGAAAAAGTATGTATTATACGCACTGTCTGCATAAGTGCAATGACGTCATTCGTGTGACGTCATCTGCAGTAACAAATATATACGGAGGTGATATCTAGCTTTGTGACGTCAGGATCGTATGTAGCATGTGGGTTAATAATGACGACACACACTGACTATCATGACGGAGCATAATTTCAAGAAGTATGCAATATACGTTCTTTATGTATGTTTCTTTCGTTCAACCCCAAGACAGCATCTATATTGTACTTGTGCCCCGTACGTACGACTAGATACAGTATACGTATTGTACGTATGTATTATACAGATTTTCCTTATGTCGCACACAGCTTGTCCAGATACAGCATACAGAATATCCATATGCACCATACAGAGTGCACATATGTAGCTTACAGACTGTATGCATGCAGCATATAGATTATACGTATGTTGGTCATATGTAATGTATGGATTGGATGTATATAGCTAATAGGTTGTCCATATGAAATATACGGATTTTACCTGTATCGCATACGTATTGCCTTCTTGTAATATATGGATTGGACATATGCAGGATCTAGATTGTACGTATAGTGCACCATTATTAAAGTGCTGCAACATACTGCAAAATGCATGATACATTCTTACTGTAATGTTGTCAAATATTGTTTTACTCTGTATGAAAACTAAATAGCTTAAAATATGTTTGATCTCCTTTGTGCCAATAATAATAAAATTAACAATCTTAGTTTGGAGCAGTGAAAGTGTCCAAAGAAATGTATTTACCTGCAGGGTGTCCTATAAGTTTGGATTTCCTGCTAATTCGTTGGGAAGCTACTGCAAAGCCAAGTGTTGAAAAGTGACACAAGCGTTAATTTTAAAATTATGGGCACAAAGGAGGTTAACCATATGTTAAACTATTTTCGTTTTCATACAGAGTAAATCAATATGTGATATATTACTGTAAGAATTTATCATATGCTTTGTTGTTAGTTAGTTCCAGCACTTTAATAATAATGCAAAATGCACAGCCATATACAATCCTATATTCAAACTCAAACAACTTCTCTGTACATTTTAATTAACAGGTATGTTTTTTTTTTTATGTCGTAACAATTAAAAGTATGGTGTCAGCTGAAAACGTGTTCGCTCACAAGATGATTTCTACTCAGTACTCGCCATAAAAATGCAACACCAAGAAGGAGGCTGGGTAGCTGCGCCAAAGTTCCCAGGCCGATACCTAATAGTAAGTGCAGAATACTCTTAAACGTCCGCCGTATTCGCTGTGCGACAACGTGGTGACAGCGGAGGCGTTGTGCAGCCATCGACTAAACATATTTATCCTTCCCTGCTCTAGACATTCTGCAAATTTGGATTTTCGTGGGTGCATCCTTCTTAGTGCAACATTTTAAGCAACGAGCGGATTAACAGTCTCATACATTGCTTAAAGAAAGAGCAATGATTCTCAGAATTACTCGGAAGATATTATATATATATATACAATAATTTAAAACTGTTATTTCAAACTTTGCAATTCAGAGCACGAAAAGAACTATAGCTAAAGGAACACTGATTTTAGCCAGATAGTAACTAGTAAACTCAATCACACTCAGTACCATTAGTTCATGGTGTTATCCGTAAGTCAGAGATCATGGTATCTCATTTCGTGTAGACTTTTGCATTTGTTTAATGCTAAAAATGTATTTTATCGCTACTTGAACCCAGTACCATATATATATACCGACAGGACGTACCTTAGTCACAAGGTGACATGAGTGAAACACTAAACTATTCGATTGACACCTGCGGCCTTGTCAACACTAGAGAAAGTTACAAAGTGATTAAGTAAATACGGAACATAGTTCATACAAAGTATAGCGATGTATGAAGTCTCCGTTTCATACGACTTGGATAAAGGATACATCTGAAATTGCAACAAAAAATATATGATTTCTCTGGATAATTTGGATTAGTCCAGAATTCGAACACATATACGTTGGTAAGTCGAACTTTTTTTTTTTTTTTTTTACTTCTTTCTTCGGATTCCCAATAAAGTTGACTACTGAAAAGCTGAGTTACAGATTCTGTATTAAAACAACACCTTTGCTAGACATGTTCAGTATACACATTGTCTTACATACAGAACAATACATTAGTTATTAATGCATGTCTGAAATAATAGTGCTTCGTATAGAATTTTACTTCATTCAAACGTAATAGCACGAAGATAAAAAAATATTGCGAAAGATAATGTTCTTATTACAGAGAAAAAGAGTTGAAATGACTTAACAGTAACAAACATTTTCTTTAAACAGAGACAATATTTTATTCTAATTTATGGAAGAAAGAAATAATTTGTAGTACAGTATCTTTATTAGGGTTATATGTTCGTACAAAAGAATGTAAGTACAATTGGGTCTGTCTTCAGAAAGGACGTATTTTTAGCCACAACCTACACTGCTTCTTTTCACTGTCTTTCAAGCAGAATCCTGGTTTGATGCACGAAATACCTGAAACAAAAATCAGAAAACATTTAAAATGTTACATTCGGTGTGCTCAACTTGGTTACATTAACAATACAAAGTATCTTAACATTTTTGAGATTAAATGGACAAAATCTGTTCGGTCAGGTATGGACTTTTAGGTTGCACATAGAAAAATTACGAAGTGTTTATTGATGCTGAATAACAACTCAAAATGTATTACTATTCAAAAGTAAGTGGGTACCCCAATGGTGTTCGGGGTACCATGGGGTATCTAATGTCTGTATTTTTTTAGATATATGGAAATGTATGTCTCTAAAATGTAAGGAACTGACATCTGTTTACCGAAAACCTCAACTCGGTAAGCCTTATGGATATTGAGATATGGGAAAATAAAGAGCGACACCATAGAAGTGTGGGGTTTGAGTACTAGATGGTGCAGTTTCGGAAATGTAATTACGAGGGCTTACAACAACCTCAAAAGTAATTTCAATTAAATACACTACACACACGCCCTGATGGGGCTTTTCGGGTACCATGATATTCGCAGAACTCTCATTTCTAAATATTCTAAAATATGTCTTAATAACGTTTTAAAGAACGTTAGAGGTGTGTGTTTGCCGAAACTGCAAGTCGGTACGCCTAACAGTTACCGAAATATGGTGAAATAAAAAGCGACACCATAGGTACGTGGAGCTTGCATATTAGACAGTACAATTTAGAAAATTAATTAAAATATGACTATCAAGATATTGTCAAATAAAGGGAGGATCCATACAGTTATGGGATTTTCGTGTTAGGTGGTAAAGTTTCCGAAACCGGTCATGGAAAGTTAATAAGCATCAGTAGCAATTTCATCTTAAAGTAATTAGGTACTTCCATGGAGTTTAAGAACATCATGGGGTCTACCAAGGTTAAATTTTAAAAGCTTTGGAAAATATATTTTGACATTTGTAAAGAGTATTAGAAATATGTATTTACCTAAAATTTCCAGCTAGTACATCTAGCAGCTAGAGAGACACTATACAATAAAAGCGTATTAGATCTTGAAATTTCAGAAAACAATTATTGATCCTAACAAAAGTTAAATAAGATGGTACTTCTATGGGTTAAGTGACTACCTCAGACTTGTCAGTACAATTTCGATCGAAAGATTAATTCAGCTCTAAATTTTCTTTGGACAATTCCAAGCGTTCATCGGGCTCTGAAATAAGTGAACATTTTTTGTCAATATCTAATACAGCAAGCGAGATATAAGAAATTATTTTATGACGTCGTAAAAATAGAGACCCACATGGATTTGTACTTTTGAGTCTTTGCTGTAAGAAGAAATTTCAGAAAACAACCGTATATACCTTAATAGAAAATTAAATGGGCGGGAGCACGGTGGCTTAGTGGTAGAGTGCTTACCTCTGGTGTATTGGGTTCGTGGTTCGATCCGCGGCCGTCAGTTTGTAGTGGACATCGTATTCGTGGGTTTTCTAGGGGTACTACCTCTCCTCCCACCTTTGCATTCCATCAATTCTATCAACAACATTCACTTGCTTTAATCGTAATCTCCCTGAGACTAAAATGCATAATCGTGGGTCGCTACACTGAAATATTTCCTTTTATTTAATTTTAAAATGAAATAGGGAGTTAAGTATGATCGTATCTCTATGGGATAAGTGAAAACTCCAATAGTTTCTGCAAAAGAAGACTAGTTAAAAACCCTACCACTAAGCTACTGTATCCCCGTCCATTGAATTGTCTATTAAGGTATATACAGTAGTTTCCTGAATTTTTTCTTATGGGAAAGACCCAAAAGTACAAATCCATAAAGATCTATTTTTACGTCATAAAATATATAATTCCTTATATCTTCTCGACTATCTTAGATATTGACAGCGACTTTTCATTCTTTTGCACAGCTCGATGAACCCTTGGAATTGCCTGAAGAAAACCTAGGACTGAACTAAATTTTCGATCGAAATTGTACTAAGGTACTCATTTAACCCATAGAAGTACCCATCTGATTTAATTTTGTTGCGACCAATAATTGTTTCCGAAATTTCAAGATCTCATACGCTTTTATTTCAGTGTTTCTCCAGATGTTAGATGTACTAGCTGGAAGTTTTGGATAAACACATATTTCAAATATTGTTTACAAATGTCAGATCATATTTTCAAAAGCTTTTAAAATTTAATTTTGGTAGACTCCATGATGTTCTAACACCCCCTGAAGATATCTAATTACTTTAAGATGAAATTGCTACTGGTGTTTATTAACTTTCTATGACCGATTTCGGAAATTTTAGCATCTAACACTAAAACCCCTTAACTGTGTTGGTCCTCCCTTTATTTGACAACATCTTGATAGCCGTTAGTCATATTTTAATTCAATTTCCGAATTCTAGCGTCAAGTATGCAAGTCCCACATACCTATAGTATCGCTCTTTATTTTCCCATATCTCGGTATCCATAAGGCTTACCGAGTTGCAGTTTTCAGTTAAAAAAAAAATCAGTTGTTTACATTTTAGAGACATGTATTTCCAAATATCTAAAATGCAGAAATTAGGTACCGCATTGGAACCCCATTGGAGTACTCACTTACTTTTGCATAGCAGGGTAAAAACGCCAATGGTTCTCACTTTAAGGTTGAAAACACTATTTTGTCCCTTCTCTGAGCATCGTGAATCTGTCGGAGCTGTACCATAGTTGGAAGGACTCACTGATCCTTCCTATAATGACCATATAGTCAGAATTCAAAAAGGAGTAGCCGTTGAAGGAAAAACAATATTTTAAAATCCTTGCACCAGTAGTCGTCACCTTAAAATCAAAATGTTCCAGTAGTAGTCAGGATTTTCTACCAGTATTCGTCACTCAAATAACTTGATATAATTTATTCAAAAACGCACTGTGTATCAGTTTAGGGTTAAGAATACAATATAAAGTAGTAAGCTTAATAACTTTGCATCACTTTTAGCACTCAAGAAAGAAAATAGAAACGTTTTTACATACTTTTTAAAGCAATTTCAGAAAGAAAAATGTTAACTGAATTTAAAAGTTAACTGTATATCATTTTCACGTTAAGAGTACAATATTAAATACTATGTTTAATAACTATACATCACTTTAAACACTCAAGAATGAAAATAAACGTTTGTACATTCATTTTAAAAACAATCTGAGAAATAAAATAAGTTAACTGAATTCAAAATTTAATTATACATCACCTTAAGCTTAAGAATACACTATAAAATACTGAGATTAATAAAAAATGAAATCTTTAACGTCCCACGGTTATGCTGGTTAGGCTAAAGGAGACGGTGATAATGAGAAATGACTGAAATGGTGGAATAAAGAAAGTGGCAGGAAATGGGAGAACCCCGAGAAAACCCACGAGCACGGTGTTTGTCCACCACAAAGTCCACACGGCGCGAGCTGGGATCGAACCAGGGACCCCCTGCACCGGAGGTGAACGCTCTACCACTGAGCCACCGAAGAGTAGACGACTGAAGGCGCAAGTAGCATACAAATTTATGATGCTGAAGGCGTTATTTTTCACAGCTATGGAGGAAAGAGATAGAAACAAAACAAAAAAAAATAAATAAATAACAGGAAATCTTTGTTTTACGTCCTACGAATATGCTATGTAGGTTGACGGTCAGAATTGAGTAATGAAAATTGATGATCTTGGAATACGATTTGGCCGAATAACGAGGGAGAAAATAATCATTGATTAAATATTAAATTGAAAAGAATTAAGAACCTGACGCTTAAATACTTATCTATCCGGCACCCATCTTGATCCCCATAAAATATCATGAAGTGCTTGATTGATTCTAAACCCAATAATAGTAATAGTAATTTAACAAGAAACACAGAATATATAATTTACGCACCTTGAAATGTAGAAATTAATGATTGTAATCCCCAGCTTTCCAATAGACCTTTGATTTCTTCAAATGAAGATTCGGATATCTTGTTTCTTCTCAAGCAATAATGGGTTACAATAATCAGTTGCAGTCCAAAGCCAAGTCACTAAGTGAAGCATGAATATAAAAGAATTCATTAGTTAGATGCATACAAAATCCTACGCATGTAAATCCGAATCTACTTATATTAAATTGTAAATTTAAACAAACTAAATTATACTACAGTTATAGTGACATAAAACATACATTAAATAAGGTATACAGGGTGTCTCAAAAGTCCCCTGACATAGGGTAACTCTGTTATTATCAGAGTTACAACAAAATGTAGGAGAGGAAAGCATCTCCAAATATGATGTTTTCAATCTAAAGTGAAGGAATTTTTAAAATCGGATGACTCGTTTGCGCTGTACACTCTTTATGCGCCCAATGTGAAATGAAAATGCAACGTTCCCATTTACCTGGACCTACAACATAAGTGAATGAAGTTACTTTCTTTTGCGCTAACATTTCGATGGCCAGCCCCCGTTTCAAACAGGAACTTCATTCACTTATGTTGTGGGTCCAGGTAAATGACAACGTTGCATTTTCATTTAAATTTGGGTGCATAAAGAGTATACAGCACAAATATCTCGTCCGATTTTTTTTTGAAAAAAAAAAAAAAGTGTTCACTTTAGATTGAAAACGTCATATTTCGATATGATTTTTCCTCTTACATTTTGCTGTAACTCTGATAATAACAGAGTTACCCTATGTCAGGGAACTTTTGAGACATACTGTATACATCATAAGAAGTTCCTTTCTAAATTCTACACGGATGTGGTTTCATTGAATGTGAGGTGGGTGATACACATTAGGCCTTTTGGGAGTACATCACACGGACGACCGTAATTTTGTGTTCAAAATTTTTATTATGAACTGGTGGGATATGTGATACATATGGCCACGGGCTAGAATTTTCTCAGTATGTCAAAAATGCAATCAGATTTCATGCAGCTTAATTTGGTGAAAAGCTATTGCCAATTGAACGTTACATTTACCTCTTTCTTGCAGATGTTAAACCATGCCGTTAGCACGTGAGGAATGGATCGAAATAATAAAACTGTGGGACTGGAGGAGTATATGTGCAGTGGTTGCCGATTGCAGAGTCATCCACAACGTGACTCTGTGTCACATGTTTCAGTGCTACAGTAATTAACTAAATTTGAGAAGACGAGCACATTCGTGAACATACATCGTAACGGTTCAAACTCGCGGGCCCTTTTTCCTTCCCCATTTTGAACCGGTACATGAAAATGCCATTTTCTTCATGCTTGCCTGCGCCGATTTTGAAAATTTCTTCACTAGTCGATTTCTCTCGTTGAGTACTACAAGAATCAGTTAAAATTTCGCGGCCCTTTTTTCTTCCCCATTTTGATCCGGTACATGAAAATGGGTTTTTCTTCATGCTTGCCTGCGCCGATTTTGAAAATTCCCTCATTAGTCGATTTCTCTCGTTGAGTACTACAAGAATCAGTTAAAATCTCGCGGGCCCTTTTTCCTTCCCCATTTTGAACAGGTACATGAAAATATGATTTTCTCCATATTTGCCTGCGCCGATTTTGAAAATTCTTTCAGTAATCGATTTCTGTCGTCGAGTACTACAAGAATCAGTTAAAATCTCGCGGGCCCTTTTTTCTTTCCCAACCCAATATTTTTATATATTTTGAATGTATTCAAGTATGGAACAAAAGTGTTTAATTAATTCCCTTAGTAGGCTTCTCAACTTAATATTTTTCAACTTAAATTTTATTTGTTTTGATTATTTATTTTCTTGTGACTCAATATTTAATTGCAATCGTTCATTGGGGAGAAGGGTGGCCATTCTCAAATATATAAATATAGTATTCTTAAAATTTATGTCTTCTCGTATTATTAGTTTCTTCCACTAGACCTGGAAATTGCAAAATTAATACCTGGAAAACCTGGAAAATTCAGGGAAATTGAGTTCCATATTTATGTATGAACCCTGCTATTTACATTTTTTTTCGAATAGGGAGAATTGTACAAAAGGGTGTTTTGGGAATGGTATAACAGTAGGTTTCTGGGGGTGTTGTTCGAAATGAAATAAAATCTTTAAGTTTTACGTCCCACTATTATGCTTGCTAGGCTACAGATGACTTGGTGTTGTTCGGTGGGGGTCAATGTTGCCAATTTTGGGAAAAGTCACTAAATCAGGGGAATTCGACCTCAACGATAGCGTAGGGTGACCATAAAATTTTCAGTTAAAAACGGGATAGGTTCTGGCTTTTAGATCTACCTTTGTTCTTACCAGTGCCTTGGGGCCGCGGTGGCTCAGTGGTAGAGCGTTCACCTCTGGTGCTTGGGGTTCCGGGTTCAAACCCTGCTCCCGCCAAGTGAACTTTGTGGTGTACAAACACCGTGTGCGTGGGTTTTCTCGGGGTTCTCCCGTTTCCTCCCACTTTCTTCATTCCACCATTTCATTCATCTCTCATCATCACCGTCTCCTTTAGCCTAATCGGCATAACCGTGGGACGTAAAACTCAAAAATTTCATTTCATTTCATTTATCAGTGCCTTGATATCAGAGTTCCCCCTCTCTCTCTCTTTGTTACTGAGCGGGTACTTATGAAAAAGGAAAGACACGTTGAAGTTTGTTCAACACACAACCAACTGCTAAATCTCTGCTGTCTTTCGAGCAGTACTACGAACTATAGAGTATGTTTAATATAGGGAATTTCAGTTCAATTTTTGCCTCTTTGTTGTTATTAATACTTTTAAAAGGAGTAAAGGTACTGGGTTTGTTATTTACTTCTTTCATTTACATAAAATGGGACGAATACTACTTTTTTCCATCTACTGACGGGAAGGCCGGGAAACGCCCCTAAAACGGGACTGTCCCGGTCAAAACGGGACGTATGGTCGCCCTACGAATAATTTTTCCGATTGGAGACTTTTATGGGTGATTTTTAAATGACGATTCAGCTACTTATACATTTAGCGACTTTTTGCTGCAAACAAAATTTTCATCTGTAGAGAAGCATTATTAGTTCAAAACAGTTTTTGAACTAATAATGCTTCTGTTTGTTCTTTTTTCTGTTTGTTTGTTTTAATCAGCGCAAGTGATGAAGAGTTTGGAAATACAGCGTACCCACTGGCCCACAATCCTGCATTGTTATGTTGCCCTTGTCCTCTAACGAAGAAGAACTACAAACTTGATGTCCTTTAGTTCGCAGTTTCCGTTGAGAGACACACGTAATACATCTTTACCGATAGCAAAAAGATTAGCTATAGATGCGTGAATAAAGGCGATGTGGATGTTTGTTATATTTGTTCTTTGGGGTCTTTTAATTATTCTGCAGTTTTTCTTTTACAAAAAATTGCTTAACGTAAGTACTGTAGTGTTAATTATTTCGGAACTATTTTGACTCCACAATATGAACAAAAGTACCCGAAACAATCTGAAATGATCCCTGAATTCAAGGATTGGTTGCGCCCTGTTTACAAAGATGTGAGTAGAACCAGCGGCGCAAATCTGTCTTCAACATTGGGGGGGAAGGGTAAGACCGTTACCATACTTTTTATTTTGCGATGTCCAAAATAGTTATGAAGTTGAAAAACAATGTTGTGGAGTATCAGAGTTGTCTTCAGCATTGGGAAGCTGCAGATTTGAGGCTTATTCTGGGAGACGTCTATTTTATCTCACGTTCCTTTGTAGCAATTGGACAAAAATCATCAAATTTCTCCCAAAAAACACATTTCAAATCGGATTATTGGGGAAAACTCCCCCTCAGTTCCAAGATTGGAGGGGACATGTATCCGTCATCCCCCCCCCCCCCCCGGGATTTGCGGCAGTGAGTAGAACATATTGTTTAGTTTACATCTACAACTTTAAAACAATGCTTATAGACAATGAATTTCTCGATTATTTTTCATAGCGACTTTTCACCCAAAATTCGAGTCGCCACCTCTCGTTTCGCAAACTTATTGTCAACAGTTTGGCAACACTGGTTGCGGGGAGAGCTACAATGGAAATGAAAATGAAATGAAATCTTTGAGTTTTATGTCTCACGGTTATGCCGGTTAGGCTAAAGGAGACGGTGATGATGAGCAATGAATGAAATGGTGGAATGAAGAAAGTGGGAGGAAACGGGAAAATCCCGAGGAAACCCACGCATGCGGTGTTTGTTCACCACAAAGTTCATTTGGCGGGAGCTGGGATCGAACCCGGGACCCCAAGCACCAGAGGTGAACGCTCTACCATTGAGCCACCGCGGCCCTAAGAGATTGAGAGTCATAAACTTAGTCACTTTCAATTTTGTAATATATATATATATATACTGTATATATATATTACAGTATATATTACTGTATATATATATTACATCACTGACTGATAACTAAAATGCTTGGATTGTATATATAAAAGTCACCGTAAAAAGCCCGTAAAAAGCTTCATTCGAACTCGGAATCGAACAATTGCATCTGTAAAGCAGTGCTGAGTTGATTTTAACGTTCCTTTCAGCAGCAAGGCTGTATGAGACATGGACTTACAGATTAACGTGAAATCCGAACCACATAAGCTCCGGCCGGGAATCGAACCCGGGTGTCCCACGCCAAAGGCGTGTACACTAACCACTTAGCCACGAGGGAACCCATCTGGGTAATAGTTAAGAACAGCTACTTCTCATCTCCCGTGCACGAGGATACATCTTATTGTTGCACTACCTAAACACCCTAAGTACAAGGGCAAGAACTCAGTCTATTACCTGCTTTTTAACATCCTAGATCAGCGTTTCCTAACCTTTTTCAACTTGCGGCACACTACGGATGTAACTTGAATTCTCGCGGCGCACTCATAGATATTATTATTTGTAAATATAAAACTAGTATTTTTTCTGCGATTATTGATCTCCTTCTCAGAGAAGAAAGCTCAATCACTGTTTTTTCCCCCGTGGTAAATTATTATGCTTATTTTTCATTCTAATTTAAAAATATAAAACAATTGCAATGAAATATTGGACTCAGGTTTTTAAAACTAAGCTTTCTTGTTCGAAAACTGTATCCAACCTTTCACTAAGAAGTAAGATCACTAAATAACGAACGAACAAACAAATCTTTTTTACTTTTAAAATACAAATGTATTTAATTTGTCGAAAGGATTGAATGTTATTTTAAATTTTCAAGTTACAAAATAGTCTGCAACAATAAAGAAGCAATAATAGTCACAACAATGATAACCAATATATATTTTCAACATTAAAAATGTACAGAAAAGTAACACGGTATGAAACTTAAAGTTGTAGATTCATAGTAGAGGTTCATAGTAATGTGAAATAAAAATATACATTTTTCCTTCGTCTTGCAATTTGATTGCTATAGAATTAATAATTTGCTTCGACTTCCTCGCGGCACACTAGCGGCCCATTCACGGCACACCAGTGTGCCGCGGCGCACCGGTTGGGAAACGCTGTCCTAGATAGTCAATGAATAATTTCTGAAAGTATGGCGTTTCTCGTCCTTCCCTAAATGGGAAGTACGGCTCCTTAACTATAACCCTCATCTGTAAGGCAGTGTAAGCAACAAAAAATTAAAAAAAAAAAAACGCACACTGGATGTTTGCGCAACTGAGGATCAAAACATCCTCAATGGAGTATGAGAAATCGTAAACGTCAATCAAAGTGTGTTTTTGCTTATTCATTACTTCGTTAATAGTTAATTCCTTCTAGAAATAGTGAAACAATACTATGAAGAAACACTAATTAAACTAATAACTATTACGTTGTGTTTCTTACCATACCGTTTTTACCAGCCATAGAATTTGAACCTAGTACTATACTGCATTAGTCACGCCGGAACGAAGGGTGAAATTCAAACGCCTGGCACTCGTAGAGCTGTTGAAGCTGTGTTGTAGTTACGCGGCCTGCGTTGGTACTCCTCAACATAAATACGTCACTGCCCAAAACCAGGAAACATCACAGACAGAAGACAGGGGCACAATCAGTGCCTGACACTTCACGAACTCAAACCCGCCAAGACTCAACTCAACATGACCTTCAATTACGTTCTACAGTAGAAACCAAACCAATGCTAAGGCACAAACTTACCAACTTCCTATATGAAAACACAAGAAAAAAAAATCAAACTTTTTGGTTCCAAAGTGATGCCATAACAATAATACTAAAAAGGTTTTAATTCTCAGTAACCCAAACATTAATTAACTAGGGAACATAACAAGCAAAAATAAATAAATAGAAATCAAATCAAATTAAATTTAAAAAATAAAAACCTGACAAGTAAGCTCTCCCTGACTACTTTTTTTTTTTAATTTCAGTGAGGCTGTAAAATATATCAATATCTTCGTCAAATATATATATTTCAATGTAAACAAGTTCTTTAAACAAAAGAAAGCTCTGTAGTAGAGCGCTTACCTCTGACCTGTTAGGTCCCTGGTTCGATTCCTGCTCCCGACAAATAGCCTTTTGGTGAACACTGTAGGTGTGGTTATTCTTAAGACTTTCCAGTTTCCTTACATTTTCTTGATTCCACCATTATCATGTATCTCATCGTCACCTTCTCACTTACGTTTATGTACAATCATGGGGCGTTAAACTAAAAGTAAAAAAAAAAAATGCAAATATCCTAATAAAAATGAGTTTTCTAGACTACACAATGGCCCCGCGTAGCGTAGTTGCTAACGCTCTCGCCTTCGGTGCGAACGGTCCCGGGTTCGATCCCGTTGGGGATCGATTTCCTCAGTCGAAAAAGTATCAAAATATTTTAAGTCCAGCCATCCTGAATGAGATTTCCTTGGGTTTTCCTCATTCACAGCAGGAAAATGCCGGAGTGGTACCTAACATATAGGTCCCAGGCCGTTTTCTTCCTTCCCAAATCCTTTCTTCCCTTCCTTTACCCGGATAGTGTGCTCATCGAGGGACGTCATCCCTCATATGTGACGGGCTAACAAGGCCATTGATGCCGAAAGCCCAGAGACCTAAAGCCTAAATCTTCACTACACAAGGGAATTTT
Source organism: Thermobia domestica (assembly GCF_964235325.1). Lineage (NCBI taxonomy): Eukaryota > Metazoa > Arthropoda > Insecta > Zygentoma > Lepismatidae > Thermobia > Thermobia domestica. Next base: position 131,282,362 of record NC_137467.1, read on the forward strand.
CGCGCTGAAAACGGTTTCTTAGCAATTATGTTAAGCAGTCCTGTAGTAACTCTGCACCACGTAATAAATCGTCACATATAAAACGGAATGAATAAACACATAACATTCATTTTGCTACCTTGTAACGTAAAATGTTTCAAAACATTAATATTCAAAGATTTCTCAAAATTCAGATTCACCCATTCCATTCTCCTCAATCATTAACGAGTTGTAGTCATAAACTATATTACTTACTTAGTACTATACTAAAGCAAGTTACACTAAAAGAATATATAATTAATGGAATATTTAACTAAAGTAATAGTTAACTAGTGCACTTACCCATGTTTTTGTTTCCTTCCTCTCTTCTTTTCCGATTGTAACAACCTCGTTTCGCAAGCAAAAGACGCTAGTTCAATGACGTCAGCCATGGCGAAAGAAAGAGTGTCTATAGGCGGTCTGGATCTCACGTACAGATGGACGTATATAACGTATAACTGAAGTACTTAACATACGTATATGTATGTAAAATACAGAAGATTGTTAGATGTCAGACATCCTGCAGCGAAATGATGTAATATCTAAGCGGGTAAAAGGCAGTACCTGTGTAGTATATGGATAAAGTACGCTCCGTACAGATTTCCTTAGTAAAGATAACGAATCCTTGTATTTGTACAATATACCGCTGTCCGGATAATGGATTTTTCTCAGTGTATCATTTGCGATTTAAGTAGAGAATTAAGAATATACGTAGAGGAAATATCTTTTCTTGGGACGCTTAATCGATTGTAGTTTCTTTCTATCTATTACCGTTTTTCGCCTATATTGATCATTATGTAAACCGGAAATGGTTTATTTCAACCATTTCCGGTGGGTGGATCACCACCATAAAAAAAATCGATTCCTAACATATGATCGTCTACATTCTGGTCAAATTGATGGCGATAAATCAAGTACTTCTTGAGAGTATTTTTTCTCTTCCGGACAGACGGACGGACAAGGGTAAATATATAAATCACTTTTGGTTTGGTAACACCAAACTCCTTAAAAGTAAGTAATTTGCATCCACGGTGGCTCAGTAGTAGAGCTTTCATCTCTGATGTCTGGGGTCCCCGTTTCAATTCCAACTCGCACCAAGTGAATTTTGTGATGGACAAACACAGTATGTGTGGCTTTTATTGGGATTCTGCAGTTTCCTCTCAGTTACTTCATTCCACTGTTATCACCATCTTACCATGATCGCCATTCTTACCCTTAGTGCATAATCATGAGACGTTAAAAAAAAAAAAAAAAAAACCTGAATTATCAAGAAACTGTATACGTAGCATATCTTGTTTGGGAAAAAGGAAAAAAATGGGACGGAATAGAGAACCCAATATTAGCATTTCTGGCCCATTTTTTCCCCGAGAGAATGCGACGCATTGTCATCGTAGAGACTGCTGTTCTTACTGACTTGGTAATGAGTCATTGCGTCATTCAAGAAGGGATGAATTTATCATTTCTTATTTACAGAAATTCATGTTAGTCTAAATAATTTTCAGCTGTTGGCGAAATAGCACTGTATTGTTCTAATTGTTCAGCTTATTTCACATGCTTTTGTTTGTACGTAACTCGTTAAGAAAAATCGTACATCGTAAATTATAATGTATACATAGGCCAACAAACTATGTCAGCATTTATATTCTTCACGAATGCAACGTAAACTCAAGTTAGTTTCACCAAAAATTATCTCCGCCCCTTGCCTTATATCCTTGACCCCCCTGTCCTACTGTTCTCTCTACGGCCCTGGATGGAGCCTATCGTTTCTGAACCATTATTTAGATTTGTGTAAGGTATCCAAATTGAATATCCCCACTGGATACTCAACCCAGGGTAAAAGGTCCCTCATGATGTGTTCGAAGAGCTTAGTTAAGTTACCTTCTAGTCAGAAAACATTTGCATTCACTACCAGGTTTCAGAACTTCCTAACGATCAATTCTTTTTCTTACCCGTTGCAACTTAGGATGACAACTTGGTCAACAGCCGTTAGACAACCCTGCAAGTGATTTTTGCTTGTTTGGTTCTCTGAAATCCCACTTTAGCAGCTGTTTCACGGATGATGCAGACATGATCCGCAGTGGCTTTGACAACAAACCACAGAATTTTACTCAGCATTGGTTGCTTTATTCATATATCGATGGGAGAAGTGTCTTAATTAGGGGAGCACGCAAGACACGACTTGAGGCTGTCTCGTCTCGAAAACGTATCATGAAAGTGATGTCTCGGAAAGTCAATTCATTTTTATCGGAAAATCTCTGTCTCATTTCGTATCGTGTGTAACCTAGATGTAGATGGAGATTATATGAAAAAATAAAACTTCAGTAGTTAATATATACAGGGTATTCATTAATTATGTAGCCAAAATCCACTTTCAGAGTTGGGACGTATCGGTGCAAGGGATTTTATAGAGGGAGCTGCGGTATAGGTTCCGCTCTTCCACTTTTCTCTCTAAAATCATGTGCGCCTGTACAACCCAATTCTGAAACATAGATATTTAGATAGAGTGTACTAGTTCCTCTAATAGTTCTTAAACTGCATTTGATATCTCTCATAGTTTTCGAGCTAGAGAGCATCAAAGTTACAATTTTCTCGATTTCGGCATCTCGTAACTTTGGAACAGCGCGTTTTTCGCCCTATGTTCATATTAGCTTTTTTTTTTTTTTTTGTTTGTTTAGGTATGAGGATTTCACCAGTGCATTTTGGCTACATAATAAATGAACATCCTTATATATATATATATATATATATATATATATATATATATATATATATATATATATATATATATATATATAGTGGCGTATTTAGGGGGGTTCGGGCTTAAGCCCCCCGAAATCTTACTTACTATAGTGGAGTATATGAAATATCTTGCAGAATTTCCACATTTTCAGGCAAAGCCCCCCCCTCCGAAACAAAATCTAAATACGCCACTATACATACATACATACATATATATATATATTGTAATATCCTACATGTGGTTTATAGCTATTTGTAAACATCAACACACGCTTCTTATGTATAAACAAAACCACACGCTCTTCTACTACAATTACCACAGGAAACATGGGACAGGCATCCTTGTCATCATCTCGCATTGACAAAAGAGGAATATCAGGGACACCACTATTCAGGAGAGAGTATAAACGCTATGTAACGTCTCAATCGACATTAGTTTCAATTGGTCAAATCCCCTCTCTTACCTTGCTTGGATCTCTGAGAGATCTGACCTAACCCAAGCCTCTTTGCTTCCCTGGAGATCTGAGGTATCCTACCCAGCTTGCCTGGAGTTCTGTAGGAATTTAACCCCTCTGTGTGTTTGGCTGGAGCACTGGATTATATTTATCGCAACCACCAAGCTTGTCTGGAGCTCTGCGGGACACCAAGCTCTCTTTGCTTGCCTGGAGGTTTGTGGGGATCCTTCCCTTGGCTGTCTGGGCCTTGGGTCACCTATTTTTAACCCAAAATATATAGTGAACTTTGTATTGGTCTTAGGATCATACGTATAGTGACTTTGTGTTATATTGTATATAACAGGAATTTTATAATAAAAAGATTGTGGGCGGAAACCGAATTCCGTGTGCTAAATTGCTCTACTTCCTGCCTTAGTAACATAACTTTATATAGCAATATATGAGGTGCCTAGCATCAAAAAGCGCCAAATCCATTTTTTACTGAAATTGAGTTATATATCGCTTGTTATATTTTTGATCTAAAGGAATTCCAATGGAAACAGAATTTTGTTTAAAAGTTTAATATTTCATATTTTAAAAAAACGTTCAAATATAGGACTTTGTACGCGTGTATATGGAGCTTCACTATACCTTTTGCGAGATTACTCAAAACTAAGTGAAATGGGTGTGGCGGGTTTTGATACTAGGCGCCTCTTCGTACTATCTCTTGCAATTATTACTATATAGGAATCAATATTGAAACGATAGTTATACCAATTTTTACTATTTTCATTTTGCATAGAAGTGTAAATGAAAATGAAATGAAATCTTCCAGTTTAACGTTTCACGATTATGCTCTTTAAGCTAAGGGAGACGGACGATTAAGGGAAGACAAGTGAATGATGATCGAAGAATTGGTGGAATGAGAATATGGGAGGAAACGGGAGTACCCCGAGAAAAAACAACAGACACGATGTTGTTCACCACAAATTTACTTAACCAGAGATCGAACCAGGGGCGGATCCAGGACGGACTTTTGGAGGGAGGCGGTGGGTTGTAATACTGCTACTTAGAGCTACTTTTAAGAGCTCCAAACTCTGGGACGGGTTTTATTTATATATCTTCTTCTTAGGGGGGCAATCGTCCCGATCGTCTCCCCTGAATCCGCCCCTGAATCGAACCAGTTCCAAAGTTGAACATTGCTGAACCTTAAAAAAAAAAAAAAAAAAAAAGCAAGATGGAGAACTTTTCCATCATGATTTCGAAGTGAGGAACTTCCTTAACCAAATCTTTCCACAGCGTTGGTTAGGAAGAAGAGGCTGCATTTAATGGCCATTGTGTTCGTCTGGAATAATGTTAACGAATTTCTTTTTTAAGAGGTGTAGTAAAGAACAAGGTTTAAGAGAGATATTCCCACACAGTGGATGAATAGTACATTTCAGAAGCATTTATTAAAACTGATGTAGATAAAGTTTTTATGCTATTGTGTGCTAGTGTTATAAAAAGGAAAGAAAGCATGTTGTAATATTAAAGGAAGCTAATTTGAGACTACCTTTAGATTAACCTGAGCATTTGAGATTAAGCTGTGTTAAAAATGTAACTGAAGTCAGTGAAGAGTTAAATGAAGGTTTATAAAACATCGCTTTTAACGTATTGCGTATAACAGCGAAATCTAACGGTTCAGTCTAAACCCTATATAAAAAACTGTATTTAAAAAAATCGCTTAGTACGACATTGCTTAGTACGACGTATTGTATAAAACGATTTATTTTTATTGCATTATCGGAGAAATGTATCGGCTATAACGTTGAATGTTGATTTTTGTTTGTTACGTGTTTGGAGATTGCTGACAACAATGTAAGGTTTATTTTCAAACTCTTGTTTTCAGTATACAGTATTGCGGATATCAAATCAGTATAGGAAAAAAACTTTTCAGTCCCACTCTACGAAGTTGTATTGTATGTACTGTATTCCAGTTACGTCTTTTCTTTTAAGTTTTAGCTTTATTTTGTTCATTAACCATGCAAGTGTGCAGCCTAAAATTCAGAGACGAAATTTTGAGCAAGAAATGGAAAACTCGATTTGTGCGACTATTGGCAATCCCTAATTGGTTAATTTGCGGTCCCTTGGAGTCGTTATAACCGGTTCCCACTGCATATAAACAGTATTGAACAAATATGATTCTACTACAAGGTGACCAGAATTTTCACTTGCGAAAACGGGACGCATACGAATTGGTGCATTTTGGGACTCAGCAGTGTTCTCAATTTACAAAATACACAAGTAAGAGTGATAACACACCGTTTCTAACTTTACGTGAAATGGTTCTCGATTGCAAGTTCTACCCAACAATTCTTTTAACTAGTTGAACACTCAGAATTCCCATTCAATTCCCACTTGAACCACGAACACTCAATTCCCATTTGAAAATCTAGAAGTTCTAGACACGGCTGAACCTTCCAAATGAGTGTTGGTACGGTAGAGAGTAGAATTTGCATTGACGATTTATATTTTGAATAATAATTACGGGACACCTAGGTCATTTTTACTTAAAAACGGGACATTTAGGCGTCCCGTTGCAGAATCAAACGGTTGGAAAAAAGGGACTGTCCCGGCTAAAACGGGACGTCTGGTCACCTTGTTCTACTAAATACATATAAATTTATTCTTCAGCAGTGACATACACAAGGGAGGTTTTCGGGGAGCAAGATATAATGTGAAAATAAAAATTTACTATATTAAGATATGTATCCAAACACATGAAAATATATGAGCTTGTAATATTGAAAAGCCCCACTTGTCGAATTTGTGTGTACGCCTCTGCTATACAGTACCCTAACTGTAAGTGTAAAGTGCACATGGCCCATATAAAATCTTAGCTCTAATCATTATTAGCTGAATTCACTCCTGCATTCTTGTAAGCCATATCTTTTACAAGACTTCGGTTCCATAAGCCTTTTGGTAATATTGTTGATTTTAGATAGCAATACTGCTTTAGCTTATTATTTCCCTCCTTTGTCTGCTGAAAAAAATTCCCTCCCTCAAAAAAGAAATGAGATCGTTATCGTGTTTCATGTTTTCTTTTCCTTCCTTAGAATAAGTCTTAATTAAATATTCTTTCAACTTTGAAAACGGGATCGATAACATTCATTAATGAACAAGATATATTCTATCCACTTCTAGAATACTATCTGATGCAAGCAAATGAAGTTAGCTAGTACTGTTTAACAATGAACACGTGCAACTATGCGCAAAGAAAAAAAGTTTATACCCGTTTTCTTATGTTTTCTAAAATATAACGTTTGATTTAATTTGATTTCATTTCGTTTCGTTCGATTTGTTTGATTTGATTTGATTTCATTTCGTTTGATTTGATTTGATTTGATTCGATTTCATTTCAATAGATTTGACTTCATTTTATTTCATTTGATTCGAACCCGGGTTTCCCACGCCAAAGGCGCGTACGCTAACTGCTTAGCCATAAAGGAGTTCAAAATGTAATGTTGAAAACTAAACTTTTAAATAGTATGAATATCACTGCTCAGTAGCGTAGCTAAAATTTTTTTCAGGGCGGGCCAATGAAGGGTCCAAGAAAATTTTGAGGGGGCCATCTCCAATGGATGAAAAAGTTTATTCACATAAATACATATTATATATATATATATATATATATATATATATATATATATATATATATATATATATATATATATATATATATATATATGTGTGTGTGTGTGTGTGTGTGTGTGTGTGTGTGTGTGTTCAAGGTGAATGTTTTCATCTTTCTTGTTCATGATTTTATTCTTTTACTATGAAAATGTAAAAATTTACTACTTCAAACAACTAGGATACATTAATACAATTGATTTCTAATATAAGCAGAGAAATACACTTTTACATGTAAAAAAAAAAAAAAAAAAAAAAACTTATAGGCCTCTACTTAAAAGAGGATCTTTTTATTCTTGTGGGTAGCAGCAAACTTATCAACAACTTCTTCAAGATCTAACGATTTAGCTATTTTCTTCATTATAAAATAATCTTAAGTTTTTTAACCTATCAGTCATTGAATTGCTTATATGTCTTTAATCTTTCCAAACACGAAAATGACCTTTCATATGTAGCACTAGAAATTGGTACAGTCACAGAGTTTATATCTAGCTTGTAGGTTTCTAGGAATGCGTTTTAGTAGAAGCAAAGATCAACGAAATTCATCAAGAAAATCATCTTTGGTTTTCTCTCGTCTTCATACAACTTAATTGTGTTTGGGAGGATTTTGAGTTCACTTTTGAATATTTCCAGATCACTTCCATAATACTGGGCCATATGCTCCACAATGTAATTTAGAAAGTTTTCACTTTTTGGATGTAGAGTGGTGATTGATCTAATGATTTTGCTACATGATCCAAAGCGTTTTTCCGTCTCAGTGATTGCCTTATCAATAATAGGCAGAAAAAATGTCTCTTAGTATTATTTTTAGAAAATTCGTTTTCTGTCTCCAATGAAGGAAGAGATTCATCCAAAATGAATTTGTGATATTTCGATGGCGAATGTCTAGTTCGTTTCCACAAGGAACCCCTATAGTCTATCTGTTTCCGGCTCTGGAATTTCAAGACCCTTTTCTTTGCATATCCACAAATATTCTTGACAAATTTGTTCGAATGTTGTCCGTTGAGAGTCACATTCTCCAGACCTCATCTTTGATAGTGTTTGAACTAGTGAATCTAAAAGAATCAAACGTTCCGATATGTCTGCATCTACTTGAGATAAAGCAAAGCTCAAAGTTATTGCATGACAGCAGTCATCTCAAATTTTACCAGCTCGAAAAACGTTCTCTCTTGTACAGATCACACTAATTTGCCGAATTGATCGATGGAAGTAAATAAATATTACAAGTTCCAGATTTGGTTTAATACCGCATAATAATATAAATAGTTGTTTGGTGGATAAACTATTAATAATAAAGTAAAAAGTGATGTACAATGACAAAAGTGCTTACGAGACAAACGTCGCACAGACACAGGAACTGAACTCTAACAGGACACTGATTTGCCGTTCCAGCCCACTTTAAATTATAAGCCTTGCTCTTGAAGTTTAAGTTTCACTTTAAAGTAAACTGCCAATAATTATTATGTATTCTTAATATCCCAGAAAAATGTCCCGATTTCACGCTCTAAAACTATGGTAGCCTGATCAGTGACGAAACTAGACATTTAGTGCCCAGAGCAAATTTTGCGATTAGTATCCCCTTCATCTACATGTACACAAATAAACACACAGATTAGTTTGCTGGCGACTGGGGCATTGCCCCGATTGCAGCATCTTGTTTTGATTGGGCCGTAGTTCAATTATTTTTGGTTACTTTTACCCTTGAGCTCTAAAACTGAGTAATGAATGTGCTTTTACTTTATTAAAATGATGAATTGGGCACTCTTTGAAGCAAAAAGAGGAAATGTGTCTATCTTTCCCTAATATCAAACAGTGTTAGAACAGACATTTCAATCGGGACTCCTTACAGCATAAGAACTATACGTGGCCTTTTCCTTTCTTTCATTTGTTTACCTTCACTAGGTTTTAGAATTTGACGTTAATTCAAATACACAAACACTTCACACCCGTACCGAATGGCCAAAGCTCAGCGGTAGAACATCAGCTTAAGATTCGGAAGATGGTTGATCGATCCCTCGTGGATAAATATTTCGACTGAGGAGATTACCAAGATTCTTCCTCGTTGTCACTAGGGAAATTTTTATGGCCCTATTGACTCATTTCGCTTATTTCTATCCTCTGAGACTCGAATGTTTCAAAGCCTTAAAATAAATTCAAATGTAGTTGAAATAACGATACTATCCTGTAGTCGATGCTAAATTAATATTGTTAGTTTTGAGATTAGATTTGAAGGATTGGCAATAATTACTATACCCTGTTGAAAATTCATGGCATCACTGATTTACTGTTCTGCATAATTCCTACAATGTAATTTTCTCAAAAACGCATATTTTGACGGGAAACAACTATAAATCTGTGATAAAAATTGGTATTCACTGACGAGAGGTGTTTCGGCAGTAGTTTCACTTGTGGCCACTATCAACTCAACGTTTATAGACCTATAGCAGTGTCACTCTGTGTTTGTGGGGGGGGGGGGGCACTAGGGGGCCAAGATTTTGAGCAAGGGTGCCTGGTCCCCCAGGTCCTCCCTAGGCTCCGCCACTGTCACTGCTACAAATACAGTAGATACAATCTGCTTGACCATAGGTTGCAATTATATAATCCGCATGTTATCGGTGTATTCTTTTCATATACCGGTACAGTGCATAAATAAATAATCTGTTCCGACAGATTTAAAAAAAATCAATTATTATCAGCGAATGATATCTTTCATAGTTCCATAAAAATATTTTTCCCGATTTTCTCAGAAACTACGCATGACAATTTATTGTCAAGCATGTCATTTTGTTCAGTTCACTATCATTGATTACTCTATAGGGTGCTCTGGAAATGGGCGTACCCCCCTCCCCCTTTAGTTTCAACAGTATAGTGTTAGTTATGGTAGAATGTCTGTACACAGTTATCTTCAAGTCTTAACACTGTTAAGAGTCACAAACATCGGTATGATCACCATCCATGTCGTAACACAGCTGAATTCTGCGCCAAGTTCTCGGAGATGTTTTGCGGAGATACTCCGGAGTGACGAGGGTGAAGGTGTGTTCCACAGCTGCTGCGTTGTTTGATATCGAGTGTTTCTTACTTGTTGCTTTATGAAACCCCAGAGAGCATTGTCTGGTGTCGTCAGATCGGGACTTCTTGGAGGCCAGGCAAAGGGAACTGGTGAACATGCACAACCTCCTCCAATCCAGCGGCCAGGAAACGTCTGATTCACGTAATTGCGCACTGAATAGCAAAGTGCGCTAGTTACGACATGGATGGTGATCATACCGATGTTTATGACTCTTAAGACTGTTAAGACTTCAAGGTAACTGTGTACAGACATTCTACCATAACTGACACTACACTGTTGAAACTAAAGGGAGGGGGGTAAGCCCACTTTCGGACCACCTTGTACATTTTATCTTTGAATAGTATTACATTGAGTTAATTCATTAGTTCCTGTCGTTTAGAACCAATGGGTACATTTCTAGCTTGGGGATTCCATTGATCAGGCAATGAATCACTGATGTATTCCCTGGTATTATTCACAATCAACGTTCTGCCAGTTGTTGGATGCCTTTACGAAAAAAAAAAAAAAATCCTTGATGTTTGGAATGTATATAAATCATCAATGAAATTTTGCAGCAGTTAATCATTTTCGAAAAATCGACAGGGACCGGAAAAGATACTAATCTGTACGAGCCACATCTGGGGAATACGTCGAATGAGCAAGAAAGTCCCATTGAAGCTGCTGAATGGCAACGGTTGTCATGTATGTCACATGTAGTCTTGTGTGTCAATGTGGATGATGATTTATTTGACCTTTTTTCTCGAAATGATGCATGTAACGCGTTGGAGTTGATCAAAGTATACAGCAGCAGTGATGGTACGAATATGGGGTAGAAGCTCACTGTACCCACCAGACATACAATATTGTCTTCTTAGAGTACAAATCCTCTTTGGGATGCAGTGTTCCTTGCTGTTTGATCTGAGTCATTCCTTACTCTGCTTAAAGTCCATGTACAGGTACCATTTTTCATCTCCGATAACAGTACACGAGAGAAAGAGCTGACGTTGAAGATATGATAAACGATGGCGCACAAGCAAAGAACCACATATAGCACTATCCTGATTCTTGTTCTCTGCACTGAGTGAATGAGGCGTCTACGAACCGTTTTTCAACCTTTCACTGTATGTTGAAAGTACAGCACAACAGGTACCTGTCCTTAGCCATTCTCTAAGGCCAATTCCGGGATATTTTGACGTACATCACGGTGGATCAAGTGGTCCTCATCAAAGTGGGATGGAAGACCTGAATGGGGATCGCTCAAGTCATGATTTCTACTTCGGAAACTGTCAAACCATTTCTGGGTGGTCCTTTCAGGAATAACGTTCTCTGCATACGCTCACAGATTTTCTGGATGTGTCTGCGGCACTAGAATCTTTTAGTTTCGTATATCAGAGATGATCCTGCCTTTCAACTTGACACTCCATACTTCAGACACTGAAAAACAAAAACTGAATAGCCCCAGCAAAAAACAGAAATAGTGATAAACATAACTGATAACATAATTATAATTTAAGCACTGCCATCATCACTGTTGTCTGAAAAAAATGGTGAAAATGAAAGTCACCAATTAATGAATCAACCCAATAGTTAAACCCCAATCAAGTCCTCTGTTGCCCTTTATTTGTTATGAGATGAAATTGATTTTAATCTTTGTTTAAAAGCATTACATTCATTTCATTTGTGAATTCCATTGTGTTCAGTGAGAATCCATTAGAAGAGTTTCGAATTGCTTGTTCTTGTTTTGACATCTCTAGGTGGTAGCAGTAATTATTGTAATTATATTTTTATGGTTTATAATTTATTTTGTGAAGATTTCCATATGTGAATTTATGGACATATCTAATATGTTTCTATGATTATATAAATTTATATATGTTAATTCTTCATAAGGGACGGCGGTGGCTCAGTGGTAGAGCGTTCACTTCGGGTGGTTGGGGTTCCGGATTTGATCCCAGCCTCCGCCAAGTGAAATTTGTGGTGGACAAAGCGTGTGCGTGGGTTTTCTCGGGTTTCTCCCGTTTCCTCCCATTTTCTTCATTCCACCATTTCATTCATTACTCATCATCACCGACTCCTTTAGCCTAACCGGCATAACCGTGGGACGTAAAACTTAAAGATTTCATTTCATCTCATTTTAGCCTAGCCAGCCAGCATAACCGTGGGACTTAATACTCAAATATTTCACTTGGTTTTTAATTCTTAATAACTACGTATATCAATGAGCTCTTTCGCTAGGTACTTTATCCGATTTTTTAAATCATTTTACAAATATCATTTATTTGTAAAGATTCTATAATTGATTGTATTATATTCCAGTAATTTGCAGCCAATAAATTTTTGACTTAAAATGATCCATAACCCAATTGTCTGTAGATTTTATCCAACATGTATGATATACCATTATCTGTTTTCCCACAAGCAAATAATGTATGGTCTATTTATCCAATATCTTTCTTGCACCACCATAAGTTTGTATCTGACTTATTTAGTTGTAATAATTTATTTGGAGTTAAAGCGCTGTTAAACATAAGACGTAGAAATGGTAGTTACAAGTGAAATTAAAAGTTACTCAAAAGGGGACGATGCAAACACACATTGCTATCTAACTCTGGCGTGATTGGTTGGTTAATTAGTTTGGAATTTAATTTCCTGTTTAAGTAACGAGGCTAGACGAGACGTGGATATACAAATTAACGTAACATACGAACCATATGAACTCATACTGAGAATCTAATCCAAGTGTCCCGAAGCCAAAGACTCGTTCGCTAACCATATAATCAGGATGAAGATTTTGCATGGGCATTCAGACGGCTACATGAAATATAGGCAAGTTTTCGCAACTTAGGTATCAAGTAACGTAGTGGAGAAATGCAAGTACTCGTTACTTATAAGTTCTAATTCTTAGAACGGATCGAACACAGAACATTGGTGAAGGACCAAAGCAATTCAACACGTAATATTTGGTACGTTTCTTGTCATTGTCAGCCACAATTAATTTATAAGATATGACAATGCAAAATAAATTGAATTAAAGAAATGAAAGTTAGGTATACACAGGAGCGGATCCAGGGGGGGAAGCGATCGGGGCGATCGTCCTCCTCAGAAGAGGAAACTTTCTTATTTTACGTATATAAATAAAACCTATCCCAGAGTTTGGAGCTCTTAAAAGTAGCTCTAAGTAGCAGTATTACAACCTCCCCCCGCGCAGAAGTCCATCCTAGATCCGCCCCTGGGTATACAGTGACGTATGTAAATTTGACCAATGCTGACCCTTGACACTGTTCATAACTTGAGAGAAATTTCCCCTATCTAGGGAAATTTCATAGGTAAATTTAGCAAAAAGGGAAAATGGAAATTTTTCGATGAAACGTGAAAATCCAGGGAAATTAAATTCTGACTGATTGACCAATATAAATTCTTAAATTTTTCTTTATTCTTCAGAAATAAACCAATAAAATAGCAATAGTTTGTTGTGTGTTAGTAATTAGCACTCATAATTAGCATAATTAGCACTCATTGTCGGTTGGGTGTACTTGTGTGTATTTCTTTTGTTAAACTTCCTTTCATATAGCCAAATTAATCTTATCATATAACTTCTGTCATAGGAATTGGACTCTCAAGAAACTAGGGATAATTTGATAAGAAAAGGGAAAATTTTGTGTCAGTCCAGGGAAATTTTCTTAAGGAAACCTACGAACACCATTGGTCAGTAGCATTTGGGAGGCTACAGTATGGACGACGAACTAAGGCTCGAAATACGGAGTTTTACAGCAAAACAGAGTAGAACAGTGGTTCACAAACTGTGGGTCGCGACACAATAGTCTATCGTCCAGCCTCATAGGGTGTATTGCGAAATTTTAGAAGTTAAAATAACAAAGCATTCATTAACTAGTTAAAATCAATTTTCAGGCAGGGTGTACTATTAGAGGCCTCCAGCAGCAGCAATAATGCTCAGTGTTACATAGAGTCACTATTTTACAGACACTTACTTATTGGTTTACACTATTGTAATATATAACATTATTTAAAAGAATAAATCAAATAAGCATGATATCTTTGGCTTTCTATAAAGTGTGTTGGAAATGAAAAAAGGTTGGGAACCATTGGAATAAAGCATTACAAAATAATGTGCTTCTTTTTCTTTTAGTTTAACGTCTGATGATTATGCACCGAAGCTAAGGAAGACTGTAATGATGAAATGGATGATAATGGAATGACGAAAGTGGGAGGAAGCGGAAGAACCTCGTGAAAACTCACGCACAGCATTCGGCTAATATAAATTTTCAACGAACAATATTTATAACAAACGATATCCAGATGATTTGTTCTATTTTTATTGGTGGCTTAAACTATATGTTACCTACGTATAATCAATTAGAGTATTCAGCCAGTTCACCCGAACTGATTGTTAAAATTTCTCAGGTTCACGGAGCCACTTCTTAAAAGTTGTTTCTCCTCCACTAGATCCAGTAATCTAATTAATTAATTCTACCACCTGTAGGAAGGGTGATATAACTCAGTGTATCGCAAAATTAACTAAGCTTAGACGACAAAGTTACGCTTTTTGCGGGGGAGGGGGTAACCCCACATAACTCACTGTGCATTTGTCACTACCCTTGACGATGACTAGTTTCTAAGTAATATGTAGAACAGATAACGGTAGGTTTCATCGTTAGAGATACCGAGATTTTTTTTTTCAATCCATTTAGCGTCCCAAGAGTAGCCTCTGTTTCTTACCATAACCCTCTATTCAAGCCGAAAGAGGTTGAAATTAACGATTTTCAGTTTCAACATTTATAGCCATAGAACAAAAACAATAAGAGAAAGCCAGTAGGCCTTAAGAGTCTTCATACCGGCGAAATTAAAATACCGCTAATTTTACAGTAATTAGGCCTATGTGATATCTTCAAATAGATAAAAGGTAATCGAAATGTGGAACAAGAGCGACCTAGACAATATTATTTTGCGTGAGGTACCGTTATCACAAATCACCTAGTGGCTTTCCGTTTCCAGCTGTTTGGAAACGCGAAAATAAATGCCGGTTTTCAAAATGGCTCGAAATCGAAAGCAGATATATGAGTCGTGATAAGGGTTTCTCATGTAAAATGATATTGTCTAGGGCGCTCTTGTTCCACATTTCGATTATCTTTTATCTATTTGAAGATATCACATAATTACTGCAAAATTAGCGGTATTTTAATTTCGCCGGAATCAAGACTCTTAAGGGTTTATTGATGTGGATTCAGCGTCTGAGTTGAGTTGATTTCGAGTTTAACGTCCCGTTCAGCATCGAGGCTATATGAGACGTGGACCTACCGATTAACGTGGATTCCGAACCACAGGAGCTCCCGCCGGGAATTGAACCCGGGTATCCCACGTCAAAGGCGCGTACGCTAATCGCTTAGCCACGAGGGAGCTCAGATTCAGCGTCTGAGGAACAGGTTCTATCTTTGATATTATGACTCTATTGCAACCAGTAGTCATAGCTAGATGTACAGCTTCAAGTTGAGTATTGAATTAGATCAGTCTGGAGGTCTGCCGCAGTTTTATACCATGAAACGAAACTGATTTGAAATGAAAGGAAATCTTTGAGTTTTACGTCCCACGGTTATGCCGGTTAGGCTAAAGGAGACGGTGATGATGAGTAAGGAATGAAATGGTGGAAGGAAGAAAGTGGGAGGAAACGGGAGAACTCCGAGAAAACCCACACCCACGGTGTTTGTCCACCACAAAGTTCACTTGGCGGGGGCTGGGATCGAACCCGGGACCCCAAGCACCAGAGGTGAACGCTCTAGCACTGATCCACCGCAGCCCCACGAAACTGATTTGTTTGCTTTGAAGATCCTCTACAAGATGAATATCTCCTGTTTTTATTAGATACTTGCTACTTTTCTTACTACGCCACTGGTAAGAAATTTCAAATAACCTTCAATGTATGTAGAAATTTCTTAGTTGAATCGTCAATATAACCTGTTTCAGAGTTAGTGGTTAAAGGAAGAAAAAAAAGAAGTTTAGTTTATTAGTCATACTTGGTTTAGATCTTGTATGAATGCTGTCATGTTTCCCATACATGTGAGTTATTCCCTGTTCTCATGGAAGGACATGTCCTAATGCGTACTATTGAAAGCAAGGAATGGAAACCACTTCCTGGACTCGATGTGAAATGATAGGTTACTGTTTTTTCTAAGTGCTGTTCATTTGCTACTTACCTAGAAAGTCATATCATTTATTCCTTTCTATGTCTTCCTTTAAATAACAAGTTAGCCTTCAATAAGCATTGAACGAAGGCGAACAATATTGAGTTTCTTTCCAAGGAAATACACTCCCGTCTTTGTAACGTTAACTTTTTATCTTCGCCAATTGAGAAGTTGAACTTTCTTATAAGGCAACATTATACAGTAAAACTACTTTAAACCGAACACTTAAAACTTCGAGTTTAATTTCTTGTTTCTATTGTTGTCCTCGAGACGAGAGTCGAGACAAGAAATACGTTTTTAAATTAGAGACGAGCCGAGACTAGAAACATGATATTTCTCGTCTTATTTTCGAGACGAGATATTTTTCAAGTCTCGTGGGCAACACTGGTTCACAAAAGTCTTCATCCCGGCGAAATTAAAATACCGCTAATTTTACAGTAATTATGTGTGATACCTTCTAATAGATAAAAGATAATTGAAATATGGAAGAAGAGCGCCCTAGACAATATTATTTTGCACGAGGTACCGTTATCACAAGTCACCTAGTGGCTTTCCGTTTTCAGCTGTTTAGAAACGCGAAAATAAATGCCGATTTTCAAAATGGCTCGAAATCGAAAGCAGATTAGTGAGTCATGATAACAGTTTCTCATGTAAAATAATATTGTCTAGGGCGCTCTTGTTCCACATTTCAATTATCTTTTATCTATTTGAAGATATCACATAATTACTGCAAATTTTGCGGTATTTTAATTTCGTCGGGATGAAGACTCTTAAGTTCCGAATACTGTTTTTGTTGTTACGTGATTCCTAGAATAAAATTGATAAATTGATTACATGACACAGTGAAGAGCATTTATCAGTGTTCAAAGATACGCAAGCCGTTACACTATACAGGGTGGCCACAAAGTCCTGTTACCCCGGAAAACAAGTAACATAAACCACTAAACGTACATAAATAACAACACGGAAAGAACTGAATGACATGAACTACAATTTTTTTCAAAAAGTTTTATTGAGATAGGAAACAGTAAGTGTACAAAGGTTCAGTATGCCGAGCGTCATTCTCATGACGACATGTTTCTGCACGTGTGGACGATCTGTCACTTCTTGCCTTATCCTTCACACTTCCTGCGGCGAATAGTTTCTGTTCCCATCGTAAAAGTTTTTTGTTTCGGTTAAGGATCTCGTTGCAACGTTGTCCAAAAGTCTGCACGCATTTCTATGATTTCTCTCATACACCCAACAACTTGCAATAACACGTTGTTCAATACTGTAAGGGGAAGTATCAGCGATCGTTCACACAAACTGAAACAATGGAAAACCTTACATTAGTATTTATAAAAGGGAAACGGGAAAACTTGCATTAACATTCATCAAGGGGTCACATGACTTTGTGGCCACCATACACCGGTATATATATTCCAATAATATATATGGTTTGAATGTTGTTATATCACACCCTTCGTGGACCTCTCTTGGCGCGGAAGTATTCTGTTAACTTCAACATGAAATTAAGAAAAAAAAACTTACAAAACGAGACGATAAAACCTTCTCGAGAATCAAGGTGAAACGCGAAAGAACGCTTCAATAATCTTGAACAAACGGTAAATCGACCCAAAATTTCCAGCTGGGATGAGAAAACCTTATTTTTGCCACGGTCTCGTTTCGTGATCAACGCTACTTCTACCAACTCACTCAGAATTTGTTTGTTTGTTTCTGAAAGTTTAGCGGCTACTGTCAGCACTGAGGCTATATGAGACGTGAACCTACAATTTAAGTTAAAATTCAAATCACCGTGATACGTTCAAATTTCAATATTTTCCCACTGGAAATCGACCCGCGACCCCGCATGCTAGCTCTAGGATAGCGAGAAGGGCAACTCATTCGTAAATGCTTGCTCGGATTTATGGCTGTTGGGAGATGAAAGAGATTCAGGCGAGCACCCAGAAATTTTTGTTGGGAAGGGCCCAAGCTTTGGGGGGTGGGGCAATAATTTATAGCAGCGTTTCCCAACCTTTTTCAACTTGCGGCACACTTATAGATATTATTATTTGTAAATATGAAACACAGTGGTAGTTTTTCTGTGATTATTGATCTCCTTCTTACAGAAAAGAAAGCTCTATCACTGTTTTTTTTTTTTTCGTGGTAAATCGTTATGCTTATTTTTCATTCTAATTTAAAAATAGAAAATTGCAATGAAATATTGGATTCAGGTTTTTAAAAATACGCTTTCTTTCTAAAAACTGGATACAACCTACTACTAAGAAGGAAGATCACTAAATAACGAACGAACAAACAAATCTCTTTTACTTTTAAAACACAAATGTAGGTAATTTGTCGAAAGGATGAATGATATTTTAAATCTTCAAGTTACGAAATAGTCTGCAACAATAAAGAAGCAATAATGGTCATAACAATGATAACAAATACTTTTTTCAAGATTAGGAATGTACAGGATAGTAACCCGGTTTGAAACTTAAAATTGTAGATTCATAGTAGTTTCATAGTAATGTGAAACACAAATATACAATTTTCCCTACGTTTTGCAATTTGATTGCTATAAAATTAATAATTTTGTTTCGATTCCTCGCGGCACACTAGTGGCCCATTCAGGGCACACCAGTGTGCCGCGGCACACCGGTTGGGAAACTCTGATTTATAGTAATTAATGGTATTGCCTGTAAAGATCCCTTCCCATCCCATCGTTTCTGATCAAAGTCGCAAATAAACTTTTTTCTTGAATTACGGTACTGAATACGTAGACGAAGCTTGTCAGTTTATTTCCAAAACACCCTGTATATTGAATCGCAATTCAAACTTGTGTGCTGTTTAAAATACGTCTTTGGGTACACCGAGTGATCAGATGCGGCTTCCACCCATTTTCGTGTATATAATTGCGGTCACTCAAGGGCAATCCTTTCTTTAGCTCACACACAACCTAGAAACGAAACAAGACTTAGATAGATCTTAAAAGTAATTTCAGTAATTCGTTGTCAATTTTAGAAACGAAACTTAGTGGTTGGTCTAGAACAGCGTTTCCCAACCGGTGTGCCGCGGCACACTGGTGTGCCGCGAATGGACCTCTGGTGTGCCGCGAGGAAATCGAAACAAAATTATTAATTCTATAGCAACCAAATCGGATGACATAGGAAAAAATATGTACATTTTTGTATTTCACCTTACTATTAATTTCTATCATGGTAAAAATTACTGTAATTATAATATATTATTGTACATCTATTATACTGTGTAGCAGACAGTATTTCGGCTTGTACACATTTCCACGTTTAGCTGCTTTGTGACGCTTCAATTGAGAGTCATACTAACACCGAGGAATGGAAACACTTGTATGGTACGCGTCGAGTGAACGTTCGTAGAACACTCTTTGGCACGTGAATGACAGAATAACACTTTGTTCAACAGCTGTGTTTTGACTTCGACACATCGCAAGCTGTGTGATTGCAATAATATGCACTGGTTTTGGTTAAAATAGCAAAGTTAAAAGTACAAGACATTTGTTTGTTTGTTCGTTATTTAGTGATCTTCGTTCTTAGTGAAAGGTTGGATACAGTTTTCGAAAGAGAAAGCGTATTTTTAAAAATCTGAGTTCTGTATTTCATTACAATTGTTTTCTATTTTAAAATTAGAATAAAAAATAAGCACAATGAATTAGCATAGGGGAAAACCAGTAATCGAGCTTACATCTCTGTGAGGAGATCAGTAATCACAGAAAAAAAATACCATGGTATTTTATATTTGCAAATAATAATAATAATAATAATAATAATAATAATAATAATAATAATAATAATAATAATAATAATAATAATATCTATGAGTGTGCCGCGAGAATTCAAGTTACACCCGTAGTGTGCCGCAAGTTGAAGAAGATTGGGAAACGCTGGTCTAGAAGGTGAAAACTGGGGGACAGTCAGAACTTAAATTATGATGTGTATATCATAAGTTTACTATGAGCTTTCAAAAATATGTAAATAATAGCTTAAATTGTTTTTGTCAGTCAAAAAGCTCCGGGGGTCTAGCCCCCGGCACCTGGCTAGATCCGCCACTGAGGTCGAGATTGAGACTGAGCTTGCCCTCGTCTCGAATAATGATTACTTGTTTCGACCTTGGTCTCATCTCGAGTGCGTCTCGACGAGAAGTCCCAGTCTCGTCTCGATTTCTAAAAATCCTCACGGTCTATCTGACAAATGCTCCATAACTTTATGCTACCGGTATATAATCGTAATAGCACTAGAATGTAATGTTAGTACCGTCTACTAATATTATATTTTTCTGCGTCATAACTTTTACTTCTTTAAAACGTTTTAAAAACTTTGAACTTTTGTGAAATTTGCCCCAGGATACCACTTAACCTCCTCATTGATAACGGTTATATTATCGTTATTAAGTACGTATAGAGAAAGATAAATACACGTTTATGAGGAAACCGACCTTGAATAATGTACTAATGAAAGTTTCATGACGCGAATGAAACAACTTAAGCAGTAACTCGCCAGGCCTCCGTGGCGCAATCGGCTAGCGCGTTCGGCTGTTAACCGAAAGGTTGGTGGTTCGAGCCCACCCGGGGGCGCAAGTATTTTGTTCTTTCATTATCTTCAGTTTTAAATTGTTACCATCTCTCTTTTATGAACAAAATACATGGTTTTAAAAAGAGAAAGAAATTAATTCCGAAAAGAATACTTTGATAACCCTACTTTTTCATAGCGTTAGAAGAAGTACCATCCATACATGTTACGCTATTTACCTAATCTATGACACATATGTATAAATTGATGTGTGTGTTTCTTTTACCATAACTCTGGAACGTCTGGAGCAATTTCAAATAAACTTGGCGCTTACATACCTTACAATCTGGAAGAAGTAGGAATATTGTGGAGTAAGACAGCCCTAGAGGGGAGGATGGGAAGGAATAACATTTAAAAATAATCGTAAACGTCAGTAGTTGTGGGCAAACTACTCGCCCAAATGAATATTCATGAGTGTGTACTTTTTTGACATTTTAGCACTTGGTAATGCACGTTTAAAAAAAATGGATACACCCTTTTACGCATACTAATGACACATAATGTATGCAGGTGCATCCGGAGGTAACATGACATATAATAAATGTTTCCGGTTAAAAGAAATGTTAATGGGACAAGCAGAATACAGAAAAGACCTTTTCGGAAATAAAATATGCAGATCACACACGTAGAACAAGGTAATTCATTAATATTCAGCACATGTAACGCGACAGCTGCTGCTGGAGAACATTCTAGAAATTTGGATCGTTGGTATGGGATATCACGTGATGGACGAAGCATATTAAATAGCCGGTGTTTTAGTGAAAAGGAGTTATAGATTGGTTTTAAAGCATGGATTCAATGAAACCGTTGGATCTTAGTACAAGAGGTGAAAGCGATCTCGCAGAATCATCATCTTTGCCGGGGACAGAGGTTTTATCCCAACCGGTGGTGAGCCCGCATTTTCCGCCATTGGAAACAGAAGCTACTCCGTCTAACTTGGATGTATTACCGGGAACAGAAGTTTTATCCCAACCGGTGGTGAACCCGCAACCTCCGCCACTGGAAACAGAAGTTACCCCGGCCAACTTGGATGTATTACCGGGAACAGAATTTTTATCCCAACCGGTGGTGAGCCCGCAACCTCCGCCACTGGAAACAGAAGTTTTCCCGTTACTTGATGTTGAAAACGAAATAGAAGAATATCCCCCTACACCTTCACCAACAGTGAGTAATTCCCCGGTGGAGAATTGGGAGTTGGAAGAATTTTTGAATTTGCCATGTGAGTGTACTGTGGAACGTACATCATTGGATTGTATAAAAGACTGTATAATATACTGGAAACCAGACGATATTTGTATTTGTTTTGCTTGCGGGTTCGGAGACGGCAGTCAATGGACACATGATTGTTTGGTGTTGGATACGGAATCTCTTGAACGGAAAGCTATAGAAGCTGTAACGAAATTTGAAGTTCGTGAAGAATTATTATCAATTTACAGAAAAAAGCATGGACAGCCTTTTGCGATGATATGGAATTTCATTGAACGTTTCCGAGATCTTGTGTGGGACTTTGAATACAGACCCATTCTATTAAAAATTTTACTAGAAAAAGATTATGGGAAATACGTGGACATATGTTAAATTGTGTATTGTTTGATTTCCTTTTATTAGTAATCATGTATTGTGATAGTGAGAATTGTGGACAAAACATTAGTGAAAATTGTGTGTTAGAAACGATAAGTGTATACTTACGCTCAAATGGAATAAGTGGTATGCAGCATAATCCTGGAACTTTTCTTGAAAAGCACTTGTTGAATGATAAGACTTTAGTAGAACTCTTTGAAATTTTTCATGAACGGCATCGTGAAATTTCAATCACAAACTTTATGTTAAAAACTGGTGAATGTTTAAAAAATACTGAATTTATTGGACAACTTATTCCAGTTGTCATGGAACGTTCGTGTGAAATTTCAGTTTGCCATAAAATGTATATTGTAGACATACAGGGATTTAAGATTTCCCCGAATGAATTTGTGATACGTGAATTTTGTCTTACTGCGTGTGATGATACTTTAAATTTTCATTGTTTAGTAAAAGTACCATGCGAATTTAACGATTTACCAATAGGTTGCCAAAAACAAATCGATTGGCTTACAAACCACTTGCATGGCTTGTCATGGTCTAGTAAGACTGGCTATCTCGTATCACATATTCGGAATATTATATATGAATTTTGTGCATCAGATGCAACTTTCCTTTGTAAAGGTGGGGAAAAATCCATTTGGATAAAGAAAATCTTTGCGTTAGCAAACGTTGTGGATCTGGAAAGAAAAGGTTGTCCACCATTAGCAGAATTACAAGGTACCGTTTGTAATGAAATTTGTTCATTTCATAAGCAAGTAGAATCAAAATCGGCATGTGCATATCGAAATGCACAACAATTGAATTATTGGTGGAAAAATGAGCGATCCACAACCCTTACTAAGGGCATAGCAAGTTTCATGTTTTCATTGTAATCTTAAAACTATTGTAAGGAAGATATATTTTATGGAGAAATAAAAATATAAAAGTTTAAAAAATTGGTATTTATTTATTTCTAAAAAAAATCTACAAACATCTACTTTTTTTCTTTTTCATTATGTTTTCTACATGTTTTTTGACAAGCTTATCATTATTTTTTAATTTTTTATGATTAAACATTGCAATACATTTGTCAAATGAAACACCACGTATCATATAATACAGAAAATATAATACAAAATATCCACACATGATAGAATGATTATCTTGAACTTGTACAGTATTTACAAAATAGAGTTTACAATTCCTTTGTAGGAACTGTTGAATTAGTTTAGGCACACCCTGTGCTAGAGAATCAAAATAGTATCCATGTTTATTGTTATTGATATAGATCGCTACCCAATGGCTACCAGGTAAATCAGACTTGTCCAAATTAATAATCAGTCCTACAGGGTGTTGAACAAGTATAGGTAAACGATCAATGGGATAAATTCCAGTCACATTTGCACCGGTAATACAGTCCTTTAGTAACACTTGTAATACTTGATCACTATACATGTTTATTAGTCTATTTCATCCTTACTTTCCTCCTCTTGTTTTATTTTTGATGGAACATACGTTGCACTATTTGGATTTACGTATAAAACATAACCATAGACTTTTAAGTATTCGGCATATAATAAAGCTTCACGCACACAACACTTAAATTGTCCAAATCTATGTTTTAAATAAGCACAAGAGTAAACATGAAATCCCAAGGAAGACGCTTTTGGGCACTGTAAATCTTCTAAATTCACAACAGTCCGTTCCAATAGTTGCTGCAGATAGTCCTGACGTGTTTTACCATAAGTATACAAGGTACAGGTATTAGCACAATATTGTTTCAATATAGTAGGTAACAATGAGTAATCTACATCGCCATTGTACCAGTCAATACCATAATCATGTTGTATTAGATGTTTATTCGAAAGTATGAGCGGCACACGTAATTCATGTAATGGATATGGTGGTTTAAAAATCCAGCTTTGTACAAAGGGGATATCCGGATTTACAATTGCAAGTTCTTTAATAATAATATGATCATCATTATCGTTGAACGCGGAGAAGTGAACAATAACCCTCATGGCACTCAAATGACGAAATTTTACATTGTATGATCAGTATATACATTCCTGTCTTTATCGATTTGAATGAGAGAGTCAAATTGAGCGTACACAATACATGTAATGGAATTTTGTAGAGGTTGAGAAAATGATAATTTTAAATTGACAGGGGAATCACGTATAACATCCCACGTAGAATCATCTAATGTTCCTGTTGGAGATAGAATGAACGGGTACAAAGTGTATCCATGTCGAAATTCTTCACGGGAAATTGTATGTGAATGATCTTGATAATATATACCGGTACCGGAAAACAGAGTGGAATATGTTTGAACATATAATCCATTTTCAAAATTAGGAGTGAGGGGTGTCGGTGGAAATGATTTTGAACCAACTTGTAATTGCAGTTTGTTAACGTTAAAATGTTGAAATTCAAAAGGATTTACATGTGGTTGACCATTAAATGCAGCGTTTGATACAAAACCTATAACAACACCTTTTGGTACTTTACCCAAAAATAAATTATCGAGATTATATGAACTTACTTCTGCGGGAATGGTATAGGTACGAGTTTCAACACGAGTAAGAGGTATGCTGGCCGGAGTGTGTTCCATGCCAGCATTGATTTGCATAGCTAAGTCGGCAGCAATATCTAGACGCCGCACGTGAAGTGTTACGTCTTCAAGTTTGACTTTATATGCTGTATTTTCAGCAGACATTAAACAAAACGTATCTTTTGTACGATGTAATTTTACACGTAAGCTTACTTTATTAGGAAGCATACATCCCACACCGGCAATATCAGCATGGATACGGCCATACATATCGAATGATGCACTATTTCTAACATACTGGGCACGATTTGTAAATCCAGTATTTGCATTACCTAATACATTAAATTGGTTTGCAGTATCTTTATACCATAATCCCCCAGTTAAATGGGTTCGAGCGGCATCACTACCATAATTTAATAATGTTTCGATATAAGCACGGTACGGATATGAACCAGATGATGAACTAATTAATTTATCGTTTAATAAAACATCAACTTGACTAAATAACGAATGAAGAAAATTATTTACAGGTGCAACAATATCCGCCGCAACTAAATTTGTATTATCGTTTTTTGTAATTTTACATTTTACATAGAGATACAAGTATGCAGTGTGAATAAAATCACCAGTTTCACCAGGTACAACAAATTCAATTGGTCCTTCTGACGATAAAGTAGAAACCGGACGATATTCAACAGCGGAAGATGACTCAATAGCAGTTTGAGTCATTGGAATAGTAAACAAATCAAGTTCACTTGTACAACATTCAGGACTGCTTCCACTGAGTAAAGCCATGATTAACTAAATATATCACCGGAATATTTTCGATTACGTTTGACCGGAGGACCGAATTGTACAATAGCAGGAGCCTTACGTTTTCGTGGACGTCTCTTACCACTACCGGTTAACAACTGACTAAGTTTATTTGCAGCTTTAGTTTTTAATGTTTCTCCAGCTTCTTCTACGCGAGCACGAACGGATTCTTTAAATGGACGGTCTTCTAGTACATCACCTGCAACTTGTATACCGGTTTGTAACGCTTGCCGGCCTACAGCTTTGGCACCTTGTTTTAATAAAGGCAATGCAAAACGAAATAAACCTTTAAAGAAACTACCAATCCCATGACCCCGTTGATAAACTGGACCTGAAAAGAAGGGAAGGCCACGTCCCCGCTGATAATACGTATGTTGCTTTTTCATTTTCCAGGAGAACGTTTAAAATGAAGTGTCACTGTCAATGTCCCGGAACGAAATGGTAAATTTCGTCCTGCGTGGTCCTTTAGTAGTATTTCAACACTGTTAAAGCAAAATTTAGAGAGTGGTATATAGTGAATATCTTGATATCGTAACGTTTGAACTTTTCCATAAGTCATATTGCCAACAGTTGCAATACGTAGTAAGGGAGCTTGCGTATCTCCCACCAATTGATATTCAATAAGATCAGTATACACAAAAATTTGAAAAGGATATCCAATATCTAAGTATGGTTGTTTAAATCCCTGTTTTTGAATAATGAGGTCATTTTTTTCATGAAAACCTAGTTGTATAGCCAAAGTAGGTGAAAGTGTTATAAATTCAACGTTTGGTTCAGAAGTAACATGAATAATATTGGAAGCGTTAAATCGTATAAATTCTGAAACTTTATTTAATTCTTCCAGTATGTGTTCAATGTTTGCATAATATCCAGGAGTAATTTTACTTTTCATAATTTCATGACCTTCTAATTTGTACCAAACGATATTTTCATCTTCGGTGACATTATGACACGTTAAAGGAATATGTATTTCACTTAATCCGACACACCAATCCGTATCTGTTAAACGTACAGTATTTTTCAAATTATTAATGAAATGAGTTGGACTATTTTTAGGATAAACATCTGTACTTGCATTTGAAACCAGTGTAATGTAGAAGCTGTCTTCAATGCTTTCAGAAATCATTTTCGTTTAAAGTGAAGTGTCAAGTTCAAAGTTCCAAAACGAAATGGTAAGTTTATACCGAGTTCATCTTTTAAGTTTACTTCTATCGTATCAAAATATTTCTTTTCAACTTTCACGTACTGCGGGTTATGGAATAAAATATTTTTGATTCGTCCATAACGCTCGTAAAATATACTAATTTTACGAAGTAAAGGTCCAATTTCTTCTTGTTGTTTTACAATATCCACACATACGTTAACTTCTGTTGGAATATTATAATCAAGGTTACAGGGATATTTTCCCTGAGGAGCCAAAAATTGTTCCCTATGATGATCTTTTATATACACCACTGAATTATAAAAATTTGAATTTTCATTCATAAAACCGAGTATATGTTGTAAACCTTTTGTTATGTCTAGAATACACCGATCACGTGACCGGAAGGAATGTTGAATATACACTTGATTCTTAAAATAATTATATTTTATTATACGTACTTTCTCGGGAATTAGATTTAAGATGGCTTTAATGGATGCATAATATCCCTCCGTTACTTTAACAGGATATCGAATATATTCACCATCAATAAATGTATCGATTGTAATTTGTTCACCCGGACCAACATTATAAAAACTCCACGGTATATTAATTTGTGTTAAGCCCACAACCCACTCTCCGTCCGTTAAATCTATGGCCCTTGCAAGTTTTACTCGAAATGAGGATGTTGTATTATCAAAAAGTGTACTACTTGCATTGGAAGGTAACGTCACGTAAAAACCGTGTTTCAATGACGAATTCATTATGCAGACTGAATACTAGATACTCGAATCCACGAATTCATACTTTCTGGGTAGCCTAACCATTTTACGAAAACCCACCCCTTCTTACGTTGAAGAACTTTTTCAATTAAATAGGTTTTGTTTGAGCTTAGAAATATTTTTTGTAATTCTTCAGCATAAAATATTCCTTTAATTTCATCACCATTCCAGTCTTTTAATTTATAAGTTACAGGATTTGATTTTATACATTTATCAACGAGAAATATTTCTCGAGACCAATTGGGCAAATATCCTTTTTCAAGCTTATGTTTATATTTAGTAATACGAACATAATCTCCTGCTTGAAATTTACAAGTTAATTTCTTCTTATGTACAGTCTTTCCGTACAGCGTATTCCACACTTGATTGATATTTGAATCATTTACTTCTGCGGGTGCCATTTTAATAGTTGAATGATAACTATGATTATAATTGTGTACAATTTGATCCAAGACATCAATGTACCGATACGTATTTTCTGCAGTAAAATAACGATATATTTTACTTTTAATGGTACGAATTACTCTTTCTACTAACGCACATTTCATTTCCGAATGTACACTATAATGATTAATCCCAAAATCTTTAAACACTTTCTTTACATGGCGATTATAAAATTCTGACCCTAAATCAGTTTGAACGTGAACCAGTAATGGCACTTGATTTAAAATTGAAGTTATTGCATTAGCCATTTCAGGCCCTTTCTTTGTTTTCACAGGAATGCAATACAAGTACCGCGAAAAAATGTCAATTGCACATAAAATATAGCGATATCCGTCATTATACTTTGCAATATTTTGCATGTCCGCCAAATCGCATTGTAATGTTTCATTAGGACCACTAACATAATATTGTTTCCGTGGAAATGTTTTTCGTATTGGAGCGTGCATTGTATATGCATCTTGTGATGCTAACCATTTTTTAATTTTCTCTCGGGATAATTTTGTTTTACGTTCTAATGTACTAACACTGGATAAAGATGCAGGATCTGAATACTTGTAATAGATTTTTGATAATTTTGTCATTTCTTATTTACATTTTATATTCTTTCCAATACCGAAATACGTTAGCTGCAATTGCGGGGGATACTGCAGTCGAAGAAGAATGCCGTTTTCGAATTTTACTGCCAGTCACTTTCGGGGTTGTAAAAGCAGGTGAAGGCGGTCCTGGTGTACGTGAACTAATAAATTCCCGAGGAACATTAATATCATCCAATAACGTTTTAAATGGCTGTAATCCTACTGGTTGTGTTGAATATTTTCGTGTACGAACGACATCATTTACTAAATCGATAATATTGGAACCGGGAATGATATTTCCATCGATAGCTACTGTACCTGTTTGATCCCACGAGATTTTCTGTGAATTAATGAGTTGTTTAAGTAATAAATCCGTTTTCCTTCGAAGTGTTTTTGGTACTGATTGTAATATATCGGGTACAAGAGTTAAAATACCACTATCTGTACGACTACTTGCATTTTCTGAGTCAACAATGGGTAAGGCAATAGGATTTTCCGGTGTGGGACTCGATTTATAATGTAAATATTGATGTAATACTTGCTGATACAATTTCCATTTTTGTTCTCTACTCAAATCTGTACGATGTAAGATTTCGCTCATATCTTTATCTAGTCTTGATTGATGTGCTTCATGCGTCTTTAAATTAGATTGTATTCTATGAAGTGCATTTTCTGGAACTAATAGCATTTTACGTAATTCCGACATGTTATCTTCCAAAAATTGTTGAGGCTAAGGCACCAATGAGTGGCCCGAGAATTAATGGAAGTAATGCACCACCTTTCTGTAGTAATAATTTCTTTTTCTTTTTAAGAGAAAGTTTTGAGGAGAGAGCACGTAAGATCTTCTTATGTCTACGGAGCCTTTGCTTCTGAATTAATGATATGGGGATATTTCCTTTTATAGTATTTTTTGCTACTTGTGATATGGTACGAATCAAATCACCCGGTGCGTTTTGAAGAATAACTTTTCGATCGGATGGCTTGCATTTCGCAAGCGTGCAGAGCGTATTATAATGATGTTTTACCTTCAACATCTTGATGCCAACTAAACATAAAACGGTGTGGCCGCGTTTTTAACACTACTGTACACATGCATTATTTCTCCGGGAAATATATTTGTTCTCAGTCGTAGGGCATCATGTGTTTGTTGTGTAAGATCAAACAATAAATACGTGTGTGGTTTTTGTGTAATTTCCTCAAAGACATTTACGAGTTGTTTGCTTTCACGAGGCATAATTTGTCTTGCTAAATATTCAATTTGTAACTTATCACGTGGATTCTTAAATACCACTATATAATGTGCATTTAAACTAATATCTCGAGCATGCCGGTTTTTTGGAAATAAATTTTGAACAATAAATATTACGGTTAATTTCTTGTGGTGAGCGTACTTGGTAAATAATTTGGCCACATCATCATTTGTTTCTGACATTAAATCATCTAATATGAGTAATGAATTTTCACTTATATCAAAAGTATTTATATCGGGGATTCCTTCCAGAAAACGTATTTTTGCATCAACGTCCAAGTTTGGTATAACTGCGCCATAACACCATGCAATTTCTTTAAAGGAAACATTAAACATATCATTTCTTTCTTTGATTAATCGATTCACAAAGTGAGTTTTACCAGCACGGGAAGGGCCGGCTATGAGAATAGTGCACGGATGTTTAAAACGTAACATCTTCGTTGCAAATGACACAATGTGATAGAAACTCTGCTTTTTATTCCCCAAAAAACGAGTCTCTGGCCAATCATTTATGAGATCTATAGCCATACGGAACAGTAACACTTTTTGGTACGTCAGTCACAATGTCAGCGTCTATTCGTCTGCGTTTACTGGTCACCATTTGATGTGTCTTTAGTTCTCTTCGAGAAAAGATGCGCAAATCTGGTTTCCGAACAATTTTGGATGGCATTTCGATTACAGTTGCCTCCCGATTCCCCGTCACTAAATCATAAAAACTATCAAAATTAATTTTATCACTTGTTCTGTGATTTAATGTTATTCCACGTATTTTATAGACATATTTCATTTCCCCACTAGCATTGCGTAAAGCGTAGGCGTAATTCTTTGCACCTAATGCTATTACTTTACGTATTTCCCAACCTTCGGGAACTTCATTTGTTAACCCACCCAAATATGAACTTAATTTTAATGGGAGTTGCTCATCTTTTCTTTGTATAAACATGATACTGTCCGTATCGCAATAGATTACATTCTGTTCTCCAACACTTGTTAGTAGATCATACAGCCACAATCGTGCCCATGAGGTTATAAATGCTGCCAGCACAACATTTGAAAATGCTAATGGGATATTTTCACTCTCACAGTCTTTATATTGAACAATTAAATGAGTTTCACCAACTGGTGTTACAGCTTGAATTTCATATTTAGGATCTGTTAAAATTTTTAAAAAATCCTCTGCTGTATCAACCATTGTGCACTGTGAAAGGTCTGTTCTTTGTCCCCATTTCCCGTACAGCGAATTCAAAAACAGTTTCGCTGTACTGCGCAGGCCTGGATTATATTCTATGTTCTCATAATTTAACTGTATCCCCTCATGCCTGAAATATTCTTGAATGTACTTTTCCTGCTCTTCTTTTGTACTGCATTCTGCAGGAAAGCCTGAAGCTTCTTGTTTCATTTGTAAAAAGGATTTCACATATGACCCAAATAATCCTTCACAAACATCTTTTTCCGGGACTAATAAATCAAACTCCCATATTTCATGAATTTCAATTAGCTCATACCCATTGTCTAATGCTTTGTGCAGTTCGGGGGTACAAAACGTACCGGTAATGATACGTTCAAGATCTATGTGCGTACATTCATCATCATTTTGTTCATCCATGCACGATTTACACAATCCAAAGATTAATCTTCCTCCCGTAACATAAGGGAGGATTGGAAAATATAAATCGGAGGGTGGAAGAACACTGCATTTTACAAGTCCATGAATGTTTCGCACATTGGGGAAATTGGGACCATTGTGTACTTTAGGTACATTCACAGGCATGCCTCGTTTACACATTGTTGCGGGATAAAGCGAAGTGACATCTACGTAAACTACGTATTCGTCCTCTGCACAGTCTACATATAACTTAAAATTTTCTGTTCTACCTCCTTGATAGGCAGATTTCGGAATGAGAGGATCATGAATATGTTTGCACCGTTGTTCGGGGATCTTCTGTATATGTTTATCACGTTTTACCATTGCATCCCATTCACATTCCCAAATTTCTATTAAATTATAGCCTAATTTTTTCAGATAGTTGCGGCAGTGCACTGTTTGTTCGTATCTCTTTTCAAAAGTGTTGTACGCACCATTTTCTTTGCATAAAATGCTATTTCTATTATCTTTATAACAGCTTTTACAGGAATGCCAGTAACATCCCATGAACTGATATATAGTGTTTGTTTTAGCGTCAAAACCATCGACTTTATATCTGCCAAACCGTTCCTCCAACGCATTATTCGAAGTAACAATAGATCTCTTTGTTACATGTTCCATATACTTCAACCATTTTAATGCTTTAATACTCTGTTGTTGAGTAAGTTGGAACCCGTTTGGAGGAATAACTGGAATTGTGTTTTCAATCAGGTGATGACACCGGTACGTCAACATTGCTAGACTAGCGATCGTTGTGCTGGAAATAAAACATTGAATACCATTTGTTTTCTCTACAATCATGGAGGTAAATTTAATTACTGCCTCCGCCAATATACGCACATCGTTCCGGCAGTACTCCATCAATTCTTTCTGAAAATCAAAAATATCACTGCTCCGTACTCGCTCTTCATGCCACAGCATAAGTTCTGCCCGGTCTGCCGTACTACGTGAGTCTGGGTCATAATAATGCAATGCCGGCCATTCTCCAACATAATTTTGATGTTCCTCTGTATTAAAGAGGTATGGAAAATCTCCTTTTTTCAATTCCACATTCAATCCTAAGGTTTTCGGTAATTTGGATAATTTTACACCAAGATAAAGAAAAGTGTCCCGAAAATAAAAACGATTACTAATACTAATTTGAAATATCTTTTGACCGTGCATAAGAACATGTGGAGTTATTTTTTGTTTCTCAATAAGTGTCCGCACACAAAATAGACCATCATATCGCGAATTATTGTGAGCAAGTGCCACAATAATCTGATACTCTGGTCTTTCCATAAGCACATGTTCAATAAACGCCTCCATGGTTGTGAAAGAAAACATACGGTTCCCGGATATTTTATCTCCGCACTTGAAACACAAACTATCTACTCCAGTATTTATACAGTGAAAACATACATTCAAACAACAACATAAATTTACGGCATGCTCCCGTTCACCTTTCTCATTTGGTGCTAATAGCATGGTTTCCACATCAAATATAATATACAAAAACCGTTCAGTGCGTTTTAGTTTACACTTTTGAACGAAACATCGATGGCCAACAGTTACGTGCACTTTACAAAGACTACAATAGTAGTCGCCGCATACATGAGCTGATTTTCTTTTTCTCACATCATAAATTACACCACATGCGTTACACAATTTTACGTAATCACATGTGGATTTCTTTACTTTATTTAGTGTTAAATGGTTATTAAAGCAAATGCCTTCAGCAAAGTTTCTATTACATTGTGTACAATGTACCAATTTCGCGTTAGTTTCTTTACTATGAAAATGTTCACAGTACGAACATCTCATCTGACATTGGTGAGCACTACGATCTGATCTAAATCCTTCCAAGCACGAAAAGCAAAAACTTGTCTTACCCATAAACGAAGTAATATTCTTAATGGGCTGGAAATGGCCCACAGTATCCCCTCTCTGATACAAAATAAATATCTTTTTCTCAGCATTTATTCCTGGGTAGCGTACCACAGGTGTTCTGGAATTTTCCGGTAATTCATATACTACAATTTGATAATTCTTTTTCACTAAATAATTTTGAAAAGCAACTACATTTTCCAAATCAAATCCCTGTTTCCGTTCAACGTACATTTTCGCATCGTTACACAATTTTTGTGCTTTATTAACCCATGTTTTCTTCGTAGGCAAGGTCATATTGTATAGTGCATCCTTACTTTGTTCATGTTTCGTAATCCAATATACTATGGATTTTGGCAGACAAAGAAAATCGCTAGCCTTTGTGGCCACCACATGATCCTTGAAAAACATACTCATTTCTGCATATTTTCTTACCGCTGCGCGTTTAGATATACCCTGTCCGTGTAATCCATCAACGATGTCAAACCGGAATTCTAATTGATTTCCTAAAAGAAATGATTCGTTGCTATTTAGTACGTTTTCCACCGTTCTAAGAACCACATCGGTATTCAAATTTTGACGTTTTCGCCATGGAACAAACACTTCTTTATTCAGAAGATCTCGGTCGGAATTTATTCTTAAACCGACAAAATCGTGGGGCCGTGTATCCCTCAGAACGGTAGAAAGCGCATAATCCATCATGGATGTAATATAATCCATGGGATTTGTAATTACATATTGTACAGTTGGTTTTACAATAATTTCCACCCCTTTCATATTGAAACGCGGGTACTCTCTCACATTTCTCCCCACAATTTCAAACATATTACACTCTCTTTCATTCCCTCCATACCCTCGCAATGGAGGGTGCTGAGAAGTTGTGGGTCGCATATCTTCTGAATAATGTGCATTATTCAGACGATCAACACGCGCATTTTCTTCCTCAATTTCTTGTAATTTTTGCCACAACATCTCTGTAAAGTCAGTTTCGGAATTTTGAATTTCTACTGGTTCATCCAAATTAATTTCATTTAATAGTGCCCAATCAATATGTAATGAGTCATCATCATCATCATCATTATGTTCTGATTGAACATTTTCTCGATTTCCCGTAAATGAAAAGAACGCGGATACACTTTTGTCACTCACTCGCTCTAACTGCCCCTTCTCAGAAGCCATATAATTTAAATATGACATAAATGCCGCATCATACAGTCGATCTTCACGGAAAAATCCGTGGTCAAAAAGCTCTATAATATCCGCTGCTGAGCGAACATTATTCAGAACGATATATTGATTATTTTTATAATATAGGTACAAAAGCGATAGTAGATCACTTACAATTTCAGACGATCCAACATACCCTGCTGCTTGCAGGTCCACTACTTGTTGCTTCAGCACCTAAAACAGAAAAGAAAAAAAATGCAATTAGTTACCGTATTACGACTTTTCAAATTACAAAAAAATATGATATTCAACGTAACACTAACGCTCAACCATATTGGCTTTGCATGTAAGAGAGCCATTGTTCGATTCCCGGGGCGCATTCTGTTAACTACCTACCCAATATAAGATTGTAAAATATACCATTTATAACTGAAAAAAGTCTACAGTGCAAGCAAGCGCACGGTTCTCCACCTGGGAGAATACTCATTCGATTCCCGGGGGCGCATTCTGCTAACTTCCTGTACAATATAATTTATATATACCTGTTATGTCTTACACAATTCATAACTATATATAAGTAACAAGTTCGCACTGCAATCAAAATGTTTGTCGTACGGTTCTCCACGTGGGAGAATAGTAATTCGATTCCCGGGGCGCATTCTGCTAACTTTCTGTACAATATAATTTATATATACCTGTTATGTCATACACAATTCATAGCTACATATAAGTAATAAGTTCACACTTCAAGCATAAAATTTAGCGTACGGTTCTCCACCTGGGAGAATACTCATTCGATTCCCGGTGCAATCATTAATGTTGATTCCCTACATATTACATTATACTATATCTTAGTCAAGTTATAATTCCATAAAAGTACACCGAGTCATATCATTTTTTCAATGCCGGAAAATCCGCAATCAATTCCCGATAAAACCAAACAGTTCCGTCCCCCTTATACTCCAAACAATTACAATATGTCCCTTTCCCATATAAAAAATGAACAAGTATAATACAAGAAAACTACAACGTTAGTACTTACCAATCTTCCAATCTCTCCTAGTAATAAAATATCTTCTTCGCAAAGTTAACACTTGATGTACTTGGTGGCCTCTTCTTTCTAAATGTACACATCATGCAAATGCATCAGTATTTATATGCCCTTCAATCTTTCCAGAAGTTTCGAGTGTGTTCTTTCCCCTATTCCAACAATAATAAATTAAAAAAAGATCTGGAAGTTTTCCAGTGCTTTCTTTCACTCATACCAACGATCCAAATTTCTAGAAAATTCTCCAGCAGCAGCTGTCGCGTTGCTTGTGCTGAATATTAATGAATTACCTTGTTCTACGTGTGTGATCTGCATATTTTATTTCCGAAAGGTTTTTTCTGTATTCTGCTTGTCCCATTAACATTTCTTTTGACCGGAAACATTTATTATATGTCATGTTACCTCCGGATACACCTGCATATATTATGTGTCATTAGTATGCGGGGAAAAAGGGTGTATCCATTTTTTAAAACGTGCATTACCAAGTGCTAAAATGTCAGAAAAGTACACACTCATGAATATTCATGATTGTTTACTTTTATTTAACATACTACTAACGTCCCATATTAATGTCGAATCCATATTTTTCGGGCTCGCTCGCTGATATGAATAGTGACAAATTCTCAGTTCTCATGCTGTTTAAGGCTAAGTTTACCCTGTATCGGCATGGGAGTGAGAAAATGTGAAAAATAAAATGTTCAAAATGACCGAGGTTATTGTCTAATCCATAGTTTTGCGGGTCAGAAAAACGGCTGACCTGTTTGAAATGACTTTTACACAGAGTTTCTTTTATTTCTTTTTTTAAAGGTATTTTCGGGTGCAGGAAAAGTTTGATTGAAATTAATAAAAGAAAGATTGAAATTAATGAAAGGCGTATTTACAAAGGCCTATAGGGCTTAAAATACCACCCCTAAAAACTTAAGTTAAACTTTTTTACCATTCTATATGCAATACATAATGTTATAATAAAACCAGGCTTATTGCTATTTTAGATTTAGCCTCCGACTGCGAGGCAAACTCCTAAATACACCAGTAGTATTACTGTATTAAACTATATAATGAAATTGAAGGAGAGTTTTGTTCTAGGGATAATACAAGTTGAGAATGCTGTAAGAGAATTACCAGAACGAACTTAATTGTTCCGACATGTAAAAGTAAATCTTCTTTTCCGCACCTTCTTCTGTTTCTCGCAAAAATTCGCAAAATATCATCTCTCTGTGACTTACGGTTCCCGAGATATAGCTCCTTACGTCTCCTGAAATTCGAACTTCTTTGGGTAATATCTGAGAAACAGTGACCAGTTAGCCAGTGGCCACCGGTTACTTACTATTTGGTACCAAAATGTTCACCATCCTCTTAAGTATTGATCAACACCAATATTATCTCTCTATGATTTACGGTTCCCGAGATATAGCTCCTTAAATCTCCCGAAATCGGAACTATTTTTTTTGGCAAATATCTCGGGAACGGTAAGTCATAGAGAGATAATATTGGTGTTAATCCATACCTAAGAGGATGGTGAACATTTTGGTGCCGACTGCCGATATACCTGATGGTACTTGCCAAACTAGTGGCCAGTTAGAAAATCGCCACCGGTTACTATTTGGTGTCAAAATATTCACCATCCTCTTAGGTATTGATCAACACTAATATCATCTCCCTATAACTTACGGTTCCCGAGATATTGTTTCTTAAATCTCCGGAAATCAGCCATTTTCTGCCCTGCTCCCGCCAAGTGAACTTTGTGGTGGACAGACACCGTGTTTATACGTTCTCTTAGGGTTCTCCCGTTTCCTCCCACTTTCTTCATTCCACCATTTCATTCATTTCTCATCATCACCGTCTCCTTTAGCCTAACCGGCATAAACGTGGGACGTAAAACTCAAAAATTTCATTTCATTTCATTTTCAGCCATTTTCTGGCTAAAATCTCGGGAACAGTAAGAGTGACGCGAAAATTTCCGTCACTTTCTCAGATAGTTTTTGATGCTCTATCGAATGGAGGGCTCAAAATTGAAAAAAAAAATCGCAAATAACAGACACACACACGCGCGCGCGCGTGAGGAGAGAGAGAGAGAGAGAATTCAGTAACGAACTTTTCAAGTTCATTAAAAAGTGTTACATTTTTCACTCTGTAGTTTCTCCTTATTTAAAAAATATGCACACGTGTTCAAGTGATTAATAAACAAACTTGTAAGCAGTAAATAGTACATCTTTTTATACATAGTTTAAACATATTAAGATAAGTCAATAGTTTACCATGATTTAGAAAACTGTACTCTTATTTCACTTGGAATTTCTCTAAATGAATAGCAGACAATAAAGAAATATTTGAACTTGGTCCAATACCTAAATCTTTCCAAAGAGCGCTTTCTTACAATAATTCAAATTAGAGTAATCATTCATAAACCTATTTGCAACTTATTACTTATAGAAGTTATATGGTCATCTATATTTTGTTGCAAAGTGTCTCAATCGTAATAAACTTAATATCGGTCAATTTATGTACCAGAGAATTAAACGAGTAAAAATACTTATTTTACTTAATATATTATGAAATCACTTATTGGTTCTTGCAAAGGAATTCCTTAATTTAAACCAAACGGATCCTTCCTTGTCTTCTGAACGGATCCGCTCAAGAACCTGAATTAAAAATTCTTCACTTGGAATATCTTCTCCTTCAACAGAATTCTTCATACAGTGGTCCAATGATGAGTCTCCGCGTCAATCTCTTAATGATGTCATTATTCAATTCATTGTGCTGAAAGACACTTCTACGGTGGCCATTGTCACAGGCATAGTTAATATCTTCACACACACGCTTTTTTAGGGCATCATAACATAGAGTTTAACTTTTATTTTAATTGTTATTTACACCTTTTGCCAAGAATTTAAAGAATTTTGCATATACTTGTACTAAATGATCTTAATGTACTGTACGTCATGAATAAACTAATAGATTTCTGACATCAGCTGAATACAATCAAAAATTTTAAACAAGGAACAGGAAGAGATTAAAACTATTGCGTCTCTGCTAAATCTTCTGTCCAACTCACTATTACTGTGTTGGCAAATTTTACAATAATTTCCAAATATTCTTCTTCTTCTACGTGGGCTTCTTTTACAATTTTTACTGTATTTTAATGCCTTCGTAAGTTTTGGTAATAGAACTTCTTCCTTGCTTTGATTCTCTTTTCAGATCTTCAGAAATCGACTTCAAATGTAAGTGATGTTGTACTTGAAATTAGTTGCGGAAGTCATTCATTTGCAAACATTTCCTTAAATTAGTCATAAATCTTAGTGTCTCCATCATTAGGGAAAGAGTTAAAAGAAAAGTAAACTTTTCCATTTCAAGAACTCGGCAAGGCAATAAAACTAAATTATGCATCATCCTAATGTAAATGCTCACAAATTATCATTATTGACCCGTCAATATTTCTTAATGACAGAAATAGTCTTATAATGACTTAGCCAACGTTGTATTTATCGATTCTGGTATTTTCAATGCAGAATCTTGTATCAGTTTTTGAATATTGTCCAAAACATGTTTTCTTCTTCTTCTTCTTTTTAAATTGTTGAACATTGGATAACTTTACTAATTGTAGTAAATATATTAAATACTATAGTGGCAAATCTGTTTTGGGATGTATTTCGAAGAACTGAAAATCCAGGAGAGGAGAATAACCCGCTGCGGACGTCTATGAATGTAATAGAGAATCTCATTCCCCCGGTCATCCCTGAAGGAAATATTGCTTTTGCAACATACAGGGTGGCGCGTATTGTATCTACCAACTTCAAATGAAAATACAAAGGTGTGTTATGCAAGTTTTAATGCAAAACTGTTATGGAATATAAGTATATGGACTGGCAATTTGTACACTGTACAACACTTGTCGAAGGAGCTCACTAAACTTTAAAAATAACGTCCTGTAAATGTCCGCCTTTTTCCTGGATGCACTGCTGCAGGCGACGTGGGAAGGCATTCATCACACGCATTAACGTATCCTGTGGAATGGAACTTATCACATGACGAATGGCAGTCTTCAGTTCGTCAATTGTCTTCACGCGATTGGCAAAGACCCTTTCCTTAACATATCCCCAGAGGAAGTAATCAGGAGCTGTTAAATCTGGGGAACGGGATGGCCATGAGACATCGCCAAATCGGGATATCACGCGGTTTGGAAATGTTTCTCTGAGTATAGACATACTTTGGCGTGCCGTGTGTGCCGTAGCACCGTCTTGCTGGAAATAAACGTTATTGATCACACCCCTTTCCTGCAATTCCGGAATGAGAAACGTCTGTAACATATGGCAGTAGCGGTCGGAATTTACAGTTGTTGCATGTCCGGCGTCATCCTCAAAAAAATAGGGACCAATAATGCCACACATTCCAACTGCACACCATACCACAACTTTTGGGCTACCTTGAGGCTTTTCATGTAATGAACGAGGATTCTCCTGAGACCAATACCGGAAGTTTTGCTTATTAACATACCCAGTCAGGTGGAAGATTGCTTCATCGGACATCAAAAGTTGTTGGAGGAACAGTGGATCTCGGTTAATCAACTCAAGAATGTTCTGGCAGTTATTGAGTCTGTTTTCCTTATCAATGGCTCTCAACTCTTGTACCACCTGCAGTTTATACGGATGGAACTTCAAATCACCCAGCAAACGACCCAATGAACGTCGTGTCAAATGTAATGTTCGTGCATGTTGCCGTGCTGAACGTTTGGGACTGCGTTCCATCGCTACGCGCACTCGTTCCAAGTTTACATTTGTTCGAACACTTCGTCCACGACCTGGTGATTTCCGGTTCACAACACTACCTGTGGCCCGCCACTGTCTCACCCATCTCAGAATACTGTGTCTCTCGGGTATAGCAACATGGCGATCATCACTGTTTCGTCGCAGTGCCCGCTGAGCCTCACTGACAGAACCGGTTCGGATAAAGGCTTCCACCGCCGCAATTCGCGTCTGCACAGACCACCGCTCCATGGTAAACTAATTGCCAGAGGCCCTGCTATTCAGTGCCGTAAGCATGCGCAGCATTCGTACGCGCATTTGATCAGGGTTGCCAACTGCAACTGGTAGATACAATACGCGCCACCCTGTAGTATCCATTTCAAGCTGAGTTTTTATCATGTCATTTTGATTAAAGGACGCATTTTAGGGAGGTCGAGTGTTTCCAAATTTATGCCAATTTATCTTATGAATTGTTATCATTACACTTATCATTGAAATGCGTTATCTTAAGGGAGAAGTGTATTCAAATGGTTTTCATAAATTTATTCTCCCATGCTAAGAACGATACTTCAGCTAGTAAATTGTACAAAAGAATGAAGGACACTATAAGAAAACGTAGTCGACTTATAATGAATAAAAATGAGCGCCCCCGGGTGGGCTTGAACCACCAACCTTTCAGTTAACAGCCGAACGCGCTAGCCGATTGCGCCACGGAGGCATTAAACACCTATCTTTTGTGATAGATTTTTCTGGTAATAAATTACATAGCTTAAGGTTTACTTTCGATACATATGGCTCCCTCTGCTATTGCAACTGGGTTCTGTTTCATAAAAGGCACAATGGGATTGCGGTGGCTTAGTGATAAGCGCTCATCTCTGGTGCATGAGATGCCAGCTCAAGTCAAGTGGAGTGGACAAACACCGTGTGAATGGGTTTTCTCGGGGATTATTCCTCTTTCCTCCCACTTTCTTCTCTTCAAAAAATTAAATCTTTCAGTTTTACGTCCGACAATTATGCCATGTATTTTAAAGAAGACGGTGATGATAAGAAATAAATGAAATGGTGGAATGAAGAAAGTGGAAGGAAACAGGAGAACCCCGAGAAAACCCACGCACATGGTGTTTATCCACCACAAGATTCAGATGGTGAAAGCGGGGATAGAACCAGGGATTCCACACATCAAAGGTAAACACTCTGCTACTGAGTCACCGCGGCTCCTCCTCATTTCAAGTGTCAATCATCATCATCTTCTCCCTTAGCCACGGTGTATATCCGTGGGACGTTAACTCAAAAATAATATATAAAATGAAAGTAAATCAGCACAAACATTGCTATTAGTGTAAGTTTTAAAAAGTACTGGATATCTCTTTCATGAAAAACACAACTTTGTTAGTGTGAAATAAATATTCCTGGGTCTTGTTTCAAAGAAGACAGTGTTGTTGGTGCAAACTTGGGCCTGCTTCAATTACAGACATTGCTTTGTTTTTCATGCTAAATTTAT
Source organism: Thermobia domestica (assembly GCF_964235325.1). Taxonomy (NCBI): domain Eukaryota; kingdom Metazoa; phylum Arthropoda; class Insecta; order Zygentoma; family Lepismatidae; genus Thermobia; species Thermobia domestica. The sequence goes on from NC_137467.1 coordinate 131,324,141, forward strand.
ATTTTAAAGAAATCGCTGAAATGATTGACGTAAACGATATGGCTGTGATTTTGTATATTCTTCTGTCGAAAGGGCTTAAATCCAAAAGGGCAAGAGGGCTCAGTGGTAGAGCGTTCACCTCTGGTGCTTGGGGTCCCGGGTTTGATCCCAGCCCCCGCCAAGTGAACTTTGTGGTGGACAAACACCGTGTGCGTGGGTTCTCCCACTTTCTTCATTCCACCATTTCATTCATTACTCATCATCACCGTCTCCTTTAGCCTAACCGGCATAACCGCGGGACGTAAAACTCAAAGATTTCATTTAGATTTCCAAAAGGGCAAGACTTTAATGAATCCCCATCATTCGCTGGATCGGCGAATTCAAACATGAATGGCAAAGCGTTACGGATAAACCTCGAGAGGGGTCGTCTAGTCACCGCAGGAACGCAGAACATCCAATGTGTATCCTAGATATGATTATGGATGACCGTTGAGTAGCTGAAAAAATCCATGAATATGTAGGAATATCGACCGGACGTGTGAGGCACATTATCCATGTAGAACTGTTCATGACTCCGTTCAATGGGTCTCCAGAAACCTTAATCCAGAAAAAAAACAACAGCAGATGTTGATTTCGCAGTTCAATCTCCAGTTGATGAAAGCTGACATTGATGTCTTCAGGGAGCGATACGTGACACTGGATACGACCTGTTTTGCCCCAGAAACAAAAATCTAGTCACGACAATATTGGTATCACCACCACCTAAAAAATTCAAAGCGGTTTGTAGAACGAATAATTTGTGCTAACTTTCTAAACACAGTCTGTACTACCAACGGTGAATATTATGCTAACTTCTTACGCGGAACCAACTTGCAAACTGCTGTTGAGGAGAAGGGGAGAGATAAACTTGAAATGGGAGTCATCCTCCAGCAAGACAATGCCATGCCACGATTCTACAGGCTTCTTCGTTCGACTGTAATTTCACAACACTTTCCTAACCATCTTATTCGCCCGATATGACCTGTTGCTTCTTTGTTTCTGCAATATTGAACCACACTTTGCAAAAAGGTCACCACTAACAATTTTATTATTGTTGCGTATGGCCATTTTGCAAGGTCTGCTTCAATTGTCACACTTTTTGTGGGACTACTCTTTCAGTGGCGGATCTAGAAAGTAAAAAGTGGAGGGGCCAGCCAAAACCCAGACTATGTCAGGTAAATCACAAGTTTATTACACACTTCCAAAAATGTATAAATAATAGCTTAAATTATTTTTGTGACTCAAAAACTGGGTAAGTCTAGGTCCCTGGCACCGAGTTAGAGCTGCCACTAATGCATCAACCTTCAAGTAGTATTTTTAAAGAGCAAATACAAAGTGGTGTTTGGCGTTAACGATTATATGTATGGTTTTTCTACGAAGAGGAATTATACGGTAATGTGAGTCCACTAATCAATGTAAAAATTCCCTAACAGCCACGTGCTGAAGATGACAACAAGGAGTTATTGAAACGTGTACGAAAAAAAGAGCTACTATATTACAGTGAAACCTGTCAACTTGGCCACCTCTCTAAGTTGGCCACCTGCTTATCTTGGCCAGTGTTGGGAAGTAAAGTAACGCAAGTAACGCGTTACTTGTAACGCGTTACTTTTTAAGTAACGTTTCCTAGTAACGCGTTACATCTTTTCCAAAGTAACTGTAACGGTAACGCGTTACAAATTTTTAAGTAACGTACCTAGTTTGCGTTACTTTTTCCGCGTTACATTTCGGATGAGTAACTACAATATATGTATATTTTTTTCGGAAACAAATGTTTCTTTCCTGTAAGTGAATTTCTCAGAATGAAACAATCAAGCATGAACTACGTATGCCAGTGACCGACAGTCACAGACACACAGAGAACAGATAAGTTCGTAGTGTCACTTGCTGTTTTTTGAAGATGAGGACAGCCTTAGGGAAATCACGTGTATTGATTGCAAGCACCTGGAAGATTTTGTCGTAGATTTTGACAGCGCGAAATCAATACATTCAGTGAGTGAAATAGGAGTGCAATGATACTAGTAGTCTATTTTACTTTGATTGGTGTTGTTTTTATAAAGATGGAGAACGAAAATATTTTACTGTTCGAACATTTGAAAGAATACTTTTTCTTAAGAGCTGAGGATGATGGTGGACAGAATTTAAAAGTAAAGTGTCTGAAGTGCACGGCGGAAAATATTTATCCACAACTAGGGTGCCATAATTAACGATTTACAGTCAGGGGTTAATATGAATAAACTGTGTTCTGATGAGCAGGCCTACTTTATTACTAGAAAATAGTTTGCTGATGGTATGTAATATTGGAGTTCTTTCAGATCAGTATCAAGTCGAGTCGAGTCAAGTCGAGTTTCGAGTCAAATCAAGGGTAATATCCTCGAGTCGAGTTCCGAGCCGATTCAGTTTCTCCCGTCGAGTTTCGAGTCCAGTCGAGTTTTATAAATGGCTCGTTCGTTTTAAGTCGTCTTGAAATCATGGCCTGATTACACTGGAAAACGAAGCCATGAGAAATGTAAGCTAAACAGTAATATGGAATACTTTTAGTGTTGCTCACGAGAAGGGACACTGCTCGCATCTCGTCTCGTCTCGATAGCGAGACCACAAGAGCTATTTTTATAACAAGCTCAGCTCGGCTCGACTCAACTGAGAAGATGGCTCGAGCCGGATTACTTGGGGTGAACCATCGGCTCGAGCTGGCTTGGTAGGGATGAGCCATTTGCTCGGTTCGGCTCAACTGAGCCAAGGGCTCTAGCCGAGTTGGTTGGGTGAGCTGTGAGCCGAGATGCTCGAGTCGTTCACAATTCTAAACTCGGGCCGAGTAGTTTTTAAGATATTTGGCCAGTGCCCTATAACGCTTAACAGTGTTTGGCTCGAGCCCGAATACTCAACCTAGACCCTCAACCCAAATTCAGAAGCTCGTGAACAATGTCCTTCACTCCTAGACTTCACGACTACCGATGTTGGTAATCAACTAGTTTTTTAGTATTCAAATACAAACCGCTCATTTCATTTTTATATACAGTGTTGTTATAATTAATAAATAATAATAATAATAATAATAATAATAATAATAATAATAATAATAATAATAATAATAATAATAATAATATAATTTGTAGTAGTAGTAATGTCATTGATAATAATTATACTGTCTATGTAATATACTTGAAGAAGTACTCGAAACTACACACCGGATTTGGCTCGAGTCGACTCGAAACTCGACCCCAATTCAAGTCGAGTTGGAGGAAATTTTTCGAGCCTAGTTCTCGGATCGAGCTCAAAGATGTCTGTTTCTAGTCGAATCGAGTTTCAAAGAAAACTCGCACGTGTCCATCCCTACAAGTAACGCAGTATGGCATTTTATCAATGTTACATTATATTGAAATGTTCATATATTAAGTAAAAATTTGTCCTTGCATTTACATAAAGCGATTCAGACTGTGTAATAATAATAATAATAATAATAATAATAATAATAATAATAATAATAATAATAATAATAATAATAATAATAATAATAATAATAGCGGTAGTAATAGTAGTACGGAAAATTGAAGTCATATTTTTTTTCACATTTTTAAAGTTTCGGACCTAAAAGTAACGCGTTAGTAACGCGTTACTTTCGAAGTAAAGTAACAGTTACTTTTTTGGGGCAAGTAACGCGTTACATTTTAAAAGAAAGTAAAGTAACTTGTAACGCGTTACATTTTTACAAGTAACTTACCCAACACTGATCTTGGCCTAGTTCGTCTTGAACCTGCATTTTCCCATAAGACATTCGTTACTTACTACTCTATAAGTTGGCCACCTGTCTATCTTGGAAGTTGGCCACACTGAAGCAATGTTTACCCTATAATGATAATGATAAATTTACCTGCGTATCTTGGCCACGAAAAAGACAGTTTTGTTATTTTTCTTAACTCTTTCCAATTCTCATACGAGAGGCAGATGTTCTGTATTTTTGACTGGACACAAAGAACCATAGATTCGCACGATTTGTTCTTGGAGGTTAATGGCCAGAACACTACCCTCATAAAAGGGTGGTTAAGGAAGATGTGATAAGAAAAAACGCTTACAGGAATTCAGGAAACGGCTATACGTTTTCATCAGTGGGAAGCTTTAGTAATTCCGGAAAATTCTCAAGGTTAAGGGGATGTCTACCCACTTGCAAGTGTTTCAGGATCCCTATAAGATAACACGTAGATATTTCTATGTGAATATTTAACAAGATATTGCACTTACCGTCTCAAAATTTTCCATGATATTTTCCAACAGCAATACCTATATGTTCATGGTTTCTGTTTTTGATTTAATGCCCCAGATCAATTTAGATTAATTATAATGTATACTTCCGTTTACACTTGGCAACGTAGAGGATAGAATTTCTCCAGGAATTGAGAGCTCTCTGCTGAACCTCTAGCCCTAATAGTCTTCGCGTCACGTGGTAGTGATTTATGAGCGCTTCTGGCTAAAAACAAATGTTGTCTCTGTTTCTTCCTTTTTTTTTTTTTTTTGTCAAAAACTTGTTTTGGGCAGCTTTGTTCTCAGTTTTGTCCACTGCCTCTATCGAGATAGCAGTTATACAATGGAGATCGTTTGCAGATCTCATAGCAGATAATGTAACATTCTTTGAAGAAACTCGAAGACTGACATACGAACCGCGTGACAATTTGGGTAGGGAATCTGGAGCGTTGCAATTTTGTGTTCTGAAGTCCGCCTTATCACACAAGACGAAATGACCATAAACAAGAGACTTGTGAAGGAAGAAGGAAAATGTTCTTAGTAATTGTATCCAATTGTTTCCACATTTTTCACCTTTCCCCCCGAAAGATCCCTTCCAAAAGGGAAAGAGGGGAGGGTGATTTTGTGACCCTTGAGTTTTAGAATAGTCTTGAAACGAACTGTAAAGTGCACTTACTGGAAATTCTACTGTCGTTGTGCTATAATATCTGTGTTGCAAGAAGTGTGACAAAATGAAGGAATCAAAGAGAAAAAGAATTTGGTACTCTCTCCTTCCAAAAAAGAAGTCTCGCCAAGCTAATTCATATGTGTGGTCGATCTCAGAGTATGGAGTTCAGAGACTGGATAGTTAATATTTACCATTCAGGATTACCTTACAACCAATTAAATTCCATTTTCACCTAGCTTGGGCTGGGTTTGGGCAACTCCCTCTTGTGCAGTCGCCTGGACCCAGATCAGGCTCGTATTTATAGACATGTGTCTATTTCCGGATCACTTCGGAATTGATCCTTCGTTAATAACCATTCAAGTTCATTACTCTATTTCCTGAATTATCCAGTAATCCTTTCTCCTCCAATCCTTTATCTTTCTTCATTCTTTCTTTTTTTTTTCTTCTCTGCCTCCCTCTGCTACTCTTCTTTCTCACTCTTCTTTTTCCTAACACTAACAAAACTGAAAAACGGTGTCGTGACGGGGAGTAGTCGCTATCAGCACGGTCAATAAGTTGTTTCGATAGTTTTTTTTTTTCTTTCTTCGGGAGTCCGATATGGAATGATTAACTCGAAAATGAACATATACAGAAAGAATAATAATAATAAAATTTATTCATGATTTCAATTATCAGATAGGAGAGTATTGTATTTCTTCCTTACTTCGGGCGACTCCTCCTTCCACCCACGAATAAAATTACCCGTATACATGACAATAGGAAGGTATTTCGTTGAAAAATATGCTTTTTGTAGGATCATTTTAATTTCAGGCATATAGTCATTCTACTCCTTTTCATAATGTAATTAATATAGATGTATGCACAGTATAAATGTAATGTGTTAGAGATGTAATAAACTATTTCGTTGATAATTGTTTTTGGTAGAATCATTTGAATTTCAAGCATAACGTCATACTAAGGGGTTCCATAGTCTTGTGGTTAGAACTTTTGACTCCTGTTCGCGTGATTCTAGGTTCGATTCCCTACTAGAATACTCAAATCATTGGCGTTTGCTCATCGTTGTGAGCCAAGCTGGGGAGCCACGTGATTAAAAGACGTGACAGTCTATAGAATTAATATAAATGTATACACAGTACAAATGTTGTTTGACAGTAGTAAGGTATTTCGTTGATATGTATATACTATTTCTAGGATGTATACATTTCTTTGTATACGACTTTTATAATGTATAATGTATTCTTATAATCAAGAACGAAATTTTAAAATTATTCTTCTTCTTATTATTATTAGTATTAAGTATTCTGCCTTTTTGCCGGTCCTGGGACTGATGAGATTTTTTTCGTTTCTTCTTAATTTTCAGTTTGGACCTTGAAATATTTCTTCCATGTTTCTCGATTTTCAGCTTCTTCTTAATAATAATTAATTATTAATGCTTAATAATAATTAGGCATAACAATGTTAGAAAACTGAAATATTTTAACAGAGCAGTTGATTTCCACGAATGTCTAATAACAAATTTTACCACCCAAGTGAGATTTATACCACTTGATACGATGGTTCGGAACTCATGACTATCATATTTGTGTTACAAGGTTATTTTCTAAAGACAGCTGTTTATTAGTCTAAAATCTAAACTCAGCAATACAGCCCATAGGGGCCTGGACATGCCAGCTGGTAAACATTCACAACCTAGAAGATCGTGATCAGTGAAAATGACAT